>NC_090268.1:121933627-122576960 GCF_040414725.1 Anabrus simplex | reverse complement strand
AGGTAATATTTCCTTTCTTTTAAATTTTAATACGTGTCTCCTGATATATCAATGTAAAAATGTTTTCATACTAAATGAATTTTCAGTACTTGAAGCTTTTGAAACAAACCGGTGGTGTCGTCCTGGAGCAGAAAATGGAAGTCACTATGTTACACAAAATTGCAACATTTTTGGTGCCTAAATATCGCACATTAAAGAAACAAAATGCAGTCTGTTTTTGAGGCAGCTCGACAAATGTGTGCTGAAGGTAAGATTCTGTGGTTATTTCTTCATCATCATCATCATTATTATTATTATTATTATTATTATTATTATTATTATTATTATTATTATTATTATTATTATTATTATTATTATTATTATTATTATACCTATGAAAATTGGATATTTTTTAATATTCTAACATTAGCATTAAATATCAATAACTTGGGCATATATATTTTCAGAGCAGCTACCCAATCAAAATAGACAAGAAGTCCCATCTTCTTCAAATGAAGAAAATTCAGTGCAACGTAAGAAATCGAAATTTGACGATTGGGCAGAAAATTTGCCAATGATACATGATGAGGTCAGTAGGTACTTGTAAGAAGGGTTTATTAGTGATGAAAATATACTGCGGTGGTGGAAGAGTAATTCACACAGGCTGCCCCGACTTGCTTGTGTAGCGAAAAGAGTGCTTAACATACCCGCTACGAGTGCCTCCAGCGAGAGGGTCTTCAGCTGCTCCGGAAATTTAATCAGCGAAAAACGTTCCCGTCTTGATACGCAAAGACTTAATGACCTCATAGTAATACACACAAATGATAATGTGTCCATGTATTAAATAGTGGTATGCAGTATGCACAGTATGAGGTGACCACAAACTAAGAGAGCAAGTGGTAAAATTACACTTCTAAACTGATTAGTTTTGTAATTATTTCTTTTGGTTTTGTGGGGAAGGGGTTTCTAAATTATTAAATGTATTTCAAAACGTTATCTATAAAATTAATATTTTAAAGATATGTATGACCTGTGCCTGCATTATGCATATCTTTGCTTCTAATTTTCTCGAATTAATAAATAATACATTATATTTATGGTCATATTTCCATCAACTGTCATTGTGTTTATTTAAATATTCAATTTTTTTGTTCAGAGAACCTACGTTTTATTAAGTAACTATTTTTGACAGAAATAAATATTATTTGTTAATTAGTTACATAAGATGTCTGAATTACGAAATAAACTTTGTAATGATTAATATAATACTAAATAACCATATAAAATAATATTTGTGTTGACGAATCCTATATAAATTCTGGCATGTAACAACCCCTTTCCTGTCTGCATTCACGCGAGTCTCACATCAGCACAATGAACGAGCAAACATAGATTAACGCAGCAGGAAGAAGAAAGCAAGCAAGCAAGCAAGCAAGCTAAACTGTGGCCTGCCCAAGTTGGGCTGAGCTTGACCTGGCCAGGAGTGCAGCAGCCTGCCTGTACTGTTGTTTACGTGCGGCTAGCTTGCCTGCCTGCTCTCTAGGCAAGCATGGGCAAGTTAAATGCGGAGTTTGTACACCTCTATTATTATTATTATTATTATTATTATTATTATTATTATTATTATTATTATTATTATTATTATTATTATTATTATTATTATTATTATTATTACTACTTGTGATGTACATCAGTTTAGTATTAGTATTATTATTATTTATATAGTCGAATGTTCATATTGTGTGTGAGGTTATGTCATGAAACATGTCCTGTACATAAATATTTATATGAGTTCAGTTAATGTCAATACTTGTAAATTAATATTATATAATTTATTCCTACCTCTATATATAATTTTTAATCCACTACAGTATTTTGAAACACAATGTAACTTCCAGAAAGGCACTAGATGATGGTAGAATATTCAGTACATTATAATCTATGTATTAGGCACTCTAGAATTTTTGAGAAGGTATGTTTTTGTAATGTAGCTTTCTAGAAGCCTGGCCAGGCACATAAATAAGGAGGTGATCTTGATGATAACGACGAGTTATTGTTTAGTTGACTTATGGTGTAGCAAGAATATACTTGTGACATGCAGTGGTCGCAGTCTCCATGTTGAAGCAATAGGCAGTAGTTTAAAATGGTGGCCTTGTTAATGTTCTCGGAGTGAAGGGTTTTGTTTGTGATACTGTGATTAAGGTTATGTGTGTGTTAATTTGTCAATAGATGTGAATAAATAACTGTACCAACTGAGAGCATTTCATGTGCATCTTTGTGGATACTGTACATAATTCTCTATGTCCTCTTTTTCTTTTCTCTGTTTTTCCTCTAGGGATAATGCTTTCATTCCTGATCATGGTTGCCAAGTAATATAGTTGTCTTGGCATATCTGAGGCACTTTTTAAGGAATACAAAAATAATGTATTTCCATAGGAAACAGATATATCCGTGACTTACCATGTAAGCCCATATGGATATAGTACGCACAAACAGCAAAATTTTCTTACTTTGTACTCTATCTTTTACTAAGCATGGGTCTAAATTCACTTGCTATCATTATAAATACGGTATGTTACTTTTTAACAGTTCAACTAACCTTGACCTCTTAACATTTCAATGTACAGTACAGTACTTTTCCAGAGCATTTATGGAAGAAAATCATTATACAATATTATATAGTAGGAAGGATCCACTTTTCCATACTCCGTTGTTAAGTTGAACCAAATAGAAGTTACAACCTGTTCATTTGGGACCGGTTTCAACACATTTGAAGTGTCATCATCAGCCAATTAGTAAAGCAGCGCAAAAATTAAGACATAAAGATCCAAAAACAACTAACACAATGTTCACAGACAAAAAATTAACAATATTAACGTCTTCATATGTGAATGCAGCATAACAGGATTGTACTAGACCTGCTTATGAATTTCAACTAGATTTGTTTCGGCACGAAATAGTGGTGTTCTTTTCACTCTTTTGACTGTGATCATTGTGTTATGAACATCAACTCAAATTGCTTCGACATGAAATATTGTTAATTAGGCAGTTTATTTATTTATTTATTTTATTTATTATGGCTTCTTTCATGTGGCAAAGTTAGGGCATATGGCCCTCTGTTACACTTAACCACAATACAACAAATAATATTAAGGCTGCCTATTACTAATTATACTACTTATACTATTCCCTAATTAAGCTTAAGTTACACACCCACACAATATGCAGCTTATTAGCATATCAACTCATTAATTCAGTCCTCTTTTCTATCTCACACAGACACTTGCACACACACTTACAATGTACACACATATCAACTACTTACTTTTACATTATATAAAACTAACAGAAACAGTTCATCCCACTATGTGTGGGGGCGGTAGAATAACACACACAGTACCCCCTTCCTGTCGTAAGAGATGACTAAAAGGGGATCCAAGGGCTCTGAACTTTGAAGCGTGGGTTGGCAACCACAGGGCCCTTAGCTGATTCCTGGTGTTGCTTCCACTTAATTGTACCAGGCTCCTCAGTTTCATCTATCATTCTGACTTCCCATGGTCAACTTGTTCTTTTGTGACCCTGACAGTATTAGAGCAATCAAAGAAATATTTAGCCACCTAATTGATACTTTTATTTGCCTTTGGCAATTTTATAAAATCATTAATAGTACATGTTTTTACTGCTTTGCAGTCATCATCAGCTACATTCACATAAGCTTAAGTGTAAATAAGGTAAAAGTATGCACAATATACTGTATGTTCTCATATTAGATTTGATAATTTCTCACGGGAAACTTAACAAATTCTGTCAATTGGGGGAGGATGGGGGTGATGGGGTAGGTTGGAGGGGTGGAGAAGAATGTTTATAAAGTGATTAATAACTTGCCCTTAACTAAATTACTGTTAAATTCTCTTCTTCCAATAAGAAGATAAAACATTTAAGTGTCTTTTTTAGCTTCCTCTTGGAAACGTATTTGAAAAACACCGATTAACTTTTCACCAACTAACGACTTAAGATGTTATTAAAGTATAATTACATATTCTTAGCTAAAATATTAATAAAAACATATGTCAGCTTCCAGTCGAATAGTTAAAATCTTCTTTTTCAGTTCCATTGATATTTGTGCTTGAAGGCTTGTGGAAAAAGCTGATCAACTTGCTTTTCATATTGCCAAAGGTAGATTCTTAGAATGCCCTTGCATCTCAATGTTGGGACATGTTAAGAAGTTATGATGTCCATTGACCTTATAATTGGGCGGCTTGTAACACGATCCTTGTCTGGATTCAAGACTTTACTTCTCGCTATCTTGGGTGTGGGTTTGTGTCCTCCATCCTATTCCAGATTATACCAGATTGAGGATGTTCCACACAATCTCCGGAAAAGTGGTAGCAGAGTGTGGTTGAACAAGTCTCGATAAAGCCCCTTTTGACGGCACCTCATAGAATTTGAAACCAAACTCTAAAAATTATTTAGTTTCTGGAATTTTCAAAATGTCTGGTTCTCGTGAAGTACTTGCACCTGGGTTCTTGCACAAGGAGGAATTAATTTATGAACTTCTAATTAGGAAAGTCCAGTCTGGTGGCACAGTTGCGGCAGATATTGCCAAACTTAGAGAATCTTTAGAATTTCCCATCTGTATTGTGGTATTTGGAGAGAAAGATATTGATGAGGTTCTGTCCACCATCATGGATAATACCACCAGGCTAGTGTCTGTTGTTAGTTTCTTTGAAGTAAGGGACCCTTCTACCAATCAACTTAAGCACATTCAAGCTAGACTGGTCCATTTTTACAATAGGGCTAGGTACCTATTGTCTCTGAAATTGAAGGATGATCATGCAAAGGAAGCTAGTAATTTGTTGGAACATCTTTCTGACATGTCTAATGTCTAATTGGGTTAGTCAATTGTTATCCAGGGCTACTGTCACCTAGGTGACGTGTGTTAGGCCTCTCCCACTACATTTTGGTCTGGCTATATCGCCGTAGAAATTTGCGTCTTTTGGAATTTAATTCCAACTTTTTTTCCGCTAAGTTACTATTTTCTGTGCGGCTCTATGTCACTAAGTTTCATTTGTATCCTCTCCACCCTAGGAGCTATATTCTATCCTTAATGTCTTGTGTATTTAACTACTTGCCATGAGTTATATTCTGGAGTCCCGTGTCGGGCCACCTTTGGAGCGAGTCTAACTGGGGGCTCGTTTTCTCTCCAGCCAATCAGATCTCTTGACTGGGCCTGGAGTGGCTCCTGCTTGGTGTGGGCTAGCCTGCCGAGCAGAGTTGATTGTTCACCATCATGCGAGTCAGTTGTGTTTTGTTGACGCATAGGTGTCTGGCTTTGGCCTACTCTACCATGCCTGGATAATCCATTTGGCATGAGGGTTTTCTACCCTCATATTTACCGATTTTTATTTTGGCGGAGGACATCCTCATCTTTATTTATGCTTCCTGAATTTCCTGGGCCTGTGTGATAACTGTGTTACAAACGCCAAGGCGTTGGTATCTATCTAAGCACATCATGTAAGTCATTGTAATACCAAGTTTATCCTTCCACCTGGGGCTGGTCAAAAACGACTTTTGAATTTTATTTTCTCTTTAGAAATGATTTGTCTTTTGGATCTAAAGGAAATGATTGCAACCTTCATTCGACCTACAGTCTAATTAAATTATCTAAAACATAAATTGTAACTAACATGTAATAATTTCATTATGAATTATACTGTTAAAACCTCCTAAAGATTGATGGTAAATCGTATCCTGTTAAAGTTGCTACATTCTACTGGGTAATAATGTTTAGTCATTACTATTATTATTTATAAATTTGGATATTGCAAAAACTGTATTCATGAAATCTATTTAAACTTTGGTGGTATTGAGCTACTTTAGGCGTAATTCATTTATGTTATAAAGACCACGTGAGATTTTGTCCAGGAATCGGAATCTCTATTTTGGTTTCGGATTGTGTGCTATTCTTTTCTTTTCTTTTATTGCTGTTTGTGCATTCCTTTTCTTGTGATTCTTTGTTTCTGCTTTGGGTTTATCATACTGTTGTCACTGTTTTGTGATTGGTCATTTCTGGGCTTAATGTGCATGTTGTCATCCCCATGGCAACTGCAACCTTGGTGATGATTATTGATTTTGATTAGAGTGGGCGTGCCCCTAATTATTTTGAGCTGTTTTTGCTCTTGCTTCCTGGTGAAGATTTGTGAATATTCTCGTCCTTATTGTGACCTGTTTAATTAATCTTCCTTATCTTGGTGACCCATTGCTGTCTTGGTGACAAGTGATTTACACTTCTGAAAAGTGTGTTTGAGATCCGATCTCTTGGGAAAATCTCTGTGGCCTCCTTTACTATGTTCTGATGTGAACAAAATGACAAGAAGCAAGTGGTGAACTCTTGAATTTAATTGTAATGTCAAAAGCAATTAATTAAACTGGGAGATAAATGTATTAATTTTACCAAAAAGATTTACTGCAAGCTTTATGAATCGAGACCATGGTCCTGTTAAACCTTATATTCTTATAGGCAGTTCTCATTGGCTCTTTAACTTATTAATCCATTAATTTACTGATTTTAATTCATTCTTGCTTTTTAAATTAGAGGACGTCTTTTCCTTTATTGTACTTAATAAATTTAATTTATTAATTCATTAATTTACTGATTTTAATTTATTCCTGCATTTTAATTGAAGTACCTTTTCACTTGAGTTACTACTTTGGTCCTCGTTTAGTTTTTAAATTATTAAATTGGTTATTTTGAGTTGTGACTAGCATTTTATTTGAGGACATTCTTCACATTTATGCATTGTAATTTATTCCTTTCACTAATTAAATAATTATTTTGTTTACCAAAAGGAAAAATCTCTTGTCTTTTATTTTGAAATATTTCTTACCATACCAAACATGTTTACTTGATCTTCACTTTCTCTGGGCTGTGTCCAGCTCTTCCACATATTGGTGAGTATCTTGTTGTTTAAATTTAAAATTTTGTTTTTTTGTATTTGGTATCCTTTGTCCTTGTTTGACTTGTGCCAGCAAGGGACGGTATGGCTGGTGCAATAAATGGTAGCAGAGCGTGGTTCTTACTGCTAGAAGTGACCATGTTCCAACTGTAAACTTGATTACAGAAGAGGACTCTAGTAGGTCTGTTGAGAGTAGGAAATCGGTGGTTCCATAACAAACATCTGCCCCATCGGAACAAGTGTCTGATCATTTAAAACAACTTCCACCCTTCTTTATCAGTAATGCAGTGTTTGAACCCTCTCAACCTCCAATGCCATCCCCTATTATTTTGCCATGTTTTAGCAGCTTGCCCCACCGCTTAGCCATGTTGCTTGTGGGAATATCCAAATTCTCGGTAAATTCTATTAATCTTCTTCTTCTTTTCCTACCGCTTTTCCCACACCTGTGGGGTCGCGGGTGCGATCTGTGTCGCACATGTGGATTTGGCCCTGTTTTACGGCCGGATGCCCTTCCTGACGCCAACCCTATATGGAGGGATGCAATCACTATTGCGTGTTTCTGTGGTGGTTGGTAGTGTAGTGTGTTGTGTGAATATGAAGAGGAGAGTGTTGGGACGGACACAAACACCCAGTCCCCGAGCCAGAGGAATTAATCTGAAGCGATTAAAATCCCCGACCCGGCCGGGAATCGAACCCGGGACCCTCTGAACCGAAGGTCAGTATGTTGACCATTCAGCCAACGAGTCGGACTCGGTAAATTCTATTAATGATGTGATTTTTTTAAGATTCCTAGTTGAATTTCAAGATCATTCTTTGGTGTTCGCTCTCTCTTGCTTGCAAATTCTCCAAATAATTTAGCCCTATTCTGTAGGTGTACTTGCAGACAAAATTGTGAAAGCAATAACTGACAGATCTTCTACAGAAGACTTCCATGCCCGTCTTTTGGCTATCTTCATTCCAGCTAGACTTATGCCATCTCTAATACAGAAGTACTACTTCTGAGTCCAGATGTTGGACGAGAATTTGGCCGATTTCATCCAAGACATAAAGTTCTATACGAGGGTATTCGATCTCCATGTTCCCGAAGATCAAATTGTGCAAACCATTGTTGAAGGAATTTCTCCATCTTATAGGTCGTACTTATGTTTTGCCTCTCGATCTCAAACCTTCTCTGAACTCGAGGCAATGGCCATGTCAGCCGAGGTAGTGATGTACGCTGACACCTTAAGAGTCGGTAGGGAGCCCCCTCTGTCATCTAACAGTTCGCGGCCATCATCTCACCGAACCTTCCCTCCGCGCAAGTGTTACCGGTATGTGTGCGGATCTGCAGAACATCTTCGGAATAAGTGTCTCTTGCAAGTGATGAATATCATTATAGTTCCGTACTGAAGATACTATACTTTTAGGATGCTAATTAATTTATATTTTACCACCTATTCAATACATTAATATTTTAATACAATTAGGAATTGATCATTGTTACTTTATGAATGTGAGACATGTTTTGCCTTTTATAGAAGGCATCATCAGTCACTGTACTTTCTCAAGGTTAAATCAGGCACCTCATTTAAAATTAAAGTATAATTACTAAGATCTAATATTAACATTTTTACTATAGGAACAGTCTAAGGAAAAGTATACAATATTTGGTATTAATGTGTATAACAACAATATCAGCCGATGGCTGTTGATTACTAGTTGTGTAAGGAACATATACAGTGCTTAGAAGCAGTGGTCAGATTTAAATTTTTTTAAATATTACATTATTTGGAATGTTAGGAAATATAATTACTGTACTAAGTTTAATATTAACATATTTACAAAGGGAGCAGTCTAAGGAAAATTAATACAATATTCAGTGTGTCAGGGCCTTGGCCCAGAGTTTTCTGGAACTTTCCTCTCAGCTATAAAAGCCAAGGGTTGGTGAGTCATGTGGTCTGTATGCTCACTCCAGTCTAGAGTGTGTTCGTAATGGAGGCTGCCTCGTCCATCTTCGGGAGGTCCATCAGCTCAAGGTAATGGCAGATTCTGATTAACATGTGATAGTCTTTCAAAGCTAGCTAGAGAGGAAGGTTTCAAATCTTTAGTAATGTAAGTTTTATTTTCTCAAAAGTACATTTCAATCCTTAAATGTAAATTTCAAACTAGTCGAAAGAACTTAAATCAGGGAATAGAGAGTAAGGTACCCTCTTGTATTCCCTCTCAACTTGATATTGTGGTGACTATGATTTTGTAACCTTTAAAATCTATCTAGTAAATTCTGGAATTTAAATATTTTTCTGCATCTAGTCACCTCTGTAGTATACAGGCTTAGCCTCTGTAAGGTCGGGCCATAAGCCCAAATAGGGTTTTAAGTTTTTCATGTAAATTTCAAGGATTGCAAGTGTTTGCCTCCTAACATTTTGAGGTTTGGCCAATAACTTTAACCTTTTGTTTTTTAAATAAGGCCAGGTAGAATGGGTACTTGTTACCTCTGATACAGTTAACCTGATTCATTTCATCTTAAGGCAAATCAGACTGTTGAGCAGTTAAGACAGTAAATACTGTCTAATTTTGTTAAATGTAGGTTGGGCCTTTGATAGACCCGGAAAGTGTAAATTTGCAGAGCAAAGAAGCTCTTTCACTGATGTAAAAAATTGGGAGATCTGTCTCCTTGATTGTTGGTTGAAAGGAGCCACAGCACTCATGTAAAAATTTGTAATTAGCTAGCTTCAAGCTCAAAGTTGTTAACTGGTTATTAGTTGACTGTTCTGATTGTTACCCTAGCTCATGAGCTAGATTTTGTACCTGATGTACTATAAGCTTGGCAAAGTGTAAAGTTCAAAATTTGAAAAGAAAAACAAAGATATAAGGAAGAAATATAGCTCAAATTTTAAAGTTTTAAATTAATCTTCTGACTCTTCTATATCCACCCACTCATGCCCACGCCTTCTTTCACCTCCACATTCCACAGAATCCCCGGAACAATGATAATATAAACATTTATTACATCCTCCTACTAAAAAAAACATGTATTGAATAGGAGGATATAATAAATGTTTATATTATTGTAAACGTTTAACTGTCACTATGGAATGAATTTTATAACCTGTAACTTTCATGTCTGTTACTTCTAACTTACGAATAAGATATCCTGAGTACACCCTGCTTCCAAAAAGTAAAATTGGTCTAAAAACAGACCAATGTAAGGATAGTTTTGTCCAGGAGCTGACTTCCTTCTTACAGAATACTGCTGATCGCAATTGCGAGATCACATAATTAGCTTTACTGCACCATGATTCAAACTTACTATACTACCATCCTGGAAGAACACACATCCTAAATACTTGAAATTATCTACCTGTTCCAGCTTTGTATCACCAATATGATATTAAATTCTCTTGGATTTCTTACCTATTGGCATCAATTTAGTCTTGGAAAGGCTAATTTTCATACCAAACTCATTGCACCTATTATCAAGTTCCATGATATTAGACTGCAGGCTTTCGGCACAATCTGCCATTAAGACCAAGTCGTCAGCATAGGCCAAACTGCTTATTACATTTCCACCTAACTGAATTCCTCCCTGCCACTTAATACCTTCAGCAGATGATCCATGTAAACTATGAACAACAGAGGTGAAATATTACAGCCTTGCCTAACCCCTATAATAACCTTGAACCGAGAACTCATTCTGCCATCATTTCTCACTGCAGCTGAATTGTCCACATAAATACCTTTGATTTTAATAATCTACCATTAATCCTATAGTCCCCCGGTACGGCGAACATCTGCCTGGGTACTCTGTCATATGCCTTCTCTGTTGTTATTTGAGTCATCAGGCCATAGACTGATTTGATACAGCCGTCCATGCCTTTCTATCCTGTGCTAACCTTTTCATTTCTACATAACTACTACGTCCTACATCTGCTCTAATCTGCTTGTCATATTCATACCTTGGTCTACCCCTACCGTTCTTACCACCTACACTCCCCTCAAAAACCAACTGTACAAGTCCTGGGTGTCTTAAGATGTGCCCTATCATTCTGTCTCTTCTTCTGGTCAAATTTAGCCAAATCGATCTCCTCACACCAATTCGATTCAGTATCTCTTCATTCGTGATTCTATCTACCCATCTCACCTTCAGCATTCTTCTGTAACACATAAAAGCCTCTATTCTCTTTCTTTCTGAGCTAGTTATCGTCCATGTTTCACTTCCATACAATGCCACGCTCCAGAGGAAAGTCTTCAAAAACATCTAATTCCTATATCAATGTTCGAGGTGAACAAATTTCTTTTCTTAAGAAAGGCCTTCTTTCCTTGTGCAAGCCTGCATTTTACGTCCTCCTTACTTCTACCATCATTAGTTATTTTACTACTAACAATATGCATCTACTTTCTTTAAAGACTTCATTTCCTAATCTAATATTTCCTGCATCAGCCAACCTTGTTCGACCGCACTCCATTACTTTTGTTTTGGACTTATTCATTTTCATCTTGTATTGTACCATTTATCAATTTCTCCAGATCTTTTGTAGAGTCTTACTTATGCCAGCTCCTCACTCTCATCTATCTTATCTGACATCCCTTGGTCAGCTCTTGTTCTTTTCCGACCCAAACGGTAATAGGTTGCGAGGCCTCGGGAGTCTTTCATTTCACACCCCACCCCTCCATGGCCCTTGCCTTCCTTTGGCCGATATCTTCATTTTTAGAAGTGTCTTCCATTTTCTCTAGATCTACGAAACATGAATATAACTGTCTACTCCTCTCATAGCATTTTTCAGTTACCTGGTGCATACTGAAAATTTGATCCTGCCAGCCCTTTTGTAGTCTGATAGTGGTGGTGGTGATTTTCTGAACAAATTAGTAAAATAGGAATAAAATAATGGGTGCACCTATTCAATACAAAACAATGCTATAATATTAATTACAACATTTAATTATTAAATGGAACTGGTTTCAACGCTTATTCCGCGTCATCTTCAGCCAAAAAACTTTGAAAATGGACATTGACATACTTAAAATAAATGTACAAAACAGTGCACAGTACACATGAATATATAATAACCTTGTAAATGATTGAATGGGTTGAAATTGAAATGATTAAGCGTGATGGGAGATCACTTCTTACAACACTAGTTTAAAATTAATAAAAGTATAACACCATTCCTTAAATCACTGCTTAATTTTGAGAGTCACTTCATGTTCTGGGTTCAAATTTGCGTCACCAAAGTTCAATGTACAAAAAGAGTTTGTGTTAATGTTCAAAGAACATGTAAACGTCTTCTATGGACGAGACATATGAAAACAAAACACAAGACCAAAATGGCCGTATTGAGTAGTTAGAGGGGCTGATGACCTAGATGTTAGGCCCCTTTAAACAACAAGCATCATCATCATCATCATCATTAGTGGTTAGATGGCTTGAGATTTAAAATAAGTATGGCCTAATATAATACTGAATGAAAATAATCTTAAGGAAATTTCACCAAGTCTTGAATAGCCGAGTAAAAGTTTTAAAACTGTAAGGAACTTAAGTCCAAATTCAAAATTCACTTTCAAAATACCGAGCATGTACCAGTTTAAAAATATATATTATGTTCCTTCTTAAAACATGACGTAACACTTTTAAGCCTAAAAGGAACTTAGAGATTCCAAGTTCTGCTTTGCGTTAACAATTTTAAAGTGTGAGATGATGACATGTCAATTTTCAAAGGTAAGAAAAATGTCTTCTCTAATTGAAAACTCACATTGACGAAACTTTGGATGAATTTGGCTTTCTTCTATGAATTTTAATTTTACTGTAACTTGTAAGAATTCTGGATTCATGTGTCCTTTGAGCCTAACTCTTACTTAGTGAAATTTCCTTAAGATTATTTTCACTCAGTATTATATTAGGCCATACTTATTTTAAAACTCAAGCCGTTGAACAACTCAGTATGGCCATTTTGGTCTTGTGTTTTAAATGATTTAAGGAATGGTGTTATACTTTTATTAATTTTAAACTAGTGTTGTAAGAAGTGATCTCACATCATGCTTAATCATTTCAATCTCAACCCGTCCAATCATTCACAAGGTTATTATATACCGGTATTCATGTGTACTGTGCATTGTTTTGTATGTTTATTTTAAATATGTCAATGTCTGTTTTCAAGGTTTTTTGGCTAAAGATGACACATAATAAACATTGAAACCAGTTCCATTTAATAATTAAATGTTGTAATTAATATTATAGCATTGTTTTGTAGTCAATAGGTGCACCCTTTATTTTGTTCCTATTTTATTCTCAGTTCAATACGGATATATAATGAAGTTTTTAAACTTGAACAAATTAGTGGAAAAGAAATTTTAAATAAAAAACAAAATTATTTATTCAACAAAGGAATTTGGAAATGCACTACAAAATAAAACAAAAAATTATTGAATTAGGCCGAAAAATTACTAACAAATCAAAAGGGAATCTGTGTTCCCTAAGTAACAGTACACTTGTAATTTATATACCCTTGATTAATGCACTGTCGCACATAAAGCGGATGACGAGATCACCAGTAGTCGCATCATCGGCTAGTGTGCGCTTGAGTGTTTCCTGCAGGCTGAGGCTCCGTCTTAGGCCAGAGAAATTGGTGCACTCTGTGTGGATGTGGGCCACGGTGAAGTTAGCACCACAAGAACACACTGGGGGGGTCTTCCCCCTTCAGGAGATAAGAGTGCATAGATCGTAAATGACATATCCTCAGCCTACACAAAACTATG
This sequence comes from Anabrus simplex, assembly GCF_040414725.1. Taxonomy (NCBI): domain Eukaryota; kingdom Metazoa; phylum Arthropoda; class Insecta; order Orthoptera; family Tettigoniidae; genus Anabrus; species Anabrus simplex. Next base: position 122,563,293 of record NC_090268.1, on the reverse strand, counting down.
GCCTCTCTCCGTGAAGGTCGGAAAGAGGACCGCCACACGGTAGTTGCCTTCTTAATTGATCTCAGCTTGTTGGGAGTTCGGATAGCCAGTCACTCCAATTCCCAGGACACCAAGATGGTTCGACGTAGCTGAGAACAAATATCCTTAGCAGGTACATTGACAGGTCTTGAAGGTAAAAGTACTGCTTCCCTTGTAGCTTCATCCGCAAGTTCGTTTCCCACAATCCCAACATGGCTTGGAAGCCACGTGAAAGTGAGTCTGGTGCCAGCATCACTTAACCTGTCTGACTCGTTGGCTGAATGGTCAGCGTACTGGCCTTCGGTTCAGAGGGTCCCGGGTTTGATTCCCGGCCGGGTCGGGGATTTTAACCTTCATTGGTTAATTCCAATGGCCTGGGGGCTGGGTTTTTGTGCTGTCCCCAACATCTCTGCAACTCACACACCACACATAACACTATCTTCCACCACAATAACACGCAGTTACCTACACATGGCAGATGCTGCCCACCCTCATCAGAGGGTTTGCCTTACAAGGGCTGCACTCGTTTAGAAATAGCCACACGAAATTATTATTATTATTATCATTTAACCTGGCTAGAATGTCACGAATCTGCTGCACCAGTTGGTGTGGTGAGAAATAGGTTTCAATAGACTGCAGAGAGTTTAACGAATCGGTACATATAAGAAAGTGGCTTCTTTCATCACCCAGTGCAAACTGCAGAGCTTCTAAGATGGCGTAAAGCTCTGCAGTATACACACTGCATACACTAGCAAGCAAGATCTTCATACTCATATCATCAATGATGAAAGAGCAACCAACTGCCTACCTTAGTCTGCATGATCAGCCATGACTCGTCAACACTATACTCCACATAAACCCCTGCACACACACACTTTGAATAGAGATACTCATACCTTTCAACTGACACATCCCAAACATCTGGATGACAGTGGAGTCCTCTGTTTTGTAAACAGGACCTTATTGCCATAACAGTCCAATCCCTATCCCTCCATGTATGCATTTGTACAGTGTAGTTAGGAACATCTGAAGACATGACCAAATATCTTTTTTGAGTATATCAGATTTCTTAAAAGAAATTCTATCAACTATTTCTACAGAATTTTTTTCTAATACAGTAATACAACTTACTGTAGGATGAGTATTAAGAATTTTGTTATGTGATGCAGATCTGAAGTAAGCTCTAATTGTTACAACCAAACAAGTTCATGTTCAATGCGGGGAATTGAGCATCAAAAATAATGATGTATTCTTCAGAAAGATTATTTATAGGCTGCCTCTGTGGTGTAGTGGTTAGCGTGATTAGCTGCCACCCCCGGAGGTCCGGGTTCGATTCCCGGCTCTGCCACGAAATTTGAAAAGTGGTATGAGGGCTGGAACGGGGTCCACTCAGCCTCGGGAGGTCAACTGAGTAGAGGTGGGTTCGATTCCCACCTCAGCCATCCTCGAAGTGGTTTTCCATGGTTTCCCACTTCACCTCCAGGCGAATGTCGGGATGGTACATAACTTAAGGCCACGGCCGCTTCCTTCCCTCATCCTTGCCTATCCCTTCCAATCTTCCCATCCCCCTACAAGGCCCCTGTTCACCATAGCAGGTGAGGCCGCCTGGGCGAGGTACTGGTCATACTCCCCAGTTGTATCCCCCGACCAAGAGTCTGAAGCTCCAGGACACTGCCCTTGAGGCGGTAGAGGTGGGATCCCTCGCTGAGTCCGAGGGAAAAGCCGAACCTGGAGGGTAAACAGACGATGATGATGATGATGATGATGAAGATTATTTATTTGTAGCTTAACTTCAATACCCAATTTTGAACACCAGAAGTGGGCTGTTATAAATGTAGCAAATTGAATTAGTGACAATTTTTTTTTTAAATGCTAATTTTACTTGGTTGTTCTTCATGAAATGAATTCTTTCTGAAGACCTTTCTTATACAAGCTCAATTCATAAAATGATTTTCTGAAGATTTCGTTAATGCACTATTACTATTCTTAATATTATAGGTATTTCCAAGATTAATGTAATCTCAAGATGAAACAAATGTGTTTGTATGATGTGAACATTACAAATTTAAGACCCAAAGGATTTCATGGTAAAAAAATAAATCTATAACTATAGTCACTTTGCTGAATGAATACATTGATTATTTTCAATCTTTCTAATTTTGACTAATACCTTCCTTCTTTTTTAACAGAGCTACCACCAGCATATTCATCTCCAAACTATAACTAGAAGATGCCATTTATATCAGAAGCCAGAAAAGGAGAGTCGCCAAATCAAAATAAATATTTCAATATTGCCAGTTTAAAATGAAGTTGGAGCCAAAGTACCATTGAAGCAAATGTTGAAATATGAATCTGATTGATCTCAAACGTTTCTTGCTATACAAATTAATCAATAAATGTATGAAATTCAAAATATTGTAAAGTTAATATAGCCAGGATTTGAATGCAAAATGCATTATCTTTTCTACTTAACTAATTGCAAGTAGAGATTATATAATTTGTATTCACATCTTAATAAATAATTTGATCACTGTTTGAGTGTGTATATAAATACTTATTAGTGAGGAGGAGGATTTTATAATTTTTACAAGAATGAAAACTGTATATTTTACAAATAATTGTCATTAAACTGTCAACTATCACCATTCTATCACTGGCAAATGACTATATTTATTTACTTGCATAATTTCCCCTCCAAATTTTTTTAGGATATTTAAAAAACATCTCTTTCCTCATTTCTTGCATTAAGAAACTGGACAATCCAAGAATCTTATAAATACTGTTGTGTTTGGGAAGTCCAAGGTTTTTCACCATCCCTTTTGATTACATGCTATGCCTGCCTTCCTCCAGGCAGGAACAGAAAAAAGGAAACAAGTAGCGGCACACAGTCTCCCAAAGCAGCGATTCGAGTGTGGTGTAAATTGAAGTGTGAAATGGGACGACAGAATAATAGTTGTACATACTCTGTCGCTGAGACTTAACCCCCATTCTGCCATGTTCAGTCACACTCAGTCCGCTGCCTGTTTTGTTTGTTACATTCAATTTCTGTTAATCACAAAGTTCTTTTTTTTAATCTTCAGATATGGCAGCACACGTATCCTGAAAAATCAAGAAATAATTAGCAACGGATGACCATGAAAATATCCATATCTGGTCTTAGTACGGTATTCCTTTCCGGCAGTGAAACTGGTCTGGATGATCACGTGCATTTTCAAATTGTCGAACTCGAACCCTCTTCGGTAGTCAGAATGTTTCTGTATCTGGAGAAAGTCCGCTTGACATCCTACGATGTTATGGGGGCAAATTTGAACAAGGTTATGTCCTCCAGAGAAAAATGCTGCTGAAAATCCCCAAATATTGTATGGTGTCCACCAAGAATGTCAATTACCTTACAAAGCTTAGAATAAACTTCATTTGAGAACAGCACTCTTTGCAGTTTTTCAGAAATGTTTTCAGTCACTTCACACTTTCCTTTCTTTCAACCACAATGTTCTTTACAATATCCAATGTGTCACTTAGTGGAAGCCCCACAGTTTCAAGAAGAGTGATTGCTCTTGGTATCAAACCGAAATTTGATGATATGAATGCCAAATTTCTGACCAAGCTGGCAGAGGTAAACAAATTTTGCACAATCCTGACAGGTGATGAATCACAAGGATCAAATTCCAGAACAACCATCTTGAAGGAGTCATAATTGCTGCAATAATATTGAACAGCGTCGAGCCAAGTTCCCCAACGAGTAAGGACAGGCTGTGGTGGAAGAGGCACAGTAGCAGCAGTTTCTTTCAACTTTTGAACTCGAAGCGGAGCCTTCATGAATATTTTCTTGCCATTTGCAATTAACTTATCTACTTCAGGGTAGTAGATCCGAACCTCTTCGGCCACCCTATGCAAAGTAAGGGCAAGGCACGTTATGTGGACCATTCTTGGATAAAGAGATTTAGTCCTTTGGCTGTCTTCTTCATTTATAAATTTCATTTGTTCTGTATTGAAGTGGGATTACAGTAAATTAAGGTTTTCAAAGGTCCACCTATTCAGTTCAATAACATTTTATTGTGATTCAATCACATGTTATAAAAGTACTAGTTTCAGCATCAGTAATATGCCATCATCAGCCCTAGATGCAAATTGAACAATTACATACACATACCTAAAACAAATTTTAACACATTATAAAATACATTACTAGCATCTATAATGATACATGGCCGAGTTAAAATTATGGTATAATTGAAATGCTGCGGTATAAAATTCTTAAAATTCCAGCAATTCCGTTGTAAAGTTTCATGTGATGTTGTACAGTCCAGCCTGTGTACGTCCAAGTTAAGTGAAATCTATGCTGCTGTCTGTACGAGTTGACGCTTATTCACTTGAATTAGGTGGTTCCAAGGAAATTTGATTAGTCATATGAAGATCGTAGTATGACTTGTGTACCTTTGATGAAATAACACACTATCGATTTATCACAAAAATTACTTACAATTTTTTCAAGTTTTGTTTTTACAGTGTGTTCCTGTAGTGTGTAAACAAACTCAATCAACAGAAAGCTCATTTTGAGGTCAGTCTGCTAATAAAGGAGCTGCAAGGGAGTAGAACTCAAAGGTTTCAAAAGTATATTCTAAACTGAATAATTTTTGTATAATTTGTATTGCTTTTTTACCGTGTATATACAGTAGGTCTTTTTCATAGTGTCACATATCTTCCAATATTAATTCTTAGTTTTGTAGGGTACTTCTATGAACAGGAACATCAATTAGGCCTACCTTGAATTTAACACAAAATAAATTTTTCACATCTTTTTTAAAGCGTAAGCCTGTAGTGTAAATATTATTTTCGAAATATTACTTTTGAATAGTTTTTAATATTAGAGGAAAAAGTCAAGTTATTTGTGTAAAATAATTTTCATTTTTCCTTGCTTAGTTCCATATTTTCAGAGTAAATTGTACAATTATAGTATGATTAATATTGCATTTTTTGCAGTGTACATACAGCATATTTTCCATAGTGTCACATACCGTATTTTCTGTATAATTTACACATCCCAATATTTTTGGGTCCAAAGTGGAGAAAAAGACATCTTCCCGTATTTGGCGCACCCACTTTTTCAAAGTTCGCCGTGCGTTTAGGGGTGATGTCAGTACTGCAACAAGTACAACTAGGCACTAAAGCGTGACATGAAAAGGGACATACCGTATTCATCCATAACGTTGCAGTAAACGGCACACCAACATCTATGTAACAAACATTCGTATCCCTTTTAACTACGCTTAAAAACAAACGGACCAGTAAAAATTAGCCGATTCAACATTGATTTGGGGATTGGTGAAGACTACAAGTATGATGCATTCAATGGATTACAAACCTCCAATTTTCCAATTTTAATAGTGGTGTAATTCTCATGTTTGAGAATATATTGCAAGTTTGATCTTTTAATTCATTGATCTTTATATGAACTTTCATACTTTGATAAATAAGCTTAACACAAGCAGTGTTAGAAAAAACCAAAATTTACACGCCACATTGATGCATTACCATGACCAGGATATCAACTTCCTGTGATTAACGTCTAGTTTATTATAGATCAATTTTAATTGTTATTTCATGTTTACTTTTTATATAAGGATATTTTATTGTATAACATTTTAATGAACAAATAATTGTAAATAAGGTTTAACATAAGGACTCAACCTTGAGATAATTGTAAAAAATGCCTGAAGATGCGCGACATAACGAGTGAAACATGTCCCATTTAATGTTTGTATTGTGGTAAATGTACTTTTAGAGACAATAAACATTTCAAGTACTGAATAGCTGTATATAATAACAAGAAATTGTACCTAATATGCATAAATTATGCGAGAAAGTATGGTATTGTGGCAAAATTTTGCCAATTTGCCTTTTTGAAGCTATTGTTTTATGTTGCACCGACACAGGTCTTATGGCGATAATGGGATAGGAAAAGGCAAGGAGTGGGAAGGAAGTGGCCATGGCCTTAAGGTAGAGACCTAGCATTTGCTTGGTGTGAAAATGGGCAACCACCGGAAAACCATTTTCAGGACTGCCGACAGTGGGGTTCAAACCCACCCTCTCCCAAATCAAACCTCACTGCTGCGCGCCCCTAAAACGCAAGGCCAACTTGCTCAGTACGCAACCCTTTAAACTGCACTGTATTTTTGTAGGAAGATTGCAGAAACAGGAATCTTTTCAAGGCCAAATACCTGTATATACAACAATTCATCAATATTAACCCTACATAGGCCATTAGCAGAATGATTTTCTGCCCTTGCAAACTGTTTTAGTTACATATTTCAATTAAATGAATTTAACCAACAGACAGGAGTATATCATGATTTCATAAGATTCAGCGATACTAATACTGAAACAGTAAGAATGATACTCCGTTTGTGACGCGTTACTAGAAAAACAAAAGTGAAATACTTTCCATAATGTGACGTCTCTTCCGATGTCTTGTTTTATATTTTGTTGTTTATTTCTGGAAAAAGCAACGGGAAACTACCTCACTCCTCATTTCCCTAGTACGCCTCTTCAGTAATGCCTAGGCTATCTATGACAGCTGATGGCGGAGCTGTTGAGGATCCAACCAGCCTTCGGGCTGAGGACTAAACATACATTTCTGGAAAAGTGTAAGTCAGTAACAACTGGGTATATTATTTACATTGTGAATGAGAAGGTAATTCAGAACAATTTAAAAACTTATATTTGACTTGTCAGTAAATTACATCACTTTACCCGTAATATTGAAAGAAGCATTCTGACAGATAGGGCTGGAGGGAGGCGCATTGCACATGTCACTGAACGTAGTGATGGGCAACCCTCTCGCTCGACACTCTCGAGACTGACGTCACAGGTCTCGAGACTCTCGCGACCGATTCTCCTGTACTGTGAGCTGTGCGTCGTCCCAGTAACTACGAGTGTAAGCTTGATAGTATATCATCAGCAGTTCTCATATGGAAACGTGTGTGCCGATAAACTGTATTAAAAATCTGGGAAAGTACTGCATGTTGAACAGTGAGCCCCTCAATACCATTAACGAAAGTGAAAATAGAATGTCGGTATCTTAAACTGTTCACGACTTATTTGAGGTGGACATCTTAGCTGAACAGCCCTGTATAATTTGTGAATAACTGTAGATAGGATGTAGACCTTCTTGGATACTAGAAGCGCATTATACGAACTTGAGAAGGGGAACGATGTGTTTTGCTAGATATGCAACCACCACTACACATGAGTGGAACGTGTAATCTAAATTGCCCGAGTATGCTCCAATTCTTTTGACAGGATTGCTCTCGAGACCGATTCTCCTGCGCTGAGATCTATGCGACGTCCCAGTAAGTACGACTGTAAACTTGATAGTATATCATAAGTAGTCATTGCGGGAAATAGAGACGGAAAACTATCGATAGTGCTATCGATACGATAGCGACCACTATCGTCATACATCGATAGTCAGTTGTCCATTATCAAATACAGTAGAGACAATACACGACACTGAGCGAGATATCGAGGGACAGCTATTAGAGCTCATTCTAGTGATGGGCATATCGAATGTTTCCTGCTATCGATTGTTAAACGATAGTCCAGGAGAACAACCGAATGTTTTTATTCGATAGTTTTCATTCGGTTTCCGAATTGCTGACATTCGTTACGGTAGCTACTAATTACTGCAATATGCACGCTTTTTACAGTGTATCTCCGAAGACCTTAAAAAGTAGTTAGTGGGACGTAAAACATATAACATTATTATTTTACAGTGTACGGTCTTATATCTACTCTGATCCTTGCAATTTCGGCTCCCTCAAGATCTGTGCTAATCATTAGGAACAATTTATAGAATACTCATTATTAACATTATGGACACTGGGACCACATAGGCCTACTTATTTTAATATGAAATATTTAATGGTGCACTTTGTCAGTTTTAGGTTAGGCAATCTCTCTTCGTAGGAGGAAGTACAGTAAAATACATTTGTATTTATTTAACTGGTATCATGTCAAACAATATACATGTGCAAACAGCCGTTAAACATAGCTCTCTTCAAAGCTGTCATAGATTTTCAGATACTTACATTATATTTTAAAAAATTGCATTTTAACATGAAAAAATACAACCAAACCGCGAACTAAATGAAACACACATGTAATAGAGCAATAAGCATTTATATGTGCAGTCACTAATAATATGTCGTGGTAAAAAGTACATAAAGTAGCTAGATCAAATGTTTTCATTCTGTGCACATAGAACAGATTAGGATAACTAAAACAATATGTTAAACTTGCAGTATAATTAATCAGACACTTAGGCTACCACTGTCTTCCTATAATCAAAGATTTTTGTTCAGGAATATTAAAAGATCTAAATGTTTTGCTTTCAGCCTGTTTCTTCTTTCACTCATCTGGACAGCTTTCGAAAATATTATTCCTGCTGGAACAAATATTGCAGGAAAAGTGAGATTTTTCTGTGACAATGTGTATAAGAGTTCCATGGCAGATTTGTGTGTCTTCCAGAATTCTGCTGGACTGCTTTTTTTTTGCCCATGTAATGGAGAGAATAATATTTACGGACCATCATTGGATAATATTTAAAATTCGCGCGCGATAGTTGCTCTCCTAGCAGTAGCGTAGCCAGGATCGGCCAATGGGGGGGGGGGGGGTTACAGTTACAAAATTAAGATATAACACAATGAAAGTGCTTGTGCTTGTGCGTGTCTGGTACTCGCATGCATGACTGTCATAAGGATACTGATACAAGAGTGAATTACTGTATGTGATACTCAGATTGCAATACACTACAAAATTCTTACTTTAAAATACAGAACAAGAACAATATGATCGAGGTCAGCAGTTTTATCTCAAACGGTATGTTCAGTTTACAATCTAAAATCTAATTTTCGAGGCTTCCTAGAAAATAAATTTAACACATCTGTTGGTTTTACAACTATGTCTCTGTGAATGTTCAAGGGAGCCAACCCGTTGAGTCGACTTTCACTTGTGGTATTTCTGAGGTAGGTTTTAAGGCGTCTTAATGTTGAAAATGATCTCTCACTGGCTGCAGTGGTGACAGGTAGGGTGGCAAACACTCTCAACAAGCAGTAGATTGCAGGGAGTTTATCTTGATCACATAAAAGAAGTTTATTGTTTACTGTCAGTTTCTATTTATTTTCTTTTTGTGAAAGTTCAATGGGGGGGGGGTTCTAACCCCCAGTAACCCCCCCCTGGCTACGCCCCTGTCTCCTAGACCGTAATACTATTGCATTGGTTCCTATCGTTTCCTTAACATTTGATTTACGTACTATCGTTTTGAGCGAAGTGGGAGCAACTGCTGCAGGAGAATTCAGTATCATATAGACCGAATGAAACATCGAATGTTGTTGAAAACAATCGAATGAAACGGTAGTTTGAGACTATCGAATAATTCGATAGTTTTCATTCGGAATGCCCATCGCTAGCTCACTCTAGCGGATAGACCTGAACGGTACTGATTCTGTCATAAGAGCACGTGTATTTTTGTGTGAAGTTTTTGGTGTTATTTATGCGTTTTCAGTGAGTTGACATAATTAAATAGTAGCGTGTCATTCCTTGATATCTCCTCTCAACACGAGGGGAAAGGTATGTGCTGTGTTTGGCTGCAGTAATTACGAAGTAGAGAAAAATGCGCGGTCGTTCTTCAGGTTCCCTCGTGACAAGAACATGTAAGTAATATTGTGTTTGCATATATATTCTTCCAGTGACAGAGCTTTTTATAGTACTTCATAATCTTCTGACCTGCTCAACCCATGTTTTAACGGGCTTAAAATATAATACGCATATTTTATTGTATAGTGCAGCAGTTAACCTTCAATACCGGTACCGGTACCGATGTGGTGTTGTAGGTGTGATCTGTGGGTTTTGAAATGTCACAGAAGCGATTTGGATAAAGTGTACAAGAAAGAAGGGACGTAGCGCTTGTATAAGAATTATAAGATCTGTTCAGATCATTTCCAGGCCAGCGACTTTAAAAATCCTCGACTATACAGCCAAGGGTATGATACATTTTTACTCTAATTGTACGTAAATATTCCTCAAAGCATCACTATCGACAACATTTTCAAACTTTTCTTTCTCTTATCCCTCTTCTCTGATTAAAGCCGGGATTTTATAGATTATCTTTCTATTAGTAGGCTTCATGTTAAGAGGAAAATTGTCCAGCTATTAAATGTTAATTCATTGCATCATATGTGTAAGGAATGTGCCGATATTTTTATTGACAAATGTCTTAATGTGATGATACATTGTTTTTAAATGAGGAAACAAGACAAATCCAACCGTAAGATTTCAGGCAGGTATGCTAAAGCTAAAAAAGTAATGCATAAATGAAAGATCAATCCATTTCACAGCAGTCCATTTCACACCTTGTTTATTTGTCTCATTTCAGTCTTTGAATAATAACCTTTTAAATAATTCTTCATTCATTTATCCAGAATTGCTTTAGCAACTTCGAAGTTAATATCTCAATACCACTGTCTTTCTAGACGTAATTTATTTATCCATTTCCATTGATATTTGAATTTAGCGCGATTTGTTCAGGTCAAGTCATTAGGAGCGCCACCGTCGAATTGTCTCCCACTTAAGCAAGGCGAAATCCGTAAGTGTCGTGTATTGTCTCTACTGTATTTGCTATTATTGATAGTCAATGATAGTTTTTTCCCTCATTGGCTTATTTTTCGCGCTAACAGAAATTGTACAGCTGTTTGCAGTTAACTGGTGAGGAGTTTGTTCAAATTCATAGGTGTGCTGTGCATTTAAAGGCCGGTCTCCACTGATTAACATTTAACAATATGTTAAATGTTAACTGGTGACACCATCAACATGTTAAAGGTTAAATGTTCAATACTGTTTCATTTAACATTGTATCCACACTTAATAAACATGTTAAACTTGACTTCCTTTGTCTATACACAGGTAGTTCATTATATCAAATTGTGGTAATAGATTTAGGTAGTGTCTATTATTTTCAAACAAGGACAATGGACTCAGATGAAGAGGATTACTGGGCGAGTTGGCCGTGCGGTTAGGGGTGTGCGGCTGTGAGCTTACATCGGGGAGATACAGTAGTGAGTTCGAATCCCACTGCCGGCAGCCCTGAATATGGTTTTCCGTGGTTTCCCATTTCCACACCAAGTAAATGCTGGAGCTGTACCTTAATTAAGGCCACGGTCGCTTCCTTCCAAATCCTAGGCCTTTCCTATCTCATCGTCGCCATAAGACCTATCTGTGTCGATGCGACGTAAAGCTACTAGCAAAAAGAAATAAACATGAATAGGATTTGGCCTTTGTTATTGTCACTGTTGCTTCTTGTTACGGTTTAGAAATGCAGTTTTATTAGGCATATTTCCTGCCCTCATTCTGTTCATTGCTTCAAAAGCAAACCGCTTTGTAGTATAAACTTCGTCCACTCCCGCCCCCGACTTTTCTGAACTTTTTGCAATTCCCGAATGTACTGGGAGCGGAGGGACGCTAGATTTTTTTCGATACACTCGCGGGAACAATTATAAATAATTTCGAGTTCCTGGAAACTGTCAGCTTTCTTCGCTTTATCTTTGTATTCCTTTGATGAGACATCCCACAAACAAGGCCTTTCCATTATACCATTAATCAAGTCTCCTTGCTCCACTCCATTTCTGACTATATATTTTAGTACGGGTATAGTGCAGACAGAATGGCATTCGTGTGCGTACTGAATTTGTAGCTTATAACAAAGAGAGCAGTGTTGTAACTATAATGCTACTTCACGAGAAGTACGTCGTTTGCGTCGTTTAGGCTATCTGTTGGTATGGAAACAGCAAAGAAGTTGTCAAAGCTGTGCCAACATCTCACGAACAACGAATTGACGTGACATGTTTTCCACTTGGAGCGGAAAACACGCCAACATGTTAAAAGTGTTAACCCAACATTCTGAGTTAACATGCAAAGTCAATTGGACGACACAATCACAATATACATGTTAATTGTAACATGTTAAATTTAACACGTTGGTGTTAAATGTTAATCAGTGGAAACCGGCCTTAAGTATTTCTGCGTACCTACGACTTCAGTGCCGGCAGAAAGACTATTTAACATTTTGGAAGGTGGGATTCTCCATTCAACCTAACCTTAGTTGAGTTGATGCCAATAGGGGTCAAACCATGAGATTTATGAGTTGTCAGAGATTGTATTGTATGTAGGCGAGAGAAGATAAGGCACATTTTAGGTCAAAGACTAACTTCATGAAAGCAACTGAAAACTCTCCTGCCATCAGTTGAGAATGCTGTAACACATTTTTCCAAAGATATTACAATACCGGAGAAAATGTCGGGCGATCGCAAAATGAGCACTGCAACTGAACGAGAATTTGTCGGGCTGTCACGTTATAGGCAAGCGCGTACAACCCGAGAATGTCTCGGTCGTGCCAGTGAAGAGATTTATGAGCGATTCCTATTTGAATTTCAGAAATTACATAGCATGAAATAGTTGTGCTTTCTACTGATTTTTTGTGAATTGCGTTCAATAAATGTTCCATTTCAGGCATAATGATATGATTCGTTGCACTTTTTGGAAACTATCGATAGTAGAGCTCATAATATCGGAAAATATCAATGGCGATTACTATCGATAGTTGGACGGCACTTAATCTATGCAAGACCAACTCCAATCCTCAGACCTCAAGGCAGGTTTCGATTAATGGCGAGATGGCGGTGAGCGCAGGCCATAAGTGAAATAAGTGTGAACGTGAATGACAGTTTAAAGTAATCGTTGCAACTGAAGTATTTCGGGTCTACTTTTGAGGCTGCATTTAATAGCTTTCAATAGTGTCAAGGAAGTATAGGAGTCGTCGGATTCTTTTTTTCTGGAAGTTTAATATACTAAGTATAGGTTATTTCCTATTTACACGTGTTCGCGTATAGGTTATGTGTTTGTTTATCTTTGTGTTCGTGTGTAATTGTTAAAATTATTAGTGTCGTTTTAGAATGCAATGTACATATATTAGATTAACATGGGTCGATCGTGTTGTGTACCTCTCTGTAAGTCTAATTATGGCAATTTTTCGGGAATTTCTGCCTTCACATTTCCGAAGGATAAAGATTGTGTTGAGATGCTACAGTCCGAAGAAGAAATGGTGATACACTGTGATGTTGACCAAATGCTCTCATATTTTAGTCAGTTAAACAGAGGTGGCTTGAAGTCCCCATCAGCGATCATGGTTTTTATGTGTTGTAAAATATTCATGCTCTTTCAGGTCCTCATAAGTAGTGTTTATGAAGCATAATTTTCAAAATTAGAAAACCAAAGGGATGCAATAGTTGTTTTAGGAGTTGAAGCCTTTGAAAGTAGTATTGATAATGCAAGTGATGTATGCAAGTGAGGTGTTCCTTTGATCAGAATTATGAAGAAATGTGTGAAAATTCTGGCCAATATTTTTATTAACAATTGCACAAAGGTCTTAAATGAAAAGAAAATCTTGAAAAGCAGGGTGCCAAGAGAAAGACTGATGAAATAACTCTCAGGTAGAAACAGCACATTAGGAAAGAATTGAAACTCAGCAGCAAGTAACTTTAAGGTAATAAATTAATTAATTTTGAGTCAATAAATAATGTTTATTTTTTGGTGTAGAAACTTTCTTGAATTTTTTTTATATGCACAGTGTTAGTTTTGTTCGACTGCAATATTTTGGCGAAGGGTGTATAATGATCTAATGGGTATGTTGTGTTAGTGTTATTAGTTAGAAAGAAAACTGATGTTTCTTCTGTGCTTGGTGTTATGTTGTTTAGTCTGTAGGCCTAATTTGTATGTTGGATGTGTGCACTGCTGGTTTGGTTCGACTGAAAAATGTTGGTGAAAGGTGAATAACGAGCTAATGTGTATGTCGTGTTAGTGTTAATAAGTTAGGAGGAAAATATATTTTTTCTGTGCTTTGTGTTATGTCACTTAGTCTGTAATTTGTTTGTTGCAAGTGTGCACTACTAGTTTTGTTCGACTGCAATATTTTGGTGAAGGGTGAATAATGACCTAATAGGTATGCTGTGTTAGTGTTAAGAGAAGGAAAACTTTTTTTTGGTTGACGTTATGTTACTTAGCCTAGTCTGTAATTTTCTTGAACATGTGTTTATATTTAAATGAAGTCGTACTTATAATTTACTGTTTGTTGTAAAGCTTTCGAAGTCCGCTCTACGTGACATACTCTCATAGAATAAACGCAATTTAAATTACCACTGCTATTTTATGTTTCAAATATTGCGTGTTTGATAACCATCGATAAACATTTTCGTACTACAAATTTCTTACGACTCTTATTAGGTTATTCGTCGCCATGTCAGCTTTGGCCTGGTACGGCAGCCATGTTTTTCTTGCATTGTGGTCTGAGTATTGGAGTTGGTCTTGATCTGTGGCGTCGCTATTTCGCCTTGGCACCACCCAGAGCGCTGTAGCAGCAATGTTAGCTACTCTATAGTCTTGTCTTGTCTTGTCTTGCGGATATTTATTTGGGACTCATTATATTCTTTCCCAGTCACTAGTCCAATGAAATATTTCACTTATATCACAACAGCACACGTTTAGATCATTAATGACTGGTTTTAGCACGATTACACTTAGATAGATGAACTGAAAGAAGCACTATTATATCGTTATGTAGATTCATGAAAGTATTAAACTATCTGCACTGTCGAATACACAGATAACCTATTAATCTTGAGCAGTAAAAACGTGTTGCACTGTACAAGATTGGAGAGTAATAAAACTCTTGGTGCGAGATCCACTCACCCGGAACATATAGAAATGCCACTTTACAAACATGTCGGAAAAAACTGAAAATCTAGATCGTAATTACAATTTGATGTGAGTGTTATCAAGGTATTCGTTTAAGATAGCAATGATCATAGGCGAAGGTTGATACAACAAAGCTGAAAGTCGTGTAGGGAAAGGTACGTGGCTTTACTTAATTTCTGCATTAAAATGGCCTGTTGGCGTGTATATTGGCGGCAATGAAAAAATAAATGGTCACTATCGCCCTGAGGTTCTCCACAGGAACAAGTTGGGTCATTCGTAATATGAAATCGAGATAAATATACCGGGGTTAAGGCATGATTAAAACGTAGTCTGATGATGTTAGTAATGTGACGTCGTGTATACGTACTATTTGCAAACCACGGAAGTGTGGGAATACTCGGTTGAATTTGATAGTAATAGTGGCCTTTCGTACTAGCTGATAAACGCCATTTTGTGCATCATGTGTGTTTAGCTTCATTTTTGATATGTGGAAAGAAGTCAGAAATCGGGATTTTGACTTGTAATAAGTTCGTGGTATCTGCACTGGCTTCTTTTGCTGCTATATCGGCCATATCGTTGCCTACGTGCCGGTTATGCCCTTTAATCCATATTAACGTTATAACAAAACCGGATGTTTCGAATTGAAAAATAAGGTGTTTAACTTCGTAGACATATGTATTTTGACTATGGGCAAAGGATTGGAGAGCTTGTAATACACTTTGAGAATCGCTGAATATATATATATATATATATTTTGGATTGCAACTGTTGGACATATAAGAGAGCTTGATATATGGCATATAATTCTGCTGTAAAGATAGTTAAATTATTAGGCAACGGATATTGAAAGCTAGTTTGTGTTTGTGGATCATAAAATGCTGCTCCGACTCCAGTATTCGATTTTGACCCATCGGTAAAAAGGTGATAATCTGGTGAGGTTGTTGAACCTTTAAATTTCTTAAGAGCGTATAATTTGGGATGAGGTGCATACATTGATTGATTTAATGAATCAGAAGGGGCAATGATAATAGAAGGACGGAATGTTTGAATATCATAGTCATATGAATACAAATTTACGCGTGGTGTGCGAAGTATAGTCTCAGTAAGATGGTGGAGTTCAGCATACGCCATATATATGGCGGGGTACTGATGATGAGGTGGAGGACGCTGTTGATAATATTCATATAATAATTTTAATTTAGGGACGATAAGGGAGTTCGATCTGCTAATATGTTTAAGTAGGAATTTTTTTTGAAATTTTTACCCTGCGAATATACAGTGGTTCTTCTGTAGTTTCTACTAGTAAAGCGTTAGTTGGTGTTGTTCGGAGAGCACTCACAGTGATACGTAGTGCTGAAAATTGTAGACGGTCCAAAGCTAGTAAACTAGTAAACTGTGTTTAGCGGTTAAATCAATAATATGGGCGCTATAATCAAGTATGGACCGAATGGTTGCACGATATAGTTGTAATGCTGACAAGGGGTCAGCACCCCATTCCCCCTGTGGGTGGGGGCGGTAGAATAACACCCACGGTATCCCCTGCCTGTCGTAAGAGGCGACTAAAATGGGCCCCAGGGGCTCTGAAATTTGGAGCGTGGATTGGCGACCACGGGGCCCTTAGCTGAGTCCTGGCATTGCTTCCACTTACTTGTGCCAGGCTCCTCACTTTCATCTATCCTAACCGACCTCTCTTGGTCAACTCTTGTTCTTTTCCGACCCCGACGCTATTAGGTTTGCGAGGGCTAGGGAGTCTTTCATTTTCACGCCCTTCGTGGCCCTTGTCTTCCTTTGGTTGATATCTTCATTTTTCGAAGTATCGGACCCCTTCCATATTTTCCCTCTGATTAGTGTTATATAGAGGATGGTTGCCTAGTTGTACTGCCTCTTAAAACAATAATCACCACCACCACCACCATCAGCACCCCATGCACGTTTCGTTACCGTTCGTAAGATAATAATGTAACGATCAGATTTCCGAGTTAAATACTGTATTTGGGGTTGCCATGTAAGTCTTTGGTCTATATATATGAGTAAATATAAGTGGTGTGGGACAAAGGGTATTCTATAGGTATCAAAGTTAATAGGGCTTTTATCAAAGGTTCGTTTATTTGTAAAGATCATCGCTGCACATTTAGCGATTGAAAGTGAAAGTCCATGGGTTGTTAGCCACCGAAAGACTAAACTTAAAACGCTAGATATTATGGCTCTACAACGGTCAATGTTGGAGCGAGAACAATAAATAACATAATCATCCGCGAAAGCTAGAATTCGAGCGTGTGGAGTCACAATAGATTCGAGATCTTTCATATAAAGGGCAAACAAAATTCCACTTAGTATCGAGCCCTGTGGTAATCCTTGTGATGTATAGCGGCTTTCAATTGTGTGTTGAGTTGATTTAATGGTTAACCGGCGATTGGTAAATAGTTGATTTAAAATAGAAAGGAATTTGATGGGAAACCCAGAAATAAATAATTTCTCCCAGAGAATATGCAATAACACACCACCATAGGCACCTTTAATATCCAAAAAGACTGCCACGGTAGATTGTTTCCGCCATTTTGCCAATAAGATGTCGAGTAGGAAAATAATGATAGGTTCCTGTGTACTATTACCACGTCTAAAAGCGAACTGATACTTTGGTAATAGCGAGTGATATTCCAATAACCACGCCATTCGTGTCATGAGGATTTTACAGAAGACTTTCCGTATACATGATCCCAAAACTATGCCACGATAATTTTCAGGTTCGGTAGGTCGTTTTGTTGGTTTCAAACTAGGAGTTATGAAAAAATCGTTCCATGTTGGTGGTACGTGTAATGTCTCAAGAATACTATTATAATATTGTAGTAAATAATTTTGGACGTGGGGGGATAGGGCCCTGAGCATGAGATAAGTAATTGCATCGGGTCCTGGAGACGAGCTATTAACGGTACATAATACAGATTGTAGTTCGTTATATGTAATTGGCTTTAATAACGAAGTAAAACAACGAGAATTTTCCTGTGAGGTGGGTAGAAATGGCGGATTTACTGATACTGGGGCGAGGGTATATAAAAAGTCTTCTAAAACTTGTCGCGGATAGGAAGAATAAGTTTGGTATTGGAATGTTCGCGTTATCATGCGGATCACGTTCCAGAATTTCGCTGCAGGTAATTGAAGAGTTAATGTAGAAATAAAAGACTGCCAAGCTTTTAGTTTTTTAGCATTAAAGACAAGCTTTGTTTTTGCAATATGATTTCGCATTTGGAAATTGATTGGCGGTATTGTTTAAATAATTGTTTTCGCTGATGAATGAGATCGTGACATTCTTTATCCCACCATTTTATTTCGTATTCCTGTGGGTGGGTCGTCACTTTAAGCGGTCGTCACGGATGAAACATATTTAAATATTGGGTTAAATAAGGGAGTAAGGTAGGAAAGGTAAGAGGTGACTCGTGTTCCTGCTGCAAGATATGATTGATAGTTTGAAATATTGAAATTTTTATAAGATCGGACATTACTTATGCATGAAGGTGTCTTAAACTGGGAAGTTATTGGGCGATTACCACATGTTATGATGATGGGAAAGTGGTCACTGGTGTAGGTATCAGATAATGTGTGCCAGGTGGTGACAAGGACTATGGTTGTACGACATAATGTAAGGTCTACGGCACTGGGTGGAGATCCAGGCCGAGTTAAACGGGTCGGGGAACCGTTGTTTAAAATAAACAGATTCTATGATTTGAGGTAGCAAGTAAATTGGAGCCTTTTGTTGTATCTATGATACACCCCCATTCAGTGTGATGGCAATTGAAAACACCGAGAATGAAAAGGTGTTGAAATGTTGCAAATTGTTGGAAAAATTGCGTCCATTGATTCTGAGTAATGTAAATGTAGGGGGGGGGGGCAATAGATATTTATAAAACAAGTATTACGGTGTACTATCCATACTGCATAAGTGTGTGGGATGAAATATTGCAAAGGTAATTGTGTAAAGGGTAATGAAGTTTGTACACATGTGGCGACTCCATCAAAACCTTTACCATCGTATCGGAATACTTGATAACCTCTTAATCTGA
Source organism: Anabrus simplex (assembly GCF_040414725.1). Classification (NCBI taxonomy): domain Eukaryota; kingdom Metazoa; phylum Arthropoda; class Insecta; order Orthoptera; family Tettigoniidae; genus Anabrus; species Anabrus simplex. The sequence continues at coordinate 122,544,415 of NC_090268.1, read as the reverse complement.
AAATGAAATGTGGTTGAAACCACGTTTGAGTTTCACAAATAGGAAAAGTCCTCTCAGTTTTAATTACTGCGTTGATGGGGTGAAAGTTCCATTTGGGGATCATTGTAAGTATCTAGGTGTTAATAAAAGGAAAGATCTTCACTGGGGTAATCACATAAATGGGATTGTAAATAAAGGGTACCGATCTCTGCACATGGTTATGAGGGTGTTTAGGGGTTGTAGTAAGGATGTAAAGGAGAGTGCATATAAGTCTCTGGTAAGACCCCAACTAGAGTATGGTTCCAGTGTATGGGACCCTCACCAGGATTACCTGATTCAAGAAGTGGAAAAATCCAAAGAAAAGCAGCTCGATTTGTTCTGGGTGATTTCCGACAAAAGAGTAGCGTTACAAAAATGTTGCAATGTTTGGGTTGGGAAGAAATGAGAGAAAGAAGAAGAGCTGCTCGACTAAGTGGTATGTTCCGAGCTGTTAGCGGAGAGATGGCGTGGAATGACATTAGTAGACGAATAGGTTTGAATGGCGTCTATAAAAGTAGGAAAGATCACAATATGAAGATAAAGTTTGAATTCAAGAGGACAAACTGGGGCAAATATTCATTTATAGGAAGGGGAGTTAGGGATTGGAATAACTTATCAAGGAAGATGTTCAATAAATTTCCAATTTCTTTGAAATCATTTCGGAAAAGTCTAGGAAAGCAACAGATAGGGAATCTGCCACCTGGGCGACTGCCCTAAATGCAGATCAGTATTGATTGATTGATTCTTGTAAGCAAATAATATTAGCTTGCGTTTCGTTTATTAATATTTGTAACTCATGTCGTTTAGAGGTGGCACTTCGACAATTCCATTGGAGTAATGTAATCATGCCAGAATGTTCATGATAGAATCTCGGAGTTTATTTAATACATGGTGAATCTGAGGCTCGTGGCTCATACTTTGGATTAACATTACCAGCAATTGCTGGATTTCTTGTTGAAGTCGTTCCTTGGTAGGAGAATAGCTTATATTTTGTGGGACTGCGGAAGGTTGCTGCCCATTAGATGGTGACGAACTTGATGGGTATGATAAGTGCAGAGGTTGTTGCATGGCACTCGTTGACGGGATAGAATTTACTGGAACCGAAGGCTCATTTCGCAGGATGGCCATGTATCCTTGCCTATCAAAGCCGGGCTCGGATGTAGGAGGGGGAGATTGCATGATGACTTGAGTAAACTTGCGTTTACGAGGGTTTGGTGTCGGAGGAGATGGGGGATTGGATGGAAGAGGAGGGAACTGATGTTCTTGTTGCTCGGAATGGTAAATTTGAAGGGCAATTCGAGCTTTAGCTTCGGGAAAAGACAGGTATTCAGTACTCATTAACCTTTTAATGTTAACTTGATACTTGTGTTCAGGACAGGTTGAGGAACCCGTAACATGATTTTTCTTACAGTAGGCGCATTGCGTGAATTGCTCAGTACAAGCCTGGGTTTCATGCTGCTGCGAACATTTCCCACAACGGGCGTTTTTGGCTTGACATTGCCGAATTGTATGTCCATAGCGCTGGCATTTGCGACAGCGAATAGGTGAAAAGATGTAAGGTTCAACTGCCATATACACCTTATAAAAGGCAACATGGGATGGGAGCGTTTGAGCCCTGAAAACTATTTTTTATAGAACCCGTAGGAAAGTATTGGGTTTCTCCATCTTGAATTGCACGACGATTAAGTCGTTGCACGCTTTTAACTGGTGCCTCAGATTCCAGATACTGTAAGATTTCATCATTCGATAGGTCTTTTTCAACTCCACGAATAAATCCTACTCGTAACACTTGTGAAGATGGAATATAAGCTTTAATTTTGAGGGTTTCAAGAATAGAATTACTCAAAAAGGCATTGGCTTGAGATGCCGTATGGAAAGTGACTTGTAGTCTATTGCGTCCCTTACGTTGGATAGATTTGACGTTGAACTTAGTTTCATAGAATCGGCGACCAAGTGCCATAGGGTGTAAACTGCCTATGTTTTGATCGTTAATAGATTCAACGAATACAAAGAAGGGTCCATGATGAAAGCGATTATAATATTCCGGGGGAGAAGCTACTTGGGACACCTCGGATTGATTGCTAAGTTGTTCTGGATTAGAACGGTCTGCCGCTTTCGTATTACGCCTCTGTACATCAGTCTCAGCTGACTGAGAACCTTGCTGTTGTGTCGTATTACTAGGGGAATCAGTTATGGATTCCATTCCATGGGTACGACAATCTCACGTTCCACTCGTAGATTATGCCCGTCCACTTTCTACGTTCCGCCACTGTCGGTCTCCATAACTTATCACTCCTTCACCACACTTAAGCAAAACACAAGTGATTACCACTAGCGCGCACCACTGACTCGCACAACTAAGGAAGTGTACCGTACAACGATCACTGCGTGACTGTGACTACTCTATAGTCTTCTATCTAGCTCGTTGGTTTACAGCTGTACTTAGAGCACGACCGAATGGATTCCTCGCTGCGCTAGCTGAGCTGAGCTAGCTGGAGCGACGCATCAAGTCGGCCGTGCTTCGAGCATTGAAATAGATAGAGAGGGCGCTCCGTATGTTTGTACCGGCCAAGCGTGGCACCAACATCAAGCTCTTTGTAAACTAAGAGCAGCGTGCAATTAAAGCTGTTTGGATATGGTGGTTTGGAGCGAAATTGTGTCTGGAATAGGAAATCCGTGAACAGTAAATTGCGTTATTACGTGTTCTAGTTCATATCCGGGCATTTTCCTGAACGGTTGCCTTGTATAGTGTACGGTCAAGTGTAGTGTAGTGCAGTGTGTGTTACATAGCGTATTACTATCTTTTACCTCTTCGTGTAGTGTGTGTGATATGGCAGAACATAGTGGGGGTGACGAATCGCCTGATCCGTCACAGCTACTGGTTGAAAGGGAAATAGAATTCCGTATGGAAGATGATAACTCACTACCTACTTAATTCCGCTCAATTACCCAATTCTTTTTCTCAAAATATGGAAGGATCTAATGATCCACCCCACTCTGATTCTACTCCGCCTGTTGTAACCGAAACGTATCCTAATAATCATTATGGACCATATATTGTATATGTGTGGAATCTATCAATCCACAGAATATTAGTCTTTTGCACCCGATGGCTTTGGTGCGCAAATTTCATGAAAATAATTTAAGTACCAAATCCATTACTCGCAAAGGACGTAATCGACTTCAAATTGAATTTTCATATGCAGTGCAAGCCAATGGTTTCTTAACTAATCCTCTTCTCACTGCTCTCCAAGTTAAAGCATTCATACCCAGTTCCAATATTATGCGTGTGGGTATCATCCGTGATAATAATAATTTCGTGTGGCTATTTCTAGCCGAGTGCAGCCCTTGTAAGGCAGACCCTCCGATGAGGGTGGGCAGCATCTGCCATGTGTAGGTAACTGCGTGTTATTGTGGTGGAGGATAGTGTTATGTGTGGTGTGGGAGTTGCAGGGATGTTGGGGACAGCACAAACACCCAACCCCCGGGCCATTGGAATTAACCAATGAAGGTTAAAATCCCCGACCCGGCCGGGAATCGAACCCGGGACCCTCCGAACCGAAGGCCAGTACGATGACCATTCAGCCAACGAGTCGGACATCATCCGTGATGTTGAAAAATCACTTACTGATTCTGAGATTCTTCAAAACTTAAAATCCACGATCCCAGTTAAATCTGTTAAACGCCTTAACCGTCGAGTCACGCAACAAGGTAGTACAGAATATCAACCCACGGGCTCTCTTAAAGTAGTCTTTCGTGGTCAGGCACTACCTCAACGTTTCCGTATACAGTGTTTATATGGATGTTGAACCATTTATCTTTGTTCCTATTCTTTGCCGCAAGTGCCAAAGGTATGGTCATAGAGACAAGAATTGTAGGGCAAATACTACCAGATGTGGTCGCTGTTCCCTTTCCCATTCTACTGAAGAATGTCTAGAAACATTCTTTAAATGTGTTCACTGTCAAGGACCCTATCTGACTGGTTCTGCCTCCTGTCCAGAACAACAACACCAGCTCCAAATTAAGAAAATAATGAGCACTGAAAATATCTCCTTAATGACGCCTTGTCTAAGCTTCATCCCCTAAATTATTCTCCTGATCGGCATCGGCAACAATTTCCCCCTCTACCTCAGGCTACATCTTCTATGCCTGCCGAACAACCAAAAAAACGCAAATTTACCCTAATTATTACTCATCAACCTCGGCCTGTACCTGTACCAGGATATGAACGAGAAGGTTATCTAAATCTCATACGTACTCCTCCGGTACCAGTTTCTCAACCCCTTTCATTGCCATCCACTTCAGCCGCCCCATCTGTACCCCCCACTTTCGGAGCTCGTCATCCGGAAGTGTGCCACACCCACTCTTGGTAGACAATATCCAACGCCAACGTATACATCTACGACATGATATTACCAATAAACTAGCACGATTGATCCAACTTCTGGGAGATAATCATCAGGTATCTCATGCTCTTCACATGTTAAAAAATAGTGTATACTCTATGTTTTCTCTTTATGATCAGTCTCACGCAATGGAACGCCAGGAGCATCCTAACTAAACAACATGACTAAAAGTACTTATCCAACAAACACACCCCCAGATTGTAGCTTTACAAGAAACATGGTTTTCGCCGAGTCATTTTTTCTGTCCCAGGTTATAATATTGAACGATATGATGGGCGAAGATTTGGTGGTGTGGCATTCCTCGTTCAAAATAATATGTCATATCAGCCATTACACATTACTACTCAACTTCCTTCCACCTTCAGTATCGGCATACTTTATCGTGATATATACATTATCAATAGGGGGCGGATTTCTATGACAAGTCATATTTTTTCCCTTAATATTATATCTTATAGTCTTGTATTTTCAACTCGTTTCAAGCATGATAATCAAAATTAAACAGGATTTATTGAGCATATAAATGCAAATTTAGGCTTCATTAAGTTTTATGGCATATTTTAAACAAAATATCATTATAATGGCATATTTTGGTAATTTTCATTTGAATTTCATTTTTATAAAAATCAGAATAAGCCCTAGAAATTATTTTTCAGGATAGACTGGAATATACCACTGAAGAACCATTCTAAAATAGTGTATGGAATGTTTCTAACAAGTAGGAGCTATTGTTTGCTAGCTGTGTCAATTCCTGGAAACCGGGCTGTTGTTTACACGGAAGCAGCTGTAATTCTGCAGTTATTTGCCATTGTTCTTATCTCTCTCCTTCGACCTTCCCTCTACCATCTTAACACACTGAATGACTTTGGTCATTAGGGAGCTTCAGTCATTCAGTTCCTTTCAATATGCCTAAAACGAAAGTCTCAATTTGTGGAAAGTTGCGAAGTTTTGTTCGCGAGTTCGGTGAAAACATATACAGTACGGGTGGAGTGATATTCTGTAAATTGTGTGAGGTAAAAGTTATTGCCGAAAAACGCTTCCCTGTACAACAACACTGTAATATTATAAAATATAAGAATTGTGTAAGAAGATATTCTGCACTCGAAAATAGGCAATGTCTGCTATTCGAAACCCCGGCATCAGTTTCACAGTGTTCACAATTTTCACAAGATCTCTGCAAGATGATTGTTTCGTCTTGTTCCTTTAAAGAAACTTAACAGCCGAAGCTTCAGACAGTTTCTTGAAAAATATACAAATCATCCTGTTCCCAACGAATCTGCTCTCAGGAAGGACTATCTGACCCCTTGTTATAAAGAGATGTTGGATATAATAAGGAGTGGCGTGGGAGACAGTAAGATATGGGTTTCAATAGATGAGACCACAGATGTGGATGGAAGATATGTAGCAAATGTGATCGTTGGCTCGCTGAAGGAAGAGCGGCCTGGAGATACGTTCCTCCTGAAATGTGAAGTGCTGGAGAAGACGAACCATTCCACCATTGCAGTTCACTTCGACAATTCAATGAACATGTTGTGGCCAAACGGGGCAAAGAGAGAGCACATTTTTCTATTTGTAACTGACGCTGCTCCGTATATGGTGAAGGCAGCCAAGGAACTAAAAATGCTATACCCGAAAATGATACAAGTGACATGTCTTGCACATGCCTTGCATAGGGCAGCTGAAGAAGTTAGCTACCCTGGAGTTGATAAATTGATATCGAACTGTAAGAAAGTGTTTGTCAAAGCTCCACTTCGCGCTCAGAAATTTCAAGGAGAAGCACCTTCACTACCCCTACCTCCCCAGCCAGAACGCGATGGGAGACTTGGCTTGATGCCGCAGTGTACTATTCCAACAACTTAGATGTCGTGGAGAAGATCGTGAAGTCTTTTGACCCTCCATAAAAACCACTCAAGATTTACTTTCAAGCACTACATTAAAAGCGGACCTGGCTTACATAAAGTCCAATTTTAATTGTTTATCTGGAGCAATCACGCAACTGGAAGTTTCAGGTGCAGAACTAAGCGATGCACTGGATGTTGTGAAGTTCATTGAACAGGAATTAATGTATGAGAAAGTAACAATAGCATGTAGGGTGTGTAGGAAGTGAGAAAATGTACTAAAAATAGCGGATTTGTGTACCTGCGTGGAATAAGTGACATTCTTTGTGGAAACCCTTCACCTGCAGATTTCCAGGAATTTTCTCCCAGTAATTTAACTCTATTCAAGTACGCTCCCGTTACACCGCGTGATGTCGAAAGAAGTTTTTCTCGCTACAAGACGATACTCAGCGACAACAGGAGGGGATTCTCATTCAACAATCTTAAGATGCATGTGATCATAAATTGCAACAGTTCCGATAATGGAGACTAGATCAGGTATGAAAGTTTCATTCAAATAACATATGTTTTGTGTATAAATTAAAATTGATTGAATATTGAACAGTGAAAGTAACTGTAGTGTTTATGTCTTCCACAGAGTCCGTCCTTGCCTACGAGTATGTAGTGTAACCTAAACTAGTTCATGAAATATTCATCATTTTAGTTTGTTTTGGGTTAAAGATTTCGAAGAATTAAAACTTTTCTAACTCTAAATTATTTGCAGCCTGTAGCAATCGTAATAAAAGTGTTTCTATGTAACGTAAATGCTATTCATTAAGTCATATTTTGAATTTTATAGGTCATATTTTTATGTGTTTAGGTCATAAATGCATACATATTTCATACATTCTTAGGTCATAGAAATCCTCCCCCTAATTATCAATATCTATTGCCCCCCGGATATTTATCTTTCAGAAGAACAATGGTCGTACTATTTCGCTCAATTTGATCATGCCTCAAAGATTCTCATCCTCGGAGATATGAATTGTCACCATACAGTGTGGGGTAGTGACTCTGACTCGTCAAAAGGTACCCATCTATTAGATGCGTCATATCAACATAATCTCATAATACTCAACGATGGCTCTCCTCTAAGATTTACTCCCCCAGCTCCCCACCCAGCGCGGTAGATCTTACACTATGTCGTAGTTCTATGGCACCACTCACAACCTGGCATACATGGGTGGATACCTTTACAAGCGATCACTTTCCCATCATTATTACATACGGCCTCAGTAGACCGAACCCGTCTCTGTTTGACAGCAGACATATTCCTACTGTACGATCGCTTAAGAGCTTTAACGCCAACACCTTCAGCCAGTTTATTGCAACTCAATTTTCTCTTATACGTTCTCATATGCTAACATATGACTAACTCCTGCAGATCGTCTTTCGCTACATCAATATCTATCACCCTTTTAAAGTCGTTCAAACTCCTCAATCACGGCAACCTTGTCGTCTACGTTGGTGGGATGATGAGTGACACAACATTATACAAAAACGTAAAAGATTATTTCGTATCTATCGAAAAACTTATCCCCTCACAACTATTTCGCTTTAAACATCATATTGCTTATTTTTGCCGAGTTTTTAATGCCAAGCGTCGGGAAGCGTAGATAAACTTTATTTCATAACTTACAACATCCACACCGGTTATGTAACTCTGGAATGCTGTTCGAACACTGACTCGTGTTTCTCAACATGCCACAAGTGCGATAATCCCGACTGATGTGCTTGAGCAATTTCTTCATTCTCTCACTCCAGACTATGTCGTCCCTGCCAGTACCTTTTCACAAGCCGATTCCAGTCGTTATTCTTCCGTTTTATTACAACCTATTACACTATACGAATTCGAAGCAGTTATCCCTACATCCTTTCAGTCAGCACCTGGCCCTGATTACCGTGGGATTGTTCTCAGTTCGTGTATGAGGAAGACATTTCTTCAAATACTACTACAGAGATTTCTTTGGGTTCTCGAATATTATAACTTGGTCCCAAAAAATCAATATGCGTTTCTTAAGGGCCGTAGCACTCACGATGCTATAAACACCTTTGTAATCGACCTAATATTGGCCAAGGCAAGTCGCCACAGTACCATAGCTACCTTTCTTGATATTCAAGGCGCCTATGACTCTATTCCGTTACATATGTTATGAGATAGTCTTTCTGGTAAGAACTTCCCACCTGGTTTTATTTCCCTTTTACAACAATTATTTGCATACCGCAATTTTATAGTCAAATCGTCTCAACATACTATTTCTAGTCGGCAGATGTCAAATGGCTAACCCCAGGGGGATATTTTCAGCGGGATACTTTTTGCTCTTTATATGAGCGATTTTGACAGGTTAGTTACACGCTCCACCCGCATAATAGCGTACGCTGATGATATCGTTCTTTACCTATCTCACATCAACATAGATACATGCCACGAGCGAATGTCGCAACTTATGAGTGAGGCTACCTGGTGGTTGTTTTCCCATGGCCTTCAGCTTGCAATATCCAAATGCTCAACGATGTACTTCACCCATCGCCGTAAATATGACAGGAACCCTCTTCTATTCGATACGTATTCTATCCCTATCTGTAAGCATTATAAATACCTTGGACTAAATTTAGACCATAAACTAACCTGGACTCATCATATTAAAAATTTACGTAACAAAGCTACTTCTTATATAAATGTCCTCCCAACTGTTACACGCAGAAATTGGGGAGCGGACCAGACCACTGCTCTTTCTTTATAGGCCACTCTCTGTTCCTATATGGACTATGGTGCCCATGTCCTAGATATGGCTTCTAATACTACTTTAGCACATCTAAATACGTTACAATTCAGTGCTCTCCGCATTTGTCTCGGTGCTCTTCACACAACGCCTAGTAACGCATTACTTGTAGAAGCTGGCGATCCCCCTCTAAAATACGTCGACTTATGTTAACAACAAAATACCTCTTCAAGAAATTTGAGATCATCGCTACTCCCCTCATACCAAAATTACAACTATTGTTCGAAATATACACTCTTCCCCGTCACCGTCTTCAAAAAATGCCGGCGCTATAACATGCATATAGTTATTGACATGGATATCGAGATTCACTTTTGCGTATGCCTACACTGCCGTATTACTCTTTTTCTTATGAATGTTTCATTCATCGTCCTTACATTATTCTCCCTACTGCTTCTAACTATTGCCGCGATGCAAATCAGAACTGCACACAGTCAGAGCTTCACAAAAAATTACGTGTCTCGCCCTTTACAAGCACTGTCGATATATACACAGATGGCTCTAAGTCAGTGTCTGGCGTTGGAGCGGCCATTTTTGCTGTTCAACCTCAGTTAGCCCAACAATTTAGATTACCTAATCACTTCTCCATTTATTCTGCTGAACTTTTTGCAGTACGCCAAGCTCTCCTTTATGTTACACAACATAATTATGCAAAAGCAACCATCTACACCGATTCTATGAGCGTATTACAATCACTCTCCTCCACCTCCTTCTCATACAATTGGTACCTATATAACGTAAAGCATCTTATTTATACACTCGATCACTCAAACGTCTACGTCACTTTCGTCTGGGTGCCAGCGCATATTGGAATTTTAGGAAATGAACGAGCCGATACTTATGCAAAGCAAGCAGCACGTCTTCCGCTTCCCGCCTCTACTATAGCCATCCCCGTACTGATTATTTTATACCTGTCAAAAACAAGGCTCACTCTCAATGGCAATCAGAATGGCATAATACTGCCAAATACAAAGGCAGATCGTACTACCAACGGCAACCTCTTAATTCCCTACAACCGTGGTTCATAACAGGCCAGTACTCCAGACGACATATTACTACTACCATCCGTCTAAGATTTAATCATGCCCTTACTCCGCTCTATAAATATCGTTTTCGTCTGACAACTCAACCCTTTTGTGAATGTGGTTACCCCGACGGAGATGGTAATCATATCTTTTTCCAATGTCCTTTATATCGTTCAGCTCGCCAACGTCTTTTACACCACCTTGTCCAGCACAAATTTTCATTGCCCACCAGTATTTCATGTTTACTCTATAATCTGACACCCACTGCAATTTCAATAATTACTACTTTTCTTGATGACTCCAACGTCACTTTATAACTTGATATCATATTACTCTTTCATTTCCTTTTATCGGTATGCTCCTGGCTTATTTTGTGTACATAACCTGATCGTTTATTTTGTGGTGACTTTCTTCATTCTCAGTTTTTCTTCTATTTTGTTACTGGAGCTTATTACTACCTTCTCTATGAAGCTTATCACTTGCATACTATACCGTTACCGCTCTATGAGTTAATCAAGTCTATCATTCGCACCTCTTTTTACAAAACCCCTGTGTTTTCTGTCATGTGTATAATACAGTGCTCTTATTTGTTTATTTATTTATATGCATACATATATCTATAATGCGTTTTATAAATCCCTTAAGAATATTGACTGGGCGAAAATCACAAAGAGCCCAACACAATATTTGATGAAGAAGAAGAAAACATCAAGCTCTGAGCGATCAGCTGATGTAGGGCAAAACAAAGCATTCTCCCATAAGAAGAGCATTATAGTACGCGAACCTTTTCTTGAGCCCTGAGCTCCATAAAGCTGAATGGGAACTAGGGCTCAAGAAAAGGTTCGCGTAGTTTACAGTGCTTTTTGAACCCCGATTTAAGCGTGCTCCTTATTATTAATTGATTAAAACTATTGAAGATGGTAATAAACTCAATTCCCTATGAATATTTCCGTTCCTCTTTGTATGAAAATTGTTAAGTATCATTTTATATGTGTGATATTCTGATGTGTTTTATGTATCAGTTAAGCGATACAGTGACGTGAATAGGTCTCGTGTTGTTAACCTATTTTAGATACTTGTCTTCTAATTTCACAGGTTTAATTTTTCTCCGTAATATTTGTCCGAAATAGTTATTCTTAAAATATTTTCACAGTGCTGCAAACAAGAAACTCAAGAAACATACCAATTACCTGCATTTCTAATAAAGCCAATTTTGCGCTGGTTAAGCCTTATAAATCAAGAAACGTGGCCGATAATAGCGCAATCGTCCCCGTTGCACCTATAATAATTATGGTCAAAGAAATTTTGAAATTACCAATACTTAATGCAGCTGATAACCTCAAGGTTCTGTCATTAAAAAACAGCTATCACCATCATCACACTTATTCACAGACCTTCACATTTAGTTTATAGATGTACATTTAGGCATGATGATAATTATTGTTTTACCGGGCCTAACATCTAGGTTACCAGCCACTATCAGATATGATTAAGCACCCTGTTCTAAATGCTCAGGCTATATCAAACTATAACCGAGTTAGTTAAGCCTAATGAGATGTAACATTCACAAAACTATCATTAAAATGTACATTATGATGAGAGACAGGAAGCCATGTAGGCTACAAGTCGCCAAAACAGCTGCAGCCAGTTAATACACGAATGTATGATAGAACGCAAAACTATAACTGAATTAGTTAAGCCTAATGAGATGTAATATTCACAGAACTATCCTTAAAATGTACAATATGATGAAAGACAGAAAGCTATATAGGCCACAAGTCACCAAAACAGCTGCATGCAGTTAATACACAAATGTATGATAGAACACGAAACTATAACTGAGTTTGTTAAGCCTAATGAGATGTAACATTCACAAAACTATCCGTAAAAATGTACAATATAATGAAAGATAGGAAGCCATATAGGCTACAAGTCACCAAAACAGCTGCAGCCAGTTATACACAAATGTATGATAGAATACAAAACTATAACTGAGATAGTTAAGCCTGATAAGATGTAACATTCACAACTAGCATTTCACAAAATCCCTGAAGACCAGGACAAAACTAAGGAGTGGCTCAAAGCATTGTCCCTAACATTAATTCTGTTTTTCTGTTGTCTTTTGAATTCTTTTCAAATAATATTATTATTTTGTTGGCAAAAGTAGAAGAGCATTGAAGAAATCTTCTGTACAATCAGTGTTCCCTAACCATCCTAGGAATAAGGTTACTGGTACCAAGAGTCATATTTTTCTTACTAGAACCGCGCCATACTCACCCACGGAACGCAAGAGTTGAAGGTGTTTATCATTTTCAAAATCCTTATGCAAACACGAACAGGAAAAAGAGCAAAGGGGGGCTATCATTTCACGAATCCCCTGTAGACCAGGACAAAAGTAAGGAGTGGCTCAAAGCATTTTAAGTAATTCTTCAGGACTGCTTTTTTCTATTTTTGCCTCCATGATGTTTCTGAAGAGCGCGCAAACCCTACAAGAGGCAGGATGCTCCTTGCAGTTTGCGCATTTTGCCTTGGCTTCTCGGTTTAGTGCGCAAGCTACGGCATTGTAGTTTTCACCATATTTCACACATCAAAGAGGCATCATACAGTATTTGGCCGTATGACTCCATCTTTGGCATTTATAATATTGTGAGAGAACCTTTATAGGCTTCTATAGTCACCCTCGCGAAACATAAATATTTCAGAGAGTAGATAGTCTCTGAGAACTTCGTTTTAGTGAGGGTAACACTCATGACGCTTAGTGGGATTTGTTTTGTTGGCATTGGGATCTTTCCTGGTGCAATGATGGATATCCCGGCGTTCGTAGCTGAGCGCCATGAGTTCATCTCGGACTCAATCGACTCCAACTGTTGGAACAATATTCCTGACAATAATTTTAAGCATCAATTGCTAGGGAGCTGGTGAGTAAATTAGCTAGAGGGTGAAAGCTATTTTGTAAGGGCACGGGAGCAGCTATATTCTTACTTTTTCGCTGCTTGGACTTTTCAACTCAGTCTCCATGGCCTTACGTTTACTTTAGCAAATATTTGCCACGCAAGAGCAGCGGAAGGGGAAACAGGAAGTTTATGTGACTTACAGGTTTGGTCGATTACCGTTTGGAGTAGGCTGGGATCAACGTCAGGGAGCACATGGATCCTGGAGTCGTTAGCAGGCCACTGATGCAAGGAAGTCGTAGAGGAGGAAACGCTTGAGGAAATTGAGGCGACAGAGCCCCCGCCTCCCGGCTGGGCGAAAGCCATGGATAGGTTGGAAACAGGCGCAAGGACACAGGCACACTAGAAGGAGAAGAATACACTACGAACGCCAACAATGAACACAACAATGCACCACTACGAGCGCGAACCAATCACGAGCACGGGCAGACACAACCGTTTAAACCAACAATCGTAGAAGGTATTGTGGGGTTTAATACCGTAACTGATATTGGAGGGCAAGAAAATGCATGTACTAGAAGGGTTTTGATGCTATCATTCATTTATTAGGTGTAAGTTTGCTATATTCCTACCTGGATAATATTATTATTATTATTTTATTTTAGACGTGTCTTATAATAAAATAAATTCAAATTAACTGCATTAAAAGTATGCATGGGATGGTAGTCAATAAGAGCGCATTTATAACTGAGATCGAAATACTAGCCAATGAGAGCAAGAAGTGACGTCGGTAAGTCGTGTCTTCTGGGGGGAGAAATATCGCAATAGATAGATATTTATTTCAATAATTATTTCCAACGAGCCAAAGGCTCATACAGAGGAATTGTACAATGAATAATATATTGAATGGCGGATCTACAAACTCTGAATACTTACAATGACATAATCAGGTGACTTAAACAGTAAAAGTAGAGACATCAATGCAGAAAGTGTAAGAAAAATATAAAAATACCATTCTTTAGTTCATAATTATACTAAGATACTTAAACTACTTAGTACTACAAGTGAGTAACAATGCAACAGGATTGAAAAAGCGGGGCGAGTGTTTGTTTTAAACATTACATATTTATATATCACCTATGAAATATCTATTCCATAGATTTTCCTTTGCCTTTCATTTGAAAGTTATTAAAGTAAGGGCAATTTTTACGTCAGCAGGAAGTTTGTTGTATGCTTGAATTGCTGAGAATTTACAACTGTTCTTCCCATATTTTGAAGAGTGGATGTGATACAAGACCAAGTCATCTGCATGTCTAGTTTGATACCTGTGGTTGTCTGAATTGGTTATTAAAGTAGTGTTGTGAAATATTAGGTTTCTTTTTATTTTATACATTAGTAAGACAGAATTAAGCTCTGTAATTATGCTGAGAGGTGGAATTTTGGTCTGAGTGTATAGGTCGTTTACTGGGGTGTATAATGGTAAGTTAAATATGTTCGTTATTGCCCTGTTCTGTATCACCATTAGTTCATTCGCGGAAGACTTTACACAATGTGACCAAATTACACATAAGTACTGCAAGTGGCTATGTACTAGTGAATAACAAATTTGTAGGACGAGGTGTTTAGGGATTAAATATCTAAATATTTTTAGTGACCCAGCAACTGGGGCGATTTTCTTAGTTATGTATTCAACATGGTCATCCCAGGTCAGGTTCTCATAAATAATTAATCCAAGATATATCACTTTATTTACTTTTTCTATTTCCGTATCATTTATGAGTAATTTATCACTATTTGAGTGAAGGATTTTTTGTTTTGAAATAAGTATGTATTTAGTTTTCTGCAGATTAATTGTCAATTTGTTACACTGGTACCAGTGTAAGAGAGTGAATATGTCCTGCTGCATGTTTTCTAAAACTGTGTCCTTACTTTTGCCCGTATAGAAGATATTGGTGTCATCAGCGTATAATGTGATATAGCCATTTAGATTACAAGAAGAAATATCATTTATATAAATGAGAAATAAAATAGGACCTAGTATGGAACCTTGTGGGACACCATGTGTTACATACTTGGCAGAGCTCGAGTAATTATACACGGTAACAAGTTGCTTTCGTCCTGTTAAGAAATTACGAAACCAATTCAGCGCAAAGCAACGAAATCCAGCCTTTTCTAATTTTCTTAAAAGAATACTATGATCAAAAGTATCAAAAGCTTTGGTAAGATCAATGAATAAGCCTGCTGCAATGTTGTTGTTGTCTACGGTGGATTGTAACATTGTAATGAGATCGACAGTAGCTACTTCGGTACTAGACCTCTCCCTGAACCCATATTTCCCCTTATAGAAGAAATTCTTTTTGTTTAGAAAAGCCAAAAGTATTTTCTTCACAACAGTTTCCATAATTTTGGAAACAATTGATAAAATCGAGATTGGCCTATAATCACTTGGATTTAGTCTATTCCCTCCCTTAAACACAGGGATCACTTTAGCTATCTTTAGTTTATTGGGTATTATACCGGTAGTCAGGGACTCGTTAATGATCTCTGCGAGTTATCCTATTATAGGGTCCTTTGCTTTTTTAATAGTGAGGTAGTCATGTCATCTATTCCGCAGCTCTTCATATTTTTAAGGTTAGATATGATCGACTTTATTTCTGCTACATCCGTTCGGCACAGGTAAAGTGATTCAAGACTAGTAAATTCACTGAAAGCCACAGTATTATGTTCAGGAATACTTAGAGCTAGGTTTTTGGCAATGTCTATAAAAAAAGGAGTTGAATGAGTCACACAGAACCTGTTTATCAGTTATTATTTTGCCTTCAATTTCAAGCGTAGTACACGAGACATTCGTTACTTTTTTAATATGAATGATTTCGTTCATTAATTTCCATGCTGTTTTGGATTGTTATTATGAGATTTGAAAAGGTTTGAGTAGTAGTCATGTTTGGGCCTTTTTTAATTTAGTTACTGTATTTCTACACCTGCAGTATTCTTGTCTCAAAAGCATGTTATTCTTGTGAGTAGGATGTTTGAGTTTTGCATGCAAGCAGTCTCGTCTCTTTATAAGGGTAAGAAGATCATTAGTAACCCAAGGAATTTTCCTAGATGTCTTTATGCCTTTTAAGTTTTATTATATTTATTAGGACAGCTCGTATAATTGTCCTTTTGTCGTATTTGGTTAATGAATGCATCATACAATATATCTATTTGGCAACTGTACGCATGATATGTATCTGACATGTGTAGGCCTACACCAGTGTTCATGTAGGCATTGCTCAATTCATTCTCCTTACACCTACTAGGTATTACAGAAATATTAGAGTGAGGAGATGCTAGGTGAGTGCTTTGGTTTGGCCATAGCATGTCAAAAACTAAAATATTATGGTCACTTAAGTCATTAATAATATTTGATACTGTATAGCATAATTCAGAAATATTCACTGATATGTGGTCAAGTAAGGTGCTAGCAGAGTCACTTATTCAGGTTGGATATGTTCTATTGCACAGAGCAAAATCATAACAAGTTTGAATATTGAGATACTTCTTTTTTAATTGGTCACTGGATAAAACATCAATATTGACATCACCTGGGAACAAACGCAGCTTGTTAGGACTAATAGGCTGACTGAGAAATTGTTCAAGAGAACTCAGGAATGAAGCGGCATTATTCCGGTTAGGATTGTATCCAGCAATAATGTTAATGTGATTGCAACCTTTCCTTTTGAACTGATACCTGTAAATCTCAATCCACAACAAGCTATGATTCAACTCACATTTTAATATCAAGTTTACTTTCCAACTATGCGATACGTAAATACCCACTCCACGTCCCTCTCTACCATCTCTGTGAGCAAATACACAATCGTAATTCTTTAGATTATAGAATTTATAGAATTCAGCTTCATTGCTAATTATCCAAACTTCAGACACAACCACAATATCCACTTCACCAATGAGGAATAACGACAACTCAATATCGTCAAGCTTTTTTCTGATACTTCTGGTGTTAGGGTACAAAATCCTAAACTTAACTGAAATTGAACTATGACACGAGTTCACGGTAATATCCAAGGGTTTCTGTTGAATTTGAATTCATAGCAACCTAGAGGAAGTTTTGGGTATCCTGTTATAAGATTATTTAAAGTAGTCCTATCACTGGTCATTTTGAGGTTGAATAATGTGCCTGGATGGCATAATAGACTTGGAAATATCTTCCCCTTGAAGGCGTTTAATGTCCTCGGTGTTCTGAATGCGGATTGATTGGTGATTCTCCGATTTCCTTACGTAAATTTTGCAATCTCTAGTCCACACAAATTTACAACCATGCCCCTTCAGTTCCCTCGCCAGTTTATGTAGGTATTTATTGGTCGGTGTCAGGTGTTCGTTTATGTAAACAGTTCTATGGGCAGCCTGAATGCCTACCTCACTCAACTTGATGTTTTTCATCTTCTTGGCCGAAAGAAATTCTTCTTTCTTGAGGCGGCTACGAAATTTCACAAGGAGTGGTAGTGGGAATTTAAGCTTTCTGGATGGTAGTCTATGACACGCATCGATATCACGATCGGCCACTTCGACATCGAGTGCTTTACCGAGGAATTTCACTATTGAAAGTGGATTTTCATTTTGAAATTGTGGCTACCCGGGGATTCCCAAATTATTTCTTCGAACATATTGTTGCAATTCTTGGTTTTCCGTCTGTAGTTTTACCAACTCTGCTTGTGTTATTTCACGTTCTTTCTCAAGATCATTTAACTTGGATTTTAACATTGCGATTTGAGAAATCGCCATCTTGAAATCTTCTGTAATTTTTCGAAGAGAATCTTTTGCCTCGTCGAACGAGTCCGCACAAAATGACACAGCCTTTTGAATCTCGCCCTGCTCCGTTTCGATTGCCTCAAGTTTTGAAAGTCTTTTATAAATATCTCTAATCACGTGATCTATTTTACTAACGTTAGACACGCACTCATTCTCATTACTAAGACATGCCGTATCGTCACACCTACCACAGAACCTTTTCTTCGACTTATGTCAATAAGTTTGCTGAAATGTTTCTTATTGATTTTTACACACACTCTATGATGCCTTCTACGACACTTTCCGTCACATATTATGTAGTCATCTTCAGATTTTATGCTAGAGTTGCACAAGCCACACACACAAGACTGAATTGGATCCACAGTCAGCACCTGCAGATAGCGTTAGTGTTGCTCTGTCTGAAAATTTTGAAAATCAAAGTGAACATACACAGAATGGATTGCGTCTACAGTACTTTCGCCTACGTGCATCGTGTACATCGTGTAACTGAAGCGAGCCCGAGCATTGCCGAAATTAGACGACATTATTACAATATTACAGTATTACAGTAAAGGATTATAATAAAGTCATGTATGTGGAAATAATTAATGTTCTAAAAATAATTGAATTGACTAGACAATATTTCGTTCACAACATGTTAAGGGTTAAAGCTGTCTACCCTGTCTCCCCTGACACTTCGACCATGCACGCGACACGGTACACTGTTCTTTCGGGACAGGAAGTTGACAGAAAAATCGCACCGAGTGCATGTGACACGGAACATTTTTCTTTCGAAACAGGATGTTGCTAGGCCAAACTCGCTGGAATGTAGATGACACACGGACCACTGTTTTTTCGGAACAGGATGTTACTAGGCCAAACTCGCTGGAGTGTAGACGACACGGAACCAGTGTTTTTTCGGAACAGGATGTTCCGGCATACTGTTCCTTTAAAGATCAGTTCCTAGTCCGAAACAATTCCAAAATAACTATTATATTCATTTAGCCTATCTCTATAATTGACCAATGACTCTTCATCTCAAGATAAAATCAGAAGACAAAAGTTATGTATCTAAACGCTATGGATAATAAAAGAGATTACTATTATTCCTCACAGTTAAGGAACGTCAGTTGGGCTACTCCATCTCTCCGTAGTTTCATTTCACGACGTTACTTTGGCAGATATCAACGATGGACCTGTTTGCGTAATTAATAACTTGTTCGATAGAAGGCAATTTGTGTTTAAGAAAAGTTATTCCATTGAAGTTCAACTTGTAGGTTTCCAGCAAGATATAGCAGACATCCTGGATTCAGAAGATCAAATAGACTGTATCGCGACTGACCTATCTAACCCATTTGATAGAGTAGATCTTGGGAGACTACTGGCAAAAATGATTGCAATTGGACTAGACAAAAGGGTGACTGATTTGGTGGCTATATTTCTAGAGAATAGAATTCAGAGAATTACTGTGGAGTAGGCGAATCTTTATCTGACCCTGTAATAATTAAGAGGGGTATTCCTTCTTTTTCTTATATATAATAACAGTAAATGTGGTACTTCGGTGAGCACGAGAAACGCAGGGCGTGTACCAATTTGTTGAAGTGCATACAGAGGGAGAGGGTGTGTTTAGATGAAAATCTTTCAAATTGTTTTCTAAATTTATTAATAAGTTCAAAATCATGTCACCTCTGTACAGCAGATATAGTAGAAGTATTCCCCGTCCTAGGGCTGGCGACGTCCTTGGATTCCGGCAGCTCCTCTCCCTTCCATACCAGTGGACCACCATTTGTCCCTCGACGGAAGTTCTAAAAGATCCATACGGTGCTGATGAAGGGCGTTGAAACAGACCAAGTAAATGACGAACGTGAATGAACACCGTTACGCCTTGGGGCGAGTTAATGCAAAAAACTGCTTCTGTACAGATGAGAGAAAGGTTTATCACTGGTTTTAACAAGGTTCATGACACGTGAGAATGTATGTTTGAAGGTCTATCACACGGTAGAAATCTATCCCGTGTTAAATCCTCAATCATTTGAAATGAAAAAGAAAGTCATTAAACTTGAATGAGTATATAAGTTTAACGTTCATAAAATGTAAGTCTACTCGAAACTTATCGTCGAATTTCAAAATAGTCACTTAAAGTTTGTGGCACTTGGCATAATGTGAAGTTATGCCACACGACTTAGTTGTTAGTTTGAAGCACCATTCAATGTAATCAATTGCACTGAAAAAATAAGGATGTTTCACTCGTGAATTCAGACTTGTTCACGCATTGGTAATGACATAAAAAAATATAAAACGAAATTAATCATGCATCAATAGTCCTCGGTTCGACTGTTCATAGAATCGAAACGCACAGCTGAATGTTCGTAGAATTGAAATGTACAGTTCTTAGTAGAATTGAAATGCACAGTTCACACACGCAATCTACAGTTCATTACCTACAAATATTTACACAGTTCATGAAATGGTAAATTAGTGACGCAGTCATGCTTGCAATTCGAGTAATTCTGAATTAAAGCACAGTCTCGTTAACTTGAAGTATTCAGTACTTT
Source organism: Anabrus simplex (assembly GCF_040414725.1). Classification (NCBI taxonomy): domain Eukaryota; kingdom Metazoa; phylum Arthropoda; class Insecta; order Orthoptera; family Tettigoniidae; genus Anabrus; species Anabrus simplex. Next base: position 122,524,066 of record NC_090268.1, on the reverse strand, counting down.
GTAAGGAGCAAACTGTTCCAAATCCTGTCCACAACATTAAACTTTAAATTACGAGTACTTGAAAATATTCACAAGTCTTAGACACTCGTGTAGAATAAACAGTCACTTGCTGATGTTCAGATGAAGCACAATTTATATCACGCCCCGTTGGAGCAGAAGTTTATCACTCACACTTGAAAGAAACTCGTACAAGTTCATACTCGTCGCGATTGAGTTAAAGTCAACGGACTCGAAGTATGACGGCCGCTTCACGCTATATCGCGGTCCTCGCGAACCGACTGCACGAATTCCACTGCCATGTGTGCACATACACACGCTGGTCACACATGCTCTGCTAAGCGAAACAGTACTGTATTTATATCCGATCCGTGCCTTCACATCTCGTTCCATAACTTCGTTGTCTCATGTCGGATTTACGTGAAACTTTGCAGGAACGTAGATAAAGGAACTGGCTGCACGATGATATGGTTAAATTTGTTTACTTATTATTATGGGGAAAGTTATTATCCATAGAAGCTCGAGGAATATTCCACTCCAGTCTAGGCTCTGTTTGTTGCGCTGTGGCAGGCGTGTGACGTCACTCGGTCTACGTCACGCTCACACAGCTGTTGCTCGCTGGTCAGTCAGTCTTTCGCTGCCGGGCCGGAGCGTAACGCGTAAGTTTTAAATTTCCATTACGGGGACTTAGTTTTCTACCGCCGTTACCGATACATCATATCAATGAAAATGATACGAGTAAAGAAGTGGAATCAGAGATCAGGCTTTTTGCAGATGATGTTTTTCTGTAGAGAGTAATAAATAAGTTACAAGATTGTTGGCAACTGCAAAATGACCTCGATAATGTTGTGAGATGGACAGTATGATGATAAACGGGGTTAAAAGTCAGGTTGTGAGTTTCACAAATTGGAAAAGTCCTCTCAGTTTTGATTACTGCATTGATGGCTTGAAAGTTCCTTTTGGGGGTCATTATAAGTACCGAGGTGTTTATACAAGGAAAGATTTTCATAGGGGTAATCACATAAATATGATTGTAAATAAAGGGTACAGATCTCTGCACATGGTTATGAGGGGGTTTTGGGGTTGTAGTAAGGATGTAAAGGAGAGGGCATATAAGTCTCTGGTAAGACCCCAACTAGAGTATGGTCCCTGTGTACGGGACGCTCACCAGGATTATTGATTCAAGAACTGAAAAAATCCTAAGAAAAGCAGCTCGATTTGTTCTGGGTGATTTCTGACAAAAGAGTAGCATTACAACTATGTTGCAAAGTTTGGGCTGGAAAAACTTGAGAGAAAGGAAACGACCTGCTCGATTAATTGGTGTGTTCCGAGCTGTCGTGGAGAAATGTTGTGGAATGACATCAGTAGACGAATAAGTTTGAGATGTGTCTTTAAATGTAGGAAAGATCCAAAAATGATGATAAAGCTGGAAATCAGGAGGACAAATTTGGGCAAATATTCGTTTATAGGAATGGGAGTTAGGGATTGGAAAAACTTACTAAGGGAGATGTTCAATAAATTTCCAATTTCTTTGCAGTCATTTAAGATAAGGCTAGGAATACAACAGATATGGAATCTGCCACTTGTGCGACTGCTCTAAATGCAGATCAGTACCTAGTGAATGATTGATTGGAAGTCAGCTGGACTACTCCAGCTCTCTGCAGTTTCATTTCACGACATTATTTCTGCAAATATCTTCGAAAGTAACCTTTAGGATTCATCAATTTTAGTGGAAACCTGATAATATATCCTGTCTTCGTCTTTCTAAATTATGATAAATCGGCAATCAAAGTATATATCATTTCCGTAGAGGTGTATGCATTTCTACTGAAAATCTTAGACCGCCAGCGCCACGTGTCCAGCTATGAAACTACTTCAATTACAGAGTGTGCACCCGATTGACAAGGCCAGTATGTAGCTAGCTAGAGCGATGCATCAAGTCTATCTATCTACAAAGTTTTAATTCCCCACCGTGGAGCGGCGGGGCGGAGCACCTACAACAAATATCGCTAGAAACTTCCAAGACGCTTTTCTACGCCAAAATTGTACCCAGACTAACATATGGCATTGAAAGTGTGGTCCAAATCACAGTCTAATATACACAGTCGAGAAGCTCCTTAGTGATGAGATGGCATCCTGTTGACAGGCGGAACCACACCAACGCTCGTAGCGGCCAGCAAGCTCTAACTGTCCGGAACATTTCTCTACCCAATAGCTGATTGCACTTTCCCACGTAAATTATAAACTGTAACCACTTCGACAACTATATTAATCGTACTGTACATTTTAATAAAATACGTTGATACAGTAGACTACTTATTGCTACAGCGCGGTAATAATACCGAAGGAAAACAACAATACCGTAGTTTATTTGTGAATGAACAACTGATCACATCACTGTTGTTAAGGTCTTAGCCATTTTCGAAATCCTATTCTTGAACTAAATTTGGTTATTTCACATAAATCACAAAAATAGCAATTAACTACAAAACAATTCAAATAATATTCAAAGATCTCAAGAACCTGAATGGCTGAATTTTGAGCTTTTTTGTTTTATGACACTGAAAACTTTCATTGCAAAATATCACAGTGTAATCTAATTTTAATTTCACAAATAATTTCAACACTAATGACTTAGTACCTTCACAGCATTAATGTGGAAAATCAGGTATTTATATTAGGGAATTACTAGTATACCACTTCCAAGTTAGTGAGCATACAGGAAATTCCTAAAAACAACCCATTTTCTCTCTGCTCCTCTGACAACCGAGCAAGTGGCCGCGTGGTTTAAGTCACGTAGCTATCAGCTTACATTTCGGAGGAAAGGGTTCGAACTCCACTGTCGCCAGCCCTGAAGATGGCTTTTTTGTTGTGTACCATTGTCAAAACAGCCTGTACGGTAATTAAGGCCATGGTCGTTTCCTTTTCGCTCCAAGCCCTTTCCTATTCCAACGTTGCCAAAAGACCTATCTATGTCGGTGCAACGTCCGACTGTGTGTTGTGCTCAATAACTTTCGGTTCGAAGAAATCTGCGGAGATTCCATACTAATTTCTTCTTCTCTGCTGACATAAACTGTCTGTCTTCAAAATGATTCGAACGTAACGTTATGATATTGTACAAATAGTTCACATTTTTCTCCAATAAATCAGCCCTCCTATAATTTACAAACAGTTTTCTTGCCTTTCTTCCTTTCTTAATCCGTTTAACCTCCAGGGTTGGTTTTTCCTTCGGACTGAGTGAGGGATCCCACCTCTACCGCCTCGAGGGCAGTGTCCTGTAGAGTGAGACTTGGGGTTGGGATACAACTGGGGAGTAGGGCCAGTTGCTCGCCCAGGCGGCCTCAACTGCTATGCTGAAGAGGGGCCTTGTGGGGGATGGGAAGTTTGGAATGGATAGACAAGGGAGAGGGAAGGAAGCGACCGTGGCTTTAAGTTAGGTACCATTCCGGCATTTGCCTGGAGAAGTGGGAAACCACGGAAAACAACTTCGAAGATGGCTGAGGTGGGAAACAAACTCCCTTCTACTCAGTTAGCCTTCCGAGTCTAAGTGGACACCGTTCTAGCCGTCGTACCACTTTTTCAAATTTCGTGATAGAGCCGCGCATCAAACCCAGGCCTCCGGGGGGTGGCAGCTAATCGCACTAATCACTACACAGAGGCGACAAGCAGTTTTGTACACATTGGAAATTAAAGCACCGCGTGTTAGATGTTACGGTTGCGTTAAAACGTTATTTAAGTTAATATTATTATAATTATAATTGGATGGATTTCACTATCATTTACATTCCTAAATCACTGATGAACGAAATGCCTACTTATATGAAGTTACATTTCTGAACCTTCACAATATTGTCCTATTATCCGAAAATGTAAACAGTAATTCAGGCTTTACTGTACAGGATCTTTAGAAAACCTAAAGAATGATAGCTCTGGTGTCTTCTTGTAATTGAGCAATTTATTTATCCACCTCGTTTCGTAAATACCATGTCAATTTAATAGTTAACCGATCATCTATAATATAATTACCTCACGATTACCTCGCAAAACGTACACGACTTACACATTCCAGAAGACCGGCAGCTTGCTGGCCACGTGGAGCGCTGCAGTCGCATGGATAAAAACTGAGCGGAGCTTCGCGACTGTGTGTTTTAGACTGTGGTCCAAACTATCCTACCATTGTCTAGCAACGGTGGGAAAAGTGAAATTTAGGTTCTAGAAAGCTGTTCTCGGCCTATGAAGGCTATCCTTAGTTCCCTGCATACTTTGTACTTTCCACCTTCGTTTATTCATCGAGTAATAATTTAGTTCCTATATCCCAATAATATTGCACTTCATGCCCCCGGAGTGGTTTTGACAGATATTATAGTAGACAACCTCTTATTCTCAGCAATTAAAGACAATTTCATTCTCCGTCCGGCGTAGTAGGGAAAATAATAGTAATCCACCAGCGGTAAAAGTTCATATAACCGCAATTCAGCTGAAAATTTTAGTGTAGATGCATTGTAGTGTAGATCAGTATATTTAGATAGTAGCGTATCTTGCCTGCTATATTAGTGTGTTATCTTTCGTGTGTATCTATTAGAGCGTAGTACTAATAATAATTTGTCTAAGCATTTAGCTTTGTTGGTAATCTTTGAGTAACAGTAGTTCTTGCAAATTTCATTTCTGTTTGTATTTAGTAGTGACATACGGTAGCGGTATTGTAATTAGGATACGTCTGAAAGTAGTTTAAAAATTACTGTAGTGTGCTGTACAGTAGTTTACGAGTAATATCCTATCAGAATTTAGTGTGCTTATCTTATTATTGTAAAATATTTGTGTAGTACTGGTGTAGTAGAGGTATCCGTAGAAACTCTTACTAAAATTCTGTTGTAATTAGGATAGGCTTAATTGCAGTTTGGAATTGTGTAGTTCTTGTGTATTCCTTTCGATATTCAGTAATTAACAGCAGTTTTTATCCTGTTAGGGATTGTAGGATAAAAAGTAGAGTACGACTAAGTAGTATTGTAGTGTACTCGTATATTAATTACCTTAATTACCCTATTGTTGTGTGATCTTTGAGTACTATCCCAGACGTTATATCCCTCCGTTCATTCATTTTTGCAAATAAGTTATTTTTTTCATTTTTCCGTAAAGAATGGCTAAGGAGCGCGAGTGTACGAACTGTGGGTGTGGCGAGGCATCGAGGGGGTATGAGGGAGAAGTTGGATAGTTTGAGGGTGATAATTAGGATTCTCACAGAAGACTGGAAGGAAGGTAGGTCTTCCTCAAACAATGTACAGGTTACAGCAGGTAAAAAAGTGGAATGGGAAGTAAGGGGGGGGGGAATTGTAGAATTCAGGTGGTCTAATGTTCTAAGGGGAAGGAGATTGTAGATTAAGGGCTCTATTCGGGATAATAATTCAGGACAGGTGTCTGTGAGAAATAGGTACGAGCCACTCCAGGTAGAGCAAAACAGGGAAGATGAGGAACAGGGTACTGTAGCTGAGATGTGCGGAAGTAGGAGTAAGGGAAAACGTAGGAAATGGAAATGTAGAGTAGAGGATAGGAAAATACAAGTGGAACACGGTCTTGGGAAAAAAGGGAAGAGGAAGTAGCTTCTGCAACTATCAGGAAAGATAGGGCTGACCAGGAGGGGACGGGATCAAATGAGGTGGGTAGGGTTGAGGCTCTGGTCATGGGGGATTCCTTCGTTAGACACGTGGGAAAATGTGTGGAGGAAAGGGAAACAGGGTAGAGTGTTATCCAGGAATTAGGTTGAGGCAGATGCTGAGAAATGTAGAAGAGCAGGAGGAGGGAAGGAGAAGGTGGTAGTGTTTCAAGTTGGTACCAACAATGTGTGGGATCTGGTAAAAGCAGCACGGGTGAAGTTTAAGGAAGCGGAGATTGTTATCAGTGGAATACTGTGTAGGAGGGATACTGACTGGAGGGTGATTGGTGATTTAAATGAGACTATGGAGGGGGTATGTGGGAAACTGGGAATGAAATTTGTAGATCCTAATGGGTGGGTAGGAGATAGGGATCTGCGCTCAGATGGCCTTCACTTAAACCGCAGTGGTACGCATAAGTTAGGAAATTTGTTTGGAAGGGTAATAGCGAGGTACATTCAGGGAAATGGGGTGGCTTAGGGAGCGGTGATAAGGGAACAGGGAATTGGAAATCAAGTAGGGATGACATAAAATTGTTTAGTGTTGAACTCTAGAAGTATTGTAAAGAAAGGAATAGAATTGAGTAATTTAATATATATTTACCAGATATTGTAATAGGAGTTGAATCATGGCTGAGAAATGATATAATGGATGCAGAATTTTCTCACGGAACTGAAGGGTTTATCGTAGAGATAGGATAGGAATGGTGGGATGGGGAGTATTCATTCTGGTGAAAGAAGAATTTGTAAGCTACGAAAAAGTTAAAGATGACACACGTGAAATTCTAGGTGTAAGGCTCATTTCTAAATATAATAGGCAACTTGATATATTTGGAGTGTACAGACCGGGAAAGGGTAGCACTGACACGAATTCAGAATTATTTGATAAGATAATCAGCTATGTAGGAAACGACATGGAAAGAAATGTGATTTTAGCGGGAGATCTGAATTTACCAGATATCAATTGGGAAGGAAATGCGAACGACAGGAAACATGACCAACAAATGGCAAATAAGTTCATATATGAAGGACAGCTGATTCAGAAAGTGATGGAACCAACCAGAGGGAAAATATCCTGGATGTGGTGCTGATAAAACCAGATGAGCTCTATAGAGTATCTGAAGTAATAGATGGTATTAGTGATCATGAAGCTGTTTTGCCGTAGTTAAAAATAAATGTGATAGAAGGGAAGGTCTTAAAAGTAGGAGTATTAGGCAGTACCATATGGCTGATAAAGCAGGCATGAGGCAATTTCTAAAAAGTAACGATGATCGGTGGAAAACGGTAAATAAGAATGTAAACAAACTCTGGGAAGGGGTGTAAAGAAATTGTTGAGGAATGCGAAAACAGGTTTGTACCTTTAAGGGAGGTAAGGAACGGTAAAGACCCACCTTATTATAATGGAGAAATAAAGAGACTAAGAAGGAGGTGAAGACTGGAAAGAAATAGAGTTAGCAATGGCTGTGGAAATAAGGACAAATTTAACGAATTTACTAGAAAATTTAATCTAGCAAAGAAGGCAGCTAAGGATAATATGATGGCAAGCATAATTGGCAGTCATACAAATTTTAGTGAAAAATGGAAGGGTATGTATAGGTATTTTAAGGCAGAAACAGTTTCCAAGAAGGTCATGCCAGGAATAATTAATGAACAAGGGGAGTGTGTATGTGAGGATCTTCAAAAGTCAGAAGTATTCAGTCAGCAGTATGTAAAGAATGTTGGTTACAAAGATAATATCCAGATAGAGGAGGAGACTAATGCTAAAGAAGTCTTAAAATTTACATGTGATAACAATGACATTTACAATAAGATACAAAAGTTGAAAACTAGAAAAGCGGCTGGAATTGATCAGATTTCTGGGGATATACTAAAGACAATGGGTTGGGATATAGTACCATATCTGAAGTACTTATTTCATTATTGTTTGGTCGGAGGAGCTATACCAAATGAATGGAGAGTTTCTATAGTAGCCCCTGTGTATAAAGGAAAGGGTGATAGACTTAAAGCTGAAAATTACAGGCCAGTAAGTTTGACATGCATTGTTTGTAAGCTTTGGGAATGCATTCTTTCTGATTATATTAGACATGTTTGTGAAATTAATAACTGGTTCGATAGAAGGCAGTTCGGTTTTAGGAAAGGTTATTCCTCTGAAGCTCAACTTGTAGGATTCCAGCAAGATATAGCAGATATCTTAGATTCAGGTCAAATGGACTGTATCGCGATTGACCTGTCTAAAGCATTTGATAGGATGGATCATGGGAGACTACTGGCAAAAATGAGTGCAATTGGACTAGACAAAAGAGTGACTGAATGGGTTGCTATATTTCTAGAAAATAGATCTCAGAGAATATGAGTAGGTGAAGCTTTATCTGACCCTGTAATAATTAAGAGGGGAATTCCTCAAGGGAGTATTATCGGACCTTTATTTTTTCTTATATATATATAAATGATACGAGTAAAGGAGTGGAATCAGAGGCAAGGCTTTTTGCGGATGATGTTATTCTCTATAGAGTAATAAATAAATTACAAGATTGTGAGCAACTGCAACCTGACCTCAAAAATGTGAGATGGACAGCAGGCAATGGTATGTTGATAAACGGGGTTAAAAGACAGGTTGTGTGTTTCACAAATAGGAAAAGTCCTCTTAGTTTTAAGTACTGCGTTGATGGGGTGAAAGTTCCTTTTGGGGATCATTGTAAGTATCTAGGTGTTAACATAAGGGAAGATCTTCATTGGGGTAATCACATAAATGGGATTGTATATAAAGGGTACAGATCTCTGCACATGGTTATGAGGGTGTTTAGGGGTTGTAGTAAGGATGTAAAGGAGAGGGCATATAAGTCTCAGGTAAGACCCCAACCAGAGTATGGTTCCAGCGTATGGGTTCCGCACCAGGATTACCTGATTCAAGAACTGGAAAAAGTCCAAAGGAAAGCAGCTCGATTTGTTCTGGGTGATTTCCGACAAAAGAGTAGCGTTGCAAAAATGTTGCAAAGTTTGGGCTGGGAAGAATCATCGAGCACAGAATAACATAGAGATGGCAATGGCTTCTGCAATGCATTGGCTCGCTGAAGCCGAGTTTTGCGCGCATCGCCATGTTGGCATTATCAGCAGTGCTAGTTAATTCCTATCAGAGTCTGACATTTTAAAAGATTTCTGTAATATTATTTCATTGGTTAACGTATCTAACGCAGCAGGAAAGTGCCTGTCATAATGATAAGCACGGAACAGTCCAGAACACTGTTTTAATCGCAGTACCGGTAGTTTAAAGTTCGGAAATATGAGCTCAAATAGTCAGTTATTATATCAGATTGTTTTAGTTCAAACCATTTGCCGATTTGCAAGGTGCAGCTAATAATTTTTTTTGCTAGTTGTTTTACGTCGCACCGACACAGATAGGTCTTACGGCGACAATGGGACAGGAAAGGGCTAGGAGTGGGAAGGAAGCGGCCGTGGCCTTTATTAAGGTACAGCCCCAGCATTTGCCTGGTGTGAAAATGGGAAACCACGGAAAACCATTTTCAGGGCTGCCGACAGTGGGGTTCGAACCTACTATCTCCCGAATACTGGATACTGGCCGCACTTAAGCGACTGCAGCTATCGAGCTCGGTGCAGCTAATAATAATGAAACATTTTCACAAAGACCTATTTTAGAGATAGAATAAGACACGTTATGGACCATGAATATTTTTATAGATACCATTACACATCCACACACAATATCATACACAATAAAAATATACACAATCTGTAGGCCTATAAATAAAATAATACAGGTCAATAATAAAGATATCCTGGAAGAGCAGTAAGTATGAAGTGAATAGGCCTAATTATTCAGGAATTGTTGAGCCAAGTAAATCATATCAAAAATAGAGAAACAATATTTTTACATTAGTACATTTGATGAAATTAATTCATTTCAAGTATTATTCTGTAATGTAATGCAATAACCATACCTTAAATAACTATATAGCTATATGGACTTCAAGTGAGATAAAATGAGGAACATACAACACCCACAACGCCTTTTTTTCTGGTGCAATAATTTTATTTTCTTTCTTTACCCAATTTATTTCTTTTTCATGTGATCTATTTGGGCACTAAAACACGTTTCTCACTTTTATTACAGATAGATTTTTCCACAACAGGTACTTCCTGGACTGCTGTAGAGGAGTCTGATGAAGGCATTTCCACAGTCTTTGTGATTTCAAGGACCCTCCTCTCCTGTAAAATTAATTTTAAATATATTATCCTTACTCTATAAATATATTTTTCGACATTTTTCTCGCATCAAACGGCTAAAATTACTTTATTATTTTTTTCTCTTGATCTACAGTAATAATACACATTTGATCCTTTAAATGAGAAAAATAACATGTTCAGCACATGCCAAAATTCACTCTTTCAAACTCTACATACTGTACAGAAAAAAGAAAAGAAAAATAAAACACGCAGAGAACAAAAATGAGCAAACAAAACAATATTAATAAAAAATCAAACGTACTCCATGGACATGCCATGAAATTCCTCAGATACTCCGGAAACGTAACCCCCAAAGTGAGGGTCACCACGGTAGTCATCCTCGGCCCTTTCATGCCACGTCCAACGTCCTTGCTGAATATTCCTGTTGTTTTCCCAGAATGTGTAGTTTAAATAAACATAATTAAAATACATAATAAAGTTGAAATAAAATCAGCAGTATTAAGAATGTCAAAGACCTTCATGCCTCTCTTAACTAGACACGCAAACCCTTGCACATTCTATTCCTCCTACCTTATTTTACTTGACCCACTCTAGGTTGCTGAGTCCAGACTTACGTTACATTCTGTCATTGCGTATTCATGCTCACGTATGCTCACGTTGCAATTTTATCCTTGTCAGCCATGCTTAATCAATTTAAATACCAAACCATACTCCACCTGAAATTTGTCATCACGTCCACCAAACCAAAGTTTACAAACAAACACCAATTCTCAATGCTCCTCCCTCTCAGCACTTAAATTCTGCCATTACATATACCACCGTTTCTCCATCTCCACATTTCAGCAATAAATTACCGTCTCTACTGCAATTTAATACCAATACATCATCACTTGACACTCACATAATATAGCAATAATTAAACGTCCACCATCCATTTGTCATCACGTCCACCAAACCAAAGTTTACAAACAAACACCAATTCTCTATTCACATCCCTCTCAACACTTAAACAAACACCACTTCTCAGTTCTCGTCCCTCTCAACACTTAAATTGAATACCAAACCACCTTCATTTACAACTTACTCATGAGTGCACCACTACTTCTCATACCTTTCCAACACCATATTTCAACATATACCACCTCTATTTCCAACACCACCTTTCATCTCTAGCACACACTCATCTACCATACTCATTTTACCATACACTCATACTCATCCTAATAACCATCATAATTACCTACCGAAAACTCCATCTTTCACCAAACCAAAATTTACAAATAGCCAAATTACATTACTACATCTTCATACTTTTCCAACACCACATTTCAACATCTACAAATACCACCCACTCATATACCATCACATTAAATGCAATTTACTCATGAGTGCACCACCACTTCTCCATACCTTTCCAACACCACATTTCAGCATATACCACCTCTACTTCCAACACCACATTTCAGCCCTAGCACACACTCGTCTACCATCAAATAAATCTCCATCTACAAATACCACACACTCATACACCATCACAACCTTCAAAATATCACTACATCTTCACCTACAAATACCAAACACTCATTCCTCAACACTACATTCTTACATCTAACAATCTTTATTTTCACTACTCCCTATACTATTGTTCTTTTTACTTCTAGTGACTACACCCTTCTCATTTCTACCTGAATCCCACATGTCTGTCAGTTTTCTATACTTTCCTGTTTCTCTGCCACCTCTTTCAGCTCCCATCATCTCCGTTAATCTTCTGCCCTTGCCTCTTTCCCAACTCCTATTGAGACATCCTCCGGTTGCCTCTGACGTCACCTTTTTACCCGTCACTTCCCTTACTTCACTGCTTTCACTCCTCTGCCTTTCTTCTTCACTGCTTATGGTCACCCTTTCACTTGTCGCCTCTTCCTGAACTTCTTCACTGTTAATGGTTACATTTTCACTTAGCGCCTCTCTCTGACTCTCTTCACACATTACACTGTTACTGTTATCTCTCCTCACTTCCCTACCTCTCGTTGCACTGCTCCTTTTTTGTTCGTCTTTTTTAATCTTCATTTCTAAGTCCAGCAGTCTATTCACAGACCAGTTCCTCTTCGAATTTCTGCCTGATACCACTAGCTCTTGTCCTTTAATAGTAGCTCTCAGTCCTTGATTTATCGCATGTATCTTGTGTTTTCTGAGTATTTTCTCATTCCTAATAGCCTCCCATCCCACGTCTCTCTTGATCCATAATTTTTCTCTCTGCATGTTACTCGAATTGCCTATCACAGCATCAGCCATCAACGTAGAAAACAGTTCTACTTTGATAGGCCTGTTGTCCCTTGTTCTTCCCACTCTCTGTACGTCATCTATGTCCACTTCGCTAAAGTTAAGTTTCAATTTCCCCTGTATTAAGTCGACTACTTTGTAAATTGTACGTACTTTGTCTTCTCTCACCTCCTCAGGCTTCCCATAAATAAATAAGCACTTCTTCCTGCGTTTCAGTGTATTGGCATTCACTTCCACTTTCAATTTCAACGTCTCCTCTTCCAGTCGTCCTATTCTTTCTCTTAATATTGCCACTTCCTCGTCGTTCTTTCCCACTTGTGATGTTATATCGTCCGTCATTTCTCGCAGCCATAACTTCATTTTTCCAAACTCCCTGGTTTGTTCTTGGATCATATTCTTAATTTGCTCAAAGGGGCACTCTTCTACCACCGTCTCTTTTACCCATTTTTTGAATTCTTCTATGTCTTCCCATCCCTCATTTCCACTAGATGTCGGGCCTGGGTTCGGCTCTACACCTCCAATCAGTAGCAACTTTATAACCACCGCCGCTGTTAACACTACTTCCCCTTTGATTACCAAATCCACTTTACAACCACCTGATTTTACTTCTTCTTTCTTGCTTTTCCTCTGCCATCCTGCAATAGCCGCCCTGTATTGATCTACTCCAATCATTGTTGTCAAACTCCTCACAAGCTTCCTGCACTCACTCTTACTCCCACTCCCGAGCTCTCTACTCATGCGTCCGCTCTCCTTCGTGGCTTAAGCTGAACGAAACGGCTAAAATGAAGATAAACTAACCTTTGATTTTATTTGTAGGTACTTTGGGAAAGCAGCAACCCTCAGCCTTACGACACACAATGAAGTACCATCAAAATCACTTTCAGTAAAGTTTGCTGAACATATGGTTCTGAAAGGTGTGGGGGACCAAATTTCCCTTCGTATAGCTCTTATCGATTTCTTCCGACATTCATTATCTTTGGGAAAACTGTAAATTATGAAGGGGCTTCTTAACCTATACTGCATGAGCAAGGGGAAAACAATTCGGCACTGAATATTCGCAAAAACATATTGCTTACCTGTGAAAAGTTATCCCTGGTATTTTCTTTGAAGCTCTGTTTGCACATCCATACGCTACACAAGTCGGCATTTTAAAATCATAACACAAAGTTCCTTTATTTACTTCACACGTGGTGCACAAGTAACTTACTTACACTACCGGTCTCCAATGTTATGTTACAAGCAGCATGGCGGCCGCTTGTGTCCACTGACTTCAATTCAGACGGCACATTGCCTACTCTATGTTATTCTGTGCTCGCTAGGAGAGAAAGAAGAAGAGCTGCTCGACTAACTGGTATGTTCCGAGCTGTCAGCGAAGAGAGGGCGTGGAATGACATTAGTAGACGAATAAGTTTGAATGGCGTTTATAAAAGTAGGAAAGATCACAATATGAAGATAAAGTTGGAATTCAAGAGGAAAAACTGGGGCAAATATTCATTTATAGGAAGTGAAGTTAGGGATTGGATAATTTACCAAGGGAGATGTTCAATAAATTCCCAATTTCTCTGAAATCCTTTAGGAACAGGCTAGGAAAACAACAGATGGGAATCTGCAACCTGGGCGACTGCCTAAATGCAGATCAGTATTGATTGATTGATCCTATGAATTTACGGGAGAGACATTCTTTATTGATGATTTAAGAATAAATCACGGCTAGCCATCTACCATGAATTCCAAATAAAAAGAAGTAAAAAAAAAAATCTCAAAGAGAGACTACGGAAAAGAAAGGGCACACCATGACAAGATTCGCAGACCATGCGTTCATTCACTAGAAATGCGGAAATAAACGATCCCATAAACCACGACAGGTCTGTGTGTGTGTGTGTGTGTGTGTGTGTGTGTGTGGTTGTGAAAGGCGCAAACTTAATTGTGACAGATATCACGTTATGTATTGCGAACACTGACAAAATCCTGTTCCTTTGCATAAACTTTTGTATTCTATGTGCAATTCCCAATGAATAAAATAATTCACCATATAATATAGATTGTATATATGTAAATGATAGTTAAAATAATAATAGATTCTGAATTGTTTTGACTGCTCACAATTAACTGTTATAATTATAAGTCAATACGGACCATATGTGGCCATCGTTTTCAAGTTAATTCACACATCTTTCGCGGTCAAAGAGAATGTATTCCGGTTATCACCTTTCTTCTTTCGTTTTGATTAACGGCCAATATTTCACATGAATTGTTGTAACTGAACGTTAATTTAAATATAATATGTGTTTCTGTGAATTACAAGATATATACTTATCACATAAATATAATATTTATTTTTCTTTCAGGACTATTGCTATGGCTGGTGTCGAGATTGCGTGCGCAGTGCTTCATGGGAGTAGTTGACCATCGCCTGTTTCTTCTCCATCTTTTCCACAAGTACGGGTGAGGTGAAATGGCTCTGCTCTCGGTTCGTTTGGCCTCTGCTGTTGCAAGGCAACTTCCCAACACCTCATCACAGGTACGGAAATGGATTTCCGAACTTTTGGCATACAGATACTTTTCAAATTCCATGCGCTTTAGCTTTAACCAATTCTAGTGGAAACCTGATAATATATCCTGTCCTCATACATACAATACGACCTGAAATGTAATAAAATACAGATAGTTGAAGTTGTAGTTAAGATCTTGCTAATAGTTGGGACGAGGAAGATTAGGTATATTTTCAATAAGTTGTGCTCTTGTTGCCTTATCATGCTCTTTACGCCCTTTGTGAGCTGCTGGATCGATCGATCTTAGTCCGAGAACTGTGTTAATGCAAAATCAAGTTGAAGTAATCCGTTGAACATGGAAGCTGGGTTATGTGGAGTGATGTCTCGGTATATACTGGAAACCAGCTGTTGGAAAGGCATTTTCAGTAAGATCCGATTTTAAGGAGGATTTTCGTCGTGCCTTGGCTGCTGAGAAAGCCGAATGCTGCAAAAAAAGAAAGTGAGAGGGCAGGAATGGCAAATCAGTTGTATGTAAAATTTCGTGGCTAATTTGCAACGATTACTTGTGCTGCGACAGGCCAGTACGACATTCTGGCATGTTTCTTCTTTGTGTAACAAAATCTTGGACGCCGACCTTTAATTTAAATAGGATTATTAGTGTGGAATGTTTCACTGTAATGCCATTAATAGTTGTGATTGAGAGTACTATTTTATAGCGCCTAGGTGGACTGATGGGCGTAACCTGTAATATTTACTTGTGAATGTATGCCCTTAACAGTAATTGTATATTGGGTTGTTCCAGTGCTATATTAACTATATTAATTAAAAATGAATGGCTACGTTTACTTTCTATGACAGCATTATCTTGCCGATATTGCATTACCAACTGCATTACATTGAATCTGTGAAAATGAAGAATCTTATGTAGTATTCGACAGGCTCACTTAGTGTAAGTTTGCAACTTCTTATGTGACCTGGTTCTGACATGATTGAAAAATTTAAGGAAGCTGTTGATAATGGCTCATTCTACGGTCATATGACATACTTGTACATTCAAAGAAAACTACCATATTTTGAGTCAAAATTGTAGAGATTGAGGTAGAATGAAGTTTTATTACATTTTATGGTTAATACAACAAAAATTAATAATTTATTCTACTTCTTGTATTTGTACATTTTTTTTTTGAGTGATGTAGTCTATGTGAAAAAAAAAAAGGTAGCATCTAACATTGTTTCCTTTCTCAAAATTCTGCAAATTATAAAGTCTACATATGTTGTGGATTTTTTTACAAACAAATTAAGGGTGAACAAAGGAATACTGATAAACCAAATTAACGTTCTTTATTCTAACAGTTTTATGTTAAAATTGTGGTAGTCATGTATGTGACAGGCAGTCACATACGCCACATTGTATGAATATTTGACCAGCTCTTGGTTTTAATCTACTTCACTGGATGTGGAAATACAATTCCACAATTATTAATTATGGGTGTTGGCAGTTTCTGAATTGTATTGCTCTTGGCCGTAATGCAGACAGTGCTCGTTCGGCACTGAGTCATGAGTGTTCTTGTACAAGATTTCCTGTACTTTATGAAGGTCTTATGTATTACACACTTTCTAGTGACAGATTTGTGAACGGGGTGAGAAGTAAGGAGGTAGCTCTCCCGGTTCCGGTAATACTGCCAACTGAATGGAAATGAAATCTGAATTGAATCGATATTATGATCGATCGATATGAATTTTCTAAACCTTTATTTTAAGCCAACAACTGTGTCACACACATTATATAACATTTCTAGATGCGAATCTTGTTCCTAACATGAATTTTATAGTTTAGCTTTGCTGTGTAAACAACAGTACTAGTATGTAAAGTGTACGCCAGATGTCGCACAGCGATGCATAAGGGATTCATAGTTTGTGTTTCAAAGGTTGCCAATACGAATCTCGAAGATTGCTGAGGTCGACCGATTCAGCACTAGGGTGTCCATCTATCACTAAAAAGTGTGCGAGTAATATATACACGCTCATGTAATGAACGGGGCATTTGAACAACACTCTGAGCACTAAACATGTGAACACTAGACTAAACTGAACTTTACCCTGATAAAGTTCTCAGCAGACTACAAAGGAGGGGAACCTGTGGCACTGAGAAGCGCATTATGGCAAAGTGCTTGGCGAGAGACAATCTCTCAGTGCTGGCGACCAGGCGAGTGACAATCCCCTGTAAAAAATAGTATTTATATTGTTACTTGAGGAAAAGCCATACTAATATCAGAATAGTCGATAGTAGAGATCTGTGCAACATGGCTTCCATGTTTTCCTGCCAGATATTAAAAAAACTAAAAATGTTCTGTAGCCAGTAATACTGTACTAACGTGTGTTGCCGTCAGTCATTGCAAGACTGCATTCTGGGAGTACCATACCTGCAGTACTGGATTGTTAATAGCTGCTAAATAAGCAGAAATGATGCCTGGAACAGCTGATGACGTGCCTTCTTAATACTTGAAACTTCTTTATCTTGGCTCCATTCGATGGACCTTCTCTAAGTCTGTTACCACATTTGGAACTGCTACTGTAGCAACATCAGCAGCATTCTGAATGATGGTTACGACTTTAGCGTACACACAATATTTTGCACTGCCACCCACACCTACCTTTCCGTGGGACATTTTGAATACTTCCATTCAACCCATGAAAATCGTTCTTGTGATCTGGATGCACTGTAGAGCAGATACCGTAGCAGATGAGTTTTTAAATTTGCTTGATGGACCATCGTTCCAAATGGTCAGTTTAGGCTTATCTGCTGGAAACTTGACCACTTCAATGAGCTTTAAGATAGGGAAAGACAGACTGCTCAGTTTGGCAAGGGTTCAGTTAGACTTACCATTTTCCAGCGCATGCATCTAGGCGTGATTGCACTGTCATTTGTTTCTCTCTCGCTCTTGTCTTGCGATGGGCGTGATCATGCGATGGACGGAGCTGCCAACTGTTCATATAAAGAACTAGTGCAGTGGCGTTACTTTTGAATTGGTCTGGATTGCTTAGGGTAGGTTAGTGACAAAGCCGTTGGTCTGGATTGGTTAGGCCATTGGTCTGGGGCTGTAAGCCCCCAGGTTAGAAGCCGCGAAGCAGCCCTAGGCCTCTAGATCCTGCGTGACACCTCCATTGGACTTGCGTATTTATTGTGCAGTTGTGTATTGTGCGCGGGTTGGTAACAGAATTAATTTTACTTCATTTCTGGGAGTGACGTCATATCCCATTGTCTCTCACCCAATGGAAATGCTGGTACATACAGTAGTTAGGCGATGGACTATGGCGCGTGATAAATTGTATTAGGTTATAAAAGCAAAAATCATTTCTGGGGGACAGCGGGTGGGTTCTTGGCTGTCGCAGTGAACACATCTCTCCTCTACAAGGTATTCCAGTTAAGATTTCTAACATATTGCATCCTTATCATGCTATAATAGCCTGGCAAGAACATCAACGATCTTGTTCTGAATATATTTATTTTTGACACTTCGGATAGTGGTGCAATACAGAGCTTGTAAATTACAATATTCACCTTTTTTTGTTTCATTTCATGTATACTCTTCTTGACACAGAGCGGAGCAAATGCCAAACCTTTTATACCTTACTTAGTGCTATCAGTTTAAAATATTTATCTTGGCTTTTTGATGTACATTTTGTATATGGGTGAGCTCTCAGTAATGTCCGAGATTAAAATGGCCTGAGACAGGTTGTTGACCTCTCCTTGCTCCTATTCAGTTGTGTTCTGGAGAAAGTCATCAGAGAATGGAGGAAATCTGCAACAAATAAAATCAGTCGTGGAGTTAGAATTGGCCTGAAGAATAATAGTACTACTTTTGATCGCCTGGCCTTCACTGACAATGTAATGCTCCTTTCATAGAACTTCCAAACAGTAATGAAGCAGTTTGAGATACTGCAATAAATAGTTTCAAAAACTGGCCTTAGGATCTCCGTTGAAAAGACGGAATGCATATTCAGAGAAGACTAAATCAGCCTGCGATTTTCTTACAACACGAGTCTTCAGAGAACTGAGTAATTTAAATATGTAGGTGAGAGCCTTGCTTCTGACGATGATTAATAGCAAGTACTGGAAGCAAGAACCAGGAAGATGGAAATGGCAGCAAACCTTTTTTAGGGCAATTTGTAGCGAACGTTGTCACTTTCTCACTCTAAAAGCATTGAAGTGCACTTTTTTTTTAAATTGGCGAATGTAGATGTACCTCTGCACATTACCTTACCATGAAATCTGTATGATAATGTAGTTCTCCCTTTTGATCACGTCTTGTACTTCAGAATTTGACATTTTTAGCCAGTCATTTTTTGTCAGGAAGTTTGAATGGTAAAAGCACTAGACTTGTCAAGATTTAACATATTGTAAGATCAGTGTTTCATTCCATAGTTATAGGAATTCTGTTCATGAGTTTAATGGTTGACTTTGCTGAAGGATAAAACGTGATTACCAAATCGTTTAAAGTTTTAAATTTGATTTGTAGATGTCACTATGCACAAAATCTCCGAGGATTCCCAACTTGTGATGGTATGGGGGACATGATTCCAGCTCAGGTATTGCTGGTACCAGTTTGGGCCAATCTCCTCTTGCATCCAAATGGTCAATGTACGTTTTTGTTCTTGTGCAGCTTCAAGGAGATTGGTTTTCAAGGCCTAAGCAGTTCTTAAAGTGTCTGCCCTTCACAGCCCTACCCTTTCTTAATCTCAAACCCTAACCCTTCTGTGGATTTGAACTTTTCATGTAATCTATTGTGATATTAAAACATTAGAGACTCCGCTCGTAGAAACTACGGGCACGCTAATTCATTGCTGCTGACGGAGCTCGGAGAATCTACGGGCACGATTTCACTGTAGCTAAAAATTGTAGCTGCCGTTTAAGCGAGCTGTGACTTACTAGGATACTGTTGAATGCTTCTAGAAGCATAAAATATACTACTTATGAGCATAAGTCGAGAGCTCTTTCGAGGCATTGATAACCACGTTCCTACATAACCTAAAGCTGCGTCATCGTTGACTCAGCTGTGAAATGGGCGGGAAATTACGTACGGTACATTTGGACAGGAAGAGTGTATGATCGGGAGGCAGGCTTGTTTGTGTAATTCTTGTGAATATTTAGCATGTCTAATTCAAGTGTACGAAATTTCGATAGCAAATTCATAATGGATCTTCTTATAGAAGACATGACTTTTGAAAATGAGGTTGAGGATAACAATTACACACTAAGTAAACATGATGATTCTGGCGCTTCAGGCAAGTAAATGTAGAAAATGAACTAATTTCAAATTGGTGTGAAGTGTAACATAGTTTTATATTGCTTCCTTGAAGTGGGTTCTTACCGCTTCCTAAAAATGTGGGTGTTTCCCATGTACCTGCAGCAACTCGATGTAACCCTGTCGTCAAACAATGAACAGTGAGAGTGCAAATTGTTGGTTGTAAACAAGGATACCGGTGTCATTTGACCAATTCGGTTAGAATCTGTACTAGTGTGTTTCAGTAGATGTGCCCACAAAGTCAGATTTTGAAATATTAACCGAACTGGCATCCATAGCTGCGCCAGATTTTTTTTCATTTGTAAAACTTATTATATTCATAAATTTATATTTTAAAATTGCTGCACTATTATGATAACTCATTTTTGTGTAGAAGAAAGTGTGATCTTTCTATGTATTCCAAAAGTTGTTATAATCATGGCTTACCCTATTGTCGGATTTTTTATTATGGACACTCGAGTTTAGGCTTTAATTACAAACGAACCAATAGGCCTATTGCAATGCGAGTTATACTAATAGTTTCCTTGTTTAATTCTACATTAGTGTATATAAGACACATTGTTTTCGACGTTCATGAAATATTTTTTATTTGCGGTTGTAATAAATATTGCCCGGGTTTTTGGCTTCTTCTCTAGCAAGTGCTCACTTAGGAATATATACAAGGAAAACGACTTGTCTGATTCTAATGAAATTTTTATGTGTTATAACCACATGTATGTGCAGTGTAATACTCAAGTTACAATGTTTTTAAACCACCCTGAAAAAAGTTCTTATCATTTTTCTAAAGCAACTCTTTCTCAGCCCAGGATAAATGTACAGCAGCAAACTTGGGCTTATTTTGAAGCGCTCAGTCATGGTTATCAGAAACTACAACAACTGTAACCGTACAGTGTGGTGCCGAATTTATGCAGAGTAATATTGAAAGGAGGATTTGTGTACGCCGGACCGTGCGATTAACAGCAGGCCGGGTGGTGAAATTGGGCGCAGCGTTGCCGCGTTCAGTAGTAATCACGCACGCAACGAACACAGTACACTCGCCCCGGGCAGTTGTGAAACGGAATGCATGTGACCTTGGTTTGTCCGGAAGCTATTTTCAGTTTTCCTATGTTCTACATGTTGGCCACGTCACTTCAAGATGCCTCCGAGACTGCCGTTATCAGAGGGTAAACTTGCAATGTTTTTTTCTATCTTTTTTTTTTTTTTCATTTGCTTTACGTCGCACCGACATAGATAGGTCTTATGGCGACGATGGGAGAGGAAAGGCCGAGGAATGGGAAGGAAGCGGCCGTGGCCTTACTTAAGGTACAGCCACAGCATTTGCCTGGTGTGTAAATGGGAAACCACGGAAAACCATATTCAGGGCTGCCCTCAGTAGGGTTCGAACGCACTATCTCCCGGATGCGAGCTCACAGCTGCGCGTTCGTTACCGCATGGCCAGCTAGCTCGGTTTGCAATGATTTTGAGTGCTATTTTTTCTTTCAGTGTGGGGGGGGGGGAAGTAGGGGACAAGAGGTTCCCTGTGAACCAGAAGGTGGCAAATTGTCTTGGATTATCGCTGTCGTCAGTGAAGAGAGTAGAAGCCGCTTCAAAGGAGAATGATGGAAATACGTCATCGAGGTCATAATTTTACACATCGGAAGTGAAGAACGATTTCTTGACGGTGCAGAACTTTGTTTTAATGGCAAGAAAAGTAGTGGTGATTACCAGAATGAGATGAACTCGACTCATTATGAAGAATGGTTCATGAATGTCCTGAGTCTATTGCCTCAAAGTTTGGCTGTCGTTATAGATCAAGCTCCATATCATATGATGGTCGATCCTTCATCTAAAAAACCGAACATGTCATGGCTGAAACGTGAAATTATACATTGGATAACGTCAAAGAATATTTCACTACCACCTGGAGTTGACGATTATAACAAATTAACTAAATCAGAGCTGATTGTCCTTGCCAGGCCATAGTTTCAAACGCCGGTAGAGAAGCTGGAACAACTGCCTAAAACACTTCGACCAGATGTACAGATTATTTGGTTACCAGTGGCTCATTGCGAGCTTAATCCAATCGAGCTCATTTGGGCTTACGTAAAAGAGAAAATAGCAAAAACAAATATGGCTAACACATTAGAAAATGGTAGAGGTATGGAAGCAATTTACGCTTTATGCCGAGAAGCCTTACGTACCGTGACCCCTGAACTCTGGAAACAATGTATTAAACGCGCGAAGAAAACTGAAGACCACTACTGGGAAAAAGATGGACTGTCTGCAAATGTCCCTTGTTTCGAGTCAGTCATAATCAACATGAATGACAGTAGCACCGATTCTTCGGAACACAGTTATTTTTCAGACGAAGAAAATGGATAGAATTAAATACCGTAAATATATGTAAATAATAATACAAATAACTCTTGTAAAAATTGTACAGTGTGATATTTCTAAATTAGGAAGTTAACCGTTTTTAAACCTGCCGTTGAAGGTCCAAAACCCTTATGAGAAAAGTTGATGGGAAGTGGAATTTATAAAAGGAAATACAATTAAAGGTTGGAAGTAAACGAATGAATGTAAACGAAAAGCTGTGTTCGTTGCGCGCGTGATTGCTACTGAACGCGGCAACACTGCGCCCGATTTCACCACCCGGCCTGCTGTTAATCGCACGGTCCGGCGTACACAAATCCTCCTTTCAATATTACTCTTCATAAATTCGGCACCACACTGTACGGTTACAGTTGTTGTAGTTTCTGATAACCATGACTGAGCGCTTCAAAACAAGCCCAAGTTTGCTGCTGTACGTTTATTCTGGGCTGAGAAAGAGTTGCTTTAGAAAAATGATAAGAACTTTTTTCAGGGTGGTTGGAAAACATTGTAACTTGAGTATTACACTACAAATACATGTGGTTATAGCATATAAAAATTTCATTAGAATCAGACAAGTCGTTTTCCTTGCATATATTCCTAAGTGAGCGCTTGCTAGAGAAGAAGCCAAAAACCCGGGCAATATTTATTACAACCACAAATAAAAAATATTTAACGATCGTCGAAAACAATGTGTCTTATATACACTAATGTAGAATTAAACAAGGAAACTATTGGTATAACTCGCATTGCAATAGGCCTATTGGTTCGTTTGTAATTAAAGCCTAAACTTGAATATCCATAATAAAAAATCCGACAGTAGCATTGAAAAATTTTCGAAAACCATTAAAAATCCTGCGATTTCTGGAGAGTAGCACATGCAAATATGGCGTCTCCAGTGTGTTAATTATTGCCAGCAGTGTTTTGCTAGCGTTTTATCACTGCTCTGACTTGGTTAGTTCTTTTGGCGACACTGGGATAGGGAAGGGGTAGGAGTGGGAAGTGGCTGTGGCCTAATTAAGGTACAGTCTCAGCATTTACCAATCACGGCTGCCAACAGTGGGATTCAAACCAGTCATCTTCTGAATGCAAGCTCACAGCATGTAGCCAGCTTGCTCAGTAGATAATCATCTTTGTATTTTCCCATTTATGTGGGATCTGCCTTCTTGCAATGTTTCCTCCACTTCAATCGATCCATAGCATCCCAAGGGCTGAGTTTGGTGAGCCGCATGTCATCTGTCACCCTCAGTAGATATTTTCTTAAATTTTGTTGCTGCTCTTAACTTCCGAGATAGATTATGTGATTACATGTGAAGAGAACAAAAGATGCTCCAGTCCCTTGGTAAAGATTGGTCCCTGTTGTAAAATGAAATAATTAAAATTGGTTTAGCGGACTGTTGAGAACAGCGTATTCAGAAGGGTTATTACAAGTTTGGTTTAGGGCACGATAGCAGTGACATCTCTGGGTTCTCACCTAGCTGGTCACTGAAATCCTGGCCAGTGCATTGAGGCTTTTTGAAATTAAAATTTCCACATAAAACTGGAGTTCAGTATCGATGGTCACAAACCACAAGCTTTTTTACATTTTTTTAATAAATTTGTTTCTACCTTAATTGATGTTGGAAAATAGGTAACCAATTTATTAAGGAAGGCATTGTAATAATGTTATTGGCTTTATGTCCCACTATTTTTACCAAAAACTGATGCCCGCTTGGCCATCGGATTATATAACTGTAATGAGACAGTCTCTCATAGTGCATTGGCACTGCCGGTGGCTCCAAGTAGCCTGCGCAGTGGCCTCCACGGTGTGCACTAGCCATGCGTCTTGGTGGGTGTGCTAAGTACCAACTGATGAGCCCAACTTAGCACATGGGGGTGAAACTCTGGCAATCAGGAATGAGTTGGCTGGCAAATTTATAATGTCCAATAACGGACCATTTATATGGTGACGTGTGGTAGCGGATGCAATTATATATCATTATTCATAGTGAATGTGGTTCATCTAGATTGAAACAGTGAGTGATTTATGAATATAAAGTGCTAGTTTCCTACATTATAATCTCATCGTAGTGGTTTGTAGGGCAAGAAAGAATTCCTAGAAGGAAATACTATCTTTCCATATCTTGATATTTTTCTATACTGAATAGCAGCGCAGAAAACTTCTTCAAAGAATAAACGGAACACATAATTGCCTGTTAACCGTCATCGTGTCAGTCAGGAAATTTAGCATATCAGAATAATAGCACAGAGATATACTGTGACGTCTTTCCAAAGACACCAAAGAGGTTAGACATGACCAACGACGATAACCAACAAAACTCGCCAACCAGCGATAGCTCTACCAAGCAAGATATATGTCCCATCTTTGACAAGAAAGTAGGTGAAAATGACACAGCCATATCATGCGACGGCCTATGTGAAGGATGGCACCACCTAGCATGCACGGAATTACAACAAGGACAATTCAACGCCCCAAGATCGACAGGCAAAAAGAAGTTGCCAAAAATCCATAAAAAAGACGTACCTATACGCCCTATTATCAACTGCATGAACAGCCCTTCTTACAAAGTTTCAAAATTTTTGCATAATTTTCTCAGTAAACACTTTAAATTCAATAATACAGCCTATATAAGAAATTCCGTTGAATTTTGTGAAAAATTATCAAAATTCAATCTTGTGCATAATCATATAATGGTATCCTATGATATTACCAATATGTATTCCAATATTCTGGTAAGCAAAACTGTCAAGATTATTAAATCAAACCTTTTAAAACACAGTAACCTTAGCAAATGCGAGATAAATAATTTCATCAGTCTGTTAGAATTTGTACTTAACTATTTCACCTTCAATAATAGAATATATCATCAAAAGGGCCTAGCAATGGGCATTCTAGCTAATATCTTTATGGATGATTTGGAAAATAACAAAATAATCAATAATGTTAATGGTCTTCAATTATGGTTAAGGTATGTTGACACTTTTGCCATTATAGATACACGGAAAAAAAGATAGTCACAGTGTGCTAACATCCCTTAATGAGCTTGAAAATGATGTCAAATTCACTAAGGAAGACGAGATCAATGGTTCTCTAAACTTTTTGGATTTAAACGTTTCAAGAGAGAATAATAAGTTCATTTTTCAAATATTTAAAAAGCCTTCTTGTGCCCCCATCACTATAAGAAACGATTCCTTACATCCGCAATCTCATAAACAGGCTGCATTTTTTAGTCTTGTCTATAGAGCATTAAAAATCCCGCTGACAACTGAAAATCGCAAAAAAGAACTAAACTATATTAAGGATTTGGCCAGAATTAACGGCTATAACCCCTTAATGATTAATAAAGTCATTAACAAGATAAAATTAAAAACCGCAAATAAATTGATTCCGGACAAGCCTAAAAAAAAACGAAATATGCTCCCTTCACCTACACAAATCCAGGCCTATTTCAAGTTACTAACCCTCTAAAGAAATACGATATTAATATCGCTTATAGAACCCGATATACGAACCGTAATATATTCTTCAATTCAAATATAGTTAACATTAATCACAATAAATTCTCGAACTCTGGTATCTATAGGCTTAAGTGCACCCATTGTGGATTCTCCTACATCGGACAGACTGGACGTAGCTTTTTGACCAGATACCTTGAACACTGCAACGCTTCGAAACATAAAAAATATTCCGCCATGAGCACCTATATGGAAGAGACTGGCCAGTTTTACTACAATTGAAAAAGACCTTCAAATCTTGAAATACGTCAATAAAAGTAAACTTATGACAGAGTTTGAGAACATTTACATATTCCTAGACCAGCATTTTAACGGACATCAAAATTTAAATGATACTTCAGAAATTAAAAGTCCAATAATCGAGAAAATTCCAGAACTACTCTCTCTTTTCAATATAAATAATAATAATAACTTTACGAGAATCTTTAATTATACAACTGTGAATAATACAACTACTACTCTACTGCCCTCTACGAATACCCGACCCGCCCAAGGAATCGGTCACCCCTCCTCCTCACATGACTCACTCCCCGCCTCTACGTATACATACATACAACACTAGAAGCAGCAATAAGGTTACTCGCCAGTTTGATTCACGCAGCCAACGTTAGCGAACACCTCACACTAGTCCCAAGGGTAAGCCGCCTTCATTTTTTTTTTTTTTTTTTTTTTCATTTCATTATAACATAACTTTATTTTTCCTCCCTTTTCTTTCATTCCAGATTTCTAACTCCAATTGTGCCATAATCTGCTCCATCCATCTCTGGTTTGCTGGAACTCTCCCTACTTTCAAGTTTATAGTTACTCTTTAACGAGTCTACATTGATGTCCTACGTTGTATACGATTAATTTTACTGCTAGCGTGTAAATACGGACTAGTTCAACTTGTATTTCCTTCTGGCATTGTGTTGGCTCTCCTACAGAATTCCTAACTACTGAAGTTCACGTCATTTTAACCTTAGTTTTGTCGCCATGCGCCTTTTAACTGGCTCAGTTTGACTCGTACTATTCAATAAACTCTATTTCAACTTTTGTTTTGCTCAATTTAAGAACTCCATAGTCAATAATTAATCCACGCTTCATGCATTGACATATATTTTAAGATCCACTACATCTATATCTTTTTACTTTAACAACCTCATGTTTGTTTTAACTTCACAGACTACCATCGTTTAATGTATTCCACTACAAATACTTCCTGTTAATCTGTACATATTGTTACAATTTCAAGTTTAATGTTATCATTTTACTTTTTATTATGGCATTGTCACTCTTTTAACAATTTTTATCATTCGGCTCAGGGCCCTGACCTAATCTTTGTAAATTAAGGCTGATGTTCGCTATGTCGAACGAAACGTGTTCCATTATTTAAGACACCTCATGATTATTTTATAATTCAATGAGTAATGTATTGTATTGAGTAGGTTGGTTGTTATCAAAAGGATTTTATAATTTTAATATAAGGCAAAAAGAAATCGAAACTTCTATGGATGTGCTATAGCTGCGAACAAGACTTCACTTTATATAAAGCAAGAAAGAGTATGCAAAAAGAACTGGAAGACATGTGAACTGATTTTAATAAGAAACTGGGAGACATGATAGAGGCTCTTGCAAAAATGACAGAGGAGTGTCATATGCAGAACTTAGTACGCAACGCTTTCATAATGGAACCTGGCAAAATCAGGAAAACAAATGCAACCAACTACAAAATAAGAGACAAAACATTACCAAGAGTACAACCACTCACCCGAGAGTCTGAAGACTTGGCCATTAGACGAGGGGAAGATACTACTAGAGAAGAAGTTACGCAAGAAGAACCCATCCGAGAAGAATCAACCGAGAATAGTCACCAAAACACAGAATACTCCAGACAGGACATACGAAATTCAGAATTAATTGAAGAATATGAGGAGGAGAATGTGAGCATGGATAGCTTTACCCAAGGAGAACGGAGGGGTCAAAGAAGGCAGCGAATTATAATAGGGTCTTCAGTTGAAGGAAACAACTCCATTCAAGCAACAGAAAGAATGGCATGGCTCTATGTCGGTAGACTAGCAAGACAAGTCACAACTGAAAAACTCCAAAGCTACCTCTACAAAAAAGGAATAACAAATAATATAGAATGTGAAGGACTGATCACTAGAGGATTAAATAAAGCTTTCAAGATAGGTTTCCTGATGGCACACCTCAGCGAAACTGAAAGAGCAGATTTCTGGCATCAAGGAGTGGTAGTAAGACCTTTTCGTTTCTCACGCAGTTATTCAAACGGACAGAACAAAGGTGTTAACCTGGACTCACATATGTAAATATATATATATATTGTATGGCACGAGGATACATTACCATTTGGTTATTAACAAATATGTACAATTACACAAACAGTTTCATTTATACATTTACATATGTAAAGAAAACACGCCAATGAACATAAAGAGAGCAATTCATGAACGTAAAACAAATTTCCAAAAAGAGTCGGTAAGAATATTATTATGGAACTCTGAAGGAATTAGAAACGCCGTCCAACTCGTCCCAGGAGACCTCCTACAGACATACGATGTAGTGATACTAACTGAAACTTTCCTCACATCAGAATGGAGTCATGGAAAGTTTTATTCCGTACACTCTTTTGCGAAACAAGGCGATCAAGGAAGGCCAAAAGGCGGCATGACTGTTCTTCTAAAACCGAAACTAGCTCCCTTTAAAGTGATTCTAAGAATAGACAATATTTAGCTGTAGAAACAAAATCGTGTAAAATTATAGGTGCATATTTTCAACCAGAATATAAAGAGGATATAATAGGCGAACTAGCAACCGCCTTCTATATCTTATACAGTACAGACAGTCATACTAGCCGGAGATCTGAACTGCAGAATCGATTTAGTGCAAACAAAATCAGAAGCAGTAATAAATTATATAAATGCGGAAGGACTAACTTTAATTAATAAACGCAGCGAAAAAACTTGTATAGGAGTAAACTGCACCAGTACAATAGATGTGATCTTTTAACAACGCAAGTATAGCTCAACAAAACATCATCACGAATGTAGTTGCGAGAAAACATCTGCCTGTGGATACTACTATAAATCTGCCAAGCATACAAGCGAATGTTCAAAAGGAAAAGATGAAACTCGGCCGAAGAATAGACGCGGATGCAATCGCCCTCATCGACACGCACTATATACAGCAGGAAACGGATGGGGAAGTTGGACTCAGCAGTAGCAAACGTGGAAAAGCTCATCAGAGATAACACCGTCGACATTTCTCGATGCAAACGGACGAAAAATCCGTGGTTCAACAAGAAATGCACCCAAGCAAAGAAAGGGGCCTTAACAGCTCTACATAGAGCTATAAAACAACCTAATGCTACTCATTTACAGCATTACGATGCCAGGATACAATACAGAAGAAACGTGAAAAGGGCAAAAGAAGAATTCAAAAAACGCGAAGAACAGAATATGATAGAAGCAACAGAGAAGTGGTACAAGGCACTAAACACAAAACCGCCTCATTTCCCGAAAGATATACCAATGAATGTATGGGAAGACCCTTTTAAAAAAGTCCTTCAAGCACGTGAAACACGACCAAAAGCGACAAATGTTACGGAAATGCAGTTTGAACCTTTCACTCGAACAGACATAGATAAAGCAATTAAGAACACTCAGAACAATAAAGCATGTGGACCAGATGGAATTTACTATGAGCATATCAAAGGCACGGCGCCATACTTTTTAGACCTATGGAAGGACATCTTTAACGAATGCCTGAAACAAGGTACAGTGCCAATAATGTGGCGGCAAGCTACGCTGAAGCTGTCGTATAAAGATAAAGGATATTGAAGATCCGAATGCATACAGGGGCATAGCATTAGAATGTACAGCCTTCAAAATTCTAACGAGTCTCCTGAATAACGGCCTGTACAAGATGATAGAGAAATTCATCCCTGAAGAGCAGTTCGGTTTCACCAAGAGCAAATCGACTTTACACACTGTGAAATGTCTTATGGACGAAATTGAGGAATCCGAGAGGAAAGCTCCATGTGACCTTCGTGGACTATACCAAGGCATTTGACCTCAAGCAGATCCATGATAATAGAAGAGCTGGAAGGGTACATAGGGGAAAATTGCATCACAAGAATCATTAGGAATATACTCGGGTATTAACCTGGTACAGATAGACGACAGTGTTGCCCGATCCAGGCCGCTAGAACAGAAAAATGGCGTGCTACAAGGAGATCCACTTAGCCCATTATTGTTCAATATACTGTAGCCACATCAGATATCACCAAATACATCAAAGCGGACGTCAAAATACTGGTCTATGCCGACGATATGGCTCTTATGTCATCCGAGATAACAAAACTTCAAGAAGCCTTTGACCAACTGGAAAAGTGGGTCACCAGAAATGAACTGCAACTTAACTAAAAGAAAACTGTGACAATGACGTTCAGGAAAGGAGGCAGATCAGCAGCCAATGACAAGATCACATACAAGACGAGCCACTATCAATCGTCCCTCACTTTATAAATACCTAGGGATCACTTTGCAGACATATGGAACTGTTTTCATGATACATGTCCAAGAAAGAATAACAGCTGCAACCTTAGCCATGACTGGTATAAAATATCTACCAAAGATCTCGCTGGCAACCGCAATGGAAATATTCAAATTGAAAATTACCCCCGTAATAACACATGGTATGGCATTAATTTGGGAGTATCTTACCAAAAGCAATCTAGCAGATATAGAAAAAGTGAAAGCCAAATTCTTAAAAAAAAGCTTTATGTGTATCAAAGTACATTCGATCGCGCCTGGTATATGTGCTGGCAAGAGAAACTTTTTTCATAGAAGATCTCTGCCTACAACTGCAACTACCCTCTACACCGGCATACCAGAATTTGCTCATAGACCTTCAGAGAAAAAGGGAAGAAATATGGCTGGAGTTCTATTCTAGAGACGCTATGTTAAACAGCGAATGGAAAAAGCCTGGATATGAACTTAAGACATGTAATGATGCGATTTGCTGTTCATGGATTTCACCACCGGATATGCAGCAGAGCCAGTTACCATGAACCAAACGAATTACAATGTTTATGCAAATAGTGTGGGAAAAGCTGTGAGAGTTACCACGCAATGTCATGCTGGAAAAGATTAGTGTCACTGACTAAATTCTGCCTCGATGAAAATGAGAGCTAAAATTATATGCAAATCTTTTCTAATAAATATAAATTTACTCATTCGGGACAAATGTTTCACATTCCCTATGGGAATCAACATCTATATCACAAAGTTATTAATATGTCATTTATTCGATCTCATTATTGGGACCGGTGTCGGCAACTGTACTTGCCATCATCCGCCTAAGAAAATTGTTACAAGGCATTTCGAAAACTACACTAACATCATTTTAAAAATTTTTTTGTATGTTCAACTTGAACCATTGTTCTTAAACTAACTTTTTGTTTTGGGTGTACACCATAAAACTTGCATATTTAAAATACAAAGACTAGAATAATTCTTATGAGCTACAATACAAGTCATAAATATTGTACAATCTTTTGAATATAAAAATAGTAAATGATGTATTCAAATTGCTTGTAGAAGTTACAAAAAGTTGATTACAGCATTGAGTTTTTGTAAAAAAAAAAAATTTCATAAAATATAACTTGATTGGACATTAATTGGCCTTATCGAATTATAAACATTTTAAAATTATATTTAACCTACAGTAAACTTTCCTGATTTCATTTTAGAATATTAAGTCATTATACGTGCAGAGACAGATTGCAGCAACCAATTTTTTTTTGGTAAAAACTGTTCCTCATAGAATATACAGTATGTTAATGAACTATGTAGAATGTTCGAGTTTGCCTTGACAGTATCTCAATGTACATGTACACTGAAAACCACATTTCAGTGTGCAAAGTACAAATTTAAGATAAGAAGACTATGCCACCAACAGCGCTCAGATCATTCCTCAGTGCTGCATTTCACTATGAATAAGACGCTTATCAAGATTTTAACGTGTTCATTAAGCTTTATCATACCAAAGCCCAACTTTACAGAAAGTGCCTCAACTCAAGACAACATAAGACTATTACACTGCCAACGCGTAGCAGTCCTTATATATTTTTATATAAACTACTTTAAATGTCATTATACAAATTTTACCTAGTGAGTGTATATTGTTGCTATATGTGAATTTATTCTCTTGCTTGGTTTTACGAAAGGCTGATGATGACATTGAAAACATATTGAAACCGGTACCTTCATAATAATGAAAAATGTTGTTGTATAACTTACGTGCAACAGTTTTGTATGTGTTGAAAATGTGGATTTCCTTACATTAAAATTACTTGTGTGATTCTCAGTTCAATACGGAACAACCATGAAGTTTAAATTTTACGTGTTGTGGGCAGACCCTACTAATGCTCCTGGGACGTAATGTTCTTATATAATGAAAAGGAGCCAGTTACATTGGTTTCTTTCAAACTAAAATCTGTAATTCTGCTAGATCAATGAACATGGAGGAATAGCGCTAAGAGAAGCCCTGAGAAAATGAGAGATTCTTGTGAATAACTAGACCAAAGGTTCTTGTTATATTTAATCAAATGTGGGGGAATATGGACTGGGAAGAAAACCAGAAAGTGACCTTTGTGCTATTCCTATAACTTCTTGAATATTGCATCAAATAACTCGAACATTATTTTCACCTATTGGTCTGTGAGAGATGTCTGGCTACTTGTCCAAATGTTCGGCGTATTGATCTTTGTTTTAGAGGGCGCCGGGTTCAATTCCTGGCTAGACCGAAGATTTTAACAGCATAATGTGTTTAACCCGCGAGTGGTCGCTATATGCGATTTTTCTCTCACATTATTTTTTATTGTGATATTACTTCACAGTGATGAAAGGGAGGCGACTGTTCCCTCGTCTAGCTGAGTTTATAACTTTCGTGATTAGATCGATTCACATTTGAAGGGTAAGCACCCCCTCCCCTAGACAGAACAAAGGTTCCTCTGTGTCCGTGCTCGCTGCGCGAGAGTTTCTCTCATCGCGCGACTAATGACGTTGGTGTTATTTTGAAGTGGAGCGGGAAACTTACTCCTGTTGTACGCGTTGGTATTTGTATTATGAGCACTTCTTGTTTTTGAAAATGTTGTGTTCAGAAACCTTGCTTTGTACGTAAATATTACTAGATGTAATGCATGTGTGAGATTTTATTTTTTACAACTTCAGGACGGAAGTTATTTTTATGTACTTTCCATATGTTATTTTAAGTAATAATTTGTGTCTTTAATAAACAGCTAATCATGTCCAGCTCCATGGCTAAACGGTTAGCGTGCTGGCCTTTGGTCACATAAGTCCCGGGTTCGATTCCCGGCAGGGTTGGGAATTTTAACCTTAATTGGTTTTCCTCATTTCATGACGCACAGGTCGCCTATGGGCGTCAAATCAAAAGACGTGTGTCTGGCATGTCGAACTTGTCCTCGGACACTCCCAGTGCTAAAAGCCATACGCCATTTCTCTCTCACAGCTAATCATTTCATTTTTATCTAAAATATATAAGGTAGAACTTGCATTTCATTTCAGTAGCAAATTTCAGCCCTACGCTCCACAAAACTGTGAATTGTCATTTATTTTAATGTGAGAGAAAGTCTCACGTGCGACCACTCATGTTACATTTCGGCTAGTGACCACTCGCGGGTTAATTCCTCCAGTTTACGGACTGTTTGTCTTGATACACTTTTCTTCATTTACACACTGCACACCCTTCTACTAACCGCCACTGGGTTGCGTTCACAAAATACGACTCCGAGTCGAGTTGGAGTAGAGTAGAGTATCGCGGAGTAACTAGTAAAGTTAACTCTGAGTAACGGTATTTCGTGAACGCTTCGAGTGAATACAGGGTAACAGAATATGGCTAATCAATTAAGGAAGGTTATTTGTTTTACCATAACCTCATTTGCGAGGAATTTAATGTCTAATTTCTAGGCGAGTTTCTTCATAGCAGCGTGCTATATGAGTTATTACTACTTACTACTTTCCTCACCAACTTGTGCCTTAAAACAGTATCCGTTATTCTTTACCTCGTAGGAACAATCTGATTACGTTGATGATGAATACCAATACATCGGCTCCGCACTGATGCACGATAGGCCATTTAGGACAACTAACTGTAAAGATTATGTTGTTAACAACTACGACGAAACTGAATTTAAACAACATTTCCGATTGCCGGATCAGCATTCGAACGTGTACTCAGAGTCATTAGCCCTAAACTTTTTAAATCCAAAATCGGGGTACGAGGAAGACCATTGCAAGACCCACGAAAAAAAATTATGGTTGTAATTTGGCTCTTAGCACCTGATTTGTGCATATTGGTTTCGTGAGAATTATAAATGCACTGTGTGGTATTTCTGATCGTATAATTAAATGGTCTCATTCAGAAGGTCATCTAAAATATTAAAAAGTTACGTTGCATTTTCCCAAGGAAATCTCATAATGTTGAGGTTAATAAATCAGCTGCTCATTCATAACATGGGTTTTCTTATAAAAATTCAATCATGTTATTTCCGCCGATTATTAAAATTGGCACGGTGCCTATTTTTCCTGTTTTAAACGAAAATATCCCCTTCTTTATTCAATACATAACGCCCTTCTTTGTCAACAACTGAAAATAATTTGAATTCATTGCCATGTCAATATAGTCGCAGTTAATATTTCTCACCGCCACCAATGAATGCATTACTGCGCATGTTGAGTTAAATCTACCCACCTATTTACGCAGAGTAAAAAGAGTATACTCTAAGTTAACTCGAAAGCATTTTCTGAACACCTTGTAGAGTTGACTCTTTACTTTTATGAATGGATAAAGTTAACTCCGAGTTTACTCGGAGTTGGAGAGTAGTATTTTGTGAACGCAACCCTGAAGAAACACAATAGTGAATGTGTCTCTCATGGGGTTGGTATCAGGAAGGGAATCCAGTTGTAAAACTGAGCCATATCCCTATCAGTGGCAACCCTAGTAAATCAGGAATAGACTAGAAAGAATACAAATATGTGAGAGACAACCCAGACAGTAAAGTTATATCTCGAATGAACTTCAAGCTAACTCGTCACTGACATCTTGTTGAGCAAAACAGAGACTAGCTGGGAAAGGTTTGTCACATCACTCAGGACAGTCGTGAGTTGTTGTGAGGTAACAATGTCCAGCAGAACAGAAGTTCCTTCACTTATGTAACTATAAGAAAAGTCCGATTGCAGTAGTTTATGGATCTGATTTGTTCTAAGCCTATTTCAGGGAATACCTGAGG
Source organism: Anabrus simplex (assembly GCF_040414725.1). Classification (NCBI taxonomy): domain Eukaryota; kingdom Metazoa; phylum Arthropoda; class Insecta; order Orthoptera; family Tettigoniidae; genus Anabrus; species Anabrus simplex. Next base: position 122,488,966 of record NC_090268.1, on the reverse strand, counting down.
AAAAGATGTCCATGGTGACTTATCACCAGAGAGAACCACTGAAGTGCTTATAGGGTAAAATGAAATGTTTCTGTTAATCTTATCTTTACTGACATTTTTCTTAACTTCTTTGTTCCTTTTACATGTCATAGACTTTTGAGTTGTATCCCTTCAGTACCATTATTTACTAGTTTTTTTTGCAGTCTAGATTCTTCAATCAATCAGTCACTACTGATTTGCATTTAGGGCAGTTGCCCAGGTGGCAGATTCCCTATCTGTTGTTTCCCTAGCCTTTTCTTAAATGATTGCATAGAAATTGGAAATTTATTGAACATCTCACTTGGTAAGTTATTCCAATCCCTAACTCCCCTTCCTATAAACGAATATTTGACCCAATTTGTCCTCCTCAGTTCCAACTTTATCTTCATATTGTGATCTTTCCTACTTTTCAAGACACCACTCAAACTTATTAATCTGCTGATGTCATTCCACACCATCTCTCCACTGACAGCTCGGAACATACCACTTAGTCGAGCAGCTCGTCTCCTTTCTCCCAAGTATTTCCAGCCCAAACTTTGCAACATTTTTGTAACGCTACTCTTTTTCGAAAATTTTATATTATAGATTCAGTATAACATTTGCAAAAATTGATTCTTTTCCTCATTGATCATTTCTCATGTGCAAATAAATAAGTTCATAAAATAAAATTAAATAATATATTCAGTGTAAGGATTGGGGTTTTCTTTATTTTGTTCCCAAACATTCTGAGTGGGTGTAATATTTGTGTGTTGCTGGCAAAAAGCAGCTACTCAGCAATGTTTGTAATCTTGTGTTAAACATATAACTGTCAAGTTTTTCAAGGCAAGAGAACTCTGGTATAAGCATTCGTTACTTGCTTTTGCATCATTGGGCAACTGAAGCAGCCAAGACTTTTTTAACTTCAGAGCTACAATAAATTTTATTAGTATATTGGAAAGAGTTTCGGATAATGCTTTGCCACACAATTATTACAAACAACGATAATCAAGAAAAAAGAAATTTTAAAAATGCGAACACTTTGAAAACTAAAATGGGGGGTGTCTGAAACTGTGATCAAAGCTAGTTAAACTAGGAGATTTTATGTAAAAGTATATTTTCAAAAACAGGAGAGAAAGATACCAATGGGTTGTTGCAATCACCTGATAACACAGTTAGGCCTACTTGATATGTATTTAAATGTCAGTGGGTTGCTATTTAGTGACCAGACTTGATATATGCTTTTAAGAACAAAATGGAAAATTTAAGTGGCAGTAGAAATTGAATAAAAGTATCCATCTAAAGTTTTTGTATGAGCCAGTATGAAGTAAGAGGTGACAAAGGGGCATGTATAGAACACTTTCAATTTTGAACATGTATGTTTTATTCAAGTTTTCTTTGCATTCCTGGTTTGGACACTAGGAAGAAAGCGTACTTTAGAATGGTGCAGGGTGAAATAAATTCATTTGAAAGTCATTTCACCAAATTCTGGATGTTTTCAATCCCTAGATGTTCACAAAAATTACATGACAGAATATTCATTCTGGAAGTGTATTCTGCATTCTGTAATCAATTATCTGCAGAGATATATCAACTAATACTCCGTTATACGTGGCAGAAAGCAGACTTACCGTTGTGATGAACCCGTGCAGAATTCAAGTGTGTTCTTTGCGAGTGTACCAGTTTTTGTATTTATTAAGTGCATTCAATGATAGTGATTATTGTTTTGATTAGTTTATAGAACCACCTCACATGAATTAATCTTTAGTCCTTGTGGTGAAACCATGGTTTAGTGTTCATATACAGGGTCTTTATTTATGCTTGGCAAGGACTTTCTTGCTCGACCTTGGCCGTCAGTGACGGTTCAGTTGCCGGCTACCGCACGTGCGTATGTACGGCAGAATATGGTGATCAAAATCATTATCGTGCATTTTACTCACCATGTTTACAGTTTATGCTCAAAATCATCATGCATTATAATGCATTTTACTCACCCTTTTTACAGTTTATGCTCAAAATGTTTCCCATGCGCTGCCAAACATAATCGGCATCTCCTAATGAAGTTATCGATTACTCTACCAAGTTCTTCAGCACTGATGGATGCAATTTTAGCTCTTGTATTGTCTTTAAGTTTAGTGTGTGAGGGTTGTTCCCATAAACTACATTTTTTTAACATTCCCCACAAATAAAAATCACATGCCGTTAAATCTGGGCTATGAGGAGGCCACAGATTTTTACTTCTGATCCTCGTACCACACGCTTCAGTAAGGAGATAACGACCTGTACATCTATTTTTATTGTTTACTGAACCTGTACCTTTGAATCTCTTGGCCAGTTGTTTAATTGTCCGATTGATAGGAATAGGTCTCCCCGGAAATTTCACTCGAAACTTTTGTCTTGTCTCAACGCATGATTTTCTGCACTTAATGTAAGTATTGTGCAGATATACACGTTCATGTAACGAATATTTCACATACATTACAGCATTATACACAATCACAATGAAACACTATACAATATGAGATACAGTACGCAGTAGCTTCATTGAACACCCTGCTATCTCGGAGCTCAGCAACTGCAGGAAGTGCTGGAAACCGCGCGCGCCAGCGTCCGGTAGCGGCCTGTCATCGGCGGCCAAGGTTGAGCGAGAAAGTCCTTGCCAAGCATAAAGACCCTGTAGTTCTCAATGTTTTGTGCCTGTAATCAACAAAAAAAATTTGAAGGTTGTTACATACCGTTGTTCAAAACATTGAGTCCTGCTCAGTTATCTTCTGTCAGTATATTGCATAATAAGTGCAGACTAGGTGCGTTCAGAATTTTTATCCGCGTATTTTCTTTGTTACCTGCCTGGATGCAATTTGCCATATCCTGCCTTGAGAGAAATCATGAAAGAAGTTGGCATTTAGCTGTTTGTATTGTGAAGCTAATACGATAGACTGCAAATATGTTGATTTTAATTTTTCCTAATATAATTGCTACTTATTCTGAAAGAGCCCAACTCTTCATCCTGAACAGTGTCATAGCTTTAATTTTCTGAAATAAAGTGTAAATGCTTCTCATATCAGTTGTACAACATCATATGCACTAACATTTGTTAAAGTGGAAGTCATTTTCATTTCAGGTTCGACTTAATTTATGTGTAATAATTAAGTTAAGAGTTTTGTCTGAACATTGCTCAGAATTTAAAAATAATTGTATTTTTGTATCTGTCATGTCCACAGTAACAAGGAAATGAAATTTTAAATTTTGCGAGAAAATGGCTGAAGAGAATTTAATGAAAACCGGTATGTGAAGTCAGGGAATGAGGCACTACATCTGGGATATAAATCATTTTTTTAATGCTGGTTGAAGTGGTAGTTTAGGGGAAGGCCTGAATTTAAATTTCAGATATTTATTAGTGGTCTTATTGATAAATACCATATAACTAAAGTTATACAGAATTATATTTCCAATCATTTGTCTTGCACATTTTTACTGTACTGGCTGAAGATAATGGAGATATTCATGAAGTTAGATTTTTTGTTGCCAAGACCATATAAACGCCGAAATGAGAAGAAAAAGTATTAGAGGAACGATCGCTTGAAGAATAAGGCAAGAGGGGAGTCCTGGAATTAGGAAGGACGCCCTTTACATTAATGCCCTAATATCACAGAAATGGAAGAAAACTAAATGTGAAGGCCTACCATATTACAAGTTCAAAAAGCTGATCATTACATTGACCATTGTGATGAGATGTCTCTTTTCTACTGCCACTCATCTCTGATAGATAGGATTATTGCTGCAACCCGAGTAGAACAGTGTGCCTGAATATTGGCGGAAAGCAGCTCAGGAGTTAGATAACTTTGCACATGCTGTATGATTGTCCCGTCAACGACTGGTACTACAGCTAGTCAAAACTGAGAGAGATAAATACTAGAATATGAATATACCTGAAACAGATTAAGATAATAGTTTGTCCTCAGCTACCTTATGCTGACATTTCAATTTGACGTAATCTGGCTTTCTGCTCATCAGTGTAGATGTTCCGTTTTACTTTGGGCCTACAAGATGGCAGAGTAAGCCTAGTCTCTCTTGGACGTCCACGGCTTAGTTTTAATTAATTTTGTCGGGTGAACACCAAATGTCACCAGAGATCTTTTACATGCCGACATTGTACACATTGAAGTGTCACATGGACTTTTTCCCACTCCTTCAAAAATCAGACTACCTCTGCCGGGTTTTGAGCCTGTTATCTTGAGATTCAGGGTCTGACACTACCACTGATCCACAGACACAGCTAGATAATAAGATTAAGATAAATTCTTTATGAAGATTTTGAAAGGAGAATTTGGACCACTGTTTTTATACTGGTTTATAATATTAATCCATTTTTAAAAAGAAAAAATCTTAGTGATATGGTAGAATCTAATGTACTTTCTAAAACTAAACGTCATTCTGTTATTTTTCATTCTTCAGTTATTTTCTGGTAATTATTATTAATTAATCAAGACTGGAAAACTTAAGTTATATACTGACAGGAATGAGCGAGATGGCAAGGTCAATTTTCCCTCGTATTGTTTCCACCTTGCTCTGTTCTATAGGTCGTGCTGGACTGTTTTCGTTTATGGTACACGCTTGACTGTTTCATGTTGATTTGGCGTGTGTTCACTTTCGTGAGTTTACTTGATGTTTTTTCAATGACATATTCAACATTGCACAAAATCTATTGCGTCAAATGGGTTTCAAAAATGAAACATACATGCCAAAGCTTACAGTATATCACCTACGTTTGTTAATACAGTATATTCTGTCCTGTTCACATCTTGACTAAATGTCTATTTTATTAGTCTTATTTTGCAATAGTTGGGTCAGGTGTATTTTTTAAATTTATTTTGACTTTCCCCAACTGGAGATGGCTCCTGAGGACGAAGTATACAGAAAACAAAATTAATTTTAAAACTAATTGTGAGGAGTTGATGGCATGATAGTTTGGTTAGTTGACATATACAATATGTTGTATCATTAAAAAGTTTGGAAGATATAATTCTTCAGGATTTGGATTGACTGTTTCAATAGCTTCCCTTATTAATGCCTGATAATGGTTAAATGATTTGCAGGTCTTGACGAAAAAGATGGCAATGGTTCCTCTAATGCTAATCATTAATCCAATGACTATAAAATACCTATAAGAATGGTAGAAAAGTCTTGTAAAGAATGAAATGTTATTTTTTTAAACTATTTTACATGTAGTTTGGAGCAAAGGAATTTATTTAAATATATTACTGTTGACTGTCCATTATCCAATATGGGATAAGTAGAGCCTCTGGTTTACAAGAGTTTCAAAATTATGCCTTTTTATCCTTTTGCAGATAGCTAACTTGACATGGCCAGCTGCACAGGTGGCCAGCCGAAAGTTCCATGTCTCTTGCAGCCAAAGAGCGGCAGAGATCTCATCAATTTTGGAAGAGAGGATATTAGGATCAGCTCCAAAGGTAAGGACTTCAGTTATTTTTTAATATGTATTGTGTTGGGACAAGACCTTAAAGTGTAATGCATGTGGTGACAATTTGAGGCCAATTTGGACTGAAACATCTACCTGATTCAACAGTTGCTTGGTTTCTTTTGAGTTGATTAATGGGTAGCATTGCAGTTCAGATATTGAGGATACTGCACGAAGTAAGGACTTTTAAATTTTTTTTTTAATGTGTAATGAGTTGGTTTCTTTTCTGCTACAATATATTTTTCTATATTTGTTAGAAAACTTGGAAAATGGTCTTGAATTAACCCTGCGTAAGAGTGGTGAAATATTAAATATGATTCGTATGGCCGGTCTCTAAGACTGGGTGTTTTTTTTAAATTGTGAATAGGAATAGTTGATATGTCATACAAAATATATTTATTCAAACTCACAGTAAGAAAACAGACTTCCAAGTACAATCACACCAATAAAGATAACATTAACAAGAAAGGAAAAATCAGAAGAGGGAATCCAAAGTAAAATCAAATCATTTAATTAGTAAGAACGACAATACAATATTGTAATACAAATATATCATACTTTATGTTGTCAGTTTTGGAAATGTGGCACATAATAAATCTTGTATAAGCCTGTGGCTTATGAAGTAAGGTCTCCCGTAAACATTGCACGTTCAATCTTTGCATGACACTTCTATGTTTTCTAGGCACATGAACTTCTTGCACTTTCTACAAGGTATTTTGTTTTTCTGTTTTGCTTCCAAGTACACGTTTGACATCGTCCAAAGATACGTACAGGCTGATCATTTTGTACCTTTTCAAGCTTGCAGATGACAGCAGTTCTCTCACACAGATCTTTTGGGATGTTAGCCATTGCCATATGAGAGCGAAGGTAGCTTTGTAAAAGGCTCATTCCTAACCCTGCGAGAAATTTTCGCTGTACTACATTCTGGCTTATAATAACTTGACCCAGCAATGTTTATCAGAGTAAAATACCACCATAGGCCAAAGTCTTGTATTTCTGGCACATCATAATTTACAGGGAGCTTGTCTACGACATCAACACCGCCCTTAGTTTTTTTGTAGTCCAGAATCATATCTGATTTCCCTGTTTCTTCACCAACTAAGTCATCGTGCATCAATGAAATTACTAACACATTCTTTCGTTTGTTAGTAATATGACAGAAGAGTGCAATCTTCACAAAAACCAAAGATGTTGGTTGGAGTAGGCCTGGACTGTCCTTGAATGAACTGAGGAGGAAGCTGGTGCTTGTTTTTCCTAATGGTGCATAGCAGCGTGAGTTCGTGCTGACTGGTCAACATTTCACAGAGCTCAACGCTGGTGAACCAGTTGTGCACTGTAACGTTCCTTATCGTTCTGAAAATAGGCTGTATTATTCTCTCCGCTACATCTTTCGGGCTGTTACAACATACTGTGATTCTTCTGGCTGTTTTCCAACTTATACTTCCATTTTTGAAGTATGAAATAGCTTTGCATCCCACAAGGCCGTATTTGTTAGGTTTCAAAGCTGTGTACTGCCGGAAGGCAGCCTTTCCCCTAAAACCTAATAGCATTTCATCAAATTGTAACGAACTCACTCAAGCTGAAATATTGTACACACCTGTGAAGAAATAATTCTAACAGATAACGAATTGGAGCCAGTCTATCTGAAATTAGCGTCTGCTGCCTGGTCTCAGAATCATCAAAACTTGTACGGCTGACTAGGAAAAAGAAGCGTTGCTGAGACATAACTAACTGAAAGATTTCTGGGGAGTTTTCATCTGTGGAGAACAGTTCTAAATTTAACCTGTTGGACTTCTTTACTCCACTCAAACTGAGAAGGCCCAAGGGAGCTTCTATTTCATTACAGTCGACCTCATGAACGTGATATTGATTATATTTTCCTTTTGCGTGAGTGGTAATATGTTGGTTTGTAAATGTTCTTCTGACATGTTCTAATATTTTTGGGAGGGGAATGAATTTTCCACTTCGTCCCATCCTTACCATAATAAAAGTCTTCACCACCATGATAATAGTACCGTCGCAAGGATTCTGCATCCTCATCAGGATCCAATTCCTTTTCACTTCTTTGCCTAAAACATAGTAAAATGTAGCTTCAGTAAGTGGTTCAATAATCCCCAAATATGAAAGTAAAAAGCATTACAAAAAATAAGTCATAACAAAAATATACTAATTACTTCATCGCTACACTGATTGTCACACAAAAAATTGCTGGTCTCAGGAACCGTGTCGTGAGTTGTCACAATGGTCAATTTCCCACGACTGGCAATATGTGTTGTGCATGCGGGGTCGCAACAGAGGAAGTCACAACAAAGTACTGCTTCTTAGCTTCAAAAGTCTAAAATTTAAATAGCATTATTGTGAGACCCGGAACAAGACTGTGCCACACTTACGCAGCGTTAAGAAAAGTTGGTTGTGTTTATCCCTAAATCTCACTTTGATGCTCATGAGAAGAAACGCGTGGTTTTTGAGTTTGTGATGATTGAAACTTCAGTACATGGCACAGGAGTACTGGAACAAGAAACTATTTATGAAGCGACTGAATAAGAAAAAAAGGAAAAGTACTACCAGGCTAACAGAAGACTGTGAAAGTAATAGGAAGTTGCTTTATAAAGTAGTCAAGAACAGAAGTGAGCATGGCAATATCCTTGCACTTTAAACAGATGGTGGGAACCTAGTGAAGACAGATCAGGGCATTGGAGGAGAAATGGAGAAAGTCTTCAAAATGATATAACTGAAGACTGCAGTTTAAGTGCAAGTGATGGAGCACAATACCAGCTAATATGGCTAGAAGTGGAATCTCAGCTGAAGAACATGAGAAATGGTAAGTCCCCCGGGTTGATGACCTCACTGCTCACATGATAAAGGCAGCTGGAGCTCAAGGCATACAATGATTGTATGGAAAGAGAACAGGATACCAGAGAACTGGATGAAAGGTATCATTATCTCCCTGTATAAAAAGGGAGACAGGAAGAAATGCAGAAATTGTCCGGGTATCGCTCTACTTTCTCACTCATTTAAACTTCTGGAGAAGTTCATTGAAAGAAGAATCGGGAATATAGTTCAACCATTATTGGAGGAGCAACACGGGTTCAGGAAGAACCGAAGCACTACAGACCTGATATTTGCCATCTGAATGCCAACAGAGAAGCACTGGGAATATGGTAAGAACTTAGTTATTGTTTTTATGGACATCGAGAAGGCCTACGACAGTGTGGCCAGAGAGATAATTTTGGAATGTCTAGAAGGTAATAGATGTGCCAAACTTCCTGATCTATAAAGTAAAATGCTCTATCAAAGGGGCTTAATCTGTGTCCAAGTAGGGGATGGAAGATCAGATTGGTTTGAAACCAAAAGAGGAGTCCAACAGGGAAGTGCCTTGTCACCACTCCTGTTCATTGTTATGGTTTGGATCATCAAGTCCATCATTGAACATTGCAAAGAGCCTAACACTCTGATATTTTGTAGATGTTCTGATCTGGAGAGAAAATGTAGTACAGGAGAAACTAAATCTTTGGAATGACAAGTTAAAAGAATATGAACTAAACATCAGTAAAACAAAAACTGTTGAAATGACTATCAACAGGAAAGGCACAGATTCAAACATTTTCCAGGAGGGAACTCTATTACAGTCTGTTTCTAACTTCAATTACCTTGGAAGTATCATTTCAAAAGATAACTCAGTAACCCATGAAATGCTTAATGGGATTCAGAAAGCTTCTCAATTTTATTTTCAAGTGAGAAACCTACTCTGGGTTGATAAAATGCCCCGGAAAGCAAAATTGACTATGTTTTATACATTACTTCATTCCAGTTCTCACATATGCACCCTGCATAACAAGGCAAATAGTAAAATCTAGTTGATGGAAATGAAATTTGTCAGAACAATGAACCAAAAGACCAGGAAGGACAAGATCAGAAATGAAGCAAACAGGAATGAGGCTGGCATCAAAATACCTGTTACTGAAATTTTAGGAAGACTCAGGCTAGAATGGTTTGGACTTGTTACGAAAATGGACAGAACAAGAACAGCAAGGAATTACTCTGACAGAGAATTGAAAGGGAGAGGCCAGTTGGGAGACCAAGGAACAGATGGATAAACACAGTGAAATCAGAGGTCAGCAGGAGGAATGCCAAGTGGGAGGACACAGATGAACAGAAACTATACTTTGCCGGGAAGAAGTGGAGAGCGCTTGTACACCACACCCAGGAAACTGGAGCTGGAAAATGATGATGCTTGAAAGAGATGAAGTGAGTGGTATGAACTGGACAGTATTGTCATTCAAATGTGTTCTACAGAAAAGGTATGTATCCATTCTCAGAGAATGACTACATAGTTTGTTTTAATGTTGGTCTTTGTTTAGCTACTGTAACCACTATTTCTAAGAGTATTGTGATACATAAATATCTTTCAACACTGAGTTTTTAAGTATGGATTCATTATTTACTTCGGCATTGTTCTATTGTGCTGTATAGGAAAGTGTCAGCATCTATACCTCTATTCCATATTGCAGAATACTAAATCTGCAACACTTACATAATTAGTGGAAAGGATGATTGTTCACCAGTTGGTTAAAACTTGCATTTTGTGGATGGAAGCCTTTTCTGGCTCAGTTTGAAATTCACGAGAGAAATCAATTTTCATTTTGATTGGCAGTTCTTATTTTTCTCAAGTCATTTGAAGAATGCTTTTTGTTCTGCTTTGGGTCTTTATGACAATCATCCACTTTTTTTTTCTTTTATATTATTTTTAAGCCCCATGGCTTTACTCTGTTTAGTAATAGCAGCGAGCAGTTCTTGCAAATGTTCCGAACTGGCTGCCAATACGACAGGTTCATCAGCGTATCTCATCTCTCAATAGGCTTCCTAAGAACCTCATGTTTATCTCTCATTGTACCTCGACTGCCTGAGTTAACTTGGAGATTTCTACAGAGTCTGGTGATTTTCTTTTCCCAGATACTTCTTGGACTTTCTGATGGCGTCCTTCCTCTTCAGAGGTTCTTTATCTACTTCTGTTTCTATGAGAGCCCTGTCATTCTTCATTCTCAGCACATGCCTAACCCATTAATACCGTATTAAACAGACTGTTATTGCTGGCAGGGATATTCATTTTCTGATTAGGCCTGGGTCATCTCCAGGTTTTGCATGTGGTGTCAAAGCGCCAAATAAAATGGTATGCTGTGTTTTCAACACTTGCTTTCTTGATTATGATCTGTTTCCATGAATGCCATACAGATAATCTGGTCTAATTGTTTCAACAGTTTTATGCCTTCCTCGTTAAGTACTTGCTGGCTAAAAGGGTATTGAGATAGGAAAATACATTGTTTGCATTTTAAATTCTTGCTTTGAGTTTCACCTGTGAGTTACAAATGAACATAACCAATATATGATCTATTCTTTGAAGAAAAATAAAACATCCCCTATGGATGGGGGCAGTAAAATACATCCACAGTATCCCCTGCCTGGAACTTAACCCAGGCTTTTGGCACGCAATGGAGTGATTTGAAATTATATACCACCACCCCTGCTGACCAACATTCTGGTGGTGACAATTTTTTTTTGACCAACGGGACTTGAACTGGCTAACCATGGCGTCAGACTGTTTAGACTGCAATGCCTTAACGATCATGGCTACTAGGTGGGCAAGAATCTTATGATTGTATCAGAGGACAATGTCAGCAAGTACTGGAGTAAATTTCCATGATGTTCTCTTAAACTGTGTTGAAGAGATGAAATGATGGGGGATCCCTATGCCTGAGCACCTTATTTGTTCCCATTTATCAAAGCACTGCATGTACTCTACCTAATTTATACATGTTTTAAGGGTTTACTGAAGAAACCAAACTCCATCACAATCTACCTTAACCTCTATCCGAAAGGAATCTTATGCTCTGTAGAAATCTATGAATAGATGGTGTATGTGGTCCTTGTGTTCTCACACCTTTGCATTTGTCATAATGTCGTGCATGTTGCCTGCAATAGATTGGTTGCTCCAGAATCTTTTCTGATAGTCTCGCATCACATGTGGCTTCAGTCATAAGAGACTGGACAGAATTGCCACAATATCAAAGTTCTTTTGTAATCTCCTCCGTGATAGAGATAAGGATTCTATCCACTTTGCAGGTATATTTTCATCATGCCATATTTTTAAGATGTGGTGGTGAATGTATCATACTTATGTATAGTAACGTGCCATAATGAATGCCTGTTTAACGAAATGTTCAGAATAGCGAAATTATTTTTAGGTCCCTTTCCTTTTCCCTATTTAAACAAATTTCGATCTTTCAGTATAACAAATTAAAATGTAGCCTTTTTGCTTATATTTAATATACTGTATTTTCCTTTCAGAATATAATTTAAATTCATGCTGTTTTAATTGCCGTGTATTTTGCTCAACATGTCTCTGTACGGCTAATACCAGGCGGCACACACTATACAACACACAGGTGTAACTACATGATTACAAATCAGGGGAAGGTAAGCAAACATATCAAAATTCTGATGGGCGGGGTTGCCTACCCAACAGCACGTGAAGATTATTTTATCCAGGTTTGGTGTACCAGTACTGAACATCATTATGTAGGATTAATTTCTTATACATAAAACTACGTTTAAAGGCAATTTTCTATTAATAAAAATATCTTCAAATATTGGGATGCGCAGATTGGATTATCAGACGTGCCAAGTCTCCTGATTTGAGCAGGAGACTCCCGATTTTTCATCGTTCCTCCCGATCGCCGGGTCCGATCTCCCGATTTTCAGAGCAATATCCGTAATTTTCGTATTTTAAACTCCCGCGGATTTCCTCGTTCTATCGATATATGGCTGAGTATGGCTGGTCAATAGTAGTTCTGATAATGATACCAGATGGCAGTATGGGGCACGGTGGCCAGTCGTGTACTGCTCTTTGGTCTATAATACAGTCAATCTCTTTGCAAGCGAGTCAAGCGAGTAACATTCTCTTTGGACTAACCTAACCTCAGAAACATAGTAGTTCTACCCACGGAAAGACCTGCAGAAGTGCTCGTGTTGTGCCTTAATATTTGTTTTGGCCAAAATATCAAAAAAATAAATATGATGCAGTGTTTAAAAGTGCTTATAAGGAAGAGTTTCCGTGTTTAAGTGAATCCAGAAAGGGACCAACGTTCACATTCTGTACTATATGTAGATGTAAATCCTGTGACGAATGCCGAGGCGTTATTTACGTCATTTATAGTAGAACATAACCTGCCTGTAAATTGTTCCGATCACGCCCGACCTTTGTTTCGCAAAATGTTTCCTGATTCGGAAATCGCTAAACGATATGGGTGTGCTAGAACGAAAACAGCGGCTATCATTACAGAAATGTGCATGGAAGAAAGGGGGAAAATTGTATCACATTTGCAGGTGAATGCATTTTCTGTTGCTACTGATGGTGGCAATAAAAGCGACTTGAAGATATATCCCATTGTTGTAACATTTTTTTAGGCCTGAACTCAATGAAATTCAGAGTTGTCTACTCTCTGTGCCTAATTTAGAAGGGGATGCTACTGGAGCTAACATTGCCTATCTTTTGCTCTCAACTTTTCGGGAATTCTGCATTCCATTAAAAAACTGCCTAGCTCTTGGTGCTGATAATGCTCCAGTAATGGTAGGATTAAAGAATGGTGTGGCAGGATGTTTGAAGCGGGAAAATAGTAACATAATCATCGTAGGCTGCTCTTGTCACCTAATTAATTTTGCTGCCGAGAATGGTGCGGCATGCTTGCCCGTAAATGTAGATGAAAGTATAATTGATATACAGTATTTTATTATCTGGAAAGGTGTGCAAAGGGGAAAGAAAAGTTCAGAGAATTTCAGACTTTACACAACACAGAGATCAGGAAAATTCTGAAGCATGTGCCTACTCGATGGTTATCACTAAGAAGGTGTTTAGATAGGATTCTGCGTCAGTGGGACCCTTTGGTTACATTATTCAGGAGCGAAATTGTGAGTAAGGATTCTCAGATGGGAACTTTGAAGACTTACAAAATTCCTAAGCACAGTTTAAGTGCAGATGTGTCTTGTTTGTCTGAAAACGTTAAGGATTGTCATAACATTTCACCTCACTCCTCAGTTAAAAGGAAAAGACAGTCATCAGTTTCACTAAAAAAATGAAACTACTTATGACACTAAGAACCATGCATTGTCACGTGAAGAACGACTTTTCATGTTCCTTTCATCAAATTTACATAAATCTTTTTGCCTTATTCTCTCAAGTTTTATGGATATCTTTGAGAATCCAAACGTAGCTCTTCAGTCAAATATGCCGCACATCCACTTATTGAGGTCAGTTTTGGAGGAACTATTGAAGAATGTGCTGGCAAGTTTTGTGAAACCAGACGTTATTAAAAGATCCTCCTCTCTCCTTGATGTAGATTATCATACTCCAGCAAATTAAAAGGATGATTGTGATCTGATGATAGGGAACTCTGCGTTTGTTTTAGTGAACACCTTGAAGTCTGAGGAAAAGTGTATATTCCGTAAGTCTGTTAGAAAGTGTTTCTCTTCATCGTGTGACTACATCGTACACAAATTTCCATTCAAATATGAAGTTTTAATTAATGAAGAAGTTGCAAATATTTCTGCTATAAGTAAGGCATCTTTTTCTAGCCTTAGATTTTTGGATAAAGAAACTGATATTCTGCACTCTCAGTTCTGTAACTTTCAGCTCGAAGAAACAGACTTGGCAAAAGGAAGAATTGATGTTCAATGGGCATTGGCAGGTCAGATGAAATCAGCTGATGGTGTACTTAAATATGACAGACTCTGTAAGGTGATGCTTGCTATTTTATCAATTCCACATAGCAATGCAGAACGTGAAAGGATTTTTAGTAGAGTCACAAAGACAAAAACACAGTTCAGATCCTTGCTGTCTGAACAAACTTTGGAGAAACTTTTAACCTTGAAATCAGTTCAGCAAGGCAAGTGCTTTGAGCAAAAATTTAGTTCAGAGTTTCTGAAGAGGGCTAAGTCAGCTACTGATGTGTTGAACAACAACTAGTCGTAATGTGATCACCATGTTGAAGGATGAGAAGTCACATGTTCCTACAGTTCAGGTATTTCCAGTATTTATTATTCACATGTAAATGATGGAAAAAATATACATGGGCAAATAGAATTGTTAATGTATTGAATTATAATGAATTTGTACATGTTCTGCCATCAGTGATGTCGTAATACGTCGCGATTCGCTGCGAAATTTCTCCTGATTTTTCACTTTTGAAAGTTGGCATGTCTGGTGGTGAATGTATCATACTTATGTACAGTAACATGCCATAATGAATGCCTGTTTAACGAAATGTTCAGAATAGCGAAATTATTTTTAGGTCCCTTCCCTTTTCCCTATTTAACGTGCGTTAAAATAGTTCATTGTAAAAGATTTTGATCTTTCAGTATAACAAATTAAAATGTAGCCTTTTTGCTTATATTTAATATACTGTATTTTCCCTTCAAAATATAATTTAAATTCATGCTGTTTTAATTGCCGTGTATTTTGCACATGTCTCTGTACGGCTAATACCAGGCGGCACACACTATACAATACACAGGTGTAACTACATGATTACAAATCAGGGGAAGGTAAGCAAACATATCACAATTCTGATGGGCGGGGTTGCCTACCCAACAGCACGTGAAGATTATTTTATCCAGGTTTGGTGTACCAGTACTGAACATCATTATGTAGGATTAATTTCTTATACATAAAACTACGTTTAAAGCCAATTTTCTATTAATATCATCTTCCAATTTTGGGATGCGCAGATTGGATTATAGTGTTCGCATTTACAGAATTCGGTACAGATAGCCATTTTCCATACATGTATGCGATTGGTAGAGCTGGTAAGCAAATTTCATGACAAGACTGATGGAGTGGATTGCCTACCTTTTATATGAAGTTTTAGAGTAAATCATTACTGTGGGCGCGCAAAGAGGTGGCCGGGCAAGTACTTGGGCGGGGAGAGAGAAGTGTTGGAGCGGCAGGATTGAGCATGTTTACATTGGACTATATATAGGATTAATTTCTTGTAAATAAAACTCAGCCTTCTTGAAAAAAATCTCTCTCTCTCTCTCTCTCTCTCTCTATATATATATATATATATATATATATATATATATATATATATATATATAAAATAAGAGTTTTGTCTGTACATTGCTCAGAATTTGAAAATAATGGTATTTCCGTATCGGTCATGTCCACAGTAACCAGGAAATGCACTTTTTACTTTTCCGTAATTTCTGTCTGTATGTATGTACACGCATCACTAGAAAACGGCCAAAAAGACTTTAATCTACAATCTAGGCCATAAATAATTTTATTCACGCTGATAGAAATGGTAGTTTAGGGGAAAGCCTAAAATTTAATTTTTAAATATTTGTTATTAGTGGTACTATTTCATTGAAAATTGGTATGCAAAGTCAGAGAATAAGCCACTACAATTTAAGCTATAAGTAATTTTATTTACGCTGAGTAAAATTGTAGTTTAGGGGAAGGCCTAAATGTAATTCTCAAATATTTATATTATTAGTTGTATCGATAAATACTACATAACCAAAGTTATAGAGAATTAAATTTCCAACCATTTATGTCTTATACATTTTTACTGTACTGGCTATAACAAGGATATTCATGAATTTGTACTTAGTTGCTAAGTCCATATCAACGCAGAGCCATGAGAAAGTGGGTTAACAGAATTTAATGAAAATCGGTATATAGAGTTGGGGAATAAGAAACTACAGTCTAAGCTATAAACAATTTTATTCATCCTGGATGAAATTGTAGTTTAGGAGAAGGTGCCTAAAGTGTAATTTCTAAACACTAATGTTATTGGTCCCATCGAAAAGTACTATATAAAAAAGTTAGAGAATAAAATGTCCTATCATTTATCTTTTATTCAGTTTTACCGTACCGACTATGATAAGAGTGGTGTTTCAGAGTCGGAAGAAAACGAAATGTGAAGGCGTATAATATCAAAAGTGCATAACATTAATCAACAATAACAATACATTGACCATTGTTTATTGTGATGTTCTTTGTCTCTTATGCTGCCTCTCGACTCAGAGTATAATAGCCTGACTGAATATTGACGGGAAATAGCCGGGGAGTTACAAAACTTTCTTTTTTAGCATGCCATTCCTCTGGTCCATACATTTTCTGATACAGCTGGTAGTAACACACTGGATCATCATAGTATTTCAGCTATTCGATCCCTACTGACGCGCTGTTTCTTTGAGCAGTGTGCATACTTAAGGCAGAGCCTCACTTAGTAGTAGTATGGCCTGGTCTAGAATAACAATTTAGGCATTTTCCGAATTATAGCACCACAATATTCACTAAACTCAAAATTCAACTCTGAAAAGAGCCGTTTCTTAAGAAAAGCTTCTTTCTGTTCACTTTTATTAAATTCTACATTCAATTTATTCCAAACTAGCAGTAAAGACGGGGTTTCTCTTCTGGTTTGGAGGAAAATTTGCCTTCAAGTCAGATTTTTCCACCGCCAGTGTAGTGAATTGATTTTTTCTGATTCATCGGGTACTCCTAGGAAACAGAATAGTAATTGGGCGTAAGTTTTGCCCTGGCTGTCTCCACTATTCGACCCTCTTTCCGCCGAAGAAAGCCGATGAGTGTTCACAGATCACGGCTGTCTGTGGTTTGGTCATTCCAGGTCTGGAACTTTGGACTGTTAGATAGGCAGCGTAGTCCTGTTAGTTTAAAGTGGGAAAATGTGTGGTGTTTCATTTGAACAAGTATTTCGTAATATGAAAGCATTGCTTTTAATCGCGCCATTCCTAATGACGTTCATTTCAGTTGGGAAAACCACTCTTTCTGAGGATGTAAAAAGGCATTGTAATGAAAACATCCTAACCTGATTGTGAGTGATGGTATGAAATTGGGTCTACCATTACGGTGAAAATTCCCTCAGTCTTCATATGAGAAAAGATGTTTGGTGACTTCCAGTCGCGTTTCTAGGGTAACGTTAAGAGCTATACAATTTAAGATAATCTTGCTCACAACATGTACACTACCTAACCTAGAATTCTGTATAGGGTTAGTCAGGGTAAATGAGACATTTTTTACAACTTTGTTCATAAATTACAAACTACAACAGTGACAGTTATACAAATAATCATAAGTTGTGACTGGTGTTACAAAAAACATTGGAAACAACAGATTACTATATATTCATTAACTTTTGAAAAATAAATATAAATGTGTCATTTTTAACCTGCAAAAGGGGGAATTACGAGACAACCCAGGGGAAAAATGAGACAGTATTCTAGCAGACTTTAAAATCATGTTGGAGAGTTAATAGGGTAATTGTAAGACAGCTTAGGGTCAAAGGAAGACAGGAAAAAATCTGGGTGTATTAGTTTGCAACACTTTCCTCAGTTTTATTATAGAAACAAAATGGCCATGTTTTGATACCACTGAATTTAGGCTTGAGATACATTTTTATCCTTATTCCTGACAAAAATTACATAGTATAGATTGTTGACATTATACCATCTAATTAAATGGTACTTGAGCTTTATGTCTGAATTTGTTAGATTGTAATTATACTAAATAAATACATACTGCCCATTGTAATCAGAATGGTGAAAATGAGACATCACTTGGTTAAAACTGGCTTCACAGAAATTGTAGGAGTTCTGGTTTTTTTTTTCAAAAACATCAACTGTTTCTGGGAATGCAAATGTAATGGCTCTACCTTTCTCCTAGTAATTTTAACTTTTCCACAATGGATACATCATTTTCATTAAGCCTGAACACAGTTTTGTTATTGTCCACACAATTGACACACATAATTTGCATGTCTCCACGTTCCAGAACTTTCTGAACAGTGGCAACATATTTATATTGAAAAGAATGCCACTTTCCAGAACTTTCAAAAAGTACAAGCACAAAGTCACCCGGATTTACTTCATCTGCCATGGTCATTTCCACAGCATCTGTGCGGAGCAGATCAACTTCATCAAGACTGTCACCGCTACCTTGCCAATCTTCATCTTCGCTTGTAGCCGAGTCAGAAGAATGAACTTCTGCTGTTGTCTTAGATGGAGGTTTTACTACTGGAACTGTTGCCTTTTGAATACCTGTACCCTTTCTATCCTTCCTATGAAGTGGTTTCTGCTTTTCCCTCACAAGCTGGCAATACTCTTCAGATGTTATCACCTTTGTTGTTGGGTCCACACTTCTTCACTTCATCATGGTTTTGTCATTGTGTTTGATTTTTGAAAGTAGGATATTCTTGAAAGAATTTTCAGGAAGTATATCAGGAAAGGAGTCTGTAGGAATGACAAACATAAGTATTTAGGTACAGAAACAAGTGTACCAACTGTCTCATTTTCCCCCTAAAAGTGTCTCACTTTTACCCTAATGTCTCATATTTACCCCTTTAAAAAAAATGAATTTCCTTCTCAAATTATAAACTTAAAATTGTGTTTTCAAGCTGAAAAAGAAGATTCTACCTTACACTACCAAATAAAACCAGAAAAATTTTCCTGGATATTTGGGTTGAACCAGAGTAACAAAATACAAAGTTTAATGCATGAAAGTTTTTTGAGAGAGAGATTATTGAGATTATTAATCAGAGCAGAAAAAATTGTCTCATTTTTTCCCTATTTTTTTGTCTGTCTCATAATTACCCTGACTGACACTACAATGTAGAATTCCGTAGTGAAGTACGGGTACATCAGCTAGTGTTTCTTCTAAAATTAGGGTGTCTGGATGATGATGATACAGTAATTAAAAATAGTCAACCGTGGAAGCATTTGCAACTTCTTCCCTTTCAAACCTTTGTATTAAAATGTTTTCAGGTACATCATAAGGCAAAGCATGAATTTTTTTTTCTCTTTCGTCATTGCGGAACCACTCTGCACTTCCGTGGCCAGAATATTATTCTTTTGTTTTAGAATACTGTATAGTGAAGAATGAGCAGTCATGCTTAGTTTTGCTATGCTGGACATAGAAACTAGAGGATTCTTGTCCACATCCTGAATTACAGCAATTTTCTGGTCAAGAATGAACTTCTTTCGTTTGGTAGCCATAAGTATGTATGAACCAAGGGATCAGTCGTTGATACCTTTAGAAGTCAATAGTCATGTTCACCGAGCTCAATAGCTGCAGTCGCTTAAGTGCGGCCAGTATCCAGTAATCAGGAGATAGTGGGTTCGAACCACACTGTCCGGCAACCCTGAAGATGGTTTTTCATGGTTTCCCATTTTCACACGAGGCAAATGCTGGGGCTGTACCTTAAGGTCTCGGCTGCTTCCTTCCCATTCCTAGGCCTTTCCTATCCCATTGTCACCAAAAGACCTATCTGTGTCGGTGCGATGTAAAGCAAATAGTATAGTCATGTTCAGTACAAATAGCAAAGTATAATTTATTTACATTGCCCTTCAATTTCCATTGCAAGAATGTACATTTTTTAAACCCACGTAAAATCCATTCGTTTAGAACAGAATTTTCTGTATAGAGGAATTCATTAAAAGAGGTTTACATCATGTTTTGCTTATGGATTTTTTTTTTTTTTGAGATTGTAAATATTTGTTAAAAAATGGTATTTTGTTAAAAGTATGAACATTAGAAAGGGATTCTGCTTTATATTGCTTCTGGTGCTAGATCTTGGGAGAGATTGCTGTCCTTGCAGTGCATGCTTTTGGGTCTGGACAGCATTGAAGTAATCCTTCCAGTATCTATGATTTTATTGATTGATCATCACTCCTCGAGTCTTTCTATCTGGAATACTTCAAAAATGTTTTCGGAGTAAAGGTTGGAAGAAAAAAATGAACATAATTTTAGCGTACTCCTTTCATTATCAGAACTTCTTTCAGTAACTACATATCCACTCGCACATCTACTCTCTGGTTCCAGAAGAGATTTTCTGTCATTTAAGTATCACATCCATCGAACTCAATTTGCTTCCCTTCATGAAAATGTTTATTTCCTGATGGGAAAATGTAGGATTTTTTTATTTTGCTAGGGGCTTTACGTCGCACCGACACAGATAGGTCTTATGGCGACAATGGGATAGGAAAGGCCTAGGAGTTGGAAGGAAGCGGCCGTGGCCTTATTTAAGGTACAGCCCCAGCATTTGCCTGGTGTGAAAATGAGAAACCACGGAAAACCATCTTCAGGGCTGCCGATAGTGGGATTCGAACCTACTATCTCCCGGATGCAAGCTCACACGCCTCTACGCGCATGGCCAACTCGCCCGGTAAAATATAGGATAAGGAGGAAACTAGGTAAATATTAGGAAATGCAAAATAAAGGCTTAATGTCCAGTAGTTGGTAGAAAACTAGGGTCATTAGATAAAAATATAAAAGAAAGTCCCTTCTAGGTTTCTTAAAAGTATTGGGAATGGAATAAGTCTGTACAAATGCCATCTGAGATATGGAGGAACCAAAATAAAAAAGCTGTGTCATAGATTAATTTAGTGAGCTTATGCGCTGAAAGTTTGATTTCTGTTACAGGCTGATCTGGAAGAAACAGGCAGAGTATTGAGCATTGGTGATGGTATCGCTCGAGTTTATGGCTTGAACAACATCCAAGCTGATGAGATGGTGGAGTTCTCTTCAGGCCTAAAGGTACGTTTTGTTGTTTTGTTATGTTTTAGAAGAATATTGTTTAATGTATAGTTTATGATGTGTTAATATGTTGATCTAGGGTATGGCCTTGAACTTGGAGCCTGACAACGTTGGTGTTGTAGTATTTGGTAACGATAGGCTCATCAAAGAAGGCGATATTGTTAAACGAACGGGAGCCATTGTGGACGTTCCTGTTGGAGAAGATTTGCTTGGCCGTGTTGTAGATGCCTTGGGAAACCCCATTGATGGCAAGGGACCCCTGAAAACGACTGCCAGGTAACTGTTTGTTCTTTGTCATATATTTGCACTGCCAGGAAACTGTTTGTTCTTTAAGTGGTATATTTTGTACTTTTTTCTTTCCTACTTACACTTGCTGGTTTATTTCTTAAATTTGTTATGGAATTATTTAATCTGTGAAAACTCTTAAAGGTTGTTTCAATATACTACGGTAGAACCTCGATAATTCAAAATCGGTTAAATCAAAATCCTGCCTAATTCGAAGAAACTCTCGTTCCCGGAAACATGAGATACGGTTTTGCATGTTATTGTTTAATTCGAAATACGGATAATTCGTAATTCGAAGCACAATGTTGGCCCCATTACCGAAATTCAGACTTTTAATTCGAAACTGCCTTTACATTTTAAAGCGATAGTATGTTACAGAGTAATTTAAATTCAAAATTTATCAGTCATGATAGAACGGGTCTTCCAGAACGTGCAGGGGTAGCTTTCTGCATTTTCACACTTCGGCGTGTCTACAGTGTGCTTCATAATTGCTAAGTTTGTGTGAAATCGGAATTCTTTTGTATACAACGTTTTAAGGAATGCCGTAATATTACGCAACAGGCAGTGTACAGAGAAACAGAATCCGCGAACACTGGCGATATAGATGTTTGTTATGGAATTATTTAATCTGTGAAAACTCTTCAAGGTTGTTTCAATATACTACAGTAGAACCTCGATAATTGATATAGATGTTGATTCTCATAGGGAACCTGAAATATTTGTCCCGAATGAGTAAATTTATAATACCAGTATAAATGGTCTGTTATTGGACACTACAAATTTTCCAGCTAACTCATTCCTGGTTGCCAGTGTTTCGCCCTTGTGTGCTAAGTTGGGCTCTTCAATTGGTACTTAGCACACCCACCAAGACGCATGGCTAGTACATATCGTGGAAGCCACTGCGTAGGTTAATGAAAAAGCGAGGCTCATATAATCAATTCATAGGCACCGAACAATATTGTCATTGCCGATGAAACTGCATTGCTGTCTTTTAATGCCGAGACCAAACGGTCTTATGGTTTTAAAAGAGAAAGTGCCAGCCGGGAAATTGTACCAGGGAGAGGTCATTGTACTGTGTTGCAATGCACGCGGAAGCGAGAGAATTCCTCCGGTCGTCATAGGATAGTTCGATAAGCCACAATGTTTTAAGGGCTTCGGGCCCTTTCCGTGCAAGTACAATGCATCTTAAAATGCAAACGGTAGAGTAATCCAAAAAATAATACATTTGCACAGGGGAACCAGCATAGTTTATCCTCGTCTTTGAATCGTGTGATTTTTTTTTTTCATTGCGTGGGGTTATGTTTGTCAGTGATTTATCCAAGTGCATTATTTGAACATTGTAAATGCACCTTGTTGGATACATTTCGGAAATAGGTTTTTCCATGGCATTCGAAACCTTTAAACTGTGAATCAAGGTGATTGCATGCATTAATGGGTCTTAGAATACTTTATGACACGCCAACTGTTTAAGTTTCTGAAGTACGAGAGAAGTGCCATGGCGGGAAATCGCACAAGGATAGGGTGACTTTATTGTGTTGTCATTCAGAAGGAAGCGAGAGACTCTCTCCTCGTCATAGGAAAGTTTGATTACCCACGATGTTTTAAGGGCTTCGGGTACTTTCTGTGCAAGTACAGGGCATTTAAAAATGCATACAGTACAGTAAGCCAATGAATAAAGCACTTGCAGATGGGAGCCAGCATAGATTTCTCCTAGTCTTTGAATCATGCTTTTTTTTTTTTTTCCGTTCCTTCTATCTTTTCTTTCTTTCTTTCTTTCTTTCTTTCTTCCTTTCGTTGCCAGAGGTTATTTTTTTCAGCGAGTTATCCAAGTGCATTATTTGAATACTCTAAATGAACTTTCTTGGATGCATTTTGGAAATAGTTTTTTCCATGGCATTTGAAAGGTTTAAGCTGTGAATCAAGGTTAATTGCATGCAGTAACGGGCCTTGGAATATTTTGTAACGCGGCAAGGGTTGGCACTTCTGAATTACAAATTGGCGGTTAATTTGAAATCTCGTAATTCGAAGTCCGATTTTTGAGTCCCAACGACTTGGAATTAACGAGGTTTTACTGTACTAGTTTTCATCCCATAAAGACATGTAATCTATGCAGACATTAGAATGAATTGTACTTTCATACTTGGAGGATGTGACATATTTTATTGTTCCTTCTGTTGCATATTTCTTGATCTTGTGTGATTCCTCTTGAAGAAAAACCATGTGATTAAATTCAATGCCAAGATTTATAATTTAATAAAGGAATATTTAACCCCAGGGAAGTATTTGGTGATGCACACATAATGGGAAAGTTCTTGTTTTCTCCCACACAAGGTGTTTAATGTTTCCTCTAATTTTGGGAATAACTTGAAGCAAACAACTACCTATTTCATCCGCTCCCGTCCTGCCATACACTCTGGCCACACACACACAAATGCATCACTTGTATTACAAACATGAACACCAAGTTGTAGGTCCATAACTGTCTTAAATAAAACACAACTTCGTTTGAAATCATAGGTGTCGTAATACTTGTTGTAAATCCATTGTAATAACAAACGTGTCACACGCAGGATCAAGAGACATTTTCTTTGCTTCAGATAGACTTTCGTAGCCCTTGTCAGCTTTCTTTAGATGTAGACGGTGCTTAATGCCATATCTTCAAGCAGGATATTTGCAGCTTCGTCACATACTTTACATGTGTCACTTCGTGGAAGTTTGAAGCCTATGTTGAAATAGTTATTGAAAATGAATCTGTATTTATGAAGTTTTAAAGGAACCACTCGATTATCACGGCAGTAGATGACATACACTCGGTACATTTCCTTGACTGAACCGACCCTGAGGATATAATGCCTATTTATATTCTGTGAAAGCGAATGAGATCTGTATCTAGGGAACAATCCAATGTGCTTCTTTGCAAACTTGACATCATCTTTGCACTTATGAGGCCTGTTGTGATGCTTCCCTCGTCTATCCATTTTTGGAGTCTGTAAACGTGACTCGCCATTCGTAGTTTGAGGAACATCTGTAATAAAACATAACCTAACTTAATATTTTCGATGACTATAATCTGTTAATACGTTTGGTTACAATGTATAAATATATTTAATCGTATTTCAGAACTGAGCTTTGTACTACTGTATATTGGAGTAACCTTCTGTGTATAAAAATAGTGGTGATAACCTTTGTATTAACTTAATCAGGCATATTAGGAAACTTATAATTACAGTAAAATCTCGTTAATTCGAAGTCGTTGGGATGCAAAAATCGGACTTCGAATTACGTGATTTCGAATTAACCGCCAACACGTATTTTGGAAATGCCAACCCTTGCGGCGTCACAATATATTGTAATGTGTTGGCGGGGTAAATAAATAATTGAGTACAGAACCTGGTAGTGTCCTATTTCTATGATTTATTAACTTAGCACTACAATTACAGATTTACACACGTACACGGTCACACACACTGTTTGCACGCTCTCTTAGTTTCTCATATTCCATCTACAATGACACACACACAGTCATCGATTACTTACAGTACACTCTCTCGGCCACTCAGTCACACCCGTTAGCGCTGTCACGGTCCACAGCCTACACGTCAGTCTCGCAGGTCGGGATAGTATCCGCTGTTCACTCAATCCGTCGAACCCCGTTCGCAGTCCGCACACGTCGGCACCCAGTGTTCCCTTTCTTCGCCGCTACAGAACACTCCAGGTTCTCCTCCAGCAGCCAGCCTCAAGGGACACACACACACGGCATCAGGGAAACAGGAACGAGCCCTCGGCTCCAACAGCCCTCAGGCTGCACTCTCCCAGGCCATCACTGACTGCGCTGCAGCGAGCTCAATCTCGCTCTCACTCACTCTTACTCACTAACTCCGTCTCTCACTGACTGCAGGCAGGTCGTTCCTCTCTTATATACCTGTGCTGGCCCTTCTAGAATCGTCCGGATGTTCGATGGATCCAGGAACCTCGCGAGATGGAACACTCCAGATTAATAGTCGAGTAATTTCCGTTGTCCCATGCGGCGCGATCACGGATAGAAGAGAGAAGGGCCGGCCCAGCACTTACATGTTGCTCGCGATTGGCACGGTCAAGCATAAGGGGGTTGGGGCGATGGGTGACGAGCGCGGCCCGCTCCCAGTTAGCATGGCGGACGCTATAACCATTACAATATTCTAAGACCCGTTACTGCATGCAATTAACCTTGATTCACAGTTTAAAACTCTCAAATGCCATGGAGAAAACTATTTCCAAAATGTATCAACAAGATGCATTTACAGTATTCATATAATGCACTTGAATAACTCACTGGCAAACATAACATCACGCAATGAAATCAAAAGAAAGAAAACATGATTCAAAGACGAGGAGAAATCTATACTGGCTCCCCTGTGCAAGTGCTTTATTCATTGGATTACTGTACTGTATGCATTTTAGATGCCTTGTGCTTGCACGGAATGTAATGTACCCGATGCCCTTAAAACATTGCGGCTTATCGAACTTTCCTATGACGAGGGGAGAAAGTCTCTTGCTTTCGTCCACATTACAACAGTACAGTGACTATACTTGTACGATTTCCTGCCATGGCACTACTAAGAACCATTAATGCATGCAATCTCCTTGATTCTCAGTTTAAACTTTTCAAATGCAACACTATTTCAGAAATTTATCCAACAAGGTGCATTTACATTATTCAAATAATTCACTTGTGTAAAACAATGACAAACATAACCTCACACAACGAAAGGAAGAAAAACACTATTCAAAGACAAGGAAAAATTATGCTGGCTCCCCTGTGCAAATGCTTTATCTTCTGGATTACTGTACTGTCTGCATTTTTAGATGCCTCGTACTGGCATGGAAAGTGAGATGCCCTTAAAGCATCGTGGCTTTTCGAACTTTCCTATGACAGGGGAAGAAGTCTCTCACTTCCGTGTGCACTGCATAGCAACACGGTAAATTTCACGGCTGGCAATTCTCTCCTTTAAAACCATAAGTCCGTTTGGCCTCGGCATTAAAAAAAATTTAGCAAACAATGCAGTTTAACCCTCTTGGAGCCAGGAGCCGATCTGATCGGCCGCTCACTAGCAGCTGGAAGAGGCCAGAGCTCCGCCTGCACTCTACTACTGTAAAGTGCCAGGCCGTGTTTAGTAGAATTACGTGCATTTTAACATTCGCGTATATCTACCGGTGTATGTCAAATACCGGCAAGAAATTTTCTATACGTCGACTACATAAAATAAACAACTTATTTAGAGTAATATAAATAATTAAAAAGTATTATTGTTGATATTATGGTTGTCGAAAACGTTTACTTTTAGGAAGAGAAAAACATTTTTGCACTTTCTTTCTCAATATCTACTTTGAAAATATCATCTACGATACAAAAGAATATACGTCTAAATGCAGAATTTATTTCTAAATATAATTCTATAAAATAATTATTTTGAACGCGAAAAATAAAAATATAAAAAATTAAAATTCAAACGTATGTCCCTAATGAAAATAAGACAATTTTACTCACCGATAAAATTCATGTATATATCGATGTATGGCAAACACTTAAGATAAATTTTATATATGTGGTGTAGATTGTGTAAAAATAGTTCTGAGTTATTAAAAAGTAAAAAATAATAGTTGAGATTATAGTTTTTATTTTATCGGAAATCCCCTTTTCTAGTTTTCTGTTTCAGTATCTATTTTTAAAAACATCTTACAATACAATATGCGTAATTAAAACATCTATGGCACTAAAACCCTGATGGGCCTTGGTCTACTAAGCGAGCGCTGCTCAGTCCGAAGACCTGCAGTTTACGAGGTGACGCATGGTCAGTGGGACGAATTCTCTCGTTCATTATTCATGGTTTTCTAGACCAAGGTAGCTCTCTTAGCCTAAGATCTCTCCTCGATTGTCATCACTTAGGGTCACTTAGTTTGAGTGGACCTCGAACCAACACTCAGACCCAGGTAAAAATCGCTCACCTGTCCGGGAATCGAACCCATGACCTCCGAGTGAGAGGCAGGCACAGTACACTTGACCCGTGGGGACCGGCATTTACGTAATGATACAGAATTAATTTATGAACAGAATAATTGCTCTGAACGAGAAAAAGAAAAACAAAAAATGCAAACACAAATTTACTATGTCACTAGTAAAAAAGAAGGAAAATGACAAAATAAATTTACTTACCGAACATTTTTGAGAAGAAGACCCGTCACTGCTATATAATGTTGTTCAAAGTTTGAGACCACTGTTGAAGCACTTAAGGTTATTTACACTAACACTAATCACTTATCACTAACACTAATCACTTATCACTAACACTAATAGGAACATTAAAAAGCGTAACGCAACGTCATATAAAATCTCTATTTTTTGTTCAAGTAGAACTTCAAATATATTTTGTTTATTTAGGGCACTTATGAAGAGCTGCACAACATCCATGTATGGCATTTAGTTCTAAATAGCCTATTAGCATGATCTACAAGAGGCTGGAATCGAGCACAGGGATCATAGTTTGGAGAGCCAGGAGGAGAAAGCTTACTGTTGTCAACTAAATGAAAAAATTTCAAAATAAGCTGAAACCTATTCCTTGAGAACATTTCACCAAACCAAGGGGTAATGAAATGGTCTACAGTACTCCAGTACGAAACAATGGTAGGTTTTCTTATCAGTCCCATATTCATGATGACAGCTATGAACGCCCTTATTTCATCAATTGTAGTGCGTCTCCAACATCGAGAGCGGGAATTAGGTGACAGTTCATTACAAGTAAGGAGTTGGTCAGCGTAGCGATTGGTCTCTGTGACTATAAGGTTTAGCAGAGAAAAAGTGAAAAATAAATTGAAGTATGATACGGGCGGAGAATCAGGCGGAGGGGCATGTTTAGGTCCAGGAAGTTCCATGAACGAAACAGCAGGCTGAGGAACGTTGTCAGGTTCATTGGGAGAAATTTCCACAAAATGTTCTCCAGAGACATCATCATCATCATCGTCATCACTAGTTTCATCAACAACAGTATTCACAGTAGCTTTACTGCCATTAGAAACAAATAAACGCCTCTTCTTTAGCTGTGGTGATCCCGGGGGCGTGTCTGGTATAATTTCATCACTACTCTCTGAACTAAATTCACTACCGCTATCCGATAAATCATCCGCGTTCACTTCGCATTGTTCCAAATATTCCATTAATTTATCGTCATCAATACCTGCTGAAAATATATCACGTGATCCACTTGCCATTCTGCTGTCAAGAATACACTCACTACAAGAAGCAATCTTGTACTGACCGGTTAGCGGTATTTCTAAACACAGGAAACAACTCTTGTGAAAGCTAGAACACCCTCTTAGAAATTCCAAAGCAAGGTCAGGCACACAATACCTTGTAGCCCCTTTACTACAGGTTGTCACAAAAGTATGCACGTCACTATAGACTGCCAAAAAGTATGTATATCACAGAATTTCCAGCCGGCCGATGTAATCGGCTCTGGCAACTTCCGCACGGATATTTAAAGGTCGATCTCATCGGCTCTGGCAATTTAAAGGGCGGGCGCTCGCAGTACCGCCTGGCTCCAAGAGAGTTAATCAGCATTGACAAAATATTGTTTGGTGCGTACGAATTGATTATAGGCTATAAGCCACGCTTTTTCGCCAGGGTTCGCGAATTCTACCTCTCCGCACACTGCCTGCTACGCGATATTGTGGCGTTCCTTAAAATGCCGAATACAAAATAATTAAGATTCCGCTCGAACATAGCTGATATGAAGCACACTGTAGACACGCCGAAGTAGGTGAAAGTGCGCAAAGTTACCCCCTCACTTTCCGGAAAGCGCATTCTTTCATGACGCGGAGAAATTTTGAATTTAAATTAATCTGTAGAATACGATTTTTTTCGAAATGTAAAGGCAGTTTCGAATTAAAAGTCTGAATTTTGGTAATGGGACCGGCATTGTTCTTCGAATTACGAATTATCCGTATTTCGGATTAAACGATTTAGATAACCAAAACCGTACCTCATGTTTCCGGGAACGAGAGCTGCTTCGAATTAGGCGAGATTTTGAATTAACCGAATTTGAATTATCGAGGTTCAACTGTATTTTTAATCGCTTCGAGATTCCATGCACTGACATAACGGCATTTTTGCACAACCTGATCTCGCAAAGTTATTTGTTGTTTTAACATAATATTCAAAGCTGTTATGTCTTCTTGACGCTTCAGCATTTAATCTCTCCTTAGGGTACTGTTTTACAAGGAACACGTTTAACTAGGCCAAAAAGATAGGCATTTTGGATATTTCGATCTCCTAATTTATAAAAAAGCATTAAAGTTTTTTCTTCCTGTCTTCTGCAATATCCTTGTAGCCACACCGTTCTGTTTTTATAGTACTGGATACTGGTATACATTCTTCTCCACTGTTACGTGCCTTCTTCCTGCTATTATCTTTCCATTTTCCTGGATTTCTCTTCCTCTTTTGTTTTTAAATTCTATATTTTCTTCATTTATAACCAAACTACTACTTTCTGTGTCAGGTATGTTGATTATAATATGATAAATTTTGCACAATGTGCATTTAGTTCTTACAGAAACTTGTCAAAGAGTTTTGTCTTTTGTTGCACAGTATCAGATGATATCGGTCACAGTAGGCTCCGCATAATTTACACTTGCAGTTATCGTCTGGGTCATGGAATTTATCTGTTAAACATATCCGATGATGGACACCGTGTACGGCATATCTCATCAATACATGACGTAGGTCATATCTGCCTTGTGTCCATTCACTATATATCATCGCATCCGTTGAATAAAACTCTGGCCGTATCTCTTGTCTCTTCTTATTGAGTTCCTGCAGTACATCCAAGTAGGCTTTGGTAGCTGGTAGAAACAGGTCGAGGCGGAGGTCTTTGATGAAAAATTGCTCTCTTGCCAGTACATATGGAAGTCGGGGTAATGTGTACTTTGACAGACATAGTGAGTGCTCTTTTGAGAAAATTGGCTTTGACTTTTTTCTGTCTTCGAAATTTTTCTTCTTTAGGTGTGTCCAGATTGTTTCCAGTCCATATGTTATGATGGGAGCAATTTTTAAGCGAAACAGTGTGATGGTAGCTGTGGGCAGGGATAGTTGTCTTAAGTTATTTATGCTATTAATTGCTGTCTTTGCTGCGATGGTTCATTCTTTAATGTGAAGGTCATAGACATCTCCACTCGCCTGAAGTGTGATTCCTAAGTATTTGAAATACCGTACGTTCATCGGAATATTCATATACATATTAATAATAATAATAATAATAATCGTATGGCCTCAGCTACCGTGTGGAGACATTTCAATTTGGCGCCATCTGGCTGTCTGCTCGTCAATTTCGACGTTCCGTTTTACTGTAGGCCCACTAGATGCCAGACCGAGTAAACCGAAACTCTCTTGGGCATCTATGGCTGAGATTTAATGAATTTTGTAGGTTAAACACCAAATGTGTCACCAGAGATCTTTTACATGCCACATCATACGACGTGGAGTGTCGAGTGGACTTTTTTCCGCCCTTTAAAAATCCGACTACCTCTGCCGGGTTTGAACCCGCTATCTTGGGATCCGGAGGCCGACACTCTACCACTGATCCACAGAGGCAGCTTATATACATGTCATTTGCTGATAGTCTGCCTCCTCTTCTGAATGTCATTTTTTCTGTTTTGCTACTACAGTATTTATAGTAAGCTCATTCTTTTCTGCCCATGTTGTAAATTTGCTGAAGGCTGTTCGAATGTTTTCCAAGTTTTGTGACCCAATGACCATGTCTGTGTAAGTGTAGATTTTCACATTTTCTGTGTGTATTTCTCTAGGTACTTCTGGCGGTGGCTATTATGAAAAGTAGAGGACTCAAGGGATTGCCTTGTAGCACTCCATTTGTTTGGTTCATTGGGTCTGTTGTGGATACTCTTATCTGTTACTTTTTGATTGTTTGACAGGATATTTTGTATCAGTCTTGTTACTTGGTTCTTTCCAATGATTCTTTCTAATTTCTCCATTATAAGTTTTCTATTTAACAAGTCAAAGGCTTGGGAGTTCCAACGCTGTTTCTGTGTCTTTCTGCAAGCAACTTACTGCTTGGATTGTGGATTTCTGTTTGGTAAAACCAAATTGTTGTTCAGGGATTGTGTGAGATGTCATTTTGCTAACTCTTTTGGCCAGGAAGGCTATCAGAATTTTCAGTGGAGAGCATTCCAGAGCTATCCCTCTGTAGGAGTTTGGGTCCCTGGAATCCCCTTTTCCTTTATATACCTTCACTGTAGATATCCTCCATTTATCCGGGATTTTTCCTTTTTCGCAGACATTCATTGAAGAGCTCTGTCCATGTTTTCGTAAGTTCAGGTGCTGTTTCTTTAAGATGCTCATAAAAATTATCATCTGGTCTGCATGCTTTACCATTTTTTGAGTCGGTGATTTGTTTCCGTACTTAGTCTATTGAAAATGGAAGCACTGACTCTACTTCTTCCTGGTCGTCATTTGCTGGACGTGTTTCTCTGTCCTGAAGGACTTTCCTGAAGTGTTCTTCCCAAGTTTCGGGTGGGAGGTCCCTAGGGAAATAGGGTTGCTGCGGCATTAAGGACTTGTACCATTTTTGTTCGGCTGTATTCTCAACCAGTCTTTTAAATGCTATCAAAGGAAAATCTTTAGCAGACTAAACTTTCTCAAATTGTAAAGTTTATGCATGAAAGTCTGGTAAGAAAAACTATACTCTTGTTGTTAGTGACGATCTTCCTTAAATATTACGGTTTATAGGTTCACTATAGCCGTAATTAAGGGTTCACTATAAACAAAATATTTAGTGTACATTTTAATGTAAGTGAATCAAGACAAACGATTTTTGTTCACTGTAGGTGAAAGTTCATTATAACGAGAGTTCGGTTTTGTAGACCAAAGGTATTCACGAAATGTCACTGTGATATTTGTCCCAAATGGAACATAATAATTGCTTTTACAAACATAATAATTGCTTTTACACCAATAAAGTGAAAAATCCACAGTAAATTAGGAAATACAGTCTTTACTAGAGAAATATGTATATGTACTTACGGGACATAGATAGGACTCCTTTATGTTGTATTCCGCTGCTCGTGCCGTCTTTTGTTTCTTGAGGTCCTGGGCTTGCACCGACGAATGTGAGTGCTATGTCTGGGAATTGTCATTATCGTTGTCCATATGACTAGCGCGGGCAGTTCAAACAGCAAAATAGCACGATCCCTGGACCAATAAATATATTGTTTGTTGAAAGGAAAATAGAATGATCCCTGGACCAATAAATATATCATTTAATGAATGAGTTAGGGCACAAAACGAATGAGCAACATGAAGAAAATGACATCTAATTAATTCAAACAACTTCAGTGAGCAAAGACATCACACATGAAAGTGTTAGGCAAACAAAACAGATACGGAAGCGCTGCAACTTAGCAGAAAAAATTGTTGTAAGGTAGTAAAGTATGTATCCATATTATTCCCTGCAAGTAAAATATTTCGTACTATTTCTTAATTTACCGCAGATTTTACACTTTGAGTAAAATTAATTATTGTATTCCATTTGGGACAAATATTACAGTGACATTTCATGGATACCTTTCATCTACATAGCCCAAGAGTTCACTATACCCAGAGTTGACTGTATAGTGGAAAAAATCCAAATTTAAAAATTCTTTGGGATATACGAGGACATACCCCAAGTACCTTGGGTGCAGGAGATAGTGGCCAGTGTGAATTCTCATTATACGCCATTCACAGCTAAGGACAGCTTCACATTATTGAAGAGGCAGAGTAAATTGGAAATCGCGCTTCAGGAAGAAAGTACAACGTGGACACGATTGTCGTACGTGATTGGAGGAAAAATAAAGCTCGTCCTGGACAGACGGTAACTGCCAGGCATTTAGTGGAAAAACAGTTTCCAGAAATCAAAAACAAGATATGCAAATGTGACTGCAAAGTGATGGTTTGGATATGCGGTCACAAGTTAAATGTGTCTGTTGAAAGCCATAGCAGAAGCAAGACTATTAAATATTAGCAGGTTGTAAGGCTAGCTGTGGATGGCTCACACGTGTTTTTGAATGAAATAACTTCAGTTTTTGTATGTAAACTAACAATGTGCAATGTCCCCCAGGTAGTTAAGAAGAAAATATTGTGAATTTCCAAACTTGTTACCAGTTTGCACCAGAGAAATTATTTACTCTTGCAAAGTGGTAATGTTGCCCAGATGTATTTATTGTGCTGTAGTATAGGCAGTTTTTCATATTAATATTTATGAAAGCTATACAATTACAAAAGTAATCCCTTCTTAAAATTATGGTGTGGAGAATTGCATACTAGTACTACGATTGTGCAATGTGTCAAGTACCAGTGTGATCCAGAGGAATGGCAGGACAAAAAAATAAGTTAACTCCCCAACTCCTTCCTGTTAATGTTTGGCTAGGCGGTTCTACTCAGTGAGGTAACTCTCGTAGAATGTGCGTTATGCACAAGTTTTCTCTCAGCCCGCTTTGGAACAGACAGTACATGCAAGAATTGGGACTGGTAACTTTTCTACTATGATTAAAATGTGTGAAGCATGGAAGGACAGAATTTACTATTCCTCCTCCTCCTCTTTGTTACAAAGGACTCTTCAGTAAGATTAAAGGGAGATAAATAAAATTAAAAAATCAGAAATATTTTTGTAATTTAGTCGTACAATCAATTTGTACTGCACGTAAGATCAGAAATGTTATTTTCTGCAACTGTGGTTATATAGCTTGTATCAATATGATCAGGACCAGTATTAACAGATGTTTGAGAATTCATTTTTAGACCTTCTCCTAAACTATTTGTTCACTTTGAATATTATTTATAGCTGAGATTATAGTGCCTTCTCTCCTGACCTTAAATACTAATTTTCATTAAATTGTGTTCTGTAGTTCTTTCTTGGTGCACTTGTGTACAAAATGTGATGAACATTCAAAAATAGTTTATTTTGAACATTATGCACACACCCATGCCCACCCCCAATAGCAATTTTTGTAAATTCTGAACAGAGTTCAGAGTAAATTCTTATGTTATATCTAGACAATTTGATAACACTGGCATAGAGAATGGGAATGCATTTGAAGAATGTGAAATATTTCATTGCAGAGCCCGAGTTGGTACCAAGGCTCCAGGTATTATTCCTCGTATTTCTGTACGAGAGCCTATGCAGACTGGAATCAAGGCTGTAGATTCCTTGGTACCTATTGGCCGAGGGCAGCGAGAGCTGATCATTGGTGACAGGCAGACTGGGTAAGTACCACGAGTAACTTACCATATCTTGTAGATGGACTTTGATCATGTTATAGGACATTTGAAAGCACACTGTTATTATTTTGAATAAAAGTAATATATAGACTATTCAAAATCTCCCATGAAACCTGCTCTGGGCTGTCGGTCTGTATCTTGAGCTTATCTCCGTCCACGAGGACATTTTGTGTCTGGAATGTGCCGTGTATATTCTTCCAATAGTTCCAAGCATTCCTTACTGTCGGTGCAACGTTATGACTTGTTTGCCATTGAAATGATTAAATGTTGCCTTTTAATGGGTAAATTGGTACACACTAGGCAACAGACAGACATCGTGCTAACTTCTATACTATGTGCAATTATCACTCCACGAATAACCAGACCAAACTTTTTGCTGAAAATTGGATTTTTTTACTAAATTTTTTGAGTAACTTTTTTACTCATCTGTTTAGTATCGCAGTTGAACAATGTGTGACTAACTGCATAGCATATCAGGATGGTGATAGCCAACAAGTACTGGTATGTTCAGTTTTATTAGCATTTAGGATGCCTAATTTCATCGGTGGAACCAACAGTATCAATTATAAAATTAGTGTCATATGTTTTAATCTTTTTGTCTGTCAGTATAGTCTCAGTGAGGGTGTGGAAGAGTTTGCAGTTGCTAAACAACAATCCTTGTTTCCTTTCATTGGAGTTCCAAATGGACCTACAGTATGTACTTAAAATATATTTACATAAATTCCCATCTGTGGCTAAAACTAGGTAACATTGGCCTTTTATTGCTACATCTGTAGTTCAAATCTTGATTACTTTACGTGAATTAATTGTGATCAGAGTTAGAGATGCAACATATTTCCTCTAGGGTCTCCAGCTTCTTCTGTCAATTTGATTTCAGTACCACTCATTATCATTCATCTCTGCTAGAGATCAACAGGTCTTTCAGTTGTCAGGTTCCCATACCTTAACATTATTTGGGCTTCATCCCCTGACTTGACTCTTTGTTACATATTTTATTATAATCATCCAACATCATACACTATTATGGATAGCAGTTTAAAGGACTGAATTCAATCTACACATAATTTTTTTTTAAATTTTGATTTATTACCTAACTACCAGGGTCCAGTATACCACAAGAGGAGCTTGAAATATCATTGGTATTTTATTACATTTGCTACAGTGTTTCAATAGAACCATCTTTGTGAGCAGTGTATGTTCTCTTTTTAATTATGCTTACGGTGGTTTCTGCAGTTTTAATTATGTATTCGTCTACTTATGGCATTGGAACCAAACATGAAAATAGGCTATTGCTTTTGTAGTGCCAACTCGAGCAGAAGTCATGCTATATTCTAGAATAATGATAGTATGCTTTCATTTTGCATTAGATTTTAGGGCTGATAAAGCTTTTCATATATCTTCTATGGAAGCATCAGTAACATCAGACATTCATTGAGCTTTCTTTTTAATAGCAAAACTGCCTTAGCTATTGATACAATCATCAACCAGAAGCGATTCAACGATGCTGGTGAAGAGAAAAAGAAACTGTATTGCATTTATGTTGCCATTGGACAGAAAAGATCAACTGTTGCCCAGATTGTGAAGAGGCTTACTGATACAGGTAAATATATTGCTATACAGGAAAAAGGAGGCTTGGTTTGTACAGACAAGGCAAGAAAATTAATCCTGCCCAGCAAATCTTAATTTTACTTTAGTTGCTTCTTTTCGTAACTAACTTAATTCTATTGTATCAACATGGCTTGCTTCAATCCTCTGATTTTGTCATGCTAAGAAAATACAGTATAAAACAAGAATGAATGTAAGGGCGGGTAGTACACCCTATCTTCACAATGTTAATTTCAGTATCTTTAGGTACACACTTCTTAAACTATAAATCCTATTTTTATGAGAATTGGTACATAAAAAGATGTGACTGAATTTAAATGGTTTTTTTAGGTATTCTAGTAGACTTTCAAATATTTTGAATTTAAAAAGGTCTAAACAATCTCTGGAGTACTGTTTTTAATTTTTTTTTTTAACATTAGGTTTAATAGTGTTTTAATTTTTTCAATTGAGAATGCTTCGTTGTAAGTAGTGTTAGTTCTAGCAGAAATATCATTCTTCTAGGTTAAATCATGAATGACATGTTAAAAAATAAAGTTGTCTAACTCTCCCAGCTACCTCCCGCCAATATTCAGGCAGGCTGTTGTACTCGGGATGCAGCTGTAATCTCATCTATCAGAGATGAGTGGCAGCAGAAGAGAGAAAGCACATCCCAACAAACAATAGTGAATCTAATGTTGATCAGTTTTATGGGCTTTCAATATTGTTGGCTCTAACATTGTTTTCTTACATCATTCTCCAAATGATAGTTTATTTTAATATGTTAATAATTTGGTAACCATCTTCACAATTTTTCCTTCTTGATATGGGCTGATGACCACACGGTTTTTCACCTTAAGACAATCACAACAAAATGCCAGTTAACACAATTGAACTATATTTCCATGTTAGCGATGATTGGTGTGAGCATGCCATGCTGTTTGTTTGATTGCATGACTTGAGTTTACTTAAGGTCTCAGTGTCTCAGTATTTGTGTCGCCTCTGTGCAAATAAATCCACACACAACAAATCCTGCCTATCTCAAAACAGTGCACATGAGTTTGTGAGGTGGAATTGTTTTCTTGCGCTTCACTTTCTTGGGGTGATGTTGAGTGTCTCCATTCCATGGATTGCTGTTTCTTTCCTGGCGTAACATAAGCCACCCATGTTTTATTGCCGGTGACAGTTCACCTTAGGAACTAATTACCTTCATTACTGTACCACTCAAGGATCGTCAAATCACTGCTTACGAGCTTGATTTTGTGCACTTCCATTAGCATCCACGGTACTCAGCCTGAGCACAACTTCTGATAATCTAAGTGTCCTGCCACAATTTCATAAAGAACACCAAATTCAGGCAACTCGTAACTTAATGACAAAATCATAAAGTCTGCTTTCTTGAGCCTGTGCATCAACTTTCTGCACCAAGTCTTCAGTAACGGCAGACTGTTGCACACTAAGCTTCTCGTCATGGACATTAGTACAGGTTTTTTTAAAATGCCCTAACCCATTTTCTTACCATTCCCTCACTCATAGCGTGTTCTTCATACACGAAACAATTATGTATATGTTTTATATTTCCACCATTCGGTACTTAGTATGATATAAATATATATTAGAACCTGCCTACTACCACTTCATGGGTGCAGTACTTCTGCATCTTTCTCTTGGCACAGGCTAGAACAAAATGTAGCTTCCACCAAAGTAACAGTCTCATCCGTGGATGTGACAGTATGGAAACTGCTGAGCTGTGTGTAGTGTTGACTAATGACATTCGGAGCATAACCAGTGTGTCCGATTATACATCAAATGTTTTGCTCATAGGGTCAGTCGGGCGTGAATTTTTCAAACCTTATTGGCATCGTTGTTCAAACATCGTCCTTTGTATACTTGTTTCGTGTGCTGTTTTCATATTTACGTTTTGCACATCTGATCGGGAAGTTAAGGGGAACGCGCTAACTATACGCTGCTGGTGCAGCTCGTTACAGCTTGGTTGGCTCACGTCCACTGCTTCGCTCCTTCCTACCTCTCCGCCACACCCCGATACTCCCGCAGCACTTCTAATTTTACGACTATTTATTTGTTCAATTTTGGCATTTAAACTTCCACTGGGCACATGCAGTTTTCACCTTAGCATACTACTGCCTCCCACGAATATTCCTACCAAATTTCAACCGAATCCGAGTGTAACACATGTATGTGTTCCCTTGTCAGTCTCGCTCTCTAATATATGTTTGTCCAGTTCACACTTTGCCAGTAAACTTGCCAAGTTCTGTTTTGCAACAAAAACGACTTTCAGCGTTGACGGCAAACTGTAGTGAATTTGTTGACAGTGTAGATAAACGTCCTTGTGTTAACTAGCCCAGAAATCTGTGAACCAGACTGAGTGACTCAGTTGGTAGAAACACTGCCTAAGTTAGTGGTATTAGGTGTTCAGATACATCATCCTTGTCAGTAGGTTACCCGCTTATGCAAGAACTTCTTAGGAAACAAAATTCCAGCCCTTTGGGGTCTCTGAAAGTGGAACTAAACAATCAATACCATTATTGGTGTTATGAAGTGTACATGAGGTGTCAGCTTTTAGCACATTCTTTGAGATTGGAAATTTTCCATATACCTTCATCTGAAATATATTCTCATCTTTTAGTGTTTTAAGTTCTGTTAAATATTATCAATTATGAACTTCTGACCACTTTTTTTTTTTCATTTACAGGAGCCATGGGTTACACCATCATTGTGTGTGCTACTGCTTCTGAAGCTGCTCCCTTGCAGTACTTGGCTCCCTACTCCGGCTGTGCTATGGGAGAATTCTTCAGAGACAATGGCAAACATGCTCTCATCATTTATGACGATTTGTCCAAGCAGGCTGTGGCCTACCGACAGGTAATAACTTGCTGTTTTGTGCTAGTTTCCTTTCTAT
This sequence comes from Anabrus simplex, assembly GCF_040414725.1. Classification (NCBI taxonomy): domain Eukaryota; kingdom Metazoa; phylum Arthropoda; class Insecta; order Orthoptera; family Tettigoniidae; genus Anabrus; species Anabrus simplex. The sequence continues at coordinate 122,449,797 of NC_090268.1, read as the reverse complement.
AATTAAGTTGGAGGTTGAACTGAGTTGAGTAGCTTGGAAGTTAGTCTAACATGGAAACAGCCATTTTACTGCCAAGATAAAATCTGTCTTTTAAACCAAACGTGTTGACTTTTTAATAACTGACAGGATTAACAATTAGAACGCTAAAAAGTTTGTATTGGAGCAAAGTCTGTGAAATACATTGTGAAATAGTTTAATAATAAAACTTGTGACTGGTAACAGTTCATATTATTTCACTAATAATAATAATAATAATAATAATAATAATAATAATAATAATTCTCTGTAGATTCCATAGTAGATAAAATTCAGGGTTTTATGTGTAGTCAAAAATCACAAGTGAATCAGCGGAGAACCATAACGTGTGATCTATTGCAGAGAAACGGTTATATATGCCCACAATCTTGAATGGTTTGAGACATGCACATTGCGAACATATGTAATGTTTGTTACTATGGATGCAGCGTAGTAGGATCATTCTCCGCACACAATGTTGCGAGTGCATCAGTGTAAAGGTTAAGGCAATATACTAGAAGTTACGAATGTGAAAATTATACGGGGAAATTAAGTTTTGCAACCTGAGCAGTTGACAGTTAATGTCAAGTTGTTGTCCTGATTAGTACATCACTTTTCTTAGATTGTAGTTCCTGTCCTATTAAATTTTGTGAAAACTGAGTATTGCAATTCTCTCTTTTTGAATTGTTTGCGATGCCAGTAGCTGAATTTTTTTATTAATTGTACTGGAAAACAGACTGGGCCTAATGTATCAGCATGCAGTGAGAGCTGGAATCCTATTTGTGATCAAAGGCATCCATATCACCACACCTATTAATAATTACAGAAAAGATGAAAACAAGGCCATTGATTAAAAAAAAAAAAAAGCAAAATTATAACTGTAAAGAAAATAGATGTCAATCCAGACATGAACTACCCTCCCCCTCACACACACACACACGGTAAACATACCTTATTCAGTACTTTAATATAGTTGCAAAATGATCGGAAACTCTTACTTGATTGGTGGAACTGGGCTAGCGAGTTTCACGCCCGTCGTGGCCCTTGCCTTTCTTTGTCCAGTACCTCATTTTTCGAAATATCCGATCTCTTCCTTTTTATCTCTCTGACACGCTGTGGATGGGAGGTGCAGATGAAAAATACACCCACAGTATCCCCTGTGTGTCGTAAGAAGTGACTAAAAGTGGCGACAAAGTGATGATTGAATTAGAACCATGAGACTACTTGTGATGTACAATCATGCGAGGGACACCATGGGTCTCGTTCAATTGTGAGTTGTACCACTATGTTGATACACAATAGGTTTGTGATTAGTAGCAACAGTGGGTGGTTCACTATGGGTTTACAGTACCTATGATTAATATCACTATATGCGGAACACCACTGGCTTATGTTGCCTGTTATTAGTACCACTGTATGAGCGACACCATGGGTCTGCATTGCATGTGATTAGTACCTGCTATGTGAGGAACACCGTGGGGTAGTAAAGAGTCCCTGTGGTTAGTACATCTGTGTGAGGAACACCTTGGGTTTGCGTTGCGCAAGAGTGGCGCTATTATGTGAGAAACACCATAGGTCTGAGTTACCTGTGCGACGTGCATTACCTGTGATTAGTACCACAATGTGTAGAACACAGTGAGAGTCTACGTTACTTGTGATTAGTACATGAGAAATACCATGGTTCTACTTCTAGCGATAAGTAGCAATATGTGGGGCCATTGTCCTGGATTTTGGACCCCTTTAGACAACAAGCATCACTGATTCAGGATTGTGCTTTGGAAGCAGCCCCATGATCAGTATATGGAGTTTCTGGGAAGGTGGGGCATTGCGGGTTGCATCCACTGATTGTTTTAAGTAAACTCAGAGAAAAGTAAAACAATAGTGATGACAAGGGGAAGGAAGGCAGAGGAAAGATAAAACTGAATGGTAAAATTCTGGAAGTGGTTAAAAGTTTCAAGTACTTGGGAAGTGTGATCACAGAAGATTGAAAGATAACCGAGGAAATTGGGAAAAGAATACAACAAGCAAACAGCTTCTACCCAAGTGTAAGGGGTATTTTGTGGAACCAAGATGTCCCGAAGAAATGTGATAAAGTATTTCATTCAACCTGTTATGAACTTGTACTAACCTATGCAGCTGGATCTTGGACTGCAACAAAACGAGAGGAGAGTAGAATACAGGCAGCGGAGATGAAATTCCTAAGAGGTATCAAGGGCAAGACCAGAAAGAATAGAATGAGAAATGAAGTGATAAGGAAAAGGACAGAAATCTTGAAACTTAGACAGGATATAAACAGCAAAGCTAAAGTGGTATGGGCATATGATGAAAATGGGAGAACAGAGAGTGCCAAAAATAACTTTTTCAGAGAAGTTAACAGGAAAGAGACTACGAGGAAGACCCTGAAAGAGGTGGACAGATTCAGTGTGGGAGTGCATAGAGAAGAGGGGAGGAAAACCAGAAAATGTTCTTAAAAGAGGAGAAGAGTGTGGTGGAGAGGTAGGCAGTGATGGAGGTCCTAGATTCACAACCCGACCTGGGAAGCTGGAAACGGGAAGTGATGATGATGATGAATTATTGTTCGTCATCTTTTTGAATTCGTCAGTGGATTGCTTTCGGAATTATTTTTTACTTTCAGTATTGAGAGTTGGATCTGCTGATTATTTTAAATTCAAATTCATCCATTCATTCTTCATAATCACGTTTTGAATTTTGGTCAGTGGATGAATATTTGACTTTTAAATTGTCATTACATTTCGTCTCATTTTGTACCATTAGGGGCTGATGATCTAGATATTAGGCCCCTTTAAACAAGCTTCATCATCATTACTTGCTGTTGTGCATATGTTAGAACAGAAGAAAAGCTCTTTCTATAAATTTTTCATCAGCAAATAATCGTGTTTTGGCATGTTTCTTAGTTCATTAAGTATTCTTGTATCTGGTGTTGAATGGTGATGATTTTAAATGTTAAATTTAGTTATTTTTAAACATTGTACAAACTGATTACTTTTATAGATGTCCTTGCTGCTGCGTCGGCCACCTGGTCGAGAGGCCTACCCTGGTGATGTGTTCTACCTTCACTCTCGGCTGTTGGAAAGAGCTGCCAAGATGAATGACAGCCATGGTGGAGGCTCTCTCACTGCTCTGCCAGTCATCGAAACTCAGGTACATAGAGAAACATTTAACATACCAAGTCCTAGCCCTGTTTTCACACCTCTGTTCCAAAAAACCTATGCTTTTTACAAGCATTTCAAAATATTTGTACAAGACTTCTATGAACATGTTAAAAACATTCTGAAAAAATAAGGATGTTTTAGAAGGTAAGAATTGTCAGCACTGTATTTCCTAAAGTTATTTTTTAAATGTCAAATTATGATTAGGGACAAATCGGAATAATAAATGTAATCTGAATTATCGGTCATTTCCTGCATGTCATCCTCAGTGTCATTTTCGGACCAAAAACTCATTCGTGGCATATTTATGAATGCAGGTGAAATAACATCAAAGCATGTGGAAAATGGTTGCTTCGACTTCTATGAAGATGATAAAGATGCTGATTCCCATAGGGAACCTGAAATATTTGTTCTGAATGAGTAAATTTATAATACCAATATAGTTGGTCCTTTATTGGACGGAACATATATTTCAGGTTCCCTATTGGAATCAACATCTTTATCATCTGATGGCTGGGCAGGCATTAATTTTTGAAAATGAGAGTCTCTCATAGTGCATTGGCATTGCCATTGGCTTCAAGTAACCTATGCAGTGGCCTCCACGGTATGCACCAGCCATGTGTCTTGGTGGGGGTGCTATTTACCAACTGATGAGCCCAACTTAGCACAAATGCTGGCTACCAGGAATGAGTTAGCTGGTAAATTTATAATGTCCAATAAAGGACCAACTATATTGGTATTTATGAAGACGGCATGAGATCTTGTTGTGCAATATTCTCTTGTATTTCCTATTAATTGCAATACAGATCAATGGCATCAAAATGGAAAGCATAGTCAATGTATCCGTGATAACCCAAACCAGAGTTATGATCAGACACGTGAATTTAAAACTCAGGAAACATGTCCCTGACTTAGGCAGGTCTTGTGCGAGTGTTTCATGTAGTCTTGAATATAGGTCAGGTGTTGGATTCAGTTTGTTAATATTGTTGATCTGGGCACCACTCACTTTTCTTGCAAAATTGAGGAATATATTAGTTATATAAGTTCCCTTCAACATTAAATTTTTCAGTTAAAATTGTTACAGTGCACTGCATTATAAAATATTTGTCAGTTATGACATGGTTCATATTTCCTCTGTGAACCAATGTGATTTTGTATAGCCATTTTCAGCGTTGTTATCTGATAAATATTATCAAAGTTTATACCATATTTAGGCGAATAATCCCCGCAGATTTTTAAAAAAGATTGAGGCATGAAATGGTTTTATTTGCATCAACGTTGGCAAGTTTTCGATGTTGGATGTACAGTTATGCTTTGTGTAATTGCAGATGGAAGAAAACTGCCCCAACATATCATATTTAAACCGGAAAAAATTCAAGACTTTTCATTTAAAACTGCATTTACATTTTTTAAATAGTATTTTACAGAGTAATTTAAATACAACATTTTTCCGTGTTACGATAGAAAGTCTTCCGGAACGTGCAGGGGTAGCTTTCGCACTTTCTTTCACTTTGGTGTGTCGACAGTGTGTTTCATAGTTGCTAAGTTCGAGTGAAATCTTAATTCTTTCGTATTCAGCATTTTAAGGAACACCACAATATCACGTAACAGACAGTGTGCGGAGAAGCAGAATCTGTGAACACTGGCTATACCGGCAGTTTGTGAAAAAGCGTGGCTCATAATTATAATCAATTCGTACGCACTGAACAATACTGTCAGTGCCAATGAAACTGCTTTTTTTTTATGCCTAGCCAAAAGGGACGTTTTAAAGGCGATGGGGTCACTGTACTGTGTTGCAATGCAGACGGAAGTGAAAGACGTCCTCCCCTCGTCATAAGAAAACTCGATAAGCCACGATGTTTTAAGGGCGTCAGGTACTTTCCGTGCAAGTACAAGGCATCTAAAAATGCAGACAGTACAGTAATCCAAAAACAAAGCACTTGCACAGGGGAACCAGCATAATTTGTCTTCAAATTGTGTTTCTCTTTTTTTCTTTTGGTGCGTGAGGTTGTCTCACAAGAATTAAAATTGTGTTCTTAAATGGAAAATGTGCTGGGATCATTATAGAATGTGTTTGTTCAATCCAGTTGTTGATTTGCATTCTGCAAAAAGGCTCTCGGCCAGCACTCCATTCATAGTTCATTATTTGAATACTGTAAATGCACCTTGTTGGATACATTTAGGAAATATTTTTTTCCATGGCATTTGAAATGTTTAAACTGTGAATCAGTGTTAGTTGCATGCAGTAATGGGTCTTGAATATTTTGTGACACGGCAAGGGTTGACATTTCTTAAGCACGAGTTGCCGTTAATTCGAAATCGCGTAATTCGAAGTGAGATTTTTGCGTCCCACAGACTTTGAATTAACGAGGCTTTACTGTATTGCAAAACCAACATCAGTGTTCGCCTGTGTGTTACAAGACTTTACATTACACGAAAAGAATTATCTACCACCAGTGGTGTTAATATCCAATAAAGAGACCGCGTGTGAAAAGTGTTCTAGACATGGAGTGTGACGAATTTGTAAGTAATTTAGGAGAGGATTCTAGTGATGCAAGGGACAACGAATTTTCCAATCTACAGGGAATCCAAGACTATTGCAAGTTCAGATTAATGAAATACCTAGGCCTACTTGTTAATTTTCATGGCAAATATATTTTCTAGCAGTGATATATTTTTATCATCTGAAATATGTTCAGACAAAGCGGCCATATCCGTAAATTTACACATTCGTATTTGCGTAAAGACCTCGCGGAGTGATATGAAATGTTTATTTATGCCTACTTTACTCCTTCAGTGGAAGGAATTTTAGTTCATTTCATTTTTTCAAAATGATCCTTCCTAAAATTGGGGTACGGGAATTATTCGGCGGCGGTGATTATTCGCGTAAATATGGTATTTTCATCTTCATTAAGTCCCTTATCTGGTTCAAGTAGTTCAATGAATAGTCGCAGAATGCCAGGATAATCATGAAAGAAATACAGCATGTAAAAATGAGAATGTGTACTAGATTTCTCAGTGCCCATCATCTATGTGTCAAATTTCTATACTGGAGATTTCAGAAAGGTTTATTTTTGGTGTCAACTGGAGGGATCCTTGTAGAATATGTTTGTTCAATCCAGTTGTTTATTTGAATTCTGCAAAAAGGCTCTCAGCCAGCACCCAGTTTGTATCTTGTCAGTCCTTAGATCAGCTAGGAGCATTCCTATCTGAGAAATATATCCTTTAACTAAAATTTTCCTATTTAATTATCAGTGCAGTTATTGCAGATGCTAAAATACTCACTCGACTTATCTATTTAACATAATTAACAAACTGGAATTTTGAAATTTTGTTGGTAAACATTCCTGGAATGGGATGTTGAATGTGTATATGCCTTTCATGACTAGTCTGATATTCTGAAATTATAGATCAGTCTCAGAAGAATTAAAATTTTGTTTTTAAGTGGAAAATGTGTCATTTCACTTTTTTCTCCTAATATTTTCCATTTTAAGGCCTTTAAATAAAAAAGGTAAAATTCCATTTAGTAATCCTTTTATATAAGTCAATTTTCTTCTGCATGATAATTTGTTTTACTCCCTAACTGTTATAGTGCAGAAATGACATCTTATAATATGTTTATTGTATCAGTTCAAATCTTGAGTGTGTGTAATATGAACATTACTACTCCTTATTAAAAATGTAATGAAATGTATTTACAGTGAAACCTCGTTAAGACGTTTCTGCAGAGGACAAGGAAAATGAACATGTTGGGCGAGAAAACGTACTACTGAATACACGAATAAAAACTATCCAACAGGGATATGGAAACACTCGATATGATTTTTCCAGCATAAGGGGATTTTTACATCTTATATCCATGGGTACAGTAAAACTCTATGAGAAGATAGTATGAAGTGAAAAACACACGAGAACTAATATGAGAACTTATTCCACTGGGGCTTATAACATTAGTGCAATGAAAAGTGTTAAACATCAAACAACAAATACGAAAACATTTCAATGGGGCCAGTAAAAATATCGAAGTATTATTGCAGATCACACTCTTTCTAAAACAAATGTTAGAGAATGCCTTTTGTTTCAGACCAGTGGGTTATTACAAATTATTTTTCTGGTCACACATTTAGGCCCGGTTTCTTCAACTCCGTTTTAAATTTTACTTAACAAATGTTTCAGACATTTCCAATGACATGAAATTATTACATTCGACCAAAAAGGGAAAACTGATGAATGTTTTGGAAAATTTAGAAATTTACCTTACACAAAAATGTAATTCTGAATAAAGTTTAAATGAGAAAAGTACAGAAGATAACCCACTGTTTAGGCTAGCATATAATCATTTAAGGAACAAAAAGAAGAAAAGAAGAAAAACTTGAAGATTCTAAATTTGTATAGTGTTTCTCATTCAGTTAAACCAAAATTGTATGTATTGATCATTTTTATAATATTTCATAAGTTCTCTTTACTCTTTGATATGATGTATTGGGACACAATACTCCTTCAAATTGTAAAACAAAAGATTGTGTCATATTATGTTCTTCTTTGATCTAACCACTGATGAAGGGAATGGTATGGTTGAGATTTTCCGAAACATGTATGGTTTAATAAATAATGTTTCTTTCATTTAATGAGTGTATTGAACAAGGCGGATTTAAATAAACTGTTATAGTTATATTATACATTCAGACCAGTCAATACAGACCAAACACAATATTAACCTATCATGGTTAAGTTTATTAACAGTAAGACGTAAACATGTCAAGTAAGAGAACAAGAGCGTTATTATGATGAATGCGAGACAAATGTTGTTATAGTTTTAATTTAGTATTATGAGAGTGTGCTTAAAAAATGAAATGACACTGTTATATCACAACATTCAATATAGTCTATTCTTATAGGAGTGCAAACTAAGGCTCCTACATCACCGGGAAAATGTGATAATTGATATGTTTTGAATGATTTTCAGGCATTCTTTTATTGCGGGGAAAATAATGTAATGCCTTGTTAATGCTGCAATGGCAGCAGGAATTCTTTGCAGGATTCCACACACTCTTTTCTTGCACTAGCGAACATAGTCGCCTACATTTACATGAAAAGTGTCTCAAGCATAATATCTAACAAGTAGAGGATAGACCGTGCAGTCAGCCGATTTCAGAGCTTCAGTGTATCTATGGGGAGACAATCAACAGTAACTCGTGTATAAGCGATTAAGTCAATACTCTTTCGTTTCCAAAAAAAAATGAGGTCAGGTGTCATTACACAGAATCTGCTTCGGGCAAAGTGGAGGTGATGGAACACTAAAAGGCGAACAAATTTTACTTTAATGTCAGGTCCGCAACCTAACAACTTCTGAAAAATTGATGAATCGCTGATTCCAATGCAAGGCATATATACTTCGGAGTTACATCGCAGTCAAGCGGAGTGGTAGGATAGTGGTCACCATACTCATCTGTGAACTTCATAGACGTGAGTTAGTCATGTCGCAGCTACAATTGTACAAAATAAATTAATATTTGAGGGAACTTTATTTAAAAATTGGAATAAAAATATTATGCAAATTGCAGTACACTTTATTTTCTACCTGAAATTAATATAGGTAGCCCTAAAAGTTCTCACAGGTACTGGATATCTTTCTCTGTATATATATTAATTTGAGGTAGAAAGTAAACTTCCAGTGCAATTTGATTATTATTTTTATTCGCATTTTTACCTTCACATTCCGTCAAATAATAATTTAATTTGTATAAAATATATGCTACGGCAGGACTCAAACTCACGTCGTCGCGGTTCGCAGAAAAGTACGATGACCCCTTGGCCACTGCTCCATTTATCTGGGTTGCAACTCTTCAAGTATATATGCGTTGCATTAAAATCGGGGAATTCACAAATTTTTCGGAAATTATTAGGCTGTGGACCTGACAAGTTTAAGTAAAATGTGTTCGGATTTTAGTGTTCTGTCACCTCCACGTGGTCCGAAGCGGATCCTACCTCATGACATTTGTCCTCTCTTTTTTTTTTTTTTTTTTTTTTTTTTTTTTTTTTTTTTTTTTTTTTTTTTTTTTTTTTTTTTTTTTTTTCGAAAACGAAAGCGTATTGACCTAAACTCTTATACACAGTTACTGTGAGTGTCCCCCAACAGGTACGTTAAGCTTGTTAAAATCGATTGAACACAGGGTCTGACACCCTTGTTCGAAACTCTCCTATTTTCAATATCGTCTAATACCTTGTTCATTATGACTTTGGTAATTAGAAATCTTTTTTTCTGACAACTCTAAAAAGTCGATATTTCTTAGTATCTTTGCCTTCTTCAGTTTATAAATAGTCTTCATAGAGCAGTAAAGATTCAAACTTACGTCTTCTACATGCCTCCATTTTGAAATTTTAGCAGCTGTTAAGAGGTTTAACACAGGGCTGCTGCCAGGTTAATTTAACAGAAGTGTTAACAATTTGTTAGAGTTAACAATTCTTGATGAGATGACCATTTTGTTAAATTGTGTGTTAATTCTCCTTAACAGCAGAGTTAACACTTGACATTCGTTGAAGAGACCGGGCCTTAGACTATGAATTGGAGGTTATACACGGCCATGTGCGACTGCAACACAATTACTTTGGCCGCCATTTTGAATCAAACTAAACTTCGACCGACCAAGATCGATTTGAATGATCGAGTCGAAAGTGGAAGGTGTGACTTCCAACATTCCTTAAGTTATGAATTTCATTATGGTCCGTATTGACAGTTGATCACTATCAAAGGGTAGGAAAGGTCCACCTATTCAATACCATTAGAATGTATATTGTCTTATAAAACTGAGACTAGTTTCGACCCCATACATATTGGGTCGTCTTCAGCCACGCTTCCAATTGGAAGATGTAAGTACACATATAACCAATAATAATATAAACACTCTGGTATGACACAATTTACAGTCTTAATTTAAAATATTGATGAGGTCCAAACAACATATCCAAACCTGAAACTAAATGACACATCAAAACTGCTGTGGTTGACGCCAAACTATTTCGTCGTTCCTACAGCAGCCAATGTTCTTGAGTTGATCTGGGAGTTGGTATCCTTATCTGTGTAGACGAGCAACTTCATTGATAATTTGTTTGTTCATTAGTAATATGGGTAATGACTTACGTAGCTTTAAGGGAACATTCGTAATTTGAATAGGTATTCCTTTTCATCAGATGTAGTGATCTATTGTACCCGCTCAAAGCCTGAGTCCCAACCACCATTTATCTCAGGGAGTGTTACGGTCCGAATCCATCGCAACTAATACTCAATAAAAAAATATTTTGAGATATAAGATCTCAAACTAAATGTAAGGGCGCCATCCAATCAGTACTACAGGGTTGAACGGGACACTCTAATCTTTATCTTTAAGGCTCATCATAAAACACACAAATTATATTTATTCAGATCAAAGGGAAATTATGAAGGCTCCGTCCTAGGAATGGGGACGGATATTTAAACGGTCACCAAGATTTTACTATTCTACAAGAACAAGAACCTGGAACTGTTTCCTTGCAAATGCTAAAGGAGCATTTTATTTAAGTAAACAAATGAAATTTTACACACAATCAAAATCTGTTGACCCTTGATTTGCCGGTAATTTGGCAAATTATTCCTGAAAAATGATTACATAATATTTATCACTTTTGACCACCCTCCCATTTGGGTGGTAGAACCGTTGATATCTGAAGGTATCAGATTTACCTTCGTTAACACCATGACCATATTTGATCATGGACCAATTACCTGTTGGCTAAGTAGGCGCGATCATATGGACCATGTTATCGCCTCCACTTTGATTGAGATGAGACCAACCCGGGAAACTACAGACTCTCCCCGGGTTCCTAACCAAGATATGCTAATCGTTAGTTGAAGGAATACGACAAAGGGACTCTAACCTAATGGTCCAGATGTAGGGATTTGCCTTCATTGTACACATATTAACTTATTATTTACAACCAATTGACATTATTACGTTAATTCGCCAGCTGACTTCCCTGGTATCATCCATCATCATCATCCGAATAATAAGAAAAATAAAAAAAAATAAAAAAATATTTTATTAACTATTATTATTATTATTATTATTATTATTATTATTATTATTATTATTATTATTATTATTATTATTATTTGTGGAGATCATGATTATCGTAACCCGTTATCATCCTCGGAATAATATTTCAACTTTTCGCGATTTTTATTTTCATATGAAATAAATAAAAGTAGCTTCTTTGATTATTGTTCTCCTTCTTCAAATATTCTCATTATTATTATTATTATTATTATTATTATTTGTTAAAAATCTCAAATTTTTCATTTCTACTCCCAACATCATAATTTTTAAAAAATTTAATTTCGCCTGTTACACGGTAGTCCACTCATAATGTTTAACGCATAACCCCTTTTACAATTCAGATTTATTTTGGCACTAATCAATCCAGATATGATTTACTTGGAATAGTAGGTTCAAATCCCACTATCGGCAGCCCTGAAGATGGTTTTCCGTGGTTTCCCATTTTCACACCAGGCAAATGCTGGGGCTGTACCTTAATTAAGGCCACGGCCGCTTCCTTCCAACTCCTAGGCCTTTCCTATCCCATCGTCGCCATAAGACCTATCTGTGTCGGTGCGACGTAAAGCCCCTAGCAAAAAAAAAAAAAAAAAATAGTATTATTATTCTTTCGAGAATCTTTATTTTTATTCCCCATCTTCATAATTTAGTCACATACGTTCTCTCCCAAACAGAAATCACCAAGATCCGAATTCACATCGGTCGGGACATAATAGTGTTCGAACCCGCAACCTTATTTTCGTACTGTCGTCAATTCATGGAGACCATATGCTCCTAAGACAATTCTCAAATCCCCTAACACCTCGCAGTTGGGCAAATACCTCCAATCTCTGCAAGTGTTAAATTATTCCTCCCTTTTCCATTTTGAAGTCCATTTATCCATTGGAACTCTTCAAAACATTTTCACTAATTAACGCTCGGTGTGTGGACTCTATTCTGCCACTCAATACACCGGTATATAAATACAACCTCTATGTGGGCCTTAAGATCCATCTATTTCTTCATCAACATCAGTACAATTCACTTTCATTTCGGGCCGGATTTCTGTCCCACAAACTCCAAATCTCAATTTTTGGCTCGAATCACTCTGGGCCTCAAACATAGCGTGACCATATTATAAAAGTACCTATCTAGTTTCTACCAAATTATTTATGATTATTATGGAGTCCAAAAACGTTAAATCAAAAATTGGTGTTAATCAAAAATTGGTGTTAAAACCGGATTCACTGCACAAATTATAATTATTCACGGCACATGTGATCTCCACATTTTACTTTAATTTGCAATCATTCTATCCAACTAGGCCCGTGCCTTTATTCTCAAAGATTATTATTAAACACGCCTTTACACATTACCAAATTTTAATGTACTACTTCGACACTTGTACAGATTATTATTATTTTGTCCACTGGCGAACTTCGCAATATTTACAAACAAATCAATGGACTTCATTCCGTCCCACAACAATTTAAATCACTTGGCAGTCCTACCTCTGGATTATCTTAACATGCCTTAATATCTATAAAAGTTCCGATAACGGAAAAACACTTTGGAAGCACTTCTAAATGAATATTAACATTATCTTTACGTGAAACGTGCTCCATATCATATCAAACAACTCAAGCACTTGAATGAACAACTCAACCCTACTATACTCTATTTAATAATCAAAATTATGATGAGTGCTCGATCTAATCTACATATTAGTTTGTCCCTTTGTCTATATATCTTTGAATTTATACGAGCCGTAAACGGCTCGTTTCACAATCAAGTTACCATGATAAAATATGATTTCCTCCCCCTAACGATAGCAATCTACTAATATGTTAAAAGGCTACTCATCTCTGCCATTGTAGTCTGCTAAAACCGGACGAGAAGCCGTAGCCCCTCCGGTTTTTAGCAATGCATTCCACTGGTATTCATGCCAGCTTGAAGAATTAATCCTTGACCCTTTTCAACTTTACACATTTTGAATAAAAACAAATAAACTGTTGCACTTTGAAATAATTTCCACCCTAAATTCTACTCACAAATTTTACACTCTCGGCCTTGTATCTAGCCCACTTAATGTAGATATACATTCTTCATTCCTTTCCCGGACACTAGGAACATGGGATACCTTGGGATTTCCTTTACAACGGCCCGTGCGCGCACTTGCATTTCCCGTCTCACGTTTGTGTAGCTGACCAGGTATCAGTTTAGAATCGACTGTTTACTAGGTGACATAAACACTCGTGACCGTTCTCATGTAACACACTTCCTAATCTGTTGGTAGAATCTCACACTCCGTAAGTTATGCTTTACTGAGTCCTGTCTATTTGAAACACTTCATACTAGTATACTGCTCAAGACTGTAATATGAGCTACATCATGTCATGAATCACTGTACTATGTCACAATTTAATACTTCGAACCCTACTCCACAAGTAAGTACACACACGTACCCCTGGCGTGGTGACCGCTCGAACGCTTTGTCAAAAGTAGTTACGCACCACTGGCGTGGTATCCGCCCAAACACTTTGTCAGAAGTAGTTGCGCACCCCGGGCGTGCTATCAACTCGAACACACTGTCAAAAGTAGTTGTCAGTCCTTGTCCACGACTTCATATTTATACTTGTATCCCCTCTCTTCAGAGTTCAACGGAGTTCATCTTGGGACGCGCAGTCCCGATATCTTCATACGACACTTAGCGGTTTGGCCCGTGGCTTTAATATATGATCCAATGATGTAATTATGTTCTCAAATGCTCTATACCAATTCTCAACTATTATCGTTCGCTGGTAATGGATATATTCGCGAATTTAGCTGCCGTATCCCGACTTGGGATTTCGCGCTCTTTTGTGGCTTCCTTTGCCTTCAGCCAATCAACGAATAGCGTCCATGAATTCTCAAAATTACACCATGCAATCTCCCGCAATTATTAACTTTTTATAAGTTTTATGGTATAGTAAGGCTCCTAAATTCCACTTTATTCTGAATCGATACTTCACTTCCTTCTATTAGTTTAATCCACGGAGTTAGCCTCGCTAGTGCTCAATACGAAGTTGTCGCCTTGCTTTGGTCAAGTGAATTTTTCCATTGGTCCACCTAAACCACGTGACCGGGAAGGCTCATATTTTTTTCTTCCAGTGCCAACCCCGCGTTCAACTCCCACTAGTTACATGGAGATACCCCTACGTCATTTCTCAGAAATTTGCACTCGGCTCTCTGCGCTGTTGCTACTACCAAGACTGCCCGGGGCTATGAAAACTTTGGCAACAAGTTATCCTCTCTCTTTCCTCGTCACAATTTCTGAGAATTCTAATTCTGTCACTCATTGTGTTTGTTAATCTCAATGGAGACAACAGTCTGTGGTATGGTGAAACCTGCCATCTCGGCCTGGCCTGTTCTTACTGTATGTACAGTAAGATACTATTTATTCTGAAAATGAAATATATCTTCCTCAATAATTCATCATAATTACAATTGCATGACGCTTATCACACCCCCACCAGGGCGCACTATTGTTTAATTTGTTTTGAAGTGAATGTCCCTATGTTCTTCGTAAGTTGCATGCACTTGGTACGGATACCAACACCAGTCTGGTGAAAAGGAATACCTATTCAAATTACGAATGTTCCCTTTAAAGCTACACAATTTATTACCCGTATTACTAATGAACAAACAAAAATTATCAATCAAATTGCTTGTCTACACAGATAAGGATACAAACTCCCAGATCAACTCAAGAACATTGGCTGCTGTAGGAACGACGAAATAGTTCGGCTTCAACCACAGCAGTTTTGATGTGTGGTTTAGTTTCAAGTTTGGATATGTTGTTCGGACCTCATCAGTGTTTTAAATTAAGGCGGTAAATTGTCATACCAGACTGTTTACATTAATTTTTGGTTATATATGCACTTATGTCTTCCAATTGGAGCGTGGCTGAAGATGACCCAATATATATGGGGTCGAAACTAGTCCCAGTTTTATAATATACGTTCTAATGGTATTGAATAAGTTGACCCTTCCTACGCTTTGATAGGTTTCAACATTCTGCCAACTCTGCGCGCTTAAAAATTTAGATGCCAGTCGACTTGTCCACAAACTTTAATTTTGTGTTCACGACAGAGGAATTTCACGACTTTTTCTGTATCCATAATTAGGCTATCACAAGACAAATTGCACCACACTGGTCAACTTCACATGATTATATTCCGGAAGGAGGCTATCATGCGACAGATATCCGCTACCCATCATTGTACAACTAAACACAAAATACATTTCTAACTTCTGAATGGAATGCGAAATATAAGCACAAACGGGCTCATTGTGTTATTCTGCAGTTTCACTGCTAACCGGCAAGCAAAACTGTACATTTCTGAGGCTAATGTCTTGCTCCCCGAAGGTGCAATTTCTCCTGTGATGTTCAAGAATTCAAGGCCTTTTCCAGTTATCACGCCACTGCGGCAAGGGCTCTTACCCGAGTTGGAAATCAAGTTCCTTCCGCAAGGGATACAAATAACATTTTCAGGGCTAGGAAAAATGTGATCGTACTAACCGGTAAGCTAAAAATTGTGACGTGATAAGTGAGGTATTTTTATATAGATTTAATACAATAACAATTGGGACTTTGAATTTACGGCGTGCTTAGCGGGAAAACATGTTAATTAAGAACGCACTATCAAGGTTTCACTGTATTGTATTTTACTTTAACTCTTTTGAACCTTCACGTGTAATATATTTTAATGGCAATTTTTCAGGCTGGTGATGTGTCTGCCTACATTCCTACCAATGTGATTTCTATCACTGATGGCCAGATCTTCTTGGAAACAGAGTTGTTCTACAAAGGTATTCGACCTGCTATCAATGTGGGTTTGTCTGTATCCCGTGTAGGATCAGCTGCTCAGACAAAGGCAATGAAGCAGGTAATGAACTAGTCCAATTTTTTTTTTTTTTTTTCAATTGCAAGAAAAGCAAACTTATGGTGTTTTCAGGATTGTTTTTGCCATCTTCAAATTCATGTAGTAAAATTTAGCGTACCTGCCAACTCTCCCGATTTAGTTGGGAGACTCCTGACTTTCGACAGTTTTTCTTGCCTCCCGATTGTTTTATTATTTCTCCTGATTTTAGCTTATGTTTTGGTGAACTTCAAACATTTGTTTTCAAATCCCACCATTTCCGCTTTGTGTGCCAATGGCCAGTTCTTTGCTCATTGGCTGCTTTCAAATGAAATTATAAGAAATAAATATATTTCAGTACAATATATCAAGTAAATATTACATCACTCTTGGGACTAGTTTCAGCTGAATTTATTTCTTATAATTACACTTCAATACAAAACAAAAATGAAATTTACAGCTTATAATGCAAATGAAATATCGACGTTTATTAATACAAGAAATGCGCTCAGATGTGCAATGTTTATTGAAACCTGTATATAGCGATGTGTGTATAGATTTTCAATCTCTCATTCTCATGCTATATTCGTGTTCGTTCACATCAGTATAGTCTATTCCAGAGACTAGTCACTAAATTTGGGGATTTTTTAGTAATTTAGTGACAGAATTTTAGAGATAGCGACTAGTGACATTTCTAGAGATGTTAGGAGCCATTTAGAGACAATTCTGGCAAATTTTAATTTATTACTTGATAAAAATAACCATTTCCCCTATCCAGCTCCTGCCAGGTCAGGGTATTTATGGCACTTCTCCATCTTCCTCTTTCCTTCCACCATTCCTCTTCCACGATCTTGTCCCAGTCTAAATTTTGTCTTCTTATGCCACTCTTCACTGATACAATCCTCCTTGTTCTAGGTCTTCCCATTGCTCTCTTGCCTGCACTTTGCCTCCAGCATCTGTCTTGGAATTCTATTCTCCTCCATCCTCTTTACATGTCCAAACCACCTTAATTTAATCTTTTCAACCCTCTCGTTTAGCTTTCCTATCCCAACTTCCTTCTAACCTCTTCATTTCTCACTCTGTCTTTTCTATAATACTTGTTAGAAATTTCATCTCACTGGTTTGAATTCTACTGTCTTGCCTGTAAAAATAACATTGGCTTTGCATAATTGTGCGAGCACGTGATGCAATATATTAATCTATGCATTTGCTAAGTAAAGGCATCTAACTGCATGCCTGTTCCACACGTGTGGAGCACGAGTTCATTCTATTTTCGGAAGGCTTATCAGAGACCGATCATCTCTCTCGCATACTTCCTGTGAGGGAACAGAGATGTGTAATTTTTAGCCTTGTAGCCTCGTATAGCAACAGTCAGGTTTTGAGACAATAAGTGTTAATATATACCTTAGTACTCCTGTATTGTGCAAGATGTGTAGAATACGCAGTTTTGACCAATTGTATCTCCTGAATTTTCCTAATTTTCGTATCAAAATCTCCTGATTTTTTTTTTTTTTTTTTTTGTTAAGTTGGCAGGTATGTTTTAGTTTGGGTATAAAAACTGAGGAGAGCAACATACTGTAACTTATTTGACATGGCTTGCTTATAGTACAATAGAACCTCTTATTATCCAAGCTCCAGTTGAAGCACTGTGTTATCCGAGCCAGATATGCAAGTCTAGTATTATTAAAAGTTTTGTCGAAGTGTAAAATGTTGCACAGTTATTCATTTTATTACCTTCTTTCATTTTATTATAACTTACATGTACGTAGGCCTACTGTTAAAGAAGCAGTCCATACAGTCTTAAAATATAACAAAGTACAGTGGAACCTCGATTCTCTGTTTTTGGAGGTACCACTAAAAAAAAATCCGTACAACACAGAAAACCGGAAAATCCGGGAATCAATTTGGCTAAACATTACAAAAATGAAATATGTATAATTTTAATCTTACAAACACTCCTAAACCAAACCAAACCAAGCCAAACTACAGCCCCAGTGGGCCTTTGCCTGCCAAGTGACCGCTGCTCGGCCCAGAGGCCTGCAGATTACGGGGTGATGCATGGTCAGTGTGACGAATCCTCTCGGCCGTTATTCCTGGCTCTCTAGACCAGGGTCGCTATGTCACCATTATGCAGCTCATCAGTTAAAGGTAATCACGTAGGCTGTGTGGACCTGGAACCACTCCTTATATCCAGGTAACAATATCTGACCTGGCCGGGAGCTGAACCCAGGCCATCCAGGTGAGAGGCAGGGACCGGCTTCAAACATTAATCACTGGTTCGCAAGTTTAAAATCCCGAAACTTTACATTCAGTTTTACCAGGAAAACTTTGTCAGTTTTCTGTGAAAACTCATTTCAGTACAGCGACTTAGATCAGCCAAACTCTTTGAAAAATCTAAGAACATCAAGCCAAACAACAATTAACCACAAGTAGTTTTTAATTCTCTAATCTAATAAATTAAAACACATTAGATACAAAAGCGCACAACATGATTGTGAAATCCCTTCTTTTCTTAATCTTCCATTGCAATCTGATCACCAGTGTACTGTTCGTAGTCAGTTTCTGGAAATCTTGTATCGCCTAAATTAGGCCTACAGGTTATATTGAAAACGAGAATATGGTTTCGAATGCAAGTATCGATTCTCAAAAGTTTGCAAATGCATTATATTCACTTCTGCCAATCACTAATCACAATCAAATTGGAAAGAGAAAAAGTATTAAAACTTATGAAATTATGGTTATTAATGACATTGAGCTCAGCTGGAAAGCGTGCTCGCTGCAGAAGTCTGTACAAGTGGGAAATGATATAAACTTTTTAAATTGAACTTTCTGAAATAAAATGTAACGTTCCCAGTCTTATATTAGGACCAAAATAGTAATAGGCAATTCCAAGACTTCCCGTGGCTTTACGTATGTAAGATGCAACATCTGTTCTAGTCTTGATAACATGATCGTATACGATAAACTAGATTTGTGTTAAGAAGGAGCAGTTTCGATTCCTGCCTGAAAGCCCAGTGCCCTGAGAGAAGTGCCGAGAACCTGTTCGGCAACACAATCTAAAAAAGTAAAAATATAAACATCTATCCCCGGACATAATGTGGATGTTATACCAATATGAACATTTGACAAAACTTGTTCAGTCTTTGAATAGAGCTCACAGAGATGAGATGTCTATTACGTTCCACCTATTCAATACTAATAGAGCTGTCGAAATGCACTCTGTCTCCTTCCAATTGTCGTGGCCACTCTGCTTTATGATTTCTGAGGATTCTCTAAACAATACCACCCGAATGCGATGCTAAGATGGTTCCTTATGCGAGTTCACTGCCGATCGTTTTTCCAGTACAGTACTTGCTCTAATTATCGCAATGACGGGGTGTTAATGCCAAGATCAATAAGTAATCCGTAGAAGTCCTTTCGTGAGATGAAGTTTATTGAAAAAGTTTGATCGTTGATGGGACTGAAGTTTCTGGACGGTTGATCCGGGAAATAGTTTCTTCGAGGAACGGACAGTGCCGGATTTTTTACAATGCGATTAGCTGCCTCTGTGGATCCGTGGTAGAGTGTCGGCCTCCGAATCCCAAGATAGCGGGTTCAAACCCGGCAGAGGTAGTCGGATTTTCGAAGGGCGGAAAAAAGTCCATTCGACACTCCATGTCGTACGATGTCAGCATGTAAAAGATCTCTGGTGATACATTTGGTATTTACCCGACAAAATTAATTAAATCTCAGCCATAGACGCCCAAGAGAGATCCGGTTTACTCTGTCTGCCATCTAGCGGACCTAGAGTAAAACGGAACGTCGAAATTGACGAGCAGACAGCCAGATGGCGTCAAATCGAAATGTCTGCACACGGTAGCTGAGGCCATACGATTATTATTATTACAATGCGATTTAATTAGGATGCTTGTGGGACCACGTAATTTGAATGTATAACCCGGTAAAACATACTTTCCGGCACTAGATAATCGAAGTTCCACTGTATATAATATTATGCATTTGATTATATTATTTGTTTCTACTGTTTGTAATACCTGTAGTCGCTCAGACAGTATGTTCCTCGTACTTATTTTACCAGATTCAATTTTAACTCCCAAAATACTATGCACTCTTTTTTGCTTGACTTAGTGTACTGTAGAACATAATGTTCAGCAAAAATAAATATTTTCTTTGTTCTTTTTAAAAATTATTTTACGCCCACATTGGAGCACTTCAATCAATCCATGTACATTTGTTTCAGACTTGGCTGCCCTTTCTTCGTCAATTATGGTGTACTGTTTGCGTGTAAAAATTTTTAGTTTAAGTTTCAAGTCTCTGTTTCTCAGGATCCTCTTCTCTTTTCAGTCTTCAATTTGCTGCATTGTCAAGCATAACACATCTAAATCATCTTGTACTTCTTTGAACCAATTATTCTTTGTTTTACTTTTCCAAAAGTAGTTGAAAAGATGTTTCGGTACCCTGGTTTCTGGTAAGTCTTGATATGTGGCAGAAAAATACAGCCCTCCTTTTCCCACATTGTGTCTATTATTGACTCTGTTTCCTGGTATACAACTTCATTAGGTAATAATCACCATTGTCCATCTACTTGTTTTTTTGTTTATAATTGTTCTAAGGATTCTTCTTTCTGTCTTCTGTAATTTATCTGTTGATTTGGTGATCAAATTGAATAGTGTTTCACTGGCATAGGTTGCTTTAGGTTTAATAACGGGAGTTGCAGTGTTTGAATTTTGCATTTATCGAGAGATTTCTTCTTGTAGGTTGACAAAGTGATTCATCGTGCTTGGTTCAATTTAGTTATTCTATTTTCTAGGCGAATGGAGGAGGATAGGTTACCTAGGAGAATAATGGACTCTGTTATGGAGGGTAAGAGAAGTAGAGGGAGACCAAGACGACGATGGTTAGACTCTGTTTCTAACGATTTAAAGATAAGAGGTATAGAACTAAATGAGGCCACAACACTAGTTGCAAATCGAGGATTGTGGCGACGTTTAGTAAATTCTCAGAGGCTTGCAGACTGAACGCTGAAAGGCATAACAGTCTATAATGATGATGTATGTATGTATTTTCTACTGATACTTTCTTGTTTAAGTTCCAAGTAATAATCTCCCCAAGATACTTGAATTTATTTACAGTCTTAATTTGTTTTTTATTATTCAGTGTGATATTTGGTGTTTCAACCTTGAAGGATGGCATCATTTCAGTCTTTTCAAATGAGATTTGTAGTCCGACTTTTGCTGCTATTTTTTCGAGTTCTTCAATTTGGTGTTCAGCCTCTTCCACAGTATTTGCGAGCAGCGTAAGGTCATCTGCAAATGCCAGACAATTAAGTTTTATATTTTTGCCAATCTTGATGTTTGGATGGCATTTCTTAGTCCACTCTCGCATGATTTTTCTCCAGTGTGCAGTTAAATAGTAATGATGAGAGACCATTACACTGTCGAAGTCCAGTCCGGATTTCAAATGATTCAGACAACTCCCCTGTGAATTTAACTTATGATTTAAATTGAATTAATGGTAATTCCAATAAAGTTGATAAGTTTCTGCTGTAATCTAAATTCCTTCAGGATTTAAGTAATGACTCACCCTGGATACTGTCATATGCCTTCTTGAAGTCAACAAAAGTGATGACTGAATTTTTGTTTCTCACTTTTTGATGTTTCATGATCCACTTAAGACTGATGATTTGATCTGGACAACTTCTAGATAGAAATCCTCCCTGATATTCTCCAAGTTCTTGGTTGAGTTGTTCCTGAATTCTTGTTAGGATAGTTCTAGACATGATCTTATATGTGATATCAAGTAAAGAAATCCCCCAGTAATTATTTGGATCCAATCTATCACCCTTTTTGTGTATTGGATGAATTACAGCTGTGTTCCATTCTTCAGGCAGTTTTTCAGAATTCCAAATGTCTATCAAGTGTTTGTGGAGGTTTTGAAGTGTTTGTTCATTTGCATTCTTCCACAGTTCTTGAGCCAACCAATCTCTTTGATTACTTCATTTGTTCTTTAATAATATAATTCACTGTACGATATTTGACTATCCTTTTTGTCCATGTGGCTGTCCATATTATCCAAGTTTTCATTTATTTGAGGTGGCCTTGGTCCACATTACCTCGTATAATCTGGGTTCTACTGTATGTAATAGTATGGAGCGATGCCACGTAAAAGGAGGTTCCAAGAAGTTAGATTTTGTATGCACATTATCTATTGATTCTTTTATTACTCTGGTGAAGGTCTTTTTTTCACACTTTTATTGTTCTAGAGAAATACATTTTATATAAAGTTGTTATTCCTCTTACAAAACTCAACCTCTCTACAACTTATGAATATCAGCTAAGAGAAGTTAAATATGTATTAATGATTTGATTGTCTATGAGAAATCATTTCAAACATGGTACATGGTTTAAAGACTCGTATCACACATTGCCGTTTAATGGTCAATCTTTGAATTCATTACATTAATCTTCCAGCATCCTAATATTGTTGAGTCATTGGTATTGCCCAGTTTCAAGCACACTAAGAAGTATTATTTATACCTTATTGTTTTTTTTTTTTTTGTTTTTTTTTTTTTTGTATGTTGCACAGCAATTGTCACTAACGATATAAATTTGCATCTGTTTTTCACTGATTTTTTTAAAACTGGGAGAATATCACAATTTTGCATTGCTGAAGTAATACAGGTACTTTGCATTCCCATGACAGTAATTGAGATTTATTTTGAAGCTGTACGTTTATTGATCAACAATGCTTAAAAAGTTTTGCATATTCTAGTTTAATGAGCTTTATATTTTAGTATGTCTATATACATATATCTTACATTACAAAAGGTATATACAAAGATACAACATGCAATCAGCTGTGCATAAGCAACAGAAATGCAAGGGAAGCACAAAATTGGTGTTAAAGTTTTGGACACAAAATTATTCTTCATTGTGTGACAAATCATTATCGAGTATAACCACCCTGAGGGCATGCTTGGGCATGAAGTATACTTAGCAGGAAGGAATCAAACTTGTTTTGGAGAAGATTATCCTACTGCTGCATAGCAGCTTCAGTCAGTTAACTGAAAGTCAGCAGGAGGATTAGGACAGTGGGCAATTGCTCTCTTTAGTTCATGTCATGCGTGTAAACTCTCAAGGAATTGATTGACCCTTCTCAATGGGTACAAGCATTACCATCCATTAGTGTGAAGCTCTTGCCCACAATGGCATCAGATCCTGTAAATAAAGGTTGGAGGATGTTGTCTCTTTATACCAATCATATTATCCTGGATATGAATTACAGGCATGCATTGTCCAAACATAATCCCACCATTGAACATGATGGAAGCCCTGTTGCTGCTGATGGCAGTCCAGGATGAAGGGCTTGTTCCATCTCTCACCGGATATTTCCAGACTGATGCTCCTGTTGTATGGGTGCAAGTTTACGGTGACCTTGTCAGAAAAAGTGTATGCTTTTACTGTCAGTGATGCCATGGGCTATAAGTTGTTACCCATCTCATGAAAGTTGCTATATGATGTGTTTTGAAAGCAGCTTTCGGCACAGACCTCCTTGATATCAGTCCTTTGTCTTGCAGAGATTTTCCACAGTTTGATCTGACACATTCACCCTGGTTGTCCTCTGAAGATCCTGGTGAAATGACAAAGCAGTGGGCCTACAATGTGCTGAAAGCAGCAAATACCGATCCTTCCTGCATGTTTCACATTTTTTTCCGTTGTCAGTCAGCAACGATTTGTCTCCCCCTTGACTTTTCCAAACTTTGGAGACATCTCTGACTTGTGGAGGTCCCCTTTCACCATCCTTCTTGTAGCATTGTCTCCATTCAAATGCGATCAGTAGCAGAAATGGGTACTCCTGCTTGATTACCTCAGTCCTAAAGGTGCTGTCTATACACCACTTATCTTCCAAGTGGTGATGCTAAACTGACACACGACAAATACCTCCTATTGGACATATATTTCTCTGACATTGGCCCATAGTGCATACTGTGAACATGTTTGAGGTACCGTGACAAACACTATGAGAAATTGCAATATGTAAAACTTCTTGATCATTCTACCCCCACATATTGTTTGAATTTCAAGAGTCGTTAAATACTTTTGTGAAGAAATTAACTCCCTTCAGAGCATCCAATTGCAACTTTGGAGAAAAGTTGCCTGTAACAAACTTCTCGTTAGTAAACACACTGCAGTTTGCAAGCTTTGATCTTACAAAGCTCTTTGTCACAGAAGCTGTAGTTTAGCAATGAGGAAGAACTATGAAAGCCAAATGGGGATTTACTAATCCTCAACATTCCCCTTGCTAAGGGAGAATGATTATGGTTGCTACAGTCTTTGAGGTTATAGTAATTGTTTCCTGAAGTAAAGGCTTGTAAATGATTAGTGTAGATTTTATTTTTAATTGAAAAGTAATCCATTTTTTTAATAGGTTGCTGGTTCCATGAAATTGGAACTGGCCCAGTATCGTGAAGTGGCTGCATTTGCGCAGTTTGGCTCAGATTTGGATGCTTCAACCCAGCAGCTATTGAACAGGGGTGTGAGATTAACAGAACTTCTGAAACAGGGACAGTATGGTAAGTAGATACTGAATACAATTATGCCAGTCAAACTTAAATTGAAAATAGTGGTTTGAAGTTATTGTCATGTCAGTTTAATACAAATCCTTTTTCTCCTTGTCCCAAACTTCTCTTTCGGTCATGAGCTCTCTTATGAATGGTGCTTTCAGTTAGTGTGGAGACATGTGCCTATTAATATGGAAGTGTATGAGTGTGTAGAGTATGTGTTCTTGTCTCCTTCATAGTGCTCCCCCTGCATATTCTGATCTGTCATTTTTCTTATTGTTAGCTTCCCTTATTAATGCCCTGGCCTTTGATATAGTAGAATCTGTTTTGAACGTTCGCTCTTGCTACAATTCCCTGCAAACGTGAATTTTTTTAATTAAAAAAAAAATCACTTTGACATGTTTCCTTGTCATCGTTTTTCCTTTTCCAGCTGACACCCGGTGGAGACAAATTAGATTACTCTCCACTTTGTTCTGTCCCTTTCTGTCTCTCCACAATTCTGCATTCAACAGTGTTCCATCCAGGTTCTTCACCAATTTCATTCATCGTAATCTTGTCTTCCTTGCTGTCTCTTCCCTATTATCTGTCCTTTCAGTCCTTGATTTGGCATTCTTTCTTAATTCATCTGCAGTAATGCCAAAACTAGTTGTTTTGCTCCATTTTTCATTCAGCTTTTGCACTTTTAGTTCTTTTCATATATCTTCATTTCTCACTCCATCCCTCCTTGCCTGTTGTACCATGCTCAAGAACTTTATTTCAGCTTCCTGCATTCAACTCTCTTGTCATTGTCCAGGTTTCTGCTACTTAAGCTGTCAGATACATAATATCCCTTGTACATTACTTCCTTAGCCTTCATTGGTACATCTTTGTTCCACATTAGACTTTGTACCTGGTGGTAGAACACACTCCCAAACTATATTCTACTGATTTCCATGTCCAGTCTTGCATTTTCCATCAGTTTATTTCCCAAATACTCAAGGTGCTCTCGTACTTCAAGTTGCTTGCTTCCCTTGTCTACAATGTTAATAGCTCCTTTTCTTCTTTCTTTCCTCTTCTAATCGCCATTGTCTTTCTCTTCTCTGTGCTGATCTTACAGTCCCCACTGTTAAATCTTTACATTCACTACATTCAGCTGTTTTTGCACCACTCTCTCATGCATTCTCCTGATCACATCATAATCAGCAAACATTATTACTCATCATTGCACCTCCACAAGCTTCCTTTGCTGCCTTCATGTCATCTATCATAGTTATGAATAGGAAATGTGACAACGCATTTCTTTTAATCAAATTTTAATTCCAAAATTCACATGAAGATGGCTAGTATGGCTTTTTAATGAAATCCTTTGTTCATGAAAGCTACTTCTCATTTTAAAAATTCAAAGTACAGTGAAACTTCGTTAGTGCATTCCTCATTATCACATTTTCCCGCTTAGCATGTCGTAAATTCAAAGTCCTTATTCTCATCGTATTAAATCTATATAAAAATACCTTGCTTATCTAGTCACAAATATTCATTATTACTGCTTAGTACGATCACATTTTTTGAGGCCTGAAAACGTTATTTGTGTCATCCCTTGAGAAATGAGCGTGATCTCCAAGTCGGGCAAGAAAGAACCCTCGCTACAGTGTGTGATAACGGGAAAAGGAACTTCATAGGATAAGTTGCACCTTCAGGGAGTGAACCATTAGCCTGAGGAATGTTCAGTTTTGCTTGTATTTCGCATTCCATTCAGAAATTAGAAATTTATTTTGTGTTGGGTGGTACAGTGAGGGGTAGCGTCTTGATAGCCTACATCGGGATTAAGAACATAATCTTGTGAAGTTGACTAGCGTGGTGCATATTTGTCTTAAGACAGCCTATTTGTGGATTCGGAAAAAGTAGTGAGATTCTTTACTAATAAGGACATAATTATATCAGAAAGTGGACTGGCACCTGCAGGGGCGAATGTTGAAACTCGCACCTTTAGTTTTGACTCGATCATTTGAGTTGGTCGAATCAAGGTTTTGTTGATTTTAAAATGCTGCCCAAAGTCGCAGTCGCACATGTCAAAGTGTAACCTCCAATTCATTGTCTGAGAGTGTGACCAGAAATAACCTACCACTCCAAAATAAAAGGCTTCTACTAACATTGTTTTTAGGAAAGGTGTGATCTGCAATAATATAGGGTGTTTAAAAAAAAAATACACCTATTTCAAATGCACAAATTTGTTATACTGCAAGATATACGAGTATGAATACACACATTTACGAACCTCTCAAGTTCAGATTACAGATGTTCAATATGCCCTCCATCACCGACACAAACAGTATCACATCGATACTCAAATTCTTCCCATACTCGGGCAAGCATGTCCTTCGTCACTGAAGTTATGGCAGTACGGATCCTGTTTTTCAACCCTTCCAGGTTCTGTGGGATTGGTGGTACATAAGCGTTGTCTAACAAAACCCCACAGGAAGAAGTCGCAGGGTGTCATATTAGTGACCGTGGAGCCCAGCTGAGACATGCTAAGTCGCCAGCTCCTTGACAACCAATCCAACGGTTTGGTAGAGTTTCATTCAGATATTCAGGCACTAGGCGACTCCAGTGAGGGGGTGCCCCGTCTTTTTGAAAAATTAAGTTGTCTTCGTGCAGCCTCGGAAACAACCAGTTTTATAACATAACATACCGAGCTCGATAGCTGCAGTTGCTAAAGTGCGGCCAATATCCAGTAATCGGGAGATTGTGGGTTCAAGCCCCACTGTCGGCAGCCCTGAAGATGGTTTTCTGTGGTTTCCCATTTTCACACCAGGCAAATGCCGGCCCTTTACCTTAATTAAGGCCACGGCCACTTCCTTCCACTTCCTAGGCCTTTCCCATCCCATCGTCGCTATAAGACCTATCTGTGTCGTTGCGACGTAAAGCAAATAGCAAAAAAAGTTTTGTAACATAGCGAGATACACGATAGAACGCGTCTTCCGGAATGTGCAGGGGTAGCTTTCCGCACTTTCACTCACTTTGGTGTATCTATAGTGTGTTTCAAAGAATGGGTCGTAAACAGATGATCAGGATATCACACAAAACACATTGCCTTTGTACGAATCTTGTACATGTTCAATGACTGCATGTGGGTTCTGTAGGCTCCAAATTCGAACATTGTGTTTGTTCACCTGACCACTAACATTGAACGTCGCTTCATCACTGAACGCGATGCGTTGTGCGAAGTGTTGTCATTGTCAATTGCATCAAGAATCTCATTACAAAATGCCACACGTTTGCTTTTATCAGGACACAGAGCTTGTAACAGCCGTGCAAACATAAATGGAAGAAAACTGTCCCTATATGTCATATTTAAATGGAAAACAATTCAGACTTTAAATTCTAAACCGACTATACATTTTTTTAAAATAGTACCATATTTTACAGAGTAATTTAAATTCAAACTTTCTCCGCATCACGATAGAACGCGTCTTCCGGAACGTGCAGGGGTAGCTTTCCGCACTTTCACTCACTTTGGTGTATCTATAGTGTGTTTCATAGTTGAAACTAGTGAAATCGTAATTTTGTATTCAGCGTTTTAAGTAATGCTACAATATCGCGTAGCAGGCAGTAGGCGGAAAAGCAGAATCAGTGAAAACTGGCGAGGGTTGGCGTTTCTGAATTACAAGATGGCTGTTAACACCTTAAGTGCCACGTATGCTGTAAAAAAAAAAATTCCATCCAGGCCATTCTTTCTTTTTTTACTACAGAGTATAAAATGGTGCACCTTATTACAGAAATGTACCTTTTAGTCACCTTGGGCCAAAATTGTAGTCATAACATTGTGTCAAAATTGTGGTGACACATTGGTCTCACGCGGCCACTGACACTACCTTCCAGCTGTATAGGCCGCGTGAGACCAATGTGTCACCACGTATCCTAGCACAGTTCTCACCTTCCTGACACACTGGTATACGTCTGTCTCATTAGCTCATGAACTACTAAAGAATAAAACTCTTATATTTCGAACACTGAAATCTAATCGGAAGTATAATCCAACCGATGTTACTAAAATGAAGTTAGCAAGAGGAAAGACAAGAGCCCAGGAAAGTAACACTGATGTTGTTCAGAAATGGCACGATAAAAGAGACGTCTTAATTTTGACAACTAAACACACTGGTGAGATGGTCACTATTCAGAGGAGGGATGGTGAAGAGCAAAAACCACGGAGTCTTAGAGTATAACAAATACAAACCGTACATTGATTTATCAGATCATAAAAAGAGCTATAGTACTTCCCTGAGACAGAGTAAAATGGTACAAAAAATAGCTATAGAGATATTGATCGGCACAAGTATAGTAAATGCCATCTATATTTCCAATCAACTTGGGAATGAGAGTATATCTGTTACCCAGTTCAAAGAGGACATTGTTGAACAGTTAACAGGTACCGGTATCAAAAATTTTCACGTTCCCTCACAAGTACCAAAGAAACAGGTATTACCCCACCGGCTGGAGGATGTACGCTGGCAGGGAAGACAGAGATGCAGTAATTGTTATGAAGAGATCCATCAGGAATCAAGAAGGCCATATGCCATGAGGAAGACTCTACAGTCTAAGTTCAAATGACCAACCTGTGAAAATTTCTTCTGTTTGGACTGTTTCTTCAAAGTGCACAGATTTGTAGTGTGATTGTGATTGTAAAACACAGTTTGAATCATATTTCTTCAGAAAGTCTCATTTCTTATACTTTAAATTCATATGCAAAAAGTGTACCAATTTTGTGATGTGATTGCGAATGAGACAGTTACAAATATTTTGTCTAGAAAATTCATGTAACTTTTTTGTCCTATGTTTTCAATTTGTCTATAGGCCTAGACCCTGATATGAGACAATGAACAATGAGTACACTATACAGTACAATATTTTGTTATTTGTACACATGACACGATCAAAAAACAATAAATAATGTCATTATTTATTTATTTATTGTGGGTGATATATTAGTGACGTACAGACTACGTGGCGCCACATCGAACTCGCAAATGGACAGGCCAAGAATAGATTCATGACGTACTGGCCACCTATTTTCATTTAACATATGTTTACATGTCAAATGTGATGACAGTATGGCACCACGGGGCCTGAGACTTTGAGAGTGCGCGTGAGTCCACAGCGGACTCACGCGGCCCGAATGGCATTAAGCTCTGTGAGTCAACGTTGGTCTCACGTGGCACTCAAGGTGTTAATTCAAAATCGCATAATTGGAAGTCCGATTTCTATATTACAAAGACTTCGAATTAACGAGGTTTTACTGTATCACAAAACTAACATCAGATTCAACTGGTGTGTCTATTTCAAGTGTTTACATTCCACAAAAAGAATTATCCACCACCGGTCATGTTACTGTCCAGTAAAAAGAGACCACGTGTGAGAAGTGTTTTAGACGTGGAGTGTGATAAACTTGCAAGTAATTTGGGAGGATTTTAGTGATGCAAGAGACAATGAATCTTCCCATTTACAGGGAATCGAGCCTATTGCAAGTTCAGATTAATGAAATACCTGTCACGTAAGTAGGCCTACTTGCTCACTTTCATGGAAAATATATTTCATAGCAGTAATAATGTATTTTTATAATCTCAGGCAAAGCAGCTATATCCGTATATTTACATGTTCATGTTTGCGCAATGACCACGTGGACCGCGCAGAGTGATACAAAATCTTTGTTTATGCCTACGTTACTCTTTCGATGGAAGGAATTTTAGTTCATATCTTTTTTTTTTTTTCAAAATGAGCCTTCCAAAATGAGGGTGCGGGCATTATTCGACGGTGGGGATTATTTGGTTAAATACGATAATTGTTGATACTACACTTCTTTTGAAATTCTGCTCATCCACTGACCAGGTGAAGGGTACCAGCAAGTAGTTAAAATATTGTGTAATATATTCTTTTAATTTATCTTTCTTAGGGCCAGTTGTACCACCCATGCGTGTAACTTGCCCTCCGCGTTTAAGGATATTTCTGTTTAACCCCTTCCGTGTAGCGCTTTCAGCAGCATAAATCGTAGTTACCTGGTGCGTAATTTATTAGCCACTTTGAGGGTCCAATGAGACTTGACTTACAAACCATTATTCTAGTCATTATTCCGTATTGAAAAATAGCCAAGCACAAAGTTTAAACAATGAGTAATTTTAATACCACGTATTCAGTACAATTTACTCCACTATTGTGTGCTTAAATACACATAGAAATTACCAGAATTTTAAAGGTACATGTTTCGCCCACTATTTATTGGGCATCATCAGCCTCATTGAATCTTAAAAAATACACTGGTCTAAGGAAACTTAACAATTTTCATAAAACGTATTGATGAACATTTACAAGTGTTGATACTGTGGTTGCGTAATGATTACAGCACAAAAATATTGAATAAAACAGAACTTATACTAAAATCGCTTTGAAAAATTAAAATTGTTAAAATTGTTCAAGCTTTTTATCAAAAGATCCATTTCAGTGTCAGACATGGATTATTTTTTAAAAAACAGTGTGACAATTACTTTTAGACGAACAGGCCGTTCGAGAGGAAAGAATTTGGGGTAAAATGGCGTCGCAACTAACCTAAAACGCTTTGACTAACCATGGCATGCCGACCAAATCAAACAACCATGGTCTATAATAACTCTTAGAACTCTCAGTATTGAACTTCCGCTTAACCAAAGGAGCGCATTCTTTGATATCAGGTTTTTTCCACGACGTCCTAAACCTTATTTTGAAATCCGACAATGAGTTTAATTAACTCTAAATCTCCCATACACACAAACTATCCACCATAATCCTATGACTCTTGAATGCAAGTAAACAGACTCCCAATAGAAATCAAAAATATGTGTAATACCGCACATACAGTATCTGGGTAATGGCAAAATCCAGAGCCCAACAAAACTGCAAAGGAGGAGATATCAGGTGTTTGCTTTATTGCTCAGTATAAGCCACAAGGAGACATTACAAAGTGATTCAGTGTTTGTCTTGCCCGAGTTCGTTATTTCACGGTTATTGTTTTACACTTGCGTTTGTTGGACTTGTTAAAGTTGTTGCTGATTTATCACATTTATTTTTGTTATTTGTTAGGTTTTTTGTTCTTGTTATGTGAGTCGAGCGGTGAAAGTGAATTGCTTCGATCTTCCTTTCCCGTCGTGTGTATTTGTTAATCCTTTTTTGTTATTGCTTTATCGTTTTCCTGCTAATAATGGAAAAAAAAAGAAGGAAAGAAAAACTTTCGCTATGGATGAGAGAGTTTGAATGTTAAAAAAGGTTTGCGTGAAAAGGCGCTGAGAGCTAGACGCGTGTAAGTGTGCTCCGCAACTCACCTGCCTAAATCGCAGGACAGCTAGCAAGTCGTAATCGCGAGTGAGTGAGTGAGTGTAATTCGAAAGTTTAGGATACAAAATCATCGCGTGTGCAACTACGACCCTCAAAGAAGTGAAGGAAAGAATTACAAGCTTCGAAAAGCAAATGGCTCAATTCCAAGCCTGCCTGGAAGAAGCCATGTCTGCTCCCACCGGCAGTGCTACGAACCCCAGCAATGTTCTGACTGTGCTCCAAGCGGACTTCCGAACTTTTCGAAATTCCATCCGTGCTGAACTCTCTGTTCTGAAAGACAATGTCGCAGATGTCGAGAAACGACTGGAAATTCAGGAGGCTCGGAGTGATGAAGCGGAACAGTACAGTAGGCGTAATTGTCTCCTTCTGCATGGAGTGAGTGAGACACCTAATGATGACATCTATGGAAAGGTGATTGAAACTTTCCGTGATTACCTGAAAATCGAACTGTCCATGGACTCCATCGATCGCTGTCATCGGCTGGGACGCCCACGTAGATCGATTGCGGACGTAGTGACTGAGGATAATCGGCCTATCATAATAAAATTCCTCCGCTACCACCAGCGCGATCAAGTTTGGCGCGCTAAGCGACAGCTGAAAGGCTCCTAACTACTTACAACTGTATGCCTCACTAGGCTGAGAAAGGACATCTTGAATAAGGCACTAGACACTTTTGGACTGCGCAACACATACAGTCAAGATGGAAGGATAATCATTCACGTATCCGGCAAGAAATTCCAAGTGATCTCACTTGCGGAATTACAATCATTAATCAGGCAATGTGGTGAAAGCAACATGTGAACAGTGTGCATTCTGTGTAGTTTATTTTTTAATTTAGTGCATAGTTGTGAATGTGTTTGTGTGAATCAGCTGGCCACTGTATGTACGAGGAAATTAAGGTAAGCCGCATGTTTTACATTCCTTTAGCATGCTTGAGTTGAGAAGTGCTATTGAAAGTCCCCCTCCTTGCTCCCTCCTTCACCCTTCAGCACTCCACTGTAGGACAGAACCCCCTCACTCTCCCTTCACAGCCCTTTCACCGGAACATACGTCTGGAAGGACATGGCCTGCCTCTGACCGTTCCTCAACACTTTCTCCTTCCTATTCTACCCATACCATTCTAGAGAAGGAACTGACGTCATTTAATCGCTCCCTGTTGTGTGCGTATGTCAACAGCCAATCCGTCGTTGCTCACCTCAACGAACTGATGATATTTGAAGACGGTCTAATTCATATCGCTGCTGTAAGCGAGAGTTGGCTCCGTAGTTCGATTCCCTCAAGCTTGGTTGACGTATCAGGCTATGATATTCACAGGCATGATCGGACGAACAGACGAGGTGGTGGGGTTGCCCTATATTGTAAATCAATGCTCAAGAGTAAAGTTGTTCACAAGTCTACTTCTGCTGTAAAAACAGCTCCTGAATTTATGTTTGTAGAGGTGCTTGTCAATTCTGTAAAAGTACTTGTAGGTGTAGTATATAGGCCTCCTGACGCATTGCGAGACTTCCATGACTTAGAAGACAGCTTACTGAGAATGCTACCTTCGTATGAGCACGTGATACTTTTTGGAGACTTGAACACCAATTTATTAACTCTGAACGATGCTGCCTTACGACTACAAAATATTTTTAAATCCTGAGACATGACTATATTACCCCTTAAACCCACCCACCACGTCCATACTTCCACTAATTCCCATTTACGTGAATTGTGCAACAAACATGCACCAAAGTGTTCTGTGAGAGTAACACATCCACCCTGCCCTTGGCTGACTGCTGATGTTAAGACTATGACGAAAGAAAGAGACGCACTACACCGATGCTATAAGCAGACTCTAGCTGACGTACATTAGGACCGTGTTCTTCGAAACCGAATTAAGCTTGTAATTCGTAATAAGAAATTTAATTATTTCCAGCATTTAAACAAAAGCATTAACACTGGTTCCACATGGCGACAACTTCGGTCACTGGGTATTGGCAAACCACTTGCGAAGCATACTGATCCCGAGGTGTCCCTTGATGAGTTGAATACATATTTCTCCATGGAACGTCTCATTCCTGACATGACAGTACAAAACACCATTGACAATATATTAAGGCAACAATCTCCAGTCCATCCTGTATTTGAATTTGATACGGTTACAGAGCATGAAGTAAGAATGGAAGTTAATTCAATTAAATTAAATCATCGCAACAGGAGCTGATGAAATTCCCATTTCATTCATGACTTACATAATCGACATATTGCCCATTTTTACACATTTACTTAATACCTGTCTCACTTCAGGCAAAATCCCAATTAAATGGAAAGATGCACTTGTTGTGCCTGTCCCAAAAATCTCTCCTGCAAGCAAAACATCTGACTACCAACCTGTGTGCATCCTCACAGCACTTTCTAAGGTTCTGGAGAAGATAATGCATAAACAGATTGTTAAATACTTGGAAAAACATTCTGTATTGATCCCTTACAGTCTGGTTTTAAAGGACACAGTACTGCAACTACACTAATCAAAATCACGGATGACATTAGACGGGCTATGGATGAACGAAAACTGACTATACTTATCCTTCTAGACTTCAGCAGTGCGTTTGTTGCTGTAAATATAGACATATTGTTAGCTAAGTTACAAAAACTTCACATGGCTCATTCTGCTGTTCAGCTCATACCTCAAAAACAGACGACTGTGAGTTGTATCAAACATGAAGACTACAGAATGGAGGACTAAGCTATCTGGCGTTCCCCAAGGGTCTATTCTTGGACCTCTTTTATTCTTAAATCTATATTAATGACATTTCTGCTCATCTGAACGACTGCAACTATCATCTTTATGCTGACGATCTTCAGATATACTCACACTTTAAGGTCCCCGATATTGACAAAGCAATCCACCATATGAACTAGACTTTAAATTCAATTAGCTCGTATGCTAAAGAGAACTGTCTATTAATTAACCCGAAGAAAATGCAAGCAATCATAATAGGACAATCTAGACTTTTAAATACGCTAAACATCTTGCAACAGCCTAACCTCATGCTCTGTGGTGAAGCTATACCTTTTCAGAAGTCTGTAAAAAACCTAGGCGTTGTCATGAATGACACATTAAACTGGAATGACCATATAACAAGGGTGTGCAGAAAAGTATATGCATCTCTTCACCCCCTAAAAATGAAACAATCCATTCCTCCGCACAGCATGAAAATAAAACTTACTCAAACTCTCATTTTTCCAATAATTTATTACTCTGATGTCGTATTAACCGATGCAACTGCAGAACAAACTATGAAACTTCAAAGGGCAATGAACTCTTGCATACAATTTATATTTTCTTTGAACTTTAGGACACATATTTCCCCTTATTATGAGAAGCTATCCTGGCTGAAAATTGATCAACTAAGGAATTTACATACTGCGACGCTAATTTTTCGACTTCTGAATGAATCTACACCTGAATACCTATCCTCACATTTTAACTTCCTCTCATCTATCCATGGACATAACACCAGATCGACTTCTACCCTTATGATGCCGGTTAATCATTCATCTGTATACAGCAACTCTTTCCAAGTGTCTGGGGCAAGCCTATGGAACACACTCCCTGTCAGTATACGTAATAGCACTTCAACAGTCTCATTTAAACGGTCTTGTCGAGATTTCCTCTTAAATGCGTGACCAGCTTGTATGAATGTTAGTGTGCATGAGTGCAAGCGTGATTTAGAACTATTCTTAGGTGATGTAGATAGGCTAGATAATATTAATCATTAAAAATAACAATTAAAAATCTGTTCTAATATTACTCCATAAATTTAGGTAGCTCCTAGGGCCTGTTAATGTTAATTTACCAAAGTATGTGATTATATACTGTACGTAGTGTTTAAGTGTAAGAGAGGGCCGTGAGCCCTAACTTCGCCACATACAAAGGCATAAAATAAATAAATATTCGTACCGCGGAACACATGTTTCATTGGCACGTGAATTGCAGCTTCCTGTATCCATGCTGAATACAATTGTGAAAAACAGAGGAAGTATTACATCATATGCAGACCAAACTCCAAGGAAAGGAAGTATGCGTCATAATGCAAATAAAAGAAAATGGAAAAAATTGTAAAAATTTGGTTTGAAACTTCAAGAGTCAGAGGCATTCCAATTGGTAGTGTGCTTTTAAAGGAAAAGGCGCTTAAAGTGGCAAACGTTCATGGCATTGAAAATTTCAGCGCGTCCAATGGCTGGATCGTCCGATTTCGGAAAAGGTATAACCTAACCTATAGGGAGCGTGCACGGTACTAGTAACAGAGCGCTCTAGCGGAGTTCCGAGAATTAATACGGTGAGGGTGCGTTCCGCTGAAGAAGACTTGCATCGTAGTTAGGACAAATATCGTTGCATCTTTTCATCAAGGTATGAAGTAGTGCTATGGAAGTTGTAATACAATATGGGTTTGAGTACATACACTTCCAAAATAGTCGCAAGTCAACTGTGAATAAAGCGCAGAAAGTAGTTGACAGTGGCCATGTGTTGCAAGTGAAGGAAGGCGAACTGTTTCCAGTTGTACACTTACCAGCTTAGTCATAAGACGAGTGTTAGCAAAAGCTCGTACAAGGTTACAATTGAGGTAATTACGTTAGCTCATTATTGTTAAACATACAGTATTATATTTCACATTTTAATTTTATGATTCATTGAAGTCTGTAATACTTATAATTTCTATTACAGCTTGACATCAACGAAACTGTGTTGAATCAAACTGTGACTGTGTGGCTGGTGCCGGTGGACACTGTAAACACGTATGTGCCATTATACAGTTCTGCAATTCTGATTCAGGATTTAGTAAGACAAATTTGCTGCAAGAATGGGGAAACCAAATTTGAAAACAGCTGATATGTAATACTATTGCTGTTAATTATGCAATAGTATTACATACCAGCTGTTAATTATGTAATAAATTTAAGTGCTCACAATATGATTAACCCTTTCCGCTGGTGTCGACCTGAGGTCGACAGCCGTCACTTAGTGTAATAGCTCGTGTGTCGACCCTGACACAAGGGTCGACGCAATGTTTCGCCGTTCGTTGCTAGGTTACCTAGAATGTCAGGGCTTTTGTACTTCGTTTCATAAGTGCTGTTCCCTTCTGGAAACCGAAAGAAACCAAATAACTGTGTTCTAGTTTCTCTTTGCTTCGCAAAATTGCTCAGTTTCCTTGACAATGGAAAGCAGTCGCGTGAAGCAACATGGCGGCGCACAGTCTGACCAAAGCTGAGATTCTTACGTCTATTTCATCTGATTTTTATGATAGTGACCATGAAAGTGATGAAAATTTTGAATCTGGCGATGAAAGTGATGTATCCATTAGTGATTCAAATGACGATATTGATATCAGTGTCGCAAGAAATCATGGAGGAGGTGAAAGTATTGTGACTCGTCCCGGTCCCAGTCTTACAGTGCGGACCTCGAACATACCTTGGAGATCGCGGAGAACGGGTGATGCAAGATTAGTCAAATTTCTTTACAGATTAGTCAGTGGATTCGTAAGTTGTGGCAAGAGGCCTAAAATGGAACTAGAGTACTGGTAGCTATTTTTTAGTGCTCAGTTGATAACCTCTATTGTCCATGAGACAAACAAATTTGCCGAAATGAAAATACAGTAAAATACTCCACTTCAGAAGAGATCTGGTTTTCTCGGAACGCTGTGACATTAGAAGAGCTGAAGGCATTTATTAGTATAATTATCAACATGGGGATGAACAATAAGGCAGAAATGCAGG
Organism: Anabrus simplex; assembly: GCF_040414725.1. Taxonomy (NCBI): domain Eukaryota; kingdom Metazoa; phylum Arthropoda; class Insecta; order Orthoptera; family Tettigoniidae; genus Anabrus; species Anabrus simplex. Next base: position 122,411,987 of record NC_090268.1, on the reverse strand, counting down.
ATTATTTTAGTGAAGACTGGTTGGATAAGCAAGCAGGGCTCCATCCAGGTATTTGCTTTGAATGCTTCCACACACCCAAGACATACCGTTAAGAAAGTGAATAACTTGATTTTGCGTCCTGTAAATACCATACATTCATTATTTTTTAGTTCCTTCCTGTATATATTGTTACAACCAGTACTTAATACCAGGTTTTAAAGTATGAAGAATGCTGACAGAAATAAATACAAGTTGGGAGGAGAAATCAGGACTTACAAATAATTCGAGTGGAAAGGGTTAATACAGTGTAGATTTTATATCTTCAAGGGTCCGTAAAATATGCGAAAGGGAAGAAGGCTGAAGATATATTTTCCAAGGAGAGGGCGAGAACTGACAAGGGTGCTGTTATTACCATCGATGAACTAGGAAAAATAGATGTAGATAATTCATCTTGGACTGAAATGATTAGAGCGGAGCTGAAAACAGGGTCTGAATCGGTAGCTAAAAGTTTGTGTGAAGAGTTGTGCAACAATAGCGTCAGTATTGGCATAAAGGCAAATTTTAATAAACTCGTGAACGAGTTGCTTCAGCTTCAAGACGATTCCACAGTGTTCACTTCTGGAGAGTTTGTTTTAAGTGACAATTTTTATACTTCTCATATTATGCTAAAAACAGAAAAAATACTTGATACAGCATTTAAACCTCAGTTTCCAAGTGAAGGTGATGAATGGTTGAAAATATAATTTAAATGTATAATAACATAACTTGTACGAAGAATACATGTAACATCTCTCATCTATTCTTGCTGACGTTTCTGATTTCATTTCTGTGCAATCTATTATAACTCGTGCGTCAGGATAAAATGTTTTAAAAGCCAAAGCAAAGTATTTTGCACGTAAAGTTTGATAGGCCAGGAAATAAAATTAGAAGTGTGTTTCTTGACTGCTCCGAGAGCAGTAAAAAATATTCGCGCAGCAGTAGTCCGATGTACACCAAATATGACTGCCAAGGCAGCAAAGGTTATACCCAATTTCATTTTCATTAAAAAGAGTAAACAACACTTTAGTAACAACGAAAGTAAAAAATGGAATGTTTTAAATGAAACACTTGTTAAATCCTTCAACTGTGCCTCATTTTTTATGCTCTGGTATCCATGAAATCCTCTGCATATGTCCAGGGGGGTGTTGGGACCAGAACTTTTATCCACCTTCTCCGAAATACTTGGAGATACTGTGGTTGAGTTGCACTGTGTGCCTACATCATTCCCACTAAAAACACCAGTGAATTCGAAAGTTGTTTAAATCTGAAATGCTGCTTGCACCGACTTATGTAGTTTTTCACACTCATTTTTCCACAAATTCATGAGTTTCCTGTTTAGAAGACGTATGTGTATTTAAGCATTTCATTCTTTTACTCACTCTTTCAAATCGGGATACATCACATTCTCTTTTCAGTTTCTTCTTATAGCTCTCATGAAACACAGATGGTATATGTGATGGATGATTTTCCATATTACTTGGCTTTCCTCCAACAGAATGACGGAACATTTGGTGGGTTCCCATGGGAGTTTCATCTGCACTGAAATGCAGGAAAATTATTATTATTATTATTATTATTATTATTATTATTATTAATTATAATATATTCGGCATAGTCAAGACATGTGCATATGGAGGGACATAAATGCTGTAATGCATACTTGAAATGAAATGTACTATTTCAAAGTGTACTTAAATGAACGTGTTCTTGAATTGGCATACCTGGTTTGAAATGTGTGATATGAAATGTGTGATTTACGTCACAAATGAAATAAGGTACTGTACTTACTTCTTCCTACAGCCGAAATAGACTTCCTGCGTCTGTCCGATTCCCATGGACGACCAGGAAATGTGTGAAATGCAATTCCTTTTCCATACGTGTTTCTAGGTGTGTTGTGGCAGTTCACTACACAACCGTTTCTATTTTATTTAGGCATTTTGATATACTACTACTACCACAATTTCACACTTAGTTACACAGCCTGGATTGACCGCTCAAGACAGGATCACCAAAACGTTACCAATTTCTTCCGCTAGAGGCGCTAAGAGCGGCCGTGCACGCTCCCTATAGAACTGTTTGTGGGGAATCTAATGCAGTTAGTGATGAAATTGTGGAAGAATGGATCGATAGAAGATTGCTGGAGCTGACCAAGGATTACAAACCCAGGAACATTTTTAACCTAGATGAAACTGGACTGTTTTTCAGTGTGTTGCCCAGCAAGACTTTGGCATTCAGAGGAGATAAATGCCATGGTGGGAAACACTGTAAGAGGCAGCTCAGTGATGTTGGGAGCCAATGCTGATCGCTCCGAGAAGCTCCACCTCTCTGTGATACGGAAATCTAATAAACCTTGTTGCTTCAAGAATGTGCAATCATTGCCTACTGTCTACGATGCCAACCATAAAGCTTGGATTACCTCAGATCTTTTCCGACAGCAGTTAACCTATGGATTTAGGGGTTATTCACTCTAAGGGCCGGTTCTACCATCTGCTGGTAAAATGGCTGGCAGCTGCCCGGGTGGTAAACTACCTGGGGGTGTAAATCAGCTGGTACTTTGCCTTGCGTGCAACCACCTCCGCGCGAGCGCTGGGTAGCTACCCGGAGTTAGACACCGATATACGGAGTTGGCTAGACTGATTTTCAGGTACTTCTCACTTTCGAGTGTGGTACTATCTATCATCAGATGTATGAAGCTCATTTTGATTGTCTTATTTTCCTGTGCTTCCATTTGTTGATTATCATCAAAAAGCCTAATAAGGGGAGTCTTAAGAGTTATGGACAACGATTTATGTCAAGCTTTTGTGATTTTTAGTCTGAGCTTCAAAATCAATACCTAATTGGGATTAAAATCTCGATATTACATTTTCTTACGCCAGTTATAACCTGTCATGTGAGGCAGCGTTTTTGGATAGTATTTTCATAGTAGATTGGTCAAGTTGCTCGCTCCGTAATAGAAGGTACGCAGGTTGTCATAGTCTTTCTAATTTACATTAAAAAATTTATTTTCGTTCCCTGCCGTTCTTAACTGTTTTTCACGCTCTTCCATATACGTATGTACACCACATCTTCCTTACGGACTTATTGCCTTTGAGCATTCTTAAGTATCTCCACCATGCTCTATTTGCAACTAGCTCTGTGACCTCGTTTAGTTCCACATGCTTCCATTTATTGATAATGCATTTCATTCTAATGTTTAATTTTATGAAGATAAAGTTGGAAGGTACTGTTAAAGAACTAATCAGGGTAAATACCCATCATAAGAAGAGGAATTCGGGAATGGAATAGTTTCCAATTTCTTCGAAATAATTTACAAGAAGACTGTGTAAACAACTGATAGGGAATCCACTACCTGAGCGACAGTCCTATATACTATATTAATCTTAACATCACTAAGTAGCACACATATAAAGCATTTTCCTAGTAGACATAATATTGTGATAAAATATTTCAATGAAATATATTATTAACAAAAGAACGTATGTAAAGAGGAATACCAATTAATACAACGCTAATAATGAAATTTTAAAAAATCGTCATAATGAAGACTCGAACCTGCAAACTTCGGATTGTGAACTGAGCGTGTTAGCCATTACGCTACGAGAAAGCTTGGGGCCGTTGGGATATATAGGATTAAGTTATACCTGGTGTCTGATAACTTAGAAAGTAGAAAATTAAATCCTATTTGAAATTATTTCCAAATAGGTTTTGATTTTGATTTTATATCCTTTTAGAGTTCCTTCGCGAAAGCTTGACATATAAAATGTGTTCCCTACGCTATCAGTGAGAGAGGCTTGTGTGACCGTTGCAACTCAAAGGAAGCATTAATGTTCAAAATCCTGCAATACAATATCGATCACTGTTACAGTATAGACACGAGGTGATACTCCCACGTGCACGTCCCAGGTGGCGGATAGGGGGGTCCTAACCGGCTTGCCGGCGGACTTGAGGGAAATAAAATACCTCTCGCGGACCAAACACACACCCCCTGTGGGTGGGGGAGGCAGACGAATAATACACCCACGGTATCCCCTGCCTGTCGTGAGAGGCGACTAAAAGGGGCGACCAAGGGATGATTGCATTCGAACCATGAAACTACATGTGATTAGTACCACCATGCGGAGAACACCAAGGGTCGCTTTTACTTGTGCGTAGTACCACTATATTAGGTACGAAATAGGTTTATGATTAGTAGCATACAGGAGCACCGCGCAGTCAGCTTTTGCAGTACCTGTGATTAGTACCACCATATGAGCAGAACCATGGGATGATAGCTACCATGGTTCTGCCTTGCCTGTGATTAGTACCCACTATATGAGGAACACCACGGGATAGTGGAAGGTCCGTGTGGTTAGTACTCTTATGTGATGAACACCATAGGTTTGCGTTGCCTGTAAATAGCGCCGCAAAGTGGGAAAAACATAGGTCTGTATTATACGTCGATTTTCATAACCTCTGAGTAGTACAATAATGTGTGGAATACCGCAAGTCGCTGCTACTTTTGATTAGTACCGCAACAGGACAGATACCATGGTTCTACATTACTAGTGATAAGTATCATTCTGAGGGGCCTTTGACCTGTATTTTGGACCCATTTAGACACCAAGCATCCTCGTTTCAGGATTATGCTTTGGAAGTGGTCCCTTGGTCAGTAATACTATTAACTATGATAGTTTTTGAGTCGGATCCACTGATTGTTTTAAATTCATGTTCATTCATGCATTCATTCATTCATTCTTCATGACATTTTGGTCAGTGAATGATTTTGAACTTTTACTTTGTCGTTTCATTTCGTACCTTCAGGGGCCGATGACCTCGATGTTAGGCCCCTTTAAACAACAAGCATCATCATCGTTACAGTATGATGCTTTTTTCAGTATGCTAAGCTAATTTGAGTTGTATGTCACCAGAAATACAGCTAACAATGTTCAGCTCTCAAAACTTGCCCAGCAGGTAGTCTTATCAGGCCCTCGAAGTAGCCGATAAATTACGCGCCAGGTAACGACAATTTATGCTGCCGATAGCGCTACCTGGGAGTGGTCGAACAGAAACATCCTTTTATGCGGTGGGCAAGTTACGCGCTACTTTACCGGTAGGTGGTAGAACCGGCCCTAAGTCACTTTATGGGAAGAACCTGGTGCAGCGAATTTTATTCCTTATGGATGTTGGAAAGGATCCATCATCATTTAAAGTTTCAATCCTGGATGCGCTTCACTTCATTGCAAAGTCTTCGAAAGCCGTGAAGCAGACTACCATCTCAAATTGTTTCTTGAAAGCAGGATTTTTCAAGAATCATCCCGAACCTCAGCTGCAAGAAGAAGGAGGAGGCGGCCTGCTACCTGATGAATGTTGCAGTCAGACTGCACTACTGAAGATTCTTTGGATGGATGATTCTGTGATCACTGCAGAGTAAAGAAGTGTGGAGGAGTTGGATGCTGAGCAAACAGCAGCAGTCTCTCCCACCAGTGACAATGATGAACCAGAAGACAGTGAAGTGATGCCTACCAGTGCTGATGCAAGTGCAGCAGTGGATGTTTTATGCCGGTATCTGTCATCTGTAGAGGAGTGTGAAATTTTCATAACCTTTATGAGCTTCAAAAACAAATAAGAGGTCATAAGAAATAAGAAGTGTAAACAGAGATCGATTCTGGAATATTTTGGTAGGAGGCAGTGATTGTGTGGTTTTCCATCTGGAATAAATTTGTGTTAATATTGTAAATACAGGTACAATAGTAGCAATTAAAATGTTCCATTCAGAGAAAATATTGCATCTTGGGAATGTGATAGTAGCAGGTGATCTCAATTTACCAAATGTCAATTGGGAAGGTAATGCGAACGACAGGAAGCATGACCAACAAATGGCAAATAAGTTAATATGGGAAGGGCAGCTGATTCAGAAAGTGATGGAACCAACTAGAGGGAAGAATATTTTGGATGTGGTGCTGATAAAACCAGATGAGCTCTATAGAGAAACCGAAGTAATAGATGGTATTAGTGATCACAAAGCTGTTCTTGTCGTAGTTAAAAATAAATGTGAAAGAAAGGAAGGTATTAAAATTAAATCCCACGTAATTTGAAGAAGCTCTCGTTCCCAGACACATGAGATACAGTTTTGCATGTTATTTAAATTGTTTAATTCGAAATACGGATAATTCGTAATTCGAAGTACAATGTCTGCCCCATTACCGAAATTCAGACTTTTAATTCGAAACTGCCTTTACATTTTAAAACAATATGTTACAGAGTAAATTCAACTCTAAATTTATGCGCGTCATAATAGAACGCATGTTCTGGAACGGGGAGGGGTAGCTTTCCGCACTTACACTCACTTCGGTGGATCTACAGTGCGCTTCATGATTGCCAAGTTGAATGAAATCTGAATTCTTTTGTATTCAACCTTTTAAGGAACACCGTAATATCACGCAACAGGCAGTGTGCAGGAAAACAGAATGCGCGAACACTGGGGATGCCAACAGTTGACGAAAAAGCGTGGCTCATATAATAAATTCATAGGCACCGAACAATACTGTCATAGCCGATGAAACTGCATTGCTTTATTTTAATGCGAGCCCAAACGGTCTTGTGGTTTTAAAGGAGAAAGTGCCAGCCGGGGAATCGTACAAGGGTCGGGGATCTTTGTTGCAGTTGCAATGCACATGGAAGCGAGAAACTTTATCCCTTCGTCATAGAAAAGTTTGATAAGTTACAATGTTTTAAGGGCGTCGGGCACTTTCCATCCCAGTACAAAGCATCTAAAGGTGCAAACAGTACAGATATTAAAAAAATTATGCATTTGCACAGGGGAACCAGCATAATTTATCCTCGTCTTTGAATTGTGTGATTTTTTTTCTTTCGTTGCGTGAGGTTATGTTCGTCAGTGATTTATCCAAGTGCATTATTTGAACATTGTAAATGCACCTTGTTGGATACATTTCGGAAATAGTTTTTCCATGGCATTGGAAAGGTTTAAACTGTGAATTGAGGTGATTGCATGTATTAATGGGTCTTAGAATACTTTGTGACGCGGCAAGTGTTCACATTTCTGAAATACGAGAGAAGTGCCATGGCGGGAAATCGTACAAGGATAGTCATAGGAAAGTTTGATTTTAAGGGCATCGGGTACTTTCTCTGTAAATACAAGGCATCTAAAATGCATACAGTATATTACTCCAATGAATAAAGCACTTGCACATGGGAGCCAGCATAGATTTCTCCTAGTCTTTGAATCGTGGTTTTTTTTTTTCTTTCCTTCTTTCTTTCTTTCTTTCTTTCTTTCTTTTGTTGCGTGAGGTTATATTTGCCAGTGAGATATGCAAGTGCATTATTTGAATACTGTAAATGCACCTTTTTGGATACATTTTGGAAATAGTTCTTTTTTCATGGCATTTGAAAGGTATAAACTGTGAATCAAGGTTAACTGCATGCAGTAACGGGCCTTAGAATATTTCGTAACGCGGCAAGGGTTGGTACTTCTGAATTACGAATTGGCGGTTAATTCAAAATCACGTAATTCAAAGTCTGATTTTTTATATGGCTGATAAAATAGGCATGAGGGAGTTTTTAAAAAGTAACTATAATCGCTGGAAAATGGTAAATAACAATGTAAACAGACTCTGGGATGGGTTTAAAACAATTGTTGAGGAATGTGAAAATAGGTTTGTTCCTTTAAAGGTGGTAAGGAATGGTAAAGATCCACTATATTATAACAGAGAAGTAAAGAGACTGAGAAGGAGGTGCAGACTGGAAAGAAATAGTTAGAAATGGTTATGGAAGTAAGGAGAAATTGAAGGAACTTAATAGGAAATTGAATCTAGCAAAGAAGTCAGCCAAGGATAACATGATGGCAAGTATAATTGGTGGTCATACAAATTTTAGTGAAAAGTGGAAGGGTATGTATAGGTACTTTAAGGCAGAAACAGGGTCAAAGGAGGACATTCCAGGAATCATTAATGAACAAGGGAATTGTGTATGCGAGGATCTTCAAAAGGCAGAAGTATTCAATCAGCAGTATGTAAAGATTGTTGGTTACAAGGGTAATGTCCAGATAGAGGAGGTTACTAATACTAAAGAAGTATTAAAATTTACCTATGACAACAATGACAATTACAGTAAGAGACAGAAGTTGAAAGCTGGAAAAGCAGCTGGAATTGATAAGATTTCTTGGGATATACTATGGATATAGTACCATATCTGAAATACTTGTTTGATTATTGTTTGGTTGAAGGAGCTATACCAAATGAATGGAGAGTTGCTATAGTAGCCCCTGCGTATAAAGGAAAGGGTGATAGACATAAAGCTGAAAATTGCAGGCCAGTCAGTTTGACATGCATTGTATGTAAGCTTTGGGAAGGCATTCTTTCTGATTATATTAGACATGTTTGCAAAATTAATAACTGGTTTGACAGAAGGCAGTTTGGGTTTAAGAAAGGTTATTCGACTGAAGCTCAGCTTGTAGGATTTCAGCAAGATATAGCAGATATCCTGGATTCAGGAGGCCAAATGGACTGTATTGCGATTGACCTATCTAAGACATTTGATAGGGTAGATCATGGAAGACTACTGGCAAAAATGAGTGCAATTGGACTAGAAAAAAAGTGACTGAATGGGTGGCTATATTTCTAGAAAATAGAACTCAGAGAATTAGAATAGGCGAAGCTTTATCTGACCCTGCAATAATTAAGAGGGGAATTCCTCAAGGCAGTTTTATTAGACCTTTGTTTTCTTATATAAATATCAATGATATGTGTAAAGAAGTGGAATCAGAGATAGATAAGGCTGTTTGCATATGATGTTATTCTGTACAGAGTAATAAATAAGTTAAAAGATTGTGAGCAGCTGCAGCGTGACCTCGATAATGTTGTGAGATGGACGGTGGGCAATGGTATGATGATAAACGAGGTTAAAAGTCAGGTTGTGAGTTTCACAAATAGGAAAAGTCCTCTCAGTTTTAATTACTATGTTGATGGGGTGACCGTTCCTTTTGGGGATCATTGTAAGAACCTAGGCATTAATATGATTGTTAATAAAGGGTACAGGTCTCTGCACATGGTTATGAGGGTATTTAGAGGTTGTAGTAAGGATGTATAGGAGAGGGCATATAATTCTCTGCTAAGACCCCAACTAGAGTATGGTTCCAGTGTGTGGGACCCTCACCAGAATTACTTGATTCAAGAACTGGAAGAAATCCAAAGAAAAGCAGCTCGATTTGTTCTGGGTGATTTCCGACAAGAGAGTAGCATTACAAAAATGTTGCGAAGTTTGGGCTGAGAAGATTTGGGAGAAAGGAAACGAGCTGCTCGATTAAGTGGTATGTTGCCCGGTATAATTCTCATGTTAGGTCCGTATTGAAATGTACGTAAATACAAAGTGTTATTTTTTATATCCACCTATTCAATACAAAGAGATCTTTTTAGAAATTAAATATTATTTTAAAATGTTAAGGGACATGTTTTGCCCATATTAAGGGCATCATCAGCCTCAAACTCAAACCTGTATGGTGAAAAATCAGGAACCTGATTGATCTTACAAGTCATAAAAAGATATCATTGTAGGTGTCTGTCCAAACATACAAATTGTTAGAATGTCCTTGGCTAAAATTGCAGTATCAAGCTGCATGTCAAAAGTTCACACGATTATACTTTCTGGAGCGTTGAAAAACTTTTTGGGGTAGAGCAATAAACAGCTCAGTCTTTATAATGAAACAGAAATGTGCCTCCTTGAAGAGTCCTACTTCCAAGAAACCATTTTGAGATGGTAATCCATACCTGCCAAGTATTTCGGTTCTTCTGTAAAAAGTACAGATTTTGTATGTTTTACGGTTGTACGGATGAACGTTATTGTATGGATTTGGAATATCCACGCTTGGTTTTGCTTTCTGCGGTCAAATCGGATCTGACTTTTGATAGTAGTTGGTAATAAGAGATGCAGTGTTTGAAATTCGACCGGTAAATATATTGTTAATCACATAGATTTTCACCGTGCTTTTGTCACCTGTTCGACATCAACTGCTACTTCATTCACTGAGATGTTCCCAAACAAGTAGCAGGCTGTGATTTTGAAGAAAAGAAATCCGTGAAAATTGGCAGGCTGTAAATTTATATATAAAACTGTAGTAACTGTGTCGTACTTCATAGCAGCTGTGAAAGGCTTTGTTTGTGTGTGGTTGTGAGTAACATTGGCGGTAGTTCTGAAACTCGTGGAATTGTGTGTCGAATTTATTGGCGATTTAGTATTTTTAGTGGTATTCGTAATGAATTCAACTAAACGATGTCAGTCTGTTAGGGAGGCATATTTTGCTTAATTTCCTTGTTTTATACGATCACGGAAACAGATGAGCACTCATCAAGATGTAACTTTGTGTATTTAATTTCAGGGGTTATCATAACATATATTTGACTTGTACTAGTATTGTTTATGATCTACCCCCTTACCGTCGTTTTTCATTATGTCTCAAGACTTTGCGACGCATGTACGTGTTAAAAAATTTCTGCTTTAGGATCTTCCGGATTTCTCTTTTTGAAAGTTGGCAGGCCTTCCAAGTCGAAGTGAAGTGCATCCAATATTGATACGTTAAAATGCGGATAGATCCTTTCCAGCATCCATAAGAAATTTGCTGCACCAGATTTTCCTAAAGGAGTGTATAACCCCTGCAGCTTGCTTGTGCACTTACCAAACAGAAATTCTAACTGTACATTCCTCAAATTAAAATCCATAACAACAAAGATAAGGCTCTTCCTCTTTTGCCAACCTGTTTTTGCATCCAGAGCAACCAACTGCTGTCATATGTTCTGAGGTCATTATAGATTTATGGTTGGCATCATAGGCAATATTGGTAATGATGGCACAGTTCTGAAGCAACACGGCTTTTTAGGAAGTGAATAGGCATTCATATCTTAAGCACAGTTGGCACAAAAGTTACAATTCGCTCAGACTCTGAAGGATATATAGAATAGTCGCAGCATAATTGAATGTCATAGGTAATAAAGTACATATTATTTCGTATTGGAGAGCAATATATGTGAAACAAGAGCTAAAGGTTTCCACCTATTCAATACTGTTTATTGTAACCTTTAATAAATTACATATATTTGAAACTAGTTTTGGTCTTATTAGAGGACCATCAGTCAAAATCAAAAGTTAAGGCAGGACATGAATTATAGATAACATTTTTTTTATGAAGCAAGCTTGTGCTATTGATATTCAGTGCAAGACAAAGATTTGGATGTAAAAACATCCAGATCTTTACTTATAGCGACAATGGGGTAGGAAGGGGCTAGGGGTGGGAGGGAAGCAGTCGTGGCATTAAAGTATAGCCCCGGCATTTGCCTGGTGTGAAAATGGGACACCACAGAAAACCATCTTCAGGGCTGCCAACAAGGGGTTTGAACACACTATCTCCCGAATACTGGATACTGCCCATGCTTAAGTGATTGCTGCTATTGAGCTGGGAGAGCAAGGGGCTAGGGGTGGGAAGGAAGTGGCCGTGGCATTAAGGTACAGCCCCAGCATTTGCCTGGTGTGAAAATGGGAAACCACAGAAAACCATCTTCAGGGCTGCTGACAGTGGCGCTCAAACCACTATCTCTCGCATAGTGAATACTGGCCACACTTACGCGATTGCTGCTATTGAGCTTCGTAATTTATTCATTAAAAGATAGCCTTTCTGATAATGATCCCCTGACATAGTAGAAAAATAAAACAGAATATCCAAGACTTGCTCTGTTAGCGAAGAAAATATTGTCTATTCCAGCTTAAAATGCGGCAGGCGAAAGAAATTTCAGTCCAGCTGGTAACTTTAGAGCTTGCTTAACCAAGATATAGTAAATGACTCTTGATTTATTCTATAATAAAACATATAGCACAATAATGATGAATGTTTGCTGTGTGAAAGTACAAGTTAATGTTCCCGCTCTTTTAACTTGACAAGTGTTTATAGTACATTTGTAATCGCATTACTTTAATGCATATTTTGTTAAAATATTTGCATGGTGTCCAGCATTTTATAGTTAGCCACTCTCCTTTCCTCGCTCAAGTTTGTTCATCATAACTTCATTGATATAGTTTGTAAGCACCTCAGACTACACGCTGCTAGCCAACTTGCTCAGTCGACCGTATGAGGTTCGAATGAGCGTGAGCAAACGAACTTGGTCATTTGCAGACCTTTAATTTGAACCCACCTGTCTCTCAAGTATAGTGCTGGCAACTATTACTGGCTGTGCTGGTACACATGGAGCTAACGTGTTTAGTATTTCAGTGTTATCATCGTTGTAGATTGATTTATTCATGGAAGTTTCTGCCATCTAACAATTTTCATCTATTCAAGAACATGTAATCATATGTACTGTGCAGTTTGTGTACTCTTTCCATTAAATACACATCTGTTTTTGTATCAGTGTAATCTTGCTCTTGACTTCATGAACGTAGACAGTAACATGAAGACTGGTTTTCTTATTCTATATTGAATCTTAAAATATTTTTAAATGTCTTTTTCGTACTGTTGTAATTTTGTCCTAACTAATGTTTCCTTGCAGTACCCATGGCCATTGAGGAGCAGGTAGCTGTGATCTACTGCGGTGTTCGAGGTCATCTGGACAAATTGGACCCTTCAAAGATCACTGCTTTTGAGAAGGAATTCTTGCAACACATCAAGTAAGTTATTTTTATGCCAGTCGATTAACGCTACACTCAAATTAGTAACAAGGAACAAACAAGTGATATTTGACTCGAGGAATACAGTATTTACTCGCATATCAACCACATATCAATTTTTGACTGAATATTTTCATACATTTTTATGCTGATTTAAGAGCCGCACATACAATTCATCCACGAACCTACTACGCTGGCGTAGCAGGGGGAGAGGTGATACTCCTATGTTGCGCATCCCAGGTGGCGGATAGGGGGGTCCTAACCGGCTTGCCGGTGGACTTGAGGGAAATAAAATACCTCTCGCGGACCAAACACACAACGCTCAGTGGGTGGGGGGGCGCAGAGGAAGAATACACCACGGCATCCCCTGCCTGTCGTAACAGGTGACTAAAAGGGGCGACCAAGAGCTGATTGTATTAGAACCATGAAACTACTTGTGATTAGTACCACCACGCGGGGAACACCATGGGTCGCTATTACTTGCGCTTAGTACCACTATGTTAGGTACCAAATAGGTTTGTGATTAGTAGCAATCAGGAGCACTGTGCGGTTAGGCTTTTACGGTACCTGTGATTAGTAGCACTATATGAGCGACACCATGGTTGTGGCTTGCCTGTGATTAGTACCCACTATATAAGGAACACCACGGGATAGTACGAGTCCCTGTGGTTAGTACACTAATGTGATGGAAACCATAGGTTTGCGTTGCCTGTAAATGGCGCCGCTATGTGTGTAACACCATAGGTCTGTATTACATGTGCGAATTTCATTGCCTGCAAGTAGTACCATAATGTGTGTAATACCGCGAGTCTACGATACTTTTGATTAGTACCGCACCATGTCAAATACCATGGTTCTACTTTACAAGCGATAAGTACCATGAGAGGCCGATGACCTATATTTTGGACCCCTTTAGCTTGCAAGGATCATCGATTCATTATTGAGCTCTAGAAGCAGTCCCTTGGTCAGTATTACTATTTTCTGTCCGTTTCCGAGACTGAGGCATTGCGGGTCGGCTCCTCTGATTGTTTTAACTTCATATCCATCCGTTCACTTTTCGTCCTCAAGCTTTGAATTCTGGTCAGTGGAGGATTTTGAATTTTTATTTTGTCATTGCATTTCATCTCATTTTGTACCATCAGGGGCCGATGACCTAGATGTTAGGCCCCTTAAGACAACAAGCATCATAATCATCATACAATTCATGGGCTTGTTGCAAGAATGTGCATCTGCATTAATGGAAAGAGCCATTGCTACACAGTCTAAACTCAACCATTGTGGAGCATGTTAGTAAATATTTGTCATGGGGAAGGTTAACAGTTACACGCTTCATTCAAGCTAAAAGTAATGAATTCATGGAAGAAAATTATAACAGAACAGCAGCAGGCCATGAAGTTTTTGTTCAAGAAGAACTTCAGAAATTGGAGTAAGTGACATATCGTGGTGCAAAACAGGGAGGTTCCCAGGTGTTGAGGAAGCCTTACTGGAATGGGTGAAAGATGCCAAACAGCGGTTGCATGGTTTCTTATAAAATGTTACAACTAAAGGTATGGGAAATTGCGCAATCCCATTATATTCCAGGAAACATATTCAAGGGAAGTTGCAGGTGGATTACTTGTTTTATGCAGCGTAATAACCTGTCAATCAGCGAAAATCTTCTTTGTGCCAAAAACTGTCATAAGAACTGCACTGATAAAGTTTGAGTTTCACAGGCATGTGATCGGGTTAAGGCAGCAGAACTCCTTATCTCCTCTTGTACATTGGCATTGCTGACCAACTGCTGTGTATTTTGACATGCCAAGGGAGCAGCAAGTATTCTAATTAAAAATACCAGCAACGAAAAGTTAACATTGTACAGTGATGTTTACATTACTGCTTATGGATGTAAACTACCTCCGTACCGGTACATTTATATTTTTTAAAATATATATATAGCCCCTCTCCAATTAAAAGGCCAACAGTGTTGGTAAATTTCAAATCGAATGTAAAATAATAGTCTCCGTGTACAGTTTCTTTCTTTTATTTTTTTGTACGTTTGTGAATAAGTTAAAATCGTTATTATTCATTACCATGTTACTAATTTCTTTTGTGTTATTGACGAATCGTATCAGCCTTTCAGTAGTGTGACAGATCATAAATGTGCAATGCACTGCCAGCTGAGCATAGGGATATGATCAGGCTCACAGTGGCCTTCACAACAACACATACGCGGAGGAGGAATCTTAGACCAGTCTCACAAACAAACTGCGCAGGAACAAAGCACACACATCTCTTACTACTTCATCAGGCTAACTACAAGTTTGTCAGATTCGCAGTTTAGAAAAATAAATCTATGAATAAGTAAATTACTCTCTTTGTTGTGATAATTTGCAAGTAAGCTGATCAAAACATGGGCAGGTAGTACATTTATTTGCTTTAAAGGCTTGTTTCAAATAAATGGCCTGAACACAATGGGCTGGATATTATAAAATTGCAATTAATATTTCCACAGCATGTGATGTAAAAAGCGAACGCATTCAAGTCTTCGCCAAGCCTGGCGTCATGTAATGACAGACCATTAAATTCTATTATGGCCTTCAATGAAGTTGTATTGAAATCATTGCTCATTTTAATTATGTTTTTGTCCTATATTTACCATGCTTAATTTGACGGTGGATGTACCAGTATCAGCCCGTTGTAATGTACCAGTCAAAAGCCATACTGGCAATAGTGCGGCATCTCTCTATTATATAAATACCTCTCTAATAATAGTTTCAATGGTTAGTGTATGACCCTGGGTCTTTTAAGAATTTTGTCTGAAATTTGTCTGCATCATAGCCATACCCCCTATTTCGGGACCTTAAAATTGGCATAATAACTACAGCCGATATGTGAATACGGTATTCCTGGAAGTGATGTTACTTAACCTGAATGAGAGAAAACTGATGAATTGATTGGTTTGAGTAGCATAGTTGGGCAGGGGGAGGAAATAAAAGAAGAAAGATTTTCTTAAGGTCGTAGGATCGACTATTGATACAGTAAGTCGGTAGTGTTTTCATTCAAGACACCTGTCAGGTGTTTCTACTTGCTATTTAAAAAGTAAAATATCGGCAGTGCATTTCCATTGGGTACCACTTCCAAGGCAGGTTACTGTTGCCATAGCCTGTTGCTTGCAACAACACATTTGTAACGCCATGTTACTTGTTCACTTTTGTAAATGAAGTAATTTTGGTATAAGACGTACATTTTGTGTATGAAATAACTGTATTTTCAGTTGTCTCAAAAATAGCTTGCTAAAAAGGCAAAAGACAAATTAATATTAAGAAGTGTAAAGACATTCACATACTGTATTTACTCGCATTATTACCTTCCCCCACCTTTAAATTTAGAGGGCAAAACTCAAGGGGGAGGGAATACGTGAATGTTCCGCGATGATTACAAAAAAAAAAAATCTAATGTAAAATTGAGATATACAACTTCAAAAACTCCATTTATTTATCAAACTATTAACAGTGCTTAAATAAAGTCAACATTGCTATCCTTTACTCTCCATATCTTTCTTCGGGCGGTACACCATAATTTCTCCGCACCTCTTGTTTTAATTAATACGCTGGATGCACCATTCGTATGCACTATCGTACTTCAAGGAACTCTTCAGTCGGAGTTGAAATCGGAGATGGCTTCAGATATTACCAAAAAAAAAAAAAAGTGAAAAATCAAAATAAATGGGAATTACGGAAACAATAAATAATTTTGTGTAAGTTTGCTGACAAACCTATGAAATTAGATTGCAGCAGAAGTTAGTTGTAGCGAGAATTCATAATGGCGAAAAATACTCCCGATAACGGATTGTCATTGTTATCATTTTTCGTAACGGTAGGAAAAACTATTCATACACATTAAAATCTGTATGGAATGGCAATAAGTTTGTTCAAAACTTGCGTTTTCACAGATGATATCCACACTACAACTTGCTAGTTTGTTATTTTTCGAAATCCGATACTACATGAAAGTGTATGTTTAATTTCATTCTGAAAAAAGTATAGCATCACTCCAGAGGCTTCTGTGGACAACTTTCCAGTTTTCTTCGTCAAAAAGGTCACCTAAACTAACCCTATATGTAACGTGAAAACATATTTCTAGTGCATGTAGAGAAATGATCTCCTTGCTACAAAATTACATGGAAACATCCTTGCCGAAGTGTAACTAGCCGCAAAAAAATATAAACTATCCTCTGAATCAGTGAGGTACTCTGCCATATCTTGAGGTGTATCACATTTTTACTTAATTTTAGTATATAACATTAAAAATTAAGAGAATTCTTACTTCAGCCTTTATATCTAACGAGTTAACTGCTATCGGCCACGTTTTTTACTCATTTATTAGGTAATCCTGTTCTCTTCCACGTCTGCTTTTCTTTACAGAACAGCAGTTGACGGGTATTACTAATAGACTCAAACATCGCCTTCAAATGACGAGAGAGCTCACTAGTGCACATAGCGAGAAAACTATACTGAAGGTTGCATTTGTGGCAAACTTTTCAGTGTTCTTATTCAAACGGTCGCCTATTAACCATACATGAAAACATATTTCAAGTGCCAGTAGAGAAATGATAACCTTCTCGCTATAAATTTTCATGATAATAGCCTTTCCGAAATTTAACCAGGTATGAGAAAATATAAAACTAACCTCTGAAATCAATGATGCCCTCTGCCATATCTCGAAGTGTATCCTCTTCTTTCTTACTTGCAGTATTTAGCATTAAAATTTAGCGATCGATTATTTCAGCTTTTATTTTTTAAGAGTTAACACTGCTATCAGACACATTATTTACGCATTACGAAAACATGTTCTTTTTCATTTACGGAATAGGAGTCGACGGGTATTGCTAATAGACTCGGACATCACCTTTGAATGTTAACGAGAGAGCTCGCTAGTGGACAAAGCGAGGAAACTATACCGAAGATGATCGATCGCATGCAATATAATCGCTGGGTGCATAAATGTCGGTAACATAAAAAATCGTGCATGCTCGTAGTAACAGATGCGTCAGTGATAGGGCTCTCGCTGTAACCGGAGGATAATACACAGTTTAATACAGCAATTTTGAAGGGACAGACAAAAACTGTCGTCATAATGAGGTTCTTGTTATATGCCGTACTCGTTATAGTGGACTTGTACTGTACTTTGTCTGTGTAATTACGTGGTAGATGCTAAACCAGCGTGGTTCGTCTTCGAGATTTAAGTCCATGACTCCAGATAAAATGAACAGCCCGTCCCATGCTTTAAATCACCCCTTGGTAATACAGTAAAACCCCGTTGATTTGAAGTCGTTGGGACGCTAAAATCGGACTTTGAATGACGTGATTTCGAATTAACTGCCAGCTCTTAATTCTAAGACCCGTTCTGCGTGCAGTTAACATTAATTCACAGTTTAAACCTGTGAAATGCCATGGGAAAAAAATCCAAAATGTATCCAACGAGGTGCATTTACAGTATTCAAATTCACAATACAGTATTCACTTGGATAACTTGCTGACAAAGATAACCTCACGCTACGAAAGGAAAAAAGCATGATTCAGAGACGAGGAGAAATCCATGCTGGCTCCTGTGAGCAAGCCCTTATTCATTGGATTACAGAACTGAATGCATTATAGATGTCCTATACTTGCACAGAAAGTACCCGATGCCCTTAAAACCTTGTGGTTTATCGAACTTCCCTTTTGACGATGGGAAGAAGTCTCTCGCTTCCGTGTGTATTGCAACACTGTGCAATGACACACACCCCCTCCCTTGTACGATATTCTGGCTGGCACTTCCCTCCCATAAAACGGTAAGACCATTTTGGCTCAGCATTAAAAAAATGCTGTTTCATCGGCATTGACAATATTATTCGGTATGTACGAATTGATTATATGAGCCACGCTATTTCGTCAACTGCCGATGTTCGCAGATTCTGCTTCTCCGCACACTGCCTGCTACATGACGTTAATGGTGTTCCTTAAAACCCTGAATACAAAAGAATTAAGCTTTTACTGGAAATTAGCAAATATGAAGCACACTGTAGACACAGTGAAGTGAAAGTACTGAAATCTACCCCCAGCACGTCCCAGAAGACACGTTCTATCACAAAATGGTTAAATTTCAAATTTAAATTACTCTTTTAAAAAAACCTATCTTTTAAATCTAAAGGCAGTTTTGAATTAAGTCTGAATTTCGGTAATTGGACCGACATAGTTCTTCGAATTACGAATTATCCGTATTTTGAATTAATTTAAATAACATGAAAAAACTGTACCTTATGTTTCTGGGAATGAGAGCTTCTTCGAATTAGGTGGGATTTTGAATTAACCGGTTTCGAATTATCAAGGTTCTACTGTACTTTCTTTTTGTTGTGTTCTTAGCTTTCATCTGCAGCAGTGCTGTCATCAGTTCCACTACGTAGTCCAGCACTTATTTCTAGATCTCGGGAAATTTTCGCACTTTGGGTCACAAAATGATCTACACTTTGATTTAGCTTTCTTTAATCCTTTTTTCCGAGCCTGCCAACGGCAAATTAATTTTGGTTCTACACCAAACTCTTCCTGTATACTTGGTACAATTTTGTTCCTGCAAAATGAACAACTGTAAGTTTAAACTGTGCGGTATAACTGCTATTCTTTCGTCCCATTTTGCACGTCACTTTACAACTCCCTCGTCTCGCTGCTATAAGGGATTGGAGGCAGGCCAGAGTAGCATGTGCTTAGAAGGGATTGTTATGGCTTTGGACTGTTTTGTTCGCAGAGGTATTTGTAATTCTTGGAATGCAGGGAACAGGCTTGTAGGGTGCAAGCGGTGTACAAGATGCTTGAGGAAACTACACGACATGCGAAAAATGAGAGAAGAATAAGATTCAGGAAATATGTCCTCAAAATCACGGTGGTGATGGCATGCAAGTAAATACTATATGTTAAAACTCTAGGCGCAACCTTCTTATAATTGTTGAAATGTTAGAACTTTTCTTACTGAAGTACTCCCCTTGTGCTTAATCTCTTCTCATAGTCCAAGCAGAAAAAAAAAAAATGGCTTCCTCTATAACAAAGAGAACATTTTTTGTCAACCAGAATATTTCATTTTCTGGCTTATGGACTCTCATTATACTACTTTCAGAAGCAGATGTATACTGACTACGGTAATAACTGTTCACAGCATACGTAAGTTGAAGATGGGAGACTTGTTTTTAAAAAGAAAACTGTGTACTTCTCAATGCATGGTGGACTTACAATCGGACAGAACAGGAGAACCATACTAGTAGTAGCAGAAGTACAGTAAAATATTGCCGTAAAGAATGTCAATATAACGGAATATTAAAACATGCTACATTATTTTTATGTCCCCTAATTCACCCTTTCTATAGGAACGGGTAGCAAGAGGGAATTGGAAAGACAAGTTAAGGTAAAGAGACCAGTTGGAAGACCGAGAAGGTGGATGGATCAGATTTGGAAGGACATTAGAGAAGCTGGATTGGATGTGGCGGAAGTAATGGAGCAGGAAAAGTGGAAGGGCAGAAAGGAGTGGAGGAGGCTTCTTAACCACACCCGGGCGACTGGAGTGGGACATTGATGATGACACATTTGCAGAAATTTAAAAAAAATTTTAAAAAAAGGTAAACCAGGCGAGTTGGCTGTGCAGTTAGGAGCATGCAGCTGTGAGCTTGCATCCCGAAGATAGTGGGTTCAAACCCCACTGTCCGCAGCTCTGAAGATGGTTTTCAGTGGTTTCCCCATTTTTTTGCTAGTCAGAGGCTGGGATTGTACCTTAATGCCACAGCCACTTCCTTCCCACTCCTAGCTCTTTCCTATCCCATTGTTGCCATAAGACCTATCTGTGTCGGTGCAACGTAAAGCAAAATTGTATTTTAAAAAGTGATTTTCTTCTCTCCCCCCTCCTTCTCCAAATTTTGTCATTTGAAATCCAGGTGTGCGGGTCTTATTCGGGGGGTGGGTGGCATTTGGGATTGTACGGTAAATTGAGCATTGATGTATGTCTCTTCTTATTTTCAAATCTGAATTGTGATACTGGTCTGCCAGGCCTTTGGTACTGTGTTTTCCTTAATAATCTTGTTGAAGTCTGTAAGCCATACTACACCTTGTTTCTCAAAAAGACTCCATACCTTCGCCAGGATATCTGCACCAGGTGCTTCCTAGGCTTCATTTTGTTGATTGCAGTGGAGACTTCTCCATAGTGATAAGCACTGGGCCATCGATGGGTTGAGCTGTAGAGATGACTTGGTAACGTGCTGCTTTGGCAGTTGCTACAGCTTGTCACAGTGGTCATAAGATCCCGGTACTGTTATAAATCCTCTATGCTGCATGTCTGGTGCCATGTCCTATAAGCAACCTTCTTTGCCCAGGTTGCTTGCTGCACGGCATCTGACCCCCAGGTCTGCTTGTCAATAAGGTGTCTTTTTGGTTTGCTGACAGCTAGGGGGGATGTGACAAGTCTTGATGGATTGTTCCACCAATTTCCTATGACATTGTACAGTTTGAGGTTGATGATTCCGATGTTGCTTTGATGGTAGCTTGATATTCTACTAGTTTCCACCATTTAATGTGTTCTGTTTTGGTGATGTATCTCACAGATGCATATTCTGTATTGATTATGGCATCTAGTACAACTTGTCCTACATTTCCACGTTGTTAGAGTGAAAACAGTGCACAATTCGTATAATATGTTTCCATATTCTTATATTAGGAATGTTAGTTTCAATATGTATTTCTGTATTGGTGATAGTGTACAGCATGCTGAACTCTTCCATAGTGAATGAAAGCTTCTTTCGTCCACTCCTTTCATCCACCTCTTAGTCGTTTTCCTGTAATCTCCATTTCGTGCATACTCCTTGGTATCTTTTCTCGTTATTCTATTCATGTGTCCATACAATCTAAGTCTAGTTGCCTCTATCCAGCGTTCTAGTGGCTCTTCTTTTACTCTATCTCTAACAGTCTTATTTCTCACCTTATCTATTCTTGTCACTCCTATCCTGCTTCTCAGTTTCATTTCGCCTGTATCTTAGTCACGGCTCTCTACCTCATTGCCCAAGTTTCTGCTGCATTCGTCAGAATAGGTACATAGTACGTCCAGTATATCTTTTGCTTCTGTGAGGGGGACAGCTTTGCTCCAAACCAGGCTTCTGACACTTGTCAGGAACGCTCCTGCTTGTCTTTCACACTCAATTATCACTTCTTCCACTTTCCTCTGGTACTTTTCAGCTACTTGCAACTCTCTACCTTCCTAAGATGTTCCCCTCCAAGCATTATCCCTCTCGTAGGTTTTTTCCCCTCGTTCTAGTTGTGATCACTATCTTGCTCTTTTTGGTATCAAATTTCATTCCATATTGTTTCACCTCATCTTCCCATACATCTAACTGTTCCTGGATATCCTCTCCCTTTTCTCCTCAGACTAACAAGTCATTTGCAAACATCATCACTTATTTTTTCTCCTCCAGTTTTCCTTGCCACTTTTGTCATTACCGTGTCAATTACTATAATCAGGAGCAATGGTAAGTAAACTCGTGTCCTCATACAGAGTTGGTGCAGCTCTTTTCAGGCACACCCCCAATGGAGGTGAGCTGCATGTACCACTTTAACCACATACCAACCTTCCTGCCATTCTTAAATTTCTGGCGCTACCGGGAGTCAAACCCGGGCCTCCGAGGACGGCAGCTAATAACACTAACCGTTATGCTACGGAGACGGGCAGGAGCAAAGGTGACAGAACACTTCCTTCTTAATCCACTTTTTTGCTCAAACCAGTCTCTCTCCTTTCACACAACTGACACTCCCATGGTACATCTCCCTCACTCTTTCTATTGTCTGGTTCTCAACACCCCTTTTCTGTAAAGCTTTCCATACCTTGTTTCTGCTCACACGATCATATGCTTTCTCAGAGTCCAAGAAGGCTATCAGTAGAACTTTACCGCACTCATAATGATGCTCTTGTAACTCACTGTGATTATAAGGTCTACTCCACGAACCTGCTACGCAGGGGGAGAGGTGATACTCCCAGGTGGCGCATAGGGGGGGTCCTAACCGGCTTGCCGGCAGACCTGAAGGAAATAAAATACCTCTCGTGGACCACACACACTACTCCCTGCGGGTGGGGGATGCACACGTAGAATACACCCGCAGTATCCCCTGCCTGTCGTAAGAGGCGACCAAGGGATGATTGTCTTGCAACCATGAAACTACTTGTGATTAGTACCACCACCCGGAGAACATCATGGGTCGCTTTTACTTGCCCGTAGTACCACTATGTTAGGTACCAAATAGGTTTGTAATTAGGAGCACACAGGAGCACCGTGCAGTCGGCTTTTGCAGTACCTGTGATTAGTACCACCATATGAGCGGGACAATGAGATGATAGCTACCATGGTTCTGCCTTGCCTATGATTAGTACCCACTATATGAAGAACACCACGGGATAGCGGAAGGTCCCTGTGGTTAGTACTCTTATGTGATGAACACCATAGGGTTGCGTTGCCTGTAAATGGCGCCGCAATGTGAGAAAAACCATAGGTCTGTAGTGTATTTCGAATTTCATAACCTGTGAGTAGTACCATAATGTGTGGAATACCGCGAGTCTCTGCTACTTTTGATTAGTACCTCAGCATGACAAATGCCATGGTTCTACATTCCTAGCGATAAGTACCGTTATGAGGGGCCGATAACTTGGATTTTGGACCCCCTTTAGACTGCATGCATCATTGATTCCATGTTATGCTATAGCAGCACTCCCTTGGTCAGTAATCATATTGTTTTATGTCAGAATCTGTGAATGTAAGGCATTGCGGGTCGCATCCACTGATTGTTATAAATTCATCTCCACCCATTCATTCTTCGTCCTCGGATTTTGAAATCTGGTCAGTGGAGAATATTGTACTTTTAATTTGTCATTCCATTTCGTCTCATTGAAGCCATGCTGATCTTCTCTTCCATGTTTGTTCCTTCCTTCCTGCTTCTACTTTCCTCGTCAATGCATCCTTCTGGGTTTAGTAAATCTTCAAAATACTCTTCCACATTCCTTTGAATTTCTCTTTTTCCTGCACTTCATTTCCATTTTTATCTATCATTATGACATCTTCCCTCATGCCTTTCCTCTTACTCTTGATCATTCCATACAGTACTTTTTCCTTTGTTATCTTCTTTCATCATGTTTGTCTATTTTTCCATCCATTTTCTCTTTTATTACAACCTTTTTAGCTTCTTCCTTTTTGGTCTTATATTCTTGTCTTGTCTCCATTGTCCTCTGTTGAAATCACAGTCTAAAAGCTTTATTCTTCCCAACTGCTACTTTGACTGTTGTTCCACCATGGGGTCTCCTTGCATCTTTTCCTGGTACTGGTTCTCCCACAAACTTTAATAATGCCCTCTTCAACCTTTCCCATTCCTCCTCTCCTTTTTTTTTTTTTTTTTTTATCATCTGTTGGCAGGTTCAATCTTATTTTTTCCTAGTATTCTTCCTTGGTTTTCTTCTTCTGTTTCCATATCTCGATATGTCTTTCTTGCTTCTCTGTCCTCTTTTTTTTCTTTCATTGTTCTCAATTTCATTACCAGTAGTATGTTGTTACTATCTAGGACCTCTGATGCTATTACCCGTACATCAGTAACATTTCCCAGTTGATCATTAATCCACAATGGATTTCCTAGACCAGTCACTGCTCTACCTGGTTATCTTATGGCTCGCGCTCTCTCTTCTTGGACCATGAATTCCGACAATCATCCCCTTTCTTTTGCACAAATCCAATAGCCTTTCCCCGTCCTTCCGCTCCAAGCACATTCTCATATCCCTTCCTTTCCATGCCTACATGGGCATTCAAGTCCCCCATTACTATGTTGTTTTGGCCATTCAAATATGTGTCCAATTCTTCCTCAGTCAGCAGGCCTACTAAGTCGGTAATGGATATCAACTCACTTAAGTAAAATAATCAAATGAAAATGAATCTGTTCTTACCATAGAACCATAGTGGTGCACCTCAAATGAAAATAAATTTCAGCTTGTGAAGTAATAAACTTAGAAACGTTACACCTGTGATGCTTTTCTTTCCAGAGATGGTCTTTTGTATTTGTGCTGTGTGAAATAAGACAAATTGAAGGAAAACATTTTAATATTTGAAAAGACCATGGTTCACTTGTGAAGAAGCAGGCTGGAGTCTTCACAAATTGAGAAGTCTTCCTTCAGTTTTTCATTTCACTTGGCATAAGCCCTTGGGACTATCATGTGTGTATTCTTGGCTGTAAATGCAGTAATCTAAACATAATCTTTCTATTTTACTTTTCAGGACCACACAGAAGGACCTTTTGGCCAGCATAGCGCAAGAAGGAAAGATTTCTGATGAAACAGATGCTAAGTTGAAGAAAGTAGTGTCAGACTTTCTTTCCTCCTTCCAGTGATAAAGTAGCGATTATGATAAAAACTGTAGTTTTCTGTGAACTGAAGACATTGTATAAAAGAATATTCGGCAAGTATCTTGCTGGTGTGGAGTTGGTCTTGAAGTCGTCATTTGAACCGAAGTTCATGTTCTCGTCATTAATATGCATTTGAGATGTCGGCCATTTGTTCCACCCAAACGTATGAGAAGTAAAACTGGATGAAATTTTACATTGTTCTAAAGTTATTTTGAAGAAAGTCTGTTGTTTTTAGGTTCCTATTATACTGGGATAAGCTTCCAGTATAGTAGAGTATCTTTGTAAAATAAACCTTTTTGTTGTAATTATTGTATCTGTTGCTTCCTGTGGTTGCTACTTATAAATAAAAGAGGATAACTTCTTCAGTCCTGCGTTTCAAATTTTTTATCCTTAACCCTT
This sequence comes from Anabrus simplex, assembly GCF_040414725.1. Classification (NCBI taxonomy): domain Eukaryota; kingdom Metazoa; phylum Arthropoda; class Insecta; order Orthoptera; family Tettigoniidae; genus Anabrus; species Anabrus simplex. The sequence continues at coordinate 122,386,503 of NC_090268.1, read as the reverse complement.
TATAGAAACTCTTGTTTACTATATATATTACAATTTTTTTTTCTTCTCTGGTTATAAAAGGATATGCCATAACCTTAATTGAGCAGTTGTTCTCTCTAAATAACCACTAAGGTCATAATACTGAAAGAAGCATTCTGTCATTTATTGGGAGGTCTGTTTGCTACCTGCCCAGGCGGGAATAAGGGAGTAGGGTGTTTGGTTGCCATGGAAACATGAGCAGCCCCACTGCGGTTGCCATGGAGATGAGACTTCTGGCCAGCTTGTGTTGCTTGGACTTGCCAAACCGTTCATTTCTGACTTGTGTACGACAGAACAAAGCGACAAGTGAACCGGAAGGGAGGGTAAGGAGAAAGGAATGCAAGAATGGGGCAACACTGTTCGGTAGTGATGGGCGGTCTGAGATGAGCTCTTGAGATTTCTCGAGACTAGCGCAGGCACTATTTCTCGCAAGAAATCTTGAGAGCGTTGTCCCCGTATTATGTGGCAATCAGCGTTTCATAGGCCTACAGGTAGACGGAACTGAATGCTGTTTATGCCATGTATGTGAATAGGAAACCACGCGCCTTCTCCATTCCATAAATACGTGTCAACAAACGACTAGGGCGTTCATTTCTTTCACTTCTACCGAGGTCTATTTTGACACAGTATAACAATGATACAGGATAGGCTTTCTGGCACTGTATGCAGCGGTAAGTACACAAATGTATAGGCTAAGAACAGAAACTGACGGCTTCTGTAGGTACACCTACCTGGATACTAGAAGCGTGCATTATTCGAACTCGAGACGAAGCAAAATGGCCTTGATCCATATGCAACCACCATTACGCATGAGTGAAACGTGTAATCTGCAATGCCCGAGTTTGCCAAATTTATTTCGACAGGTAGGTGTACATCGTTATCAGACCCCACATTCAATATCATACTACTACTGCTTGTGTTTACCAATATTTTGGTGACCGAGTAAATAATTCCTTACCCCCTGCGGGTGGGGGACGCACATGTAGAATACACCCGCGGTATCCCCTGCCTGTCGTAAGGGGCGACCAAGGGCTGACTGAATTAGAACCATGAAACTAATTTTGAATCGTACCATCACGCGGGGAACACCATAGGTTGCCTGTACTTGCGAGTAGTACCACCAAATTCGGTACGAAATAGGTTTGTAATTAGTAGCAGTATAAGCCTGGCCTGGTGGATTCCAGTACCCGTGCGTCGTACCCATGTGTGCAACACCGCGGGTCTGGGCGTAGCCTGTGAGTTGTACCACTATATGAGCAGCACCGTGGGTCTGCGTTGCCTGTGATTAGTACCCACTATGTGAGGAACACCACGGGAATACCGGCGCCCGTGTTTAGTACACCTAGGTGGGGAACCTTCTCGGTTTGTGTTGACTCTGAGTTGGGCCATTGTGTGAGACACACCATAGGACTGCGTTACTTGTACGTATTGCAATACTTGTGAGTAGTACCATCTTTTGTGGAACACCGTGAGTCTTCGCTACTTCTGATAATACCCCAACATGACACATACCATGGTTCTATTCTACTCGCGACATGTACCATTCTGTGGGGCCTTAGACGTGGATTTTGCACCCCCTTTAGACTCCAAGAATCATTGTGCTTTATAAGTGGTTCCTTGGTCGGTAATAATGTTATTTTCGATCTGTATTGAGTCCGATCCGCTGGTTTTTGTTTGTTTGTTTGTTTGTTTGTTTTGTGTTTTGTTGACTTCCTGTCCATCCATTCATTCTTCATGCCATATTTTATTTTTACTTTGGTCAGTGGATGCCTTCGCAATTTTTGTTCTTTCATTTCGTACCATTAGGGGCCGATGACCTTCGATGTTAGGCCCCTTAAAAAAAAAAAAAAATCCTTAATATGTTTTTGTATTTGCATCATAATTAAGTACTTCGGTATATGACGGTGCAATGTGTAATTGTACGTGACAACCTAAGGACGGTGTCCGAAACGCAACATAAGTCGTGGACTTGGGATTATTTTGAAGAGTCGCCAAATAGCACAGTCCACTGTGTTGTTTGTTCCAAAGAACTGAAATACGTCAGCAGAAATACTTCTGGCATGATCCGTCACTTAAAAATGCACATCTCATCACGGGAATCATCACAGAGAACACCTCCTGCCCGGCCTGCATCACAAGAAGCTAAACTGTCAACAACTGCGAAGTATCCAGGTATGTGCACATCCTATCTACAGTTATTAATAAATTAAACAGGGTTATTCAGCTAAAAAGTCCACCTCAAATAACCCGTGAACCTTTTAAGATATTGACATTCTGTTTTCACATTTGTTTATTTGAACCTGCAGTACTTTTCCAGGTTGTCAATATCTACTGAGCTGTGGGATTTTGTTATTTAACTACTCTATTTCCTTCACGTAGACTTGAACGTATGGTCGTTAAGAATTCAGCGCTGTGACTATCTATCTTGAAAATCAGAGTAGTACCTCTCGAGAAAGTAGAACGTCTTCAAACTTGTTTCATTTGCTAGCCATGGGCTTTCCCATTTGATTGAATCACGAACGAAGGTAGCGGGTGAGAAGACGCGCTACGTATAACACATGAGCTGTTGACGTGCAGTTTGCCTTCACCTTCTTTTGATAACTAGGCATTCGCTCGACTGTGCACGTAAATACTCTATGATAAATTGTATGCTTTAAAGCCTTTCATACTGTCGTAGGTAACAGGTGAATGAAAAAGAAAAACGCGATGGCGTCAGAGAAATTAAAATGAAAATCTACAGCCTCTTTTCCAGTCATTGACCGGGTCAGGAATGGAATGAAGCCCCTATCTTGCGGCGAGGATAGGAATTGTGCTGGCTGCCGAAGCCTGTCGCACTCCTCTGGGGCAATGATTAATGGCAGACAGATGAAATGAAAAGATATTGAAGTGTGGTGCTGGAATGAAAGATGACAGGGAAAACCGGAGTACCCGGGGAAAAACCTGTCCTGCCTCTGCTTTGTCCAGCACAAATCATGTACAGAGTGACCGGGATCTAAACCACGGAACCCAGCGGTGAGAGGCCGATGCGCTGCCGTCTAAGCCACAGAGGCTTCCGGCTTCTGAGAAACAATATCATTATCCTGAAGTAGCATTACATAATACAGAACTGAAGGAGCTGGCTGCGCAGGGCGTACCACCTGTTAGCTTGAGTTGGCCATACGGTTAGGGTTGCGCAGCTGTGAGCTTGCATCCGGGAGATAGTGGGTTCGAGCCCCACTGTCGGCAGCCCTGAAGATGGTTTTTCGTGGTTTCCCATTTTCGCACCAGGAAAAATCCTGGGGCTGTACCTTAATTAAGGTCACGGCCACATCCCACTCCGAGCCTTTCCTATCCCATCGTCGCCATAAGACCTATCTGTGTCGGTGCGACGTAAAACAAATTGTAAATAACAGAATCCCTAAAGAGATAGTATTACAAAGTAGTTTGTTGGTAGTGTACGTGCGAGGTCATAGCGACTCTGTTATTGTGAGTCATGTAAGAGTTCCTATTAGCCCAATTCAATTATGTTTTCATTAAAATACTGTAATTGCATGTCGGTAGCAGCTCATGGTCGTGTAGGTGAGCAGCTGTAGTGTTGTTCTGTAGGCAGTACCGGTGGTATGCTGCAGGCAAGGGCGCTCCCACGAAAGGGGCTAAATCCCTTTCCACCGGGCCAGTTGGCCGTGCGGTTAGGGGCGCGTGGCTGTGGGCCTGCATCCGGGAGACAGTGGGTTCGAACCCCACTGTCGGCAGCTCTGAAGATGATTTTCCGTCGATTCCCATTTTCACACTAGACAAATGCTGGGGCTGTACCTAAATTAAGGCCACGGCCGCTTCTTCCCCACACCTTGCCCTCTCCGATCCTATCGTCGCCGTACGACCTATCTGTGTCGCTGCGACGTAAAGCAAATTGAAAAAAAAATCCCTCTCCAGGATCTGATTTATATCCAGTTTAACACTACAGTTCTTTATAGAAATTAACTGTTACCAGTGAAAGCGTGTTTCCTACATCTAGGTACACAAATATTTATGTGCTCAAGTATATGATCTGAAGCCCGTCCTGAATGTGCCCCTGGCTGCTGTATGTCATGTAGATATAGGCGTATGGAGTGGAAGACATAACAAAATATTGACCGTTCGTTGTATTTTGTTTGTTTATTCAGAGCATAACCAGCAACAGCTCGATGCAGCGTTGGTGCAGATGGTGACCAAGGATTTCCAACCCCTTTCCATCGTCAACGATTCCGGATTCCGTAATTTTGTAACACTTATGGATCCGAAATATGACATTCCGAGTAGGAAGAAATTAAAACGACTTGTTGAGGAAGCGTACGAACAGGTAGAGAAACATGTTCGTAATGAAGTTGCTGCCGCAGCACATGTTTCTTTGACCACCGACATTTGGACACCGATGAACTGTGAATCGTACATGACCGTAACAACTCACTACATCGACAACGAATGGGCCATGCAGAGTCTATCGCTCGAAACATTTCGATTTCCCCAGAGACACACGGCGTTGAATATTAGTGAAGCACTGGATACTGTAATTACAGACTGGGGGATAGCTGGAAAAGTATCAATTGTTACGGACAATGCTGCCAACATGACAGCTGCTATGCAGTTGGTCCTTAGCGGAGGTGAAGGTGTCCAACACGGATTATGCATGGCGCACGCGCTCAATGTAGCAATAAAGCAAGCTCTTGTGAGCAATGAAGTGTTATCAGCCGTACGGGGAAAAGCGAGAAAACTAGTCTCATACCGTAAGTCCAGCTGCACTGCTAAGGAGAAACTACGGAGACACAAAAGCAACTTGAAAAACCTGAACACAAGCTCATTCAGGAGGTGGAAATGCGTTGGAATAGTACGTTTCATATGAGTAGCCTAGTTACAAACATGGCCAACTCCATTTATTTAAAAATCGCGGTTATTGCCGATTCATACAGTAAAGAATATGAGGAATCTCATTACGAGATTAGTTAGTATCAAAATCGGCCATAACATAACATAATTCAGCATTATAAAATCAACCTAAGTTACACAAACGTCCAACTCCTTAAGGCATTGGTAACAAAATCGACCAAATCACGTGACTGGCACAGATGTTTGTGGGAACTGGAAGTAAACAGTGGTAGTTGATATTGTGTGATATGAACGATTGCTGTACTATAAATTTTTAGCTCTTTTAATAGTTTTATTGTACCGTAAAAGGAATTAGGTAATTATACATCAAAAGGCTACTTTGTGATATGGAGAAAAATATCACTGGCCATTCTTACATGCCGAGCGATAGAGTTTTTGGAACAATTGTAAGAGATTTAAAGAAAGTGGGTACAATTGTTCAACTAGAAGACTACCACGATGTTTTTAGGAAACATGGAATGGTAAAGCTCCTGAAAATCCACTGGAATAATCTTGATTGGAAAGCTGAAGCTAAAACGTGTGTGAAAGATTCTGGAGCACTTCACTTTAAAATTTCACAAATTAAAAGACTTGTGCTTACAAGGAAGTCAAACGCGATTACTGTTAGTGGGGAACTCAACTATAATTTTGAGATTGCGCAGTCTTTGTCAGTTACGAAAAAAAATAAACGGTAAAGGTAAAAGGTAAACGACCGAAAGATATAAATCCTACAGAACTAGTTCCTGGCATCAGAGTAAAGCCATTGAAGATACAAGATGTGAGAAATTTGCTTCAGAAACATTATGGAGAGGAGTGGAACAAACATGAGAAACTGAAATGGTTTCAAAAGATTATTGACGAAAATGACACCAAGCCAGAGGTACCTGCAGAGGCTGATTGTTGTGAATGTCTCATTCAGAATACTGAGGATGATTTTGAAGTTGTTGAAGTGATTGTGCAGTTTCAAACAACTGAAAACTATCATAAAATGTATGAAAGATCAACTTTCTTATATTTGTCTCATTTATAAAATAATCGCATTTTCTTCATTAAAATTGACAATTTTACATATTACACGTTTGTTGAATGCAACTGTCATAAATTTTAGAATTACTGACCATTTTACTAAGTTAAATCAGTGTATTAGGCGTGGAGTTCAGTTACAAAGGTGGCCAGCTCCATTGTTTACTTACAAACTTGGCCAACTCCATATTTCAACAGTGATTTTCTACTTAACTATGGAATATCGTATAAAAATATTTATGTAAATATGTTTCTGATATTGCTGAGAATCTGCATTCAAAAAATTAACTCAAAAGGTAAGTAGGAAATGTATTAAACAGTTTTTTGCCTCTCCTGAAAAATTTTAAGAAATGGAGGTGGCCATGTTTGTAACTGGACTACTCATATGTTCAAGAGGCTGCAGGAGCAAAAGGAGTGCATTGCAGCCTGTCTTGACAGCTCTCCGTGCAGGAATTTCATGTCTGTCGCAGGAAGAATGGCATGTTCTAGGTGAAGCCCTCCTACTATTACAGCCATTTGAACACATTACCACAGAGATGTCAACGGAACAGCATATTTCGATCTCGAAAGTTATACCTATCAACAGGCTACTTCGTTTGGCGCTGTCAAGGGGAGGCTGGAAAACAGAGGCAGCGTGGCAATTCGAGAGCGACTTGCGGGAATCCGTGAGTATAAAGCTAGGTGACCCTGAAAGCAATCTCCTGTTCGCCACCGCGACCATTCTCGACCCTCGTTTCAAAACGTTCCCATTCACGGACGAACATCATGCGACAAGCGCAGTGGAGTATTTGACGACACAGTGTACGGCTTTACTAACCAATACTTCAAGGCATGTATCAGATACCGCAACCAGTGAGCCATGCACACCATCATCCGACGTATTTTCAGAATGGACACCATATGATGCCGTAGTAGCAGCAAGAAACAGAAGCCATACCGCTGTAGAGATGCAGCGTTACATTGGTGAAGCCTATGTCCAGCGCACAGACAATCCTCTACAATACTGGCGCTGCAACGAGAGCCGATATCCAACAGTGTGTTTTAGCCAGGAAACGTCTCTCCATAACTTACCGGCTACATCCGTTCCGAGCGAAAGATTTTTCCAAGACTGGTTTTCTGATTAATAAACACAGAAATAGGTTTCATGGGAATCTCGTAGGTAAACTTATATTTTTGAATAAGAATTATGTGGCTGAGACGGTGTAATCAACTTGCATTGTGATGAAGCAGCCCACATTATTGTTATTAATCATTATTTCCAAAGAGCAGTTTGGTCACACAATTTATTGCAGATGTTTGGAGTATACACAGTACAAATTCATAAGTACCGGCAGTTATCAATTAAATTAATGAGAAAAGTTATTTACATTAGGAGCTGTCCGGCTCCATGGCTAAATGGTTAGCGTGCTGGCCTTTGGTCACAGAGGTCCCGGGTTCGATTCCCGGCAGGGTCGGGAATTTTAACCATCATTGGTTAATTTCACTGGTACTGGGGCTGGGTGTATGTGTCGTCTTCATCATCATTTCATCCTCATCACGACGCGCAGGTCACCTACGGGTGTCAAATCGAAGGACCTGCACCTGGCGAGCCGAACATGTCCTCGGACACTCCCGGCACTAAAAGCCATACGCCATTTCATTTACATTAGGAGCTATATTTTACAGTACATGTATTATTGTAGTAGACCTATTCTAACACAAAGAATATTGTTATGTGGTCTCATGTAGCCGAGTGAAGTAATAAATAATGGTTTCGTACCCAATATTCCTCAACATAAAACTAAGTTAGCCGCAATACCCTTATTCAAGTTTATTTAGTAATGTAATGATTTATGTAGGAAAAATCTTGGATTATAGAGGTCGTTCTAATGCCGAATTACGTCATGACTAGAGGCCGGATATGGAGGTACAGTAGTAATGATACTCGTGATTTATTTGTATTTTATACCAAGCGTTGTATGGTACGGCGGCATTCGGTTTGGCTTCAGTTCGTACGTCATAAGTTTTTAAACATGTATTTATCATGGTTATAATGAATGATGAATAACGATTCATATCTTAAGCAGTTAACAAAAAGTGTCGGCACACAATGTTATTTCACACAATGACTACTTATGATATACTTACTGCGTTTACAAGCAGGATTCAGATCGATCTGAGTACAATTCCCGTATTGAAAACGCCATGTAAACGGGGACTCAGTTCGGATTGAGTCTCAAGGTCGATACGGTAAAATCTAGGATCGTATCGTACTCAGTTCGAATTGAGTTCCATGTAAACGCGGATCGTATTGAGATCGTATTGAAAACTGAGGCTCTATAAGATGGGTATGCTTAGCCGCCATTTTGGTTCATACAAGCGCAATGGGCTATGTGATCAAACTCTAGTTTCGCCTGCGAGAGCTCACTTCGTCACATTGAACGTATTGCTTTAATCACCGCGTGCATGGACAGAATAGCTATATTTGTGTGGATATTTATTACACAATGGTGGGTTGTTCTGCACTCATTTTTAGTAATGTATCTACTGCGGTATACAGGTTGTTTAGATTATATTCTGATCTGCATTATGACTCCACTGCCTCTGCAACACCTTCTACTTCAAACACTGACTTAAACCTGCATCCAGCTCCCACTGACATTACTACACCCCTTAATTCAGTCTCATTGATCATTAAATATTCAATTTCCCCCCCAAAGTCCGGCAACAAGAGTTCAACATCCAAATACCACAGTTACAATATTTGTCAAAGCTACGGTAACTTCATACGACAGAAATAATTTGTTTAACATTGGTGGTAGTACAACAAATGCATTACTGAAAACCAAGATCTGTGGTAGGCCTATATGCACACAGGTTTTAAACCATGAGCTTTCTGACTCAAGCTCTGAAACATTCGTACTTCTTTAAAAAAAATTGGTGGTCTAAAGAAACCAAATTGTAAAGTTATGAAATTAATTTGTAACTGCGAGGCCTTCTATAGGGACTATCAGCATTACATAATGCAAACTGGTGCAAATCTTGTAACGGAGAAAATTTTGAATGATAAATGTACCAGTAGCCTACATGTTTTCCAACGTCCTGTAATTTAAAATAAAACATTGTTAGACACTTCTTCAAAATTCGATCCTATGCTGTTGTGGACTTAAACAAGAATGTACGGAAACGAGGTAAAATGCATGGGACTGCTTCGAAAAAAAGAGAAAAATGTAAACAAGGAATGGAATGTTATTGGTTTGTAAATGTCGTAATAAAAGAAGACAGTACATTTGTAAAATATTACTTAAATATCATTTTTATATGCTGCCTGAGCAAGTTAACCAATGTTGCAACCCTTTAAAGTATAATAACTTGAGTTGTGTTGAGAAATCATACAACTTCTCCTCAAACCACAGGAATCTCTGTTTAAAAAGTAGTGTTAACTTTGCCAATTTTTTTTTTTCAATATTCTCCACAGCTCGTGGGTCACTCGCCTTACAAGTCATTCGTAACTGATTATCAGTGCAATACTTCACGTTGGGAGAGAAGATTCAGCTACCAGTATAGAAGTAGTTACTCTTTTCCTATTTTCTTCCCGAATGTAATTTTTAATAACATAACATTTGTTTCATTAATACTCGGTTGAATAAACTAAAACCCTCTGTTCACTACAACTCCATAAGCTGATGAGATTCGTAACACTCACCAAAAATTATGTTTATTTTTCATATAGAATGCACTTTTTAAAGTACAAGTGAATAAAAAAAGGGACAAAATTTTAGAACAAAGAAATAAACTTAAAGATTCCCAGTTATATGGGTGTGTTCGTCTTCGTACATCACATTTCAGCGTTATTTTTGTTCGAAGAATATTTTTCTTATTATTTCGACAACATTGAAAATAGCGTTGAATCAATTTCACGCAAGTATGAAATATCGACTGAGTTCATATGTTATCAAAATCTTCTATCACAATTTATGTATCTTCGACACTGACCGATTACCACGTCAAATTCCACTATTTAAGAATGACAGTATCCTATATAACTCGGTGTCTCTCATTTCATTTGACGGTACCACGGCGCATAAATTAATACAACCTATTGTACTTATCTATAATAATAATAATAATAATAATAATAATAATAATAAACCGATTTATTAGTAAGTTATTTTTTCTAATATTTGTTTGTTTGTTAAAAGGCAAATTATCAACGAACTTGGTTTTAAAATCACTGTCTCGAGTAGAACTTACACAATGATGTACGAAATATAGTAATATTTATGTTGAGTAATCGTTCGAGTAACAGTGAGAATGAGTATTTTTACAGTATGTTAGTATAGCATTATTTTCTAGCGTGGAGAACGTTAAAAAAAGAGGGATATACAAGGCTGGGGTGGTCAACTGCCGCACCAACGCAATGCAGGAATGAACCATAATGGTGGGCGAGCATACCTGGTCTTTAGAGAGCCCTATTGAAAACGGCTGCGCACACACTCCATGTTTGTAATAACAAAATCATCATCATTAAAACTCTGTCGAAATGACAAATATAAGAAGCCAGTGAATATATTACCTGTATAAATGATCAGCAACTGCAATCATATTTACAAGACGGCCAACCCTGGCGATTAAGAAAATCACGATAACCTTCTGTTGGGGGAAAAAATTGGAATGTGCTTTCTATCTATTGCACCAATTCCATTTGGAATACCACACATACTTTTAAAACTGAAAGTTATCTCCTAGGCTTCTACTTCATTTGGCGTTTTTAAATTCTAAGAGGTGATATCGATTTAACAACAATTCTGCATCGTCTGTATACGTCGATGTTGCCTGGCGGATTCAATACGATACTCAAATACCACATGTAAACGGGGATCGTATTCAATACGGTAAGTGTACTCAAATCGATCTCAATCCCCATGTAAACGTACTAACTATCAAGTTTACACTCGTACTTACTGGGACGTCGCATAGATCTCAGCACAGGAGAATCGGTCTTGAGAGCAAACTCGTGCATTTTAGATTACACGTTTGATTCATGCGTAATGATGGTTGCATATACACCATAACACATCTTGGCCCGTCTAAAGTTCGAGTAATGCACGCCTCTAGTACAGTATTATCTGCGCACTTTTTATCGATATTTTTGTGTACGGGTGTGAGGAGTAAGGAGGGAGCAGTTCCAGTTCCAGTAGTACTGCCAACTGAATGGAAATGAAATCTGAATTGAATCGATAATATGATCGATCGATATGAATTTTGCTAAACCTTTGTTATCTTAAGCCAGCACTGTGTCACACACACATTATAAAACATTTCTCGATGCGAATCTTATTCCTAGAGTGAATTCTATAGTTTCGCTTTGCTGTGTAAATAACAACAGTACTAGTATGTAAAGTGTACGCCAGATGCCGGACAGCGATGCAAAAGCGATTCATAGTTTGTGTTTCAAAGGTTGCCAGTACGAATCTCGAAGATTGCCGAGGTCGACCAATTCAGCACTAGGGTGTAAATGTATCCAGAAAAGGTGCGCAGATAATACGCGAACCTTTTCTTGATCCCTGAGCTCCAAAGTGCTGAATGGCGTACTATACATCCTATCTACTTTAGAGTTATTCACAAATTATGCATGGTTGTTCAGCTAAGATGCCACATCAAATGAGTTGTGAACGGTTTAAGATACTGACATTCTGTGTTCACTTTCGTTTATGGGTTCATAGTTGAACATGCACGACTTTTCCAGGCTTTTCACAACATTTGTCGCACACACGTTTACATACGAGAACATTATTTCCCGCTAGTGGCGGCAAACTATCGATAGTAATCCCATCGATATTTTACGATATTATAACCTCTACTATCGATAGTAGGCCTAATCGATAGTTTCCAAAAAGTGCAACGAATCAAATCATTATGCCCGAAAATAGAATATTTATTGAACACAATCCACAAAAAATCAGTAGAAAGCACAACTACTTCATGCTACGTAATTTCTGAAATTCAAATCGGAATCGCTCATAAATCTCTTCACTGGCACGTCCGAGACATTCTCGGGCTGTACGCGCTTGCCCATAACGTAATAGCCCGACAAATTCCCGTTCAGTTGCAGTGCTCATTTTGCGATCGCCCGACATATTCTCCGGTATTGTAATATCTATGGAAAAATGTTTTACAGCATTCTCAACTGAGGAAGGAGAGTTTTCAGTTGCTTTCATGAAGTTAGTCTTTGACCTAAAATGTGCCTTATTTTCTCTCGCCTACATACAATCTCTGACAACTCACAAATCTCATTGTTTGACCCCTATTGGCATCAACTCAACTAAGGTTAGGTTGAGTGGAGAATCCCACCTTCCAACATGCTAAATAGTCTTTCTGCCGGCACTGAAGTCGTAGGTACGCAGAGATACTTAAAGGCACACCTATGCATTTGAACAAACTCCTCACCAGTTAACTGCAAACCACCGCCGTCTCGATCCTCCTATACTGCCTGTTCTATGCGAGCCTTTTTGCGACTACGCTGTGACAAAATTTCTCCGCTAGATGGCAGACATAGACGCACAATGTTCTAAACTTATTCTAATGACGACAGCCTACAAAACACTATGCAGTATGGTCATATGTTCACCGAAACTCGTAAATTACATCAGTAATATTAAATATCGGCAATATTACCTGTATGAAGTCGCGGTTGGCCTCTTAATGCACAATTTAAAGATTTTCCTGGAGGAAGGATTGGAGTGGTACCGTAGTTTTTGTGTTCTTGCTAACGCAATATCAAATAATAGAGGTCTTACGAAGTTGGTTAGGATAATATCATTAACAGTTTGCTGATCTTCTTTGACCTCAAACTGTAACAAACCACATTCTGAAAGTTTTTTTCCTATTTGTTTTACGTCACACCGACACAGATAGGTCTTATGGCGACGATGGGATAGAAAAGGCCTAGGAATGGGAAGGAAGCGGCCGTGGCCTTAATTAAGATGTGAAAATGAGAAACCGCGGAAAACCGTCTTCAGGGCTGCCGACAGTGCGGTTCGAACCCACTATCTCCCGGATGCAAGCTCACAGTTGCGCGCTCCTAACCGCACAGCCAACTCGCCCGGTATTCTGAAAGGGAAGACGTCGCAACTCCTCGCATTACGCTCGTACGTTTGAAAGACTTCGTCAATAGGGCACAGCAGCTTAAACGAACTCCTGCAGATGCTTCACCAGAGCAACAAAACAAGGTTTTAGATATCGAACTCCTGCTCTGTCCTGATGCATAATCAGTTCCATTTAGCGGTGTCGAAGCTCTCTAGGCAGTGAGATGTTGCTGACACAAATGTCACACTCCATCCTCTCTTCAACAACATGAACCTAGTATCCGCAAATTAGGATTTGATTTTCTGTTTATAGTTTGATTGTAATATTATTGTCTGGATATCTGAGATTGTCCAAAATGTCTAAACATGTAGACGTTTGTTTTGTGATTGTCCATCACAGTTCTTATCACAAGGAATCCACTACCCTCCACGGCTTTAATATCCTTCTGGAAAAAATCCGCAGCCTGTTTCTAGTCATTCGACCGGGTCAGGAATGGAATGAATGAGGCCCCCATCTAGCAGCGAGGATAGGAATTGTGCCGGCTGCCGAAGCCTGTCGCACTCCTCCGTGGCAATGATTAATGAATGACAGATGAAATGAAATGATATTCGAGAGTGTTGCTGGAATTAAATATGACATGGAAAACCGGAGTATCCGAAGAAAAACCTGTCCCGCCTCCGCTTTGTCCAGCACAAATCTCACATGGAGTGACCGGGATTTGAACTACAGAACCCAGCGGTGAAAGGCGGCGCGCTACCGCCTGAGCCGCGGAGGCTCCATCACATTCTGAAATAAGGTGTAAAGGTACAGATGCGAGAGTAATCTGAGGATATCCAATTAGGCCTACTTCCTTTATTAGGTCCTTGCCTAGATAAAGCCGACAGCAGCTTTTCTCTTAATTCCCTTCTAGACGGTATTTCATGGAGTCGTATCTTTTCTGGCTGTGAACCACCTTGCCGAGATTGGCAAAATGGTACACAACAGCTGAATATTTCGGGGAAAGATCTGAAGTTTCAGTTCTACGATAAATATACCTTGCACGAACGGAAAGAAACAAGTACCAACAACTTAAAATCACTTTTGAAATATCTATAAGCATAACATAATTAATTTATTTCACAGTTCTATACAAAATATATCTTGTACGAACGGGAGTGACCAGACACGTTTAATCATTGTACGAAATAACTCAGGTTTTCACACACATTCATGCTCCATTAACACATGCTACGCCCCCACTGACAGCGAAGATTGTGCGTCTACTGCTGCACTCTTACGGCGACTTGGAGAAATATTGGTAGTCGCGCCTTCCTGTGTTAAACTAGTGGCATAGAGCAGGCAGTATAAGAGGATCGAGACGGCGGTGCTGCAAACTAGTGATGGGTCGTTCATGAACGAACTGACTCTTTTGAACGACTCATTGGAGAGAGCTAGCTCTCATTGAGAGTCGACTCTTGTAAGAGCTAGCTCCCTCCTCGCTCCTTGAGAGCTAGTCGTTCAATTACGAGTCGACTCTTGTATGAGCTAGCTCCCTCCTCGCTCCTTGAGAGCTAGTCGTTCAATTACAAGTCGACTCTTGTATGAGCTAGCTCCTTGAGAGCTAGTATGAGCCGACTCTTTTATCAACTGCAACAATGGCTCTCAACGGCTTCATGGACCACGGAACGCCATTATGTAACACTAATAAGCTGTATGGCTGGTCATTAAACAAATGTACACAAGAATTCCGAATAACTGATCGAACACTAACTATTTGCAGTACAGTTTGCCTGTTTCTATCTCAGATACGACGCATCACCGCATACATTTCACATGAACAGTTGTGAACTGTGACTTTTCCCCAGTCACTACACACAAATATTATTTCACGTGTATATAAACACAAAGCTGATTCCACCAAATATACGTCAGTAGAGTTCTCATAGAATCACTAAATGTATTACGATATGCACACGCAGAACAATAGATAGGAAAAATAAATCACATACACGAAAGTTAATTCAAATTACAATCCACCAAATATAACTGGAAAGCGTGAAATCTTTCTATTTTTCCGTCTTCATAGACACTGGATGATATCACTGCGAGAACCTGAGCGCGCATACACCAAAAAATTCACACAAAAATACACGTGCTGGAAATACTCCCCTTACAGCTCTAATAAGAAATATTCTGGCATACAACCAGATCACCATAGATGATGCGACCCATAAAACAAAGGAAATCACCCAAACTAATGGAGTGCTGCAAGGTGATCCGCTCAGCCCCATACTATTCAATATTGTCACAGCGGACGTAACAAAAGCAATCAGAGAAAGAGCAAAGGATGCAGTGATCTACATATATGCAGACGACATGGTCCTAGGGTCAACAAAGGAAGAGCTCCAACACGCTTTCTCAGCGCTGGCTGAATGGGCGGGAAATAACAGCCTGAAAATAAACTGGAAAAAAAAACTCAACAGATGGTCTTTCGGAAAGGCGGACGAAACGCAGCAAACGACAACGTAGAATACGAAGACGGCAAAGTGGAAATAGTCAACTCATTCAAATACCTGGGAATAACCTTACAGACTACTGGGACGTTCAGACTACACATAAAAGTCAAAGCAGTTGCAGCCATGAAAGCCATGTACGACATCAACAATCTACAGCAGTTATCCTTAAAAACAGCTATGCGACTATTTGACACAACGATCCTACCAATACTCACCTATGGAATCCACTTGATATGGGAAAGACTAACAAAGAGAGACCTGGCCACCATAGAAGGAGTTAAGGCAAAATTCCTAAAGACCACAATGGGCATCTCAAAATACACGCGTTCCCGCCTAACATACGAACTAGCACGGGAACCCTTTCTTATTGAAGAACTGAGGAAAAAACTACCACTGGCATCCACAATGAATGTAGAAGCACACCTAGCGGAGAGGCGGAAGAAGAGAGAAGAAATTCCGCTAGAGTTCTACAGCACAGATGCCATGTTGGATCGAAATTGGACGAACGCCAACCAGAAGCTAAGACATGTGATAATAAAACTAGCAGTACACGGGTACCACCATAAAATATGTAAAAATATGTCTTATCACGACCCAAATGAAAAATGTGAATGTTCACTGTGTGATCAGTTCTGTGACATGTATCACTTCACAAGATGTAAAAACAACAACAAATCTCTATGCGATTATAGCAAAGACTAAAACGGTCAACGATCTTTGTAATGCACATTCGTGCGCTTTTCTAATAATAATAATTTATCAACTGCAACTCCACGAAAGAGCTAGCTCGTCACATCGACTCTTGTTCATTTCTAGCCAATACCATGCTTCAGATAATCACGTGACATACAGATGCCGCTTTCTTTCTTACAGACTACCCAGACTAGCCTCTTCCCGCACTCAGTGCGCCAGTGGTTGTGGTTTGTAGGCCATGTATGTTATTTGTGCCATAGTTCTGTTAGCCTGCTACCTAACGAAACAAGAAAATGAAGTAAACATATCATTGAGCTATACTTACCAGTCACTCATAATCTATGAAGGATGTACTGTAGATCCAGTAGGTTAAGAGCAAATGAACGACACCAAGTTCGAGTTAACTATCTTAAACTAAGCACGAACAACAGTCACTATCCAGAATACTGAATATACCATCCGGCAAGTAGAAAGGGCGTAGTTTTATTCTGTCTAAATAATTAAGAAATACTCTGGCAAATCCTCACCTATTTCTTAAATGCGGTCATAGCTATGAATCAACATATTGCCGACATCATTTGGTTTTACGGTGCAGTGGATAAAATGATATATCGTAGTTTTAAATCGAATTAAGGAAAATATAAAATAACGCTAGTTTTGACTTTAAAATATAGGCTAAATAACTCATACCAAAGTATATACCGCAGTATATTTTGAATTAATTATTTATTAACGTGTAGTCCTGTAAGGAGTCCGACCCCTTACCTGGATGGTCAGCGTTGAGGCCTTCAGTGCAGAGGGTCCCGGATTCAATTCCCGGCAAAGTCGGAGATTTTAATCTCTTCTGATTATCCTTCTGGCTCGGGAACTGGGTGTTTGTGTTTTTCCCAACACTCTCTTCTTCATATTCAGACAACACACCACACTGCCAATCACCACAGAAACACGCAATAGTGATTACATCCCTCCACATAGGGTTAGCGTCAGGAAGGACATCCGGCCGTAAAATATGGCCAACTCCACATGTGCGAAGCAGTTCACACCCACGACCCCACAGGTGTGGGAAAAACGGTAGAAGAAGTAGTTTAATCGTGTAAGGAGTGTCAATATTGTATGTCAAACATATACGTCTCCTACGGTGTATAGTACTATACTCGTTCTTGAAAAAATATTGGAAGTGTGTGTAACACACTGTACGCGAAAAAAGAAAAAAATACAGAACGTAGTAATAGATGCTATACGTGGTTATATGTAGACTACTTTTGTGCTGATAGTATTGTCCATTATTTTCGTTAAAGATCGCATTTAATCAGTATGTTTCCTACACTGCACAATTGAATGAAAGAATCTGTTGTTCCAATGTGCAGAGTGGAACGAAAAACTTTCTGTATCACCAGTCGAAACCAAGAATATTCTGATGACATCTGTTGAGTGAAATGTGAACGTCGTGTACAGGAAATTCCAGTAGATTAATGCGACCGAACGGTAGTAGTGCCACTACTCGAACATACGTCTCGTACGGTGCATGTAATCTTGAAAGACATCATTTTAAGAAGAATGGAACTTAGGTAAAGTAATATTATATGTCATCCATTAATACTGTATATTTGTGATACGTTCTTCGTTACTGTATATAAAGCTTTATCATTGGATTATTTGCCAATGTTGCCAATAATGTTTATATTAATTATTCATTTGTTTTATTCCAAGAGTAGTGTGCCAAACTGGATATTGTGTTGCCATCTGTTGTGAGAAACGTAAACTATCTCGCGCTACTTCGTTCCTTCAAATAAAAACTGGAGTCATGAGTAGTCTATAAAATGTAAAATAACACTATTTTGGGCTCTAATTAATAAATAACTCATGCCTTAATATCTAGCACAGTAACTTACATGGCATTACATTTATATAATAATTTATTAACGCGTAAGTAGTGCCAATATCTCGAATATACGTCTCGCACGGCGCATTCAGCCTTGAAAGATATCATTTAAGAAGAATGGAACTTAGGCAAAGTAATATTAAATGTCATCAAACACGGATGTCATCCATTAATACTGTATACTTGTGATATATTTCTTCGTTATTATATATATATAAAGCTTTGCCATTGGATTAATTGTCAATATTGCCAACAGTACATAATTTAGTTGTCCATTTGTTTTATTCCAAAAGTAGCGTGCCAAATTGGATATTGTGGTGCTATCTGTTGTGGGAAATGTAAACTATTTGCGCTATCTCATTCGTTCCCGGAAGTCATAAAGAGCGGCCGGAAGTCATGAAGAGCGAACGGAAGTCATACAGAGCCGTCTGCCCTAAACCGGAAGAACGAATGAACGAACGAACGAACCTGGAGGCGGAGAGCGCCGACTTCCTTGGCTCGCTCCAACCTTTCCGCTCCCAAGAGTCGACTCTTTTGAACAACTCTCAGCTGGGAGCGGGAGCGAATGAGCTAGCTCCCTCGAAAGAGCTAGTTCGACCCATCACTACTGCAAACAGCTGCACAATTCCTGTTAGGGCGAAAAATAAGCCAATGAGGGAAAAAACTCATTGACTGTCGATAATAGACAACTGACTATCGACGTATGACGATAGTGGTCGCTATCGATAGTACTTTACAGAAAAACAATATATATACAAATCTCCACCTTATCAATACAAATTTATTTTACATTAAGCAAGTAAATATAGTCAAATAGTCAAGACTAGTTTCGACCCCTAGGGGGTCATCCTCAGTTGACATGCAATAAAAATTGTATTGTTCATAAAAACATCACATATAGTGGTAAAAGTTTGGACTAATTTAGACTGATCATTAATGTTGGTATGTCTAATGCATGACTAGTGTGCATCGTTCATGAAGACACATATCACCTTACTGCTACTACCATCCAATTTTAGGTTATATAATATGGAACGCACATATGTTTGTGTAACTCAACAGTGGCAAGTTCAACTATGTACACAATTGGCTATTGATTAGTCACATGAAAGTACAGAACACTGGCTTGAACATTTCTGATTGAGGTATCAATGCAACACCTTGCTTGCATACATCCTAGAAGCTAAATTCAGTTTGTAAGGCCCATTACTTCTGATTGAAACTTAGTATGAAGTTAAAATTTGAATAAAAATATTTGCTAATGTAGACATTAAAATGTTGTTAAAATGGGCATATAGTCAAAAACAGTGGTATGTATGCCACACATGTCTAGTTAAAAATACATTACATTGATGTTGTTTATGTGCGGTACAACATGTACACTGATTTGGAATAAATGAGGTTTGTATATATAGTGTTCCAACAAAATGGATCCATAAAAATATTATATGTAAAGACAATTGGTATTATAATGATCCGCTGCAGATCAGGTAATGCTGTTTATTTATCTGGAGATATTATTGGCAGCTACAGATATTGGAGTTATTAGAATATTAATGGAGCATGTTTTCTTCCGTAGTCGCGATGTTTATAGTTGGTGGCATTAGTCAAATATGTTGAAAGTTATGCGTCTTGGTGCACGTTGATTTGTCCTGGAAGCTTATATGTTGTAAAAAACAAGGTGGAGTGTCTGGAAATAGAAATAATAGTGTGATAATGTTGTGGATAGAAAGTGTAATAGTGAATCGTATGTCGTTTTACTTACGTAAAATGTTGGAACCGTGCGTTCTTTGTAGCTGCCTGTTGGGATCTGATACGTGTAGCTCTGAGATTGTAGTTAGCGGCGGTAGAGGGGAGGTTTGGGGGGATGGGTGGAGTGTTAGTGATGGGAGTGGGGTTGGAGGGGAGAGGGTTTTGGGGCGGTTGATTTGAACATATCGATTTTTGTTTGCTTATTCTTTTGATATAGAAATCTTTTAATAAGGGAATTACTGCATGAAAAAGGATATTGTTTTTGTCTATACTTTCATTTAGGTTGGAGTTTGGATTCACGTATTTGTCTAAATTTATGTAAAATTCTTCTATTATACTGAGCAAGGGACTTTTTGGATTCATATTAAGGATTTGCATGTCGTTCTTAATGTCCGTGAAATTATGTTTTTGATCGTCAATATGCTGACCCATAGCTGAGAAATGTCTGTGTTTGACGGCGTTTACATGTTCATTATATCGTATTATAAAACTTCTACCGGTAAGTCCTATATAGCTGGCTCGGCAGTCGTTACATTTTAGGCGATAGACTCCTGAGTGATTGTATTTATTTATGTTATTAACTGATTTGGAATTGTATAGTATGTTGGTGTTATTGCGTGCCGTTTTATATGCTATTTTTAGGCCTTGTTTTTTGAAGATATTTGTTATGGGATGTATATGGTTATTGTTGTAAGTAAACAGTGCATATTCTTTTTTATTTTTAGTGATTCTGGTTAGCTTGGTTTTAGGTTGGTTTTTGACTTTATTGATGATCCGGTTTATCATTTCTCTTTTATATCCGTTTTGTTTTGCTATTTCATGGATTGTGTTTAGTTCTTTATTTAGATTTTTCTTTGAAAGTGGAATGTTGTATGCTCTATGAATCATACTATAGTATGCAGCTCTTTTATGGGCATGTGGGTGGGTGGAGTCTATCTTTATTGTATTTGATGTGTGGGTAGGTTTTCTATATATATTGTATGTTAGGTGGTTGTTATGTCTGGTTATGGATATGTCTAAGTAGTTTATGGTATTGTTGTGTTCAGTGTCCATGGTAAATTTAATGTGGGGATCTATTCTATTTAGTTGTTCTAGGATTATGTTTTCATTAGTATGTCTATTGTCCATGATTATAAATGCATCATCGACAAACCTGCACCAATAGATGATATTTTCTATTTTTTTAATTTCTTGGTGTTCTAAGTAATCCATATATATATCAGCTATTATGCCTGATATTGGTGATCCCATGGGTAATCCTTTTTGTTGATAGATAGTGTCATGGAACTTGAAATAATTGTTATTGATAGCGAATTGTAAAAGTTTAATAAATTCATCTATTTCCAATTTGCTTAGCTTACTGTGGTTATAAAGGTTGGATTCTATGATAGTGATAGTTTTTTGTGTGGGTATATTGGGATACATGTTTGTTATATCATATGTTGCTAGCTTGTAGAAGTGTTCTATTCTTATATTCTTAGTAATGTTGCAGAAATCTATTGAGTTTTTTATGGTTTTGTTTGCTTGAAAAACGTAATGTTTTTTAAGGAATTTTTGTATGTATTTGGATAATTTATAAATAGGGCTTGGTCTATAATTTATTATGGGTCTCATAGGAATATTGTTTTTATGGATCTTAGGATAAGCTTTAGCTGTAGGTATCCCTGGATTCATGGTGGTTAATTTTGCAGTTTCCTGTTCGTTCAAAAGAAAATTGGTGTTTTTTAGGAGAATTTTTAAGTTTTTCTGGATACTGTTAGTAGGATCTTTAGTCTTGATTTGAAAAGTTTCATCTTGAAAGCAGGTTTTTGTTTTTGTTATATATTCCTCTTTATCCATAATAACTGTAGTGTTTCCTTTATCTGCCTTTGTTACTATTAGGTTATTTTGCTGGATTTTATTTTTGAGTACCTTAATTTGTGTTTGGTTTGTGATATCTTGATTCTGAGGTTTTTGAAATATATATTGTTTTTCTGTAAAGTAATATCCATCAATACGGAAATGAAACTTATAAATAACAGTAGAAAAGCCAACCAGGCAAGAAAAATGGCACACAGATACCAAAATCTGAAGATTAAGATCACAAATATTGTCAAAAACATCACTTTCTTAAAACAATGCCTACTTAATAATCTAACTCCTAAATTTCTTAGGAAATATAATAATAAACATAGAAGCACATATCAAACCCAAAATACCCAAAACAAAACCAATCGAATATGGCTTAAAGAAGAAATTAAATTCATGTATAGGAAAAAACAACACCTCAACATACAAATGTATGAAGCACACCTTAAAGCCTCACATGAGCTACCACACACATACTGGAGCAACTTCCAACAAATAACTAACGAAAAGATAGAAAACATAGCCATACAGAAGCAGAATACCTTAAACAAGAAACTTAACGCACTCAAGGCATCACTAAACCAAACCAACCATACACAGTATAGACAACATATTACTGTTTCTACAGATAACAACCAACATATTTTCCATCCCCCACTCCAAAACCTAACTAACACAACATTCAATGAAAAAGAAACAACTATACTGAGCAAAGGACCAAAACATAACTGGAAAAACAATTCAGTATTTGAAAACATAGCCACTATTATTACTGAAACAGAAGATGCTCTAAACAAAATACCCCAAGAAAAACAAAATGAAATTAGATATGAAATTAAAAAAACACTACCACAATATGTTGATAAGATCACTCAAAAACCTCAGAATCAAGATATCACAAACCAAACACAAATTAAGGTACTCAAAAATAAAATCCAGCAAAATAACCTAATAGTAACAAAGGCAGATAAAGGAAACACTACAGTTATTATGGATAAAGAGGAATATATAACAAAAACAAAAACCTGCTTTCAAGATGAAACTTTTCAAATCAAGACTAAAGATCCTACTAACAGTATCCAGAAAAACTTAAAAATTCTCCTAAAAAACACCAATTTTCTTTTGAACGAACAGGAAACTGCAAAATTAACCACCATGAATCCAGGGATACCTACAGCTAAAGCTTATCCTAAGATCCATAAAAACAATATTCCTATGAGACCCATAATAAATTATAGACCAAGCCCTATTTATAAATTATCCAAATACATACAAAAATTCCTTAAAAAACATTACGTTTTTCAAGCAAACAAAACCATAAAAAACTCAATAGATTTCTGCAACATTACTAAGAATATAAGAATAGAACACTTCTACAAGCTAGCAACATATGATATAACAAACATGTATCCCAATATACCCACACAAAAAACTATCACTATCATAGAATCCAACCTTTATAACCACAGTAAGCTAAGCAAATTGGAAATAGATGAATTTATTAAACTTTTACAATTCGCTATCAATAACAATTATTTCAAGTTCCATGACACTATCTATCAACAAAAAGGATTACCCATGGGATCACCAATATCAGGCATAATAGCTGATATATATATGGATTACTTAGAACACCAAGAAATTAAAAAAATAGAAAATATCATCTATTGGTGCAGGTTTGTCGATGATGCATTTATAATCATGGACAATAGACATACTAATGAAAACATAATCCTAGAACAACTAAATAGAATAGATCCCCACATTAAATTTACCATGGACACTGAACACAACAATACCATAAACTACTTAGACATATCCATAACCAGACATAACAACCACCTAACATACAATATATATAGAAAACCTACCCACACATCAAATACAATAAAGATAGACTCCACCCACCCACATGCCCATAAAAGAGCTGCATACTATAGTATGATTCATAGAGCATACAACATTCCACTTTCAAAGAAAAATCTAAATAAAGAACTAAACACAATCCATGAAATAGCAAAACAAAACGGATATAAAAGAGAAATGATAAACCGGATCATCAATAAAGTCAAAAACCAACCTAAAACCAAGCTAACCAGAATCACTAAAAATAAAAAAGAATATGCACTGTTTACTTACAACAATAACCATATACATCCCATAACAAATATCTTCAAAAAACAAGGCCTAAAAATAGCATATAAAACGGCACGCAATAACACCAACATACTATACAATTCCAAATCAGTTAATAACATAAATAAATACAATCACTCAGGAGTCTATCGCCTAAAATGTAACGACTGCCGAGCCAGCTATATAGGACTTACCGGTAGAAGTTTTATAATACGATATAATGAACATGTAAACGCCGTCAAACACAGACATTTCTCAGCTATGGGTCAGCATATTGACGATCAAAAACATAATTTCACGGACATTAAGAACGACATGCAAATCCTTAATATGAATCCAAAAAGTCCCTTGCTCAGTATAATAGAAGAATTTTACATAAATTTAGACAAATACGTGAATCCAAACTCCAACCTAAATGAAAGTATAGACAAAAACAATATCCTTTTTCATGCAGTAATTCCCTTATTAAAAGATTTCTATATCAAAAGAATAAGCAAACAAAAATCGATATGTTCAAATCAACCGCCCCAAAACCCTCTCCCCTCCAACCCCACTCCCATCACTAACACTCCACCCATCCCCCCAAACCTCCCCTCTACCGCCGCTAACTACAATCTCAGAGCTACACGTATCAGATCCCAACAGGCAGCTACAAAGAACGCACGGTTCCAACATTTTACGTAAGTAAAACGACATACGATTCACTATTACACTTTCTATCCACAACATTATCACACTATTATTTCTATTTCCAGACACTCCACCTTGTTTTTTACAACATATAAGCTTCCAGGACAAATCAACGTGCACCAAGACGCATAACTTTCAACATATTTGACTAATGCCACCAACTATAAACATCGCGACTACGGAAGAAAACATGCTCCATTAATATTCTAATAACTCCAATATCTGTAGCTGCCAATAATATCTCCAGATAAATAAACAGCATTACCTGATCTGCAGCGGATCATTATAATACCAATTGTCTTTACATATAATATTTTTATGGATCCATTTTGTTGGAACACTATATATACAAACCTCATTTATTCCAAATCAGTGTACATGTTGTACCGCACATAAACAACATCAATGTAATGTATTTTTAACTAGACATGTGTGGCATACATACCACTGTTTTTGACTATATGCCCATTTTAACAACATTTTAATGTCTACATTAGCAAATATTTTTATTCAAATTTTAACTTCATACTAAGTTTCAATCAGAAGTAATGGGCCTTACAAACTGAATTTAGCTTCTAGGATGTATGCAAGCAAGGTGTTGCATTGATACCTCAATCAGAAATGTTCAAGCCAGTGTTCTGTACTTTCATGTGACTAATCAATAGCCAATTGTGTACATAGTTGAACTTGCCACTGTTGAGTTACACAAACATATGTGTGTTCCATATTATATAACCTAAAATTGGATGGTAGTAGCAGTAAGGTGATATGTGTCTTCATGAACGATGCACACTAGTCATGCATTAGACATACCAACATTAATGATCAGTCTAAATTAGTCCAAACTTTTACCACTATATGTGATGTTTTTATGAACAATACAATTTTTATTGCATGTCAACTGAGGATGACCCCCTAGGGGTCGAAACTAGTCTTGACTATTTGACTATATTTACTTGCTTAATGTAAAATAAATTTGTATTGATAAGGTGGAGATTTGTATATATATTGTTTTTCTGTAAAGTAATATCCATCAATACGGAAATGAAACTTATAAATAACAATCGATAGTACTATCGATAGTTTTCCGCCTCTAGCCATCCACATAATTTCTTCCGTTTATAGTGTGTTACTTTCAACAGATTAGATCGAATAAATTATGCTCTCTACCTGTGCGGCATGCAATTGCATACATTTTTACAGGAAACACAAAGATCATTTTTCAATCAAGATTTTTTACTAAAGTACACAGTTTCGGGCGATTAGCAGAATTACGTTGCCTGTGTGGCACAATCCAGCATGTGTAGGGTAGGAACTGACCAAACAGCCAAACACGATAAACCGTATCCTGAGTGGCTGGTTGGCTCAGATGATATATTTGGTATTTGATGGTGCTCAAATGTGTCACCCTTGTGTCAGTAGATTTACCGGCCCGTAAAGGAACTCCACAGGGATAAACCTCCGGCACCTCAGCTTCTTCGAAAACCGTACAAAGTAGTTGGTAGGACGAATAAACAGCAATAACACTATTTAATTATTAAATGATGGGAGCCTCCGTGGCTCAGACGGCAGCGCGTCGGCCTCTCACCACTGGATACCGTGGTTCAAATTCCGGTCACCCCATGTGAGATTTGTGCTGGACAAAGCGGAGAGAGGACAGGTCATTCTCCGGATGCTCCGGTTTTTCCTGTCATCTTTCATTTCAACAACACTCTCCGTTAACATTTAATTTCATCTGTCAGTTATTTATCATTGCCCCAGAGAAGTGCGACAGGCTTCGGAAGCCGGCACATTTCCTATCCTCGCCTCTAGATGGGGGTTCATTCATTCCATTCCTGACCCGGTAAAATGACTGGAAATTGGCTGTAGATTTTCATTATTAAATGGTATCATATACAGCACAGTTTCCCGGCATTTTGAAAATAAATATATAGAGAACAACGGTGACACAAGACGCTTGCTATCCAATGCCACACCTACAGTGTTCTGAATTTCCTAGTCACCTCATCCCATCTGCCAGCACTACGGAATAATGTGAGTACTTTCAGTCCTACATCACCACTACTACTGAGTGAGTTGGCTACGTGGCTCACGGCATATAGCTCTTACCTTGCATTCGGGATACAGTGAGTTCTAATCCCACTGCCGACAGCTCTGATAGATGGTTTACCGTGGTTCCCATTTCACATCAGGCAAATACGCAGGCTGTTGTACCTTAAATAATGCCATGCCACTTCCTTCGCAGTCCCAGCCTTGATCTATCCCATCGTAGCGATAAAACGTGTCTGAGTTGGTGCAGCATACGGCAAATAAAAAAATCGGCATTACCATAATCTTCGTCCAAAAAAGTGAGTTAATCAGGAAAGTAGTCTAAATTTATGTGATTTAAGATCATTAAGACAAGAAGGACTGTGCTCTTTTTAAACAATTATTTCAAATGTTTATCCTACAACTTCTTGTTCTGATTTTATTATTATTATTGTTGTTGTTGTTGTTGTTCTGTGGAATGCAGAGAGCTAAAAGAGGGTGCGGGCTTGAATGGGTCTAACTACAATACCAAGAACTGAATTAAAATTTTAACATAATTTTTATTTCTTTCAATATTTAAAAAAAAATTTGACAAATTTCCACTAGGTGAAATCACAATGAAAAATCCAGTACAATACCAATCTTGAAAGGAGACTTGGAAAAATCCAAGATTCAGAACTTTAACAATTTTGGGCTTCAAGCCTCTAGTTTTAAAATATCTGAGCTACCAGCTCAAGTTTACGATTCAAAATGAGAAATAATTTACTCAAGGGCAGAAATCCCCTAATTCAAGAGCACTTGCTCCCTAAATTACTATGTCTAGCCTTCCAGAGGCACCCTTCACTATTACAAACCTTAGAAAAGGGCTAACAGGCTCTCAGTTTCTTCCAGCTTACTCAAAACAAAATCAAAATCTTACAATTTCTGGCCTCTCAAGGCACAACTTACAAATAGAAATAGTTTTATACAGGGGTATCTAGTACCCAACCTTTTGCGAAAAAGAACAGGTAAAATAAAAGGCCCGAACACAAACTGAATGGAGGCGTACACCGCGCTCCAGATAATGGACTACTAAAACCTACAGGGCTCTTGGCCGATGGAACAGGCGCTAGATCCAAACTAGTGAGGTGGCTCGCATGGAAATTACTTTAATACATTACAAAAACAGTTACTAAATCGCAGTCACCTCAAACCAAGATGAAGGGGAGCTCGAGAGGGTAACTCACTCTCTGTCCCCGATTTACAGTTAAAGACTTTATGAAATTTTTACATTAGCCGAAAGAAGATTTACATTTTAGAAAGTTTGTTACATAGTTAAAGATTCGGACCTTCCCCTCGAATAATTTTGCGGAGACAGCAAGAAAGATAGAATTTACATGGCCATTACCTTGAAGAAAGAGGCGCCCCACCTCCTGCCATAAAACACACACTTAGAAAGACGGCGATCAATTGTCAAAGGAGCCCGAAAAGCCGCAGTTTATATACCCTCAGGGAAGGTTCGAGAGAATTCAGGACTAATCCAGCCACACCTTCTCAATTTTTTGGCAAATTCAAAGTGACCAAGAAATGCGGGATTAGTTGAAAATTAATTACGAAAATTTATGATCGGCCAGATTCAAAACTGGCGGAAAGAAAAAGAAGCGTTGCCAACCCAACATTAAATGATCATAGATTCAGTTAAGGAAAACCTAGGAATACGAAACTTCTTTAAGTTATAAATTCTTCCACCTTGCACCAGAGTGCATGATCAGAGGTTTTTGGTAGTGACATCTATGGAAAAATGTCCAAACTTTTTGGTGTATAGCAAAACAAAACAAAGAGAAATTCAATCAGTTTAGGAAACTTCACAATAACACAAATACTTAATATTTCTGTAGTGACATCTTCTGATTAAAGTTCCAAGTTCATGTAGTATCATATTCATCTTTTGGTCGATAGAGGAGTTCATTAAGGCGCTTATTTTGAATGAGCGGAGTTGAGGTGTACTCCCGGTGCAGACCTCCCCCCCCCCCAAATGTCCTTCCTTGGGGTGACACAGAAGAATTTTGAGAAAACATTCCCAGTTGAAAATTTTTTATAAGTCTTTTTCCGAAAGTATATTTGTAGAAAAATTCGTAAATCTAGATTTAAAGAGTCCTTGTGGTCGTAGAAAGTTAAATACATGCTGATAGATTTGACGGCAAGACCTGCCGCCGCTGCCGATACCCAGGTGAGGTTGCTCGGACGCCCCAAGTACCCCCAGATACACCTCTCCCGCTACTATGAGAGGGGTAATTGTGGTGATGGTCGCCGCAGATTAGATGTACATGAGCAGTCCCCAGATGTGTTGGCGGTAGGGTTACCGCACTTCAGCCTTTGCCGGGAAGATGGACTCCGGCGCGCCGTACAGAAGGAGGCCTCACTAGAGTGGAGTGGGCCCAGTCCCCGCTCCGGTGTCTCTCGCCAGGTGTGGATATACGGCCACCGACCGCTGAGGGGGCACTGAAACCATAACGACTGGGCGACAGAGAAGTGTTGTTGAAACCTTAAGTGTACGATCTTTATTTGAGAGGCAGAAGTGCGGGCGGCGTTGGTGGTGATGTGTGTGTCAATAATGCGTGGATGCAGGAGACGGGGGCTTGGTAATGGCCACCAGGGAATTGACCACATGAAAAATCAGAGGGGAAGATCGTACATATCAGTTACTATACCAACCAGGGCAGAAGTCCTTAAATCTATTCTTATCCAATAAATTGTAAAAAGAAACATAACCTTCGACTTCTGCCAAATCTAAATGGCTAAAGTAAAGAACCATTAAATTACACAGGTTTCACCTGAGAGAGGTGGACCCTAAAGATCCTCTCTGTGATTGGATTACTGACCAATAATGTAACTGGTGTCAAGAAGTCTAAAATAACGCACGGTTCATGGAATCTGGTGGCAAGCTTACCCGCAGGAGCAAAATTTCTTACTATGACTTGATCTAAGACTTTTAAATTGGTGGGCCTCCGTCCACGATCATATCTTTCCCTAACATTTTCATGGGAAGCTTTAAGATTGGCTTTAGCGTTTTTCCATAGATCTCTTATGTTATCGGGTTCTATTGTCTCTGGTAAAATGTCATTAAGTGACCAAAGGTTAGAGAGCGGCGTGTTAGGAACATATTTAAACATAACAGAAGCTGGAGTCAACTTATGCGACTCATGAACTGCCGAATTTAAAGCAAAGGCCAACCAATGCAGGGACGTATCCCACCTGGAATGATCTTTATGATGAAATACGATCAGAGCAGATCCAAGATTACGGTTGACCCGCTCAGCCAGAGATGGTAGAGGATGATAAGCCGAAGTAGTTACATGTGATATAGACAGATCAAAACAGAATTTACGGAACAAGTTGGATGTGAATGCCTTAGCATTATCGGAAACTATATATTGACAGGTGCCAAAAGAAGCAAATATGGTATTTAAACAAGAAATATTGGAATGAGCGATTGCCAGCTTATTCGAAAGTAACCATGAACATCTGGTGAAACCCTCTACACACACTACAATGAATTTATTGGCGTTCCCCTTTGATTGGGGGAAGGGCCCGACATAGTCTATATACAGGCCTTCCATGGGGCGCGACGCTTGATGAGATGACAGTAGACTTAGCTTAGTGGACAAGATGGGCTTACTAAGCAAGCAAGATTTACAAGCTTTTACCAATTCACGAATTTCGCCGTCCATACCTTTCCAAATTAACATCTCTCGGATCTTTTCCCGAGTTTTGAAGATGCCTAAAAGCCCCCTAATGGGGTCTCATGGTAGTACTTGAAGATCATAGGCACAAGAACAGCTGGAACCACTAATTTCACTTTTTGATCATGCCTCGACAGGCAACACAAAAGCCCGTTTCTCAGTACATAAGCAACGACATGTTCCCCAGAAGAAAGGGTTTCCATAATAGCAGCCAACACTGGATCTTCACATTCGTATTTTTCAATATCCCGAAACAGCATGGGGGCATCAGTTAAAATGTCATTAATACCCGAAGGTATGGTATCTTCCTGTTCGGTGGTCTCCATGACATGAGAAAACATGCGGCTTAGTCCATCTTCAACAACATTCTCAGTTCCTCTGATATACCTCACATCAAACTGGAATGCAGAAATCCTGATGGCGCAACGGGCTATTGGACTAGTACGTCGCAGCCTAGTTAATACCCAACTTAAGGCTTGGTTATCTGTTTCTAGGTCAAACTTGATATGTTCCAGATAGAGTCGGAACTTCTCTAGTGCAAATAAAACTGCCAAACCCTCAAGTTCATAGTTGGAATATTGGGCCTCATGAGCTGATAATGTCCTAGAAGCATAGGCAATGTGTCGCCTTCCGAGTTCTGTTTCGTGAAGAAAGACGGCAGCAACCGCCGATTATGAGGCGTCGGTTTGGACAATTAATTTATTTGAGAAATCAGGCATAGCTAAGACAGGGGCGTTACAGAGAGCTAATTTCAGATATTGAAAAGCGGCTTGTTGGGACAGCCCCCATTCGAATTTGACGCATTTCCTACGGAGTAAGTTCAAGTGCGCTGCTCTGTTAGCGAAGTTAGGAATAAATTTCCTGAAGAAATTCACCATGCCTATGAACCTGGCAATACCTTTGATGTCCTTAGGAGGTTTGAAATCACGGATGGTTTGTGTTCGAGAATGATCAATAGAAACACCATCGGGCGACACAATATACCCTAGAATGACATAGAAGGTTTAGCAAAAGCTACGTTAGGTAACTCGACAGTCAATCCGGCCTTATGAAGGCGATCGAGTACTTCCTTTAGATGATCAAGGTGTTCTTCAAAGGTATCAGAAAGTACGACGACATCATCAAGATAGTGATGCAAGTATTCAAATTTGATGTCGGAGAAGACCCTATCTAGAAGACTCGTGAGAACAGCTTCCCCGCGGGGAGCCCGAAAGGCACGCGGTTGTACTCATACAAGTTCCAACCCGTGGCAAAAGCAGTTAGATGTTTCGATTTTTCTGCTCGACGGATCTGGTTGTATGCCTGATTGTCTAGAATGCTAAAGAACTTGGCTTTTCGAAACCATTAAAAACAAGAATGAAGGTCAGGCAGAAGCACAGATTGTAACACCACCTTACGATTTAAAGCCCTATAATCAATCACAGGCCTGAAGCCTCCTTGGGGTTTCGGCACCAGAAAAATGGGTGATGAATATGCCGACTTAGAAGGTCGAATAATACCGTCCTTTAACATCTGATCGACGATCTTTTTAAGAGCCTTCATTTTAGGCGAAGACAGTCTGTAAGGCGAAAATCTAACTGGAATTTAGTCCATAACCTCACTCTTGTATTCGATAAGGTCAGTAACACCAAGTGTATCAGAAGATACATCCAGAAATGGTTGACACAAATTACGAATACTCTCAGCCTGCTCCTCAGGGAAATGTCTTAAGTCTAACAACATCAAATACAGTAGAGATAATACGCGACACTCAGCGAGATATCGAGGGACAGCTATTAGAGTTCTCTCTAGCGGGTAGACCTGAGAACTACTTATTCTGTCATAAGAGCACATGTATTTGTGTGTGAAGTTTTTGGTGTTGTTCATGCGTTTTCAGTGAGTTGGCATAATTAAATAGTAGCGTGTGTCATTCCTTGATATCTCCTCTCAACATGAGGGGAAAGGTATGTGCTGTGTTTGGCTGCAGTAACTATGAAGTAGAGAAGAATGCGCGGTCTTTCTTTCGCTAACCTCGTGACAAGAAAATGTAAGTAATATTGTGTTTGCATATATATTCTTCCAGTGACAAAGAGATTATTATAGTTCCAGTACTTCATAATCTTCTGCCCTGCTCGACCCATATTTTAACTGGCTTAAAATATAATACGCTTATCTTATTGTATAGCGCAGCAGATAAGCTTCAATACCGATGTGTTGTTGTAGGTGTGATCTGTGGGTTTTGAAATGTCACAGAAGTGATTTGGAAAAGATGTACAAGAAAGAAGGGACGTTACGGTTATATAAGAATTATAAGATCTGTTCAGATCATTTCCAGACCAGCGACTTTAAATATCCTCGACTATACAGCCAAGGGTATGTTACATTTTTACTCTAATTGTACGTAAATATTCCTCAAAGCATCACTATCGACATCATTTTCATATTCTTTCTTATATTCCTTTTCTCAGATTAAGGCTGGGATTTTGAAGATTTTCTTTCTGTTTGTAGGCTTCATGTTAAGAGGAAAATTGTCCAGCTTTTAAATGTTAATTCATTGCATCATGTGTGTAAGGAATGTGCCGATATTTTTATTGACAAGTATCTTAATGTGATGATACAATGTTTTCTAAATGAGAAAAAAGACAAATCTCACCGTAAAAGTTCAGACAGGAATGCTAAAGCAAAAAAAGTAATGCATAAATGATCAACCCATTTCACAGCAGTCCATTTCACATCTTGTTTATATGTCTAATTTCAGTCTTTAAATAAAAATCTTTTGAATAATTCTTCATTCATTTATCCGGAATTGCTTTAGCAACTTTGAAGTTAATATCTCAATAATACTTTCTTTCTAGACGTAATGTATTTATCCATTTTCGTATATGTTTTTCCATTGATATTTGAAATTAGCGCGACTTTTCAGGTCAAGTTACTAGGAACGGCACCGTCGAATTGTCTCCCATTTTAGCAAGGCTAAGGCCCCATTCACAATGCAAACGTAACCGTAAAATTAACGTAAAATTTGTGGTATTCATAATGGAGGAACGTAACATTAACGTAGAGTACACAGCAGCCAATCAAAACACTGCCATGTTATTTAGTACGGAAGTCAGGTTTTGGGCTATCTCGCAGTTTTATATTTCAATAACTCGATGGAATCAAACAACGTGGTAGCGGAATCCATATTACTTCAAACATCTATTGCTTTGCTCCTGGGAGCTGTGTAGGCCTACGGTACCTGAAAAGGCGATCTAAACAACGGTGCAGAAAATGGGTTCATCCCTTGAATCAAAGAAGGTTATCTCAGGGCGATTTCGGTAATCTACTGTAAGAAATGACCCCCGTCAGTTCGTTTTGGACATGCGGATGAAACCTGAACTGTTTGCCTTTCTTACGATTTGCTTCCCCTTTTGTAATAAAAAGAAATGTAAAAGGTCTCCTTTACCGACATCTATGACACTATCTATCACACCCCGATGAGATATTTGGATCTATTTGTTTGGATGATATCGTTTTCGTAAAGTAGTAGTCCGTCATAATGTTAAGAAAAATACAGGGACACGTGTTTTATTTATGACAGGGATTGTCTCTCGTCCGTTTGCCAGCGCTGCGAGCTTGTCTCCCGCCATTTATTGTCAGATTTCATTACTACAGGATATTAATTTCCACCTATTTATTTTCGGTACAGCGTATTTGTAATTCTTTTTCCTTCTATCATACATAGCCTATACACAAAGATTATTTTGAAAGAGCATTGCAAGTGTTTCGTCGAAAGAAGTCATATCGTGCACAACACACAATGTTTACCTCTGCTCTGATTGGCTGTTTCTTAAAGTTAACGTAAAATTAACCGCAAGAGCTTGGAGTTTGCAATCCCTTAATTTTACGGACTCGCAGTTAAGTTTACGTCGGCGCATTGTGAATGGATCCATTAGATAAGATGGCCGCTAACTTCTAAGTTAACGTTAATTTTAAGTTTACGTTACGTTTGCATTGTGAATGGGGCTTAAATCCGTAAGTGTCGCGTATTGTCTCTACTGTATTTGACATCTCATCCTGGGTGGACAAAACAGATGAACATGTCAAAGAGTTACATTTGAGCAGGCAGTATAAGCAGCCATCAGTTCTCTTTCTTCTCCAAACCAAGCTTTTCCATCAGTGATGTCACAGCAAAGAATGAGTCTTGGAAAGTCCTTGGCCTCTTCCGCTTCAAAATTTTCCATTCTGGTGTACCGGTAACATCAGGAAGCTTACATTTCTTCACTTTTGCTTGAGGAACAACTTTGTGAGAAGACATCTTTTCCCGCTTGCTTCTAAACTTCTCTGAATTATATAATTTCAGCAACATGCTTTTCACATCAGTTTCAAGAATGTCTGTTGCTTTGTGTGGATCCTGTGCCAGCAACCAAAGAACTGTGCAGCAATTGCAAAAAATCGCATAAGGTTTGTCATACCATCCATACATCAGACGTTGAAGATCTATGACGAAGTCAACCTGCCAGACATTCTCCATACTATCCTCATGTTTGACAAGGTTGACTAGAGCACTCGTTGCAAATTCCAGCGCACGAGTTGCCGGAACCGATCTGTTACGTTTCATGGTCTGGAAGAGCAATCTCAAGTGACTGGCAGATAACTCTTTGGACAACTCCCGAGACAATCTTGTAACAGTATCTATGACTTCTACAATTGCAGGAAGCCGTTCAAATGAAGTTGAAGGCGTCCATTTATTAAGAACTGTAGTGTATCTTTTCCTAAGGGAATGGCCATAAACCAAATCCCCTCTATGTTCTTCCAGCGTACATCCCATATTCCTGCACACAACATATTCATGCCAATCCTTGCGCATACAAATAAGCTGGTTTAAGTGCAATATTGGTGCAGTTTTACGCCACCATGCTTGAATCTTGATAGCTGCAGCATTGAACTGAGGAGCCTGACACTTGTGCATTATTTGGAACAACAGAGATAGAGTTTTCTGTCTGCGACCTTCAACAATGTCCTCGGCTACAATATTTCCCTCCAAGCTATACCCTGCTTCCGTCAGAGCGTCCAAAGCAACTTGGACATTGTGAATTTTTTGTTGGTTTGATATCACAGGTATCTTCAGCTTAGTGGAGAGGTCTGGCTTTTGCAAGATGATCTCCATCATGTACACAAGTCTCACTCCATCACAAAGGTCCGACTCCAGAGAGGTGACAGCATAATAATAACGATTAAGTTCATGTAGACAGGTCTGCTCATGCTTGAGCACACCCACACTTAGTAATGTTCAGTGATATCACTGGTCCCAGGCAGTATATCTCGAGCGAAGGCCAACAAGATTTCACGACTTCCCTTGTGAACAGCATCCTCACAGAAGAGGCATGGGTCATGACTAATCAGTTTTTTTTCCTTAGCACTGTCCAAGAAATATACCAGGAACAGAAATTTCTTCAGAATGATCTTCATCATGGCAGCTTCAAAGCCAGGTCTGAATGTATGAAGCACACTTTTAACAGAATACTGCTTAACAAGGTATGGGTCTGACAGAAAGTATTTTGCAATGAAGGCGACCAAGCTGACAGCATCCGAATTTGAACGCATGGGGACCGTCCTGCGACAGATGGTCTCCAAGCCTATTCTCAACCATAGAAGATTGTAACAAAGCAACAGTTTCAGTATACGTTGCTTTAGACCATCATTTATGAGCCCATTTCTATCATCTCGAACAGCAAGAATGCCCTCGTCAACTAGTGTGATCACCTTGGACCACACACTTGTCATATCTGATGATTGAAATAAAGTGTACGCAGCTTTTCTAAGTGATTCAAGATGGTGTTGGTAAACTGTTTCCCCTCTGCTGGGTGGAGTTACTTCGCAGCTTGTGTTAAGCAGCTCGGCCACATCCACTTGCGGCACTCTGGCACTGCTGCTGAGCTGCGCTGGGGGTGTGAGGACATTATGAAACCATTTTCCTAGTTCCATCATCCACACACGATACCTGTCCTCATCATAGTGGACCAAACTGTATAGAAACGGGTTGACTGGGCATCTGGCTATGGAACGCCCAGGGTTGGTGATATTTAACAAGAACCAATCTGGATCGTTATAGCTTGAATATATCTTGGTTTTACAGGGTCTTCCAATAGAGAGGATTCGCTGCGCATACGGCACAATTCCTGATTTGCTTCCATATAAAATACTGTCTTTGGTGACGGTTCGGGAAGTTTCAAATCTTATATGGGAAGATTTTTCTGCTTCCACATACTTCTTTGGTGTTAAGAAATTGAGGTGAACTACAGGGGTAACTTCAGCAGTTCTCACCCTGTCTGACTCCTGTACAATTTCCTCAACGAATGGTTTCTCAGAATATAAATTCTTTTGAGTTTCTTACGTAATATCTGAATAATAATCCAGATTTGTTAGATCTCTCAAACCTTTGCTCTGAGGGGAAATAAGACTTCCAATTTTTGAAGAACTAGTTTTGTAATCTTCAAACTCCCCTATTAATAGCTGTTTAAAGTCATCTTTAAGAAGCTCAGGAGATTTAGATGCACTACTACTGTTGGGAGGTGAATATTGTTCATTGGAATTAGTAGACGAGCTATCACCAGTATTACACTGACTCGAACTGAATTCAGTTAAGCAAGAGTTCAATGGCTTAGTGCTTTTATCACAACTGAAGTCACTATCACTAAAGTTAAGCCTCCTTCTAATGTTACTTGTGGTAAATGTCTCAACATCTCCAGACTGCACTGCTGAGGATCTATGCAACAACTTATGATCTTTCACCTGAGTAGTTTCCACAACGTCTGATGCACTACAAAAATCCTCAGCCACATCTGACAAGACAGATTGAGGTAACAAATGTTTCTTACATGACAGATCTAATGGTGACAGTTGTGTTGGCTGCCAAAAAGGAACCTCACTCCACTTGTCTGCTTCAGATAAACTGCTATCATTTAATCTAAAACTGTCAGGCCGGTGTTTCTCATTTTGAAAAGAAAATTTATCACTCTTAGAAGTCGCAGTATGTTCTAGGTGAGACAAATGTTGAAAAAAAAGATTGCTCTGATAGGTGTTCTGAGGTGGGCTAATTTCAGTCTTGTGCCTATGAAGAGGGGAAAACTTGAAGTCAGGTTTTTTGTTCTGGGCTGAAGACAGACTGTAGTCCACATGATCAGTGATACTTTGATACTTAGGTGTCCTGCTCTTTTCTGACTTTGTGGGCTGTTGTGTCCCTTTCTTCTGTACATGATCGAATACTGGTGGTGGATTCGTGTATTCTTTGTTTCGAACGGAGCAGAGCAGGAGTCACTTTTCAAACACCGGGGAACGTGTTCTCTTTACATGTAAAAGACCGACTAAATGCTGCCATAAAATCCATAACGGCAAAGTGCTTGGCAGGGGACAAGCTCGCAATGCTAGGGACTGGGCAAGTGGCAATACCCTGCAGAACTTTAAAATAATCTCATTTCTAAAATAAAAATTACCACTTATTTACATACTTTGATGATCTGCTTGGCGTTTCACAGGATGGAGTTTCCTGCTGCATCCTTTTTTCTGCCAAACTCTCTTCTTCTCCAGGTCCTTCCTAAAATGAAAGGAAAAGAATAAAATTAGAATACATTATCCACAACTGTAATGTTGCTGTGCCAAAGCAAAGTTGTCTAGATCTATTGATCATGTAGGTACCTGAAATGCACCAGCATCATCATCTATGGTGTCAGGCAAAGGATCAAACTGACCAGCAAACATCTCTGAGAGGATCTGTTCAGGTTTTCCCAGAGGTGGTTTTGGTGGACCTCCCCCAGTTTGTCCGGCATCCCTTCTCTGAGCGTCGATGTCGCCCTTTGCCTTTATTTTAATTCTTTTCCATAAACCTGTGCACAAAATGAAAATGACAAATTTTTGAAATGTTCAGTAAGATAATTAGTAATTTCATAATTATGTCATCAAATGGGGTCCTAATAATAAAAAACAGAAAACTTTCCTAATGATGAGGTTATAGATACAAAGACCAGGTTTTAATAATTCTATCAGAGTTAGAATTTTATAATAGACTTAAATGGTACTTCCAAGATACCAGTTTTGCCAGTAATGTTGCTAATTTACAAATGGAAGTACCTTTGGGTAACACTTTTATACTGTTTTGTGAGTCACAAGTATGGTTCTGAACCTCCTAAAAGTTTTTAATTTCAACAATGTCTTTGTCCATATTAAGCAAGCATTAATTACCTTCTTACAGTGACAGTACAAATTATTTCAGTTCCCTGCACTGGAAGATTGCAGTTGATTCAACTTGCAATAAATGTGAGGGTTTTTTTTTTTTTCATCATGTCAGTCACTAAATTTTACAGGCCTACTCAAATCTAAAACAGACTAATACATGCCTGTCCACTGATATTTGAAGAGGAAATAAATGCTTAAGCTATTCTACCACTTGTCTGTCACATGAAACTGCCCAATTAATACTATATTTACTCTCTATTTTATTGTCTTGAAGATACGTGGAATTTAATTTGTCATCACTACAACTATTATATCAATCACAACATTTAGGCAGCCCTGAGATATTTCTACAGAGTACTTTACAATTCAGAAGTATCATTTCAAATGTCCTCCGTCTGCTAGATAAGTAACATAATAATCATGGCTGACAGTGGCACAAATGGACCCTGCCATTTGTTGAATATGCCAATGAAACGTTGCTTCCATAATTCAAGACAGCGAGAAGTTATGACCAACTTAGGCGGTATAAAAAAAAACCTAGAACGATGAGGCAATGTTACCAACAAAACAATCATCATTGTAGTCCGGAGGAAGAATGGAAAGGATAGACATATAAAATTAATAATATCTCACTGTCTTGCATTATGGGAGTGGCGTTTCATAGGACAAATCTTCAGCCAATGGCAGAGTCAATTCGTGCCACCGCCAGCCATGATTAAATATGAATACCAAAGACAAATAACATGTTTAAATAGTTGAGAGGTAGCCATGCAGTAATTACGGATCTGAACATTGTAAAGCACAGATTGCGCCACTTCTGATTTAATATGAATAAGAAATAGAGGGCCTAGTGGCTTGTAACGTTAGCTTGATCACAGACCAATGGCTTTGTCACTAGCCGGACCTAACCTATCCAGACCAGTTGTTTTGTCACTCGCCAGACATAACCAATCCAGACCAGTTGCTTTATCACTAGCCAGACCTAACCTATCCAGACCAATGGTTCTGTCACTAGCCGGACCTAACCTATCCAGACCAATGGTTCCGTCACTAGCCGGACCTAACATATCCAGTCAAATGATTTTCTGACTAGCCATGCCTCTGAAAAGTAACACTTTTAATGGTCCAGGGTAGATGAATGCTGAAAAATTACTTCATACACACACACATAAACAAAGTTTAACGTACATAGGAGAATGGAAGGAAGATTTATACCAAATTTAGCATACCTTATTGGAGAGCATCTAAAGAATAATTTGTTCCCTCGAAAATCAGTACTTGTGACATAGCAACCTCAGTACGGAACAACATCCATGTTTAACAATACCTTGTTGATTACCATAGCAACGAAGAATTCATTCATGACCGTAGCAAACAACCACGAATAAATAAAACAGCCCAACTGGTACTAGGATCTAAGTGAAGTTGGTACCAGGAACTAATTATGTTACATCAGTTGGTACCAGTCACCAAGAACTTACTTACATCCCTAATGATGACATTAAACAGCAGTTCCTGCGCTGGTGAGGGTTAAAAGAAGTTTTACCTATATAATACCCGAGATACATACTTCTGGAAGAATCCCTTCAGTTTTAAGCATGAAATTCTCATACACTAAATAGATTGTGTAATATAGGAAGCGATTTAGCGTTGAGAGGCTAATCAGAATTGTCTGACTAAGACGATGCTAGGTTGTCGAGTAATGACATTGTTCATTTATAAGAGACGTACAAATGTAAGATAATGCACTGAATTATTTTAGGTAATAACTTGCTTGTGGTTAAATTTGGGTTAGTGTTCTTGAGTACCAATCTGAATTATTTTGATGTAGCCTATTATTATACTATGATAAAAATCTGGCAAACCTTTTAGCTGAGGCACATCTTTTGGAGGCTTCCCTGCATTCATTGAATTGAATTCGGCTTGGATTTTCACCCAAGCCTCCTTCTTCTTCGTTACCGTGTCGAGGTGGTAACCCATATCCACTAGAATTGGATAATTTTTGCATATCTCTGCCAACAACTCTCTCTCTCGGCAGTTGAACTTGGCCATCTTCCTGAAAATTAAAACAGTTATATATATAGATATTCAGTAAATTAACTGGGATAGGTGCAGAATAAGTATGCTGATCAACAGTCAAACAAAACGTCTAACATTTAGAAAAAACTTCCAGGTGAATAAAAAAGTAAAATGTACCAAAACTAGAATACTAAAAATAAAACGGCGTAAGGTGTTACAGCTACCAGAAAAAATACTTGTCTGCATACTGATTCCCACATTCAGAAGAAAGATATCAATGTTATTACAGTGAGGCATCAAGCAGTATACAGCCATTTGATTAATTTCCAAACAGCTACATATTTTAACAAGCAGTAACACAGTCATACATGGTGATAAACACGATGAAAATACCTATAAAACACAATTCGCCTCACCATTCGTAACCTCATTCTTTCACTTCGTAATACCGCTCAATATATTATTAATGATATATATTGAATGCAAAATAAAAGAAATAAACAAAGGAAAGAAGCTATCTACATAAAGAACTTTCAGAAGACTATATTAAATCATAAAAAGTGTAATATGTACTTGCGATACTATAACTTCTATGTGCAAAAATTCTTCTTGAAATGGATATGAGCTTGTTCCAGATACAATACTTGTACAATTTCGACACTCGGCACCAAATTCTTGTCTTGTCTTGCGGATATTTATTTGGGATACAATAGAGCACCAAATTCCTATAGTACACAAAAGATTATCTGATGGACAAGGACTGCAACACAATTTTCTCTTCGCGAAGCCGCTCTTCGATTGTTTTTGGCATATTAATTAATTATATAAGGAGCACTCGAATGAGTATTAAGTTTGTTGTCCCAATTTACATTGTGCTGTATTCTGTTAGAGTCTTTATTCTGTTCTTGCACTTTAGCAGATGGTAGCGGTCGCACTTTTCCTTGCACAGTGTACAAACACAGTCATCTGTTGGATTGTGGAATTTTGTCTTTGCGCATATTTTGTGGTGGAAGCCATGTATTGCATATTTTTGGCATATTGCACTACGAAAAGTCAATGGTCGTGCCACTCACGGCTCGTTGGAAGACGAAAAGTCGGTTCTGTTCTGTTCGTGAAGTTGATTTGGGCTCGTTATTTCACCCAGACACAATACTGTAAGAAAAATGGAGACCGCTGATTACTTGGAAGCATATGCCATCAAAAGAAGAAATTACAGAAAACTTCTAGAAGAGAAGCGAGCTAAATACCTGGAAGCAGAAGCCAAGAAGATTGCAGTCGAAGCAGAAACAGACCCATTTCGGGCCCTCAAGAAAAAGCAAGAGTGTAGAGCGAGGGAAATACCAATGGAAACATGGGAAAAACACTTCTCAGCGCTTCTAAACAGGGACAGCAGAGCAAAAGGTGACACCGCAAACCACCCTATCGATCCAGAACACGAAATTAGACTAACCACAGGGGAAGTACAGATGGTAATCAGCAAAGGAAAAAAAGGGAAGTCAGCAGGACCGGACAACATATATACAGAACACTATTAAGTACTCAAGACCATTTACTACAGCTTTGGACAGAACTATTCAACAAATGTCTAAATTTAGGCAAAATACCGGAAGTTTGTAGAACGGCAACGCTGAAGATTTTGTACAAAGGGAAAGGAGAAACTGACAACCCCGACTCATATAGAGGTATAGCTCTAGAAAGCAACTTATACAAAGCATTTGCAACTATTGTAGCGAATCGCCTAAACAACGAAATAGACCCATTCATACCAGAATGCCAACTAGGCTTCCGCAAAGGAAAAAGCACGTTACAAGCCGCAGCATACCAGAAACAAAAAATTGAAGAGGCACTGAGGCATCCAAAAGGGAAGTACTACGTCGTCTTTGTTGACTATAAGAAGGCTTTTGATATTATCAACAGAGATATTCTGATAGGAAAATTGAAACAAATGATTGGTGACAACACGCTCGTGAGAATCGTTGAGACCATACTAGACTACAACCTAATCAAAATTGAAGATGGAGCATCCTCATCCGGGAAAGTAATTCAAACAAACGGGGTACCCCAAGGAGACCCGCTAAGCCCGCTACTATTCAACGTAGCAACGGCAGATATCACACAGATAATGACGGACTCCCCTGAGACTACTCTAATAATGTACGCTGATGACATGGCTCTGGGATCGAGCTCAAAAGCAGAACTACAGTCGACAGTGATGAAGTTAGAAGCTTGGGCTTCAGATAACAAATTTGAAATTAACCAGGAAAAGACAGTACAGATGGTTTTCAGAAAAGGTGGCAAGGCGGCCAAGGACGACGCTATAACATTAAATAATAAACCACTAGAAATAGTCAAGAAATTCAAATACGTGGGCATCACGTTCCAAACGAGCATGTCATCCTTCAACAACCACGTCATAGACAGAACGACAGCAGCAATCAGAGCCATCCACAATATCAAGAATATTTCTATGCTATCCCTTAACACAGCGATGACTCTATTCAAGACCGCAATAACCCCAATTGTCTCGTACGGAATCGAAATAATATGGGATAACCTGACAATCAGTGACTTGGAGAGGATAGAAAGGGTCAAAGCAAGGTTCCTGAAGAAGGCCCTAGGAGTAGGCAAACTGGCACCCTACAGACTCGTTTATGTACTGGCACGGGAAACACTTCATTGAGGATCTACGACTCAATCTACCACTGCCATCTACCGGCCCATTCCAAGAGCTTCAGAAAAAACTTCTCAAGAAACGCGCGGAAATAGACCCCGAATACTACGGAAATGACGCCATGATCGATCGAAACTGGACCAAGCAACTTCAAGAGCAAAGACATGTCATAACAAGATATGCAATACATGGCTTCCACCACAAAATATGCGCAAAGACAAAATTCCCCAATCCAACAGATAACTGTGTTTGTACAATGTGTAAGGAAAAGTGCGACCGCTACCATCTGCTAAAGTGCAAGAACAGAATAAAGACTCTAACAGAATACAGCACAATGTAAATTGGGACAACAAACTTAATACTCATTCGAGTGCTCCTTATATAATTAATACTGTAAGAGACGAAAAGTCGATTCCGCTACAGTGTTGCCGACAGTAACACTTGAAACCACGGCTCAGAACCTCGGCCACGTTCAGACTACGTTTTAGAAATCGGACAGGGACTTAGACCACGGCCGCGGTTTAAAAGCCATGGTTTGAAACCACGGCCTGAACCTCGTTTTAGAAATCCACCCGTTGTGACCAGACTCTCAGTCCACATGGGTTTCACCAACGCCTGTGTATTAAAGCGAGCTTTCATGAGCCAAGTCCGGACTGCAGGTGCAAAAGATGTGGCGAACTTTGTGAACGCTATCATGTACTTAAGTGTAAACTGAGAATAGAATCCTTACCAAAATTCTGTACAGACGACTGCTCATAAGAATTATTATTATTATTATTATTATTATTATTATTATTATTATTATTATTATTATTATTATTATTATTATTATTATTATTATTATTATTATTATTATTATTATTATTATTATTATTTTCCATGCACATTTGAGCGCAATAAAACATTTATTATAAGCAGCCATCGGATGCAAATCGAGCAGGCAGTGCGCCCAAACAACAAGAAGAAGAAGAAGATTGTTGATGCAATGGCTGCATGCGGTGGTTGTGTTATTATTTATACTGACTTTGCAATCAAATATCATAGGAATTTAAACAATTTAGTGGAATTCTATCAACGTCACGGTTTGCTATCAAATAAGACAGCTTGTGAAAAGTGCGGTCGTGATGTTCCATTGCGTGTGATTAAGCGTGGCGAAAAAAAAAAAAAATCTTTCGGTGTCGACAAGTGGAACGGGGTGTGCAGTGTAAATACTTGGAAAGCTAGTGGAAAAATAAGGTACGTTCTTTGAAGGCTGTAATTTGAGCTTATATCAAATTGGTCAGTTTGCTATCCTGTGGTGCCTTTCACCGAAATCCCTGGGTCTAACTGTGAACCTTGAGTTGGGTTTCTCTAGTAAAACTGTTGTGGATTGTTCCAACTGGGTCGACGATAATAAGTTTAAAAAAAAAAAAAAAATAGGAGGACCCGGTATTATAGTGGAAATTGGCGAAAACA
The DNA here is from genome assembly GCF_040414725.1 of Anabrus simplex. Taxonomy (NCBI): domain Eukaryota; kingdom Metazoa; phylum Arthropoda; class Insecta; order Orthoptera; family Tettigoniidae; genus Anabrus; species Anabrus simplex. The sequence continues at coordinate 122,341,929 of NC_090268.1, read as the reverse complement.
AGCTCGGAAAGAGGAAGTACAATCGAGACAGACGGATAGATGGGCAGTAGCTTTTCGGAGGCGTGGAGAGGGAGAACTTCAAAAACTTTTTCGTAGTTCCTGTCGAAAGAAGGGATAAAGCCACGTTACTTGCCCTTATGAAAGAGTGGATCCTCCCAGGGTCGATAATCATATCGGATTGCTGGAAGGCCTACGATTGCTCGGAGGACAAGGGATTCGTGCACTTCCGTGTGAATCACTCTCTTCACTTTGTGGACACTAAGAAGAGTGGTCATGTCAATAGGGGGAACAGGAGGGTGATGCCCATCAGTTGCCCTACTCTGCACACTCACAATATTGAAAACCGGTGGCGTTATCTCAAGCACAGGAGCTACTTGGTTCTGGGATTTGGCAGGAGGAAACTATTTTTCCATGGTTATCTTGCCGAATCTCTCTTTAAGAGCTCGTTCCCCTTAAACGTCCGGGTGCACGAATTCCTCAAGGCTACAGCAACCCTCTACCCTCCTCTACATTAAGGTAAGTTTCCCATATCTTTATTGCTGTTCTGTATTGTAAATTGTTTTCTTAACATGTTACATTTACTGGCGCTTTTATTGTGCTGCGGTTGGTAACCGATTATGATTAACTTTCTTCACAGGAAGGACATCATGTGCCACTTTACTTTGGCCAATAGGAACACAAGTAGCTACTTCAGAAATGAAAATGGCATGTAATAATCTTAATTAGGTTATAAAAGTAAATGTACTTCTAAGGGCGGGATGGTGGGTTCCTGGACATTGCAGTGAACACATTTCTCCTCTGAGATGCTCTCGACAAAAGTTCAGAACAGCTTAGATTTTCCAGCACCACGCATTCAGGCGCGATTGCACTGTCATTTGTTTCTCTCTCGCTTGCTTCTCGCGAAGGACTTGATCGTGCAGTGGACAGAGCTGCCAACTGGTCATATATAGAACTAGTCCTAGTGCAGCGGCGCAATTTTTCAATTTACGAATCTCGTGACAAAGCCATTGGTCTGGATTGGTTAGGCCATTGGCCTGGATCAAGCAAAAGGGGTCTGGGCGCGTAAGCCCCCAGGTTAGAAGCTGTGAAGCGGCCCTAGGCCTCTAGTATCCCGCGTGACAAAACCATTGGTCTGGATTGGTTAGACCATTGGTCAGTGACAAAGCCATTGGTCTGGATCAAGCAAAGGGGGCCTGGGGGCGTCCAGGTTAGAAGCTGCGAAGCGGCCCTAGGCATCTAGTATCCCGCGTGATACCTCCATTGGTCTGGGCAGTTGCGTATTTCTTGCGCGCGGGTTGATAATGGAATTCATTTACTTTGTTGCTACGAGTGACGTCATATACCATTGTGTCTCGCCCAATCAAAATGCTGGAACGTAGTTAGGCGATGGACTATGGCGCGTGATAAATTGTATTAGGTTATAAAAGCAAAATTACTTCTGGGGGACGGCGGGTGGGTTCTTAACTGTCGCAGTGAACACATCTCCCACGAACCTACTACGATGGCGTAGCAGGGGGAGAGGTGATACTCCCACGTGGCGCGTCCCAGATGGCGGATAGGGGGGTCCTAACCGGCTTGCCGGCGGACTTGAGGGAAATAAAATACCTCTCGCGGACCTAACACACTACCCCCTGCGGGTGGGGGACGCACATGCAGAATACACCCGCGGTATCCCCTGCCTGTCGTAAGAGGTGACAAGAAGGGACGACCTTGGCGCGGACATGGATTGCGGTTTGGTATAATGTGATGGACCTCCTGTGGATGGGGGAGGCTGAATACATCCATAGGTAATCCCTGCCTGTCGTAGAAGGCGACTTAAAGGGTCATGTGGCCATGGTCCCCTCTTTATTTTTTATTATTTTTCCGCGGGTCAGATGTAGACCGTACAAAATTTTGATGTGCGTGCTGCTCGGCGATGGAGCTCCTATGTGTGCGACTACGCTCGAAAGCCCGTGCGAGCAATCACCCAGGACGCGGCGGGTGGGAGTGTCATGTACCCGGGCAGTAGTATCCGCCTGACAATGCAGGTCCCCGCACAGCCGAATGCCAGAAGGACATATTATTATTAACTCTTTTTATTTATTTTTCTTATTTTTAGTGCTCTGTACACACTATGGGGTACATGCTATTGCGGGTGACTGGAGGAAGGGAGTCCTAGTGCTCATTGCCTCAGTCATCCCGTATTGGGCATCGTCCAACATCGGACCCCGGGCAGTACCTGCTATGACCAGGTGGGTATTGCCTTGGCTGCTTGGTTCGGCTACAGAGACCCCTGATCGGAGTGGGTGGCATTCGGGGAGGAAGCTATCGGGCATGGCTTCAAAAAGAAGTCGGCTTTCTCAAGGTGGTCCCCCACGTAAGTCTTTAACTTTTGCTTCCCTGAGAGGTTCAACTCCCTGGGAACATGCGCAACGTGAAGGAATGGGATCCAGCTTCCCTAGGTTTCTGGTCGCTACCATAACCGATGGGCACGATTTTAAACTGGTGAAGTCGATCCTGTTTAGTCGGCACATCGAAGGCGTCTATGGCGAACTGGAGGATCTTAAGAAAATGCGCAATGGTAGTTTGCTTCTAAAGACTCGTACAGCACTGCAAGCTGATCAGTTGCTTAAGTGCGAGCACTTTGGCAAAATCCCCGTCAAAGTGGAGGAGCATAAGTCCTTGAACCTGGTTCGCGGAGTCATCTTTCACCGCGACCTTATTTTGAACACTGACGACGAGTTGATGGAAGACATGAAGAACCGTGGCGTGACACACGTCTGGCGCATTACGCGCAAGGTCAACGGTGAAGACGTTGCCACTGGTGCCTTCATTGTCACTTTCAAGTTGTCAGTGTTACCAGAGAAAGTCAAGGTAACAACTTATCGTTGCGATGTGAGGCCGTACATCCCGCCTCCTATGCGATGCTATCAATGCCAGCGATTTGGACATATGGTATCTCGCTGTTCGAATCAGGCTGTATGTGGTACATGTGGACGAGTAGCTCACGGCGCGGAGGAGTGCACAACTCCCTACAAGTGCATTAACTGCTCCGGTTTTCATTCTCCTCGGGATCGGAATTGTCTGACATACCTGAGTGAGAAGAAGATCCAGGAGATCAAGACCCTGGATGGTCTTTCCTACCACGAAGCGCGCTGTAAGTTTAATTCTACGAATACACCTGCCCGTACACTCGACTATAGGTTGATAGCTCAGAGTCTCTCAAGCTTCAGAGGACTACAACGTGCCCTTTACGGAGTGGGAACTCCGCAGCGCCCTAGCGCTTTGCAAGGACACGTCTCCTGGACCAGACAACATCCATAACCAGATGTTGAAACACCTTAGTGGTGATAGTCCACTGTATCTCCTTCGTGTGTTCAACCGAATCTGGACAGAGGGTGTTTTTCCGTCTCAGTGGCGAGAGGGCATAGTCATTCCTGTCCTCAAGCCTGACAAAGATCCTAAGTATGCAGGAAGTTACAGACCGATTTGCCTTACAAACTGCCTGTGTAAGCTGTTTGAGAGGATGGTAAATCGCCGACTCGTGTGGTGTCTGGAGAAACAAGGACTCTTGTCCGAGTACCAATGTGGATTTCGAGCCGCTCGATCCACCACTGACAACTTGGTACGCCTGGAGAGTTCTATCCAGGATGCGTTTCTCCAGAAACAGCACTTGGTAGCTGTTTTCTTTGACTTAGAGAAGGCCTATGACACCACATGGTGATATGGTATCCTTTCAGTCCTGCATCAATGGAGATTCCGAGGTAACTTGCCGGCGTTTATTGCGAATTTCTTGTCCCTCCGTCTATTCCGTGTCCGAGTAGGGAGGACATATTCGCAATACCATGTTCAAGAAAATGGAGTACCACAGGGATCAGTCCTTAGTGTCACTCTGTTCGCGATTGCCATCAACGGTATTGTTGCTGCTGCTGGTCCAGCAGTTATACTGTCGCTATATGTGGATGATTTTGCTCTGCACTATAGCTCGCATAATATGGCAGTCGCAGAGCGACAATTACAAGCTATTAGGAGGGTGGAGCAGTGGACCTTAGAACATGGCTTTCGGTTTTTTGCCGCAAAGACCTCTGTTGTCCACTTTTGTCGTCAACGTACTCTTCACCCTCATGCGGAGCTTTATTTAGGAAACGTCGTTCTCCCCGTTGTTGACACTTACCGATTTCTTGGGCTCCTTTTCGATAGTAAATTATCGTGGGAGCCGCACGTGCGGCAGCTTAAAGTGCAATGCACCAAGAGGCTTAATCTCTTGAAGTTTCTTAGCAGCACTAATTGGGGAGCGGATCGCACGGTGCTCCTGCGATTCTATCGGGCACACATTTTGTCCCGGTTAGACTACGGTAGTGCAGCATATGGCTCCGCAAGACAAAGCGTTCTTGCGAAGCTGAACAGTATCCACCACAGCGGGGTTAGGTTGGGGACGGGGGCTTTTCGAACAAGCCCCATCGCTAGCCTGTTCGCTGAGTCTGGTGTGCCACCTTTACACCTGAGGCGCCAGCAACTGCTACTTACGTATGCTGCAAATTTGCGACAGATGCCACTTCATCCAAGCTATCCCTGCGTGTTCAACAATGGCAACCGTTTGTTGTACGCTGCTTGTTCTCGTGTGCAACGCGGCCAGTTGGGATACGCTTGGATAGCTGTTATGAATTGTTTGACGTACCTTCGATTCCTTGCCTTGTCAGACAACCAAATGGGGTACCTCCGTTGGTTGTACGACGACCTGAAATCATCCTGGATGTGCACACTGGCCCGAAAGGAGACACGGACCCTTCGATTTTTCGGAGGCTCTACCAGTCCGTTGATGGCCGCTATCCAGGTTCAGTCGTCGTCTGCACGGATGGTTCAAGGACAGATACGAAGGTGGGCTGTGCGTTCATTGTCGGAAATGATCGGTTTCTTTTTGCTCTCCCGGAAACCTGTAGTGTGTACACAGCAGAGCCTTATGCTATGTGTGAAGCTCTGCGGTACGCACTGTACAATGAGCGCCGACACTTTCTTGTGTGTACTGACTCCTTGAGCTCGCTGCAGTCTGTTGCTACCTGTTTCCCTCGGCACCCTCTGGTGCAGCGGATCAAGGACCTGCTGGCCGGGTGTTCGGATGCCGGCACCAGAATCACGTTTGTGTGGCTCCCGAGCCACATGGGCATAGAGGGAAACGAGTTAGCGGATCAGGCTGCCAAGGAGGCAGTTACACTGCCCCTGTTGTCTTTCAAGGTTCCAGGAAGTGATATTCGCTCTCAGCTGAGACATGTGGTCATGTCTCATTGGGAGATGGAGTGGCAGGCCATTCCACTTCCCAATAAGCTGAGAGCGATAAAAGGAACAACGAAGGTATGGATTACTTCCCTTGGTTCTTCTCGTAGGGAAGCCGTGGTATTATGTCGCCTTCGGATCGGCCACGGTATCTTGACGCACTCCCATCTACTGAAAGGAGAACCCCCTCCGGTGTGTACCTGCGGCGACCGTCTTACCGTGGTGCACATCCTTACGGAGTGTGTGGACCTGGTCGATCTGCGCCGTAGTCTTAACCTTCCGAGTACTATCTCCCTTATCTTCCGTGACGACGAGCAGTCAGCAGACCTCGTCGTCCGCTTTATGAGGGATAGTGGACTGTTTTACCGTGTGTGATGCTGTTGTTTGTCCTAGTGTGTTTTGTGTCACTCGCGCTTTTATCCCATTGACTTCATTTTAGTTTGTGTTGCGTATTTTAATGTGTTATTTTAACGTCTCACGTAAATTATGTACTACCACGCAATGCCTTATTCCTTCGTTTTCTTGTATATTCTCTTATTTTATTAGAAAATAAGGCATTGCGTATTAGATCCACTGATTGTTTTAATCTCACCCTCATTTTTCTCCATCACCATTTTTTTTTAAACTCTAGTCAGTGGATATGTTTTTTACAATTTTAACTTCATCTCTCATGTCGTTTATCTCGTTCCATTAGGGGCCGATGACCTTCGATGTTAGGCCCCTTTAAACAACAAGCATGATCATCATCAGTGAACACATCTCTCCTCTACAAGGTATTTCACTTGAGATTTCCAAAATATTACATCCTTATCATGCTATAAAAGTAATGTAAGTCTGACCCCCTATGCTTGATCCAGACCAATGTTCTAACCAGTCCAGACCAATGGCTTTGTCACGCGGGATACTAGAGGCCGCGGCTTCTAACCAGACCCCCTTTGCTTGATCTCTCCAAGTAAGATTGCATTAATTTCCACTTACTTATAACATTACAAATATGTCGGCCCACAGGGTAAAGTAATACCATTGTGTGAATATGAAGAGGAATGTGTTGGCCCAAACACAAACCCCCAAGCTGCAGGAATTGTTTATTCATTCATTCATTCATTCATCGAGAATCAGCTGTGTACCTGGTTTGCACCTCTCATAACAGCTCTCTGGTTATCAATTCAGTGGGCCTTCTCTTTTAATTGCCTAAAAGAATGTGTGATCTCCCACTTCTTGCTTCAGTTGGTCAATGAAAATGTGCCATGGCCTTCCTCTTTATTTCTTGACCTCGAATCTTCCTTCTGTTATGTTTTGTAGTAAGCTCTGTGTCGCAGCATGTGCCCAATCCAGGCAAGTCATCTTTCACGAAATTACCAAAGCAGTACTCTTCCTTCATCAACTCAATTGAATACCTCCGCATTTGTGACTCGATCTATCCAAGGAATCTTAAGCAGGAGTCTCCAACAACACATTTCAAATGCCTGAGTATGACTAGTCAAGCTGACATTCAGCGTCCATGTTTGTATAGGGTATAACCTCACTGACCATACAAATCCTTGCTTTCTGAGCTCTAGCCTCAAGGCACTGTTTGACAGCATTTTATGCAGTGACGTATGCTGGGATCAAGACGTGGGCTACCACTGGACCTGGATTACCCCTTTTCGATGGTTGGTTTAGTGAATGTCAAGCCTTAAGCGTTTTGAGCTGCAGCCAATAGCCACCGGAGAAGCCTGCTGTGTTGTCAAGGCTGTTTCACAAGCTACTGCCCTGGCCTCTGCCATTGGCAATACTCGACGCCTGATCAGTGGAGATGGTTGTCTAAATTTTAGCAAATGAAAGTCCGGCTTTGTGACTAAATGGATAGAATGTTTGCCTTTGATCCGATGGCCCCATTCAATTCTCAAAATTAACCCTCTTGTACTCTTTAATTCACCTGGCTTGGGGACTGTTGTACTCTTTAATTCACCTGGCTTGGGGACTGGATGTTTACGACGTCTTCACCACTCATTTCATCCTCATTATGTCAACACCAAGCTTATACAAATACCATGCACTATTCTTTTTATTGTTATTATTATTATTATTATTATTATTATTAAATGTCAAATTTTATAGCATCACTAGCAGTGGTATCCATCGTTCACTGGTTTATTAGCTTCCTCCAGAGGTCAGTGGTAGTGTGTGACCCATGATCATGGATTTGATTCCAACCAATCAAAGAGAACACTAAATGTGAAAGATTGTATTTCATTTTAGCAGATCTACCTATAAAAAGAAAACTATATTAAACTTCTATAACGACAGCCCTGCAGTATCTTCCTACAAGGATATAGAAGTAAACGGGAGTGAAATCCTAGCATTCTGTTATCTATATAATTAAGTCAGAAGTATGGGTTGCAGAAAGCATGGTTGTTCTTTAGCAGTGGCGATCTCACAGAGCGATGCCTAGCACACCTAATCCTCCCGGTCTCCGCACCTATCTGACATAGCCTACAGCAGCAAGCCGTGCTAGGTGAGGGGAGAGGGACTCAGTATCTTAGCTGCGAGATCATGTTTCGTTTCGTTGAGAAGACCCTACAAACTCACTATTCTCTGTTGACATCACAGAAAATTATGCTGAATTGTAACAACTACAGAGATAGCAACTAACTATAAACCTGATGCCCAGTTGGAGCATATGTTTAACAACAGCTTATCAATGCACGAATTAGAGGTCCGCCTATTTACATAGGTACTAGCAGAAATATGAGCTTTAATATTTGGTGCGGAGTGTAATACACGTGTGTTCTCGTTGACTCTGAATGTGTTGAGGCACCTAGAATAAAAGAATATGCATCTGATATATGGTATAAAATTCCTTTACAAGGATTTTTTTATCATAACTAATATTTTTTTGGTTTATTATAGGTCAACAGCTCTTCTCTCAGTTGTCAGCAGAATGGACTTGGAACCTCCAGATTGGGGAAGTTTTAATTCTTAGGTGAGTACTGTACTTGCAAAATTGTAAGTCGTTTTATAAAACATTAAGAAAGTAGAGGGTCATAACTAATCAGTTTTTTTTTCCTTAGCACTGTCCAAGAAATATACCAGGAACAGAAATTTCTTCAGAATGATCTTCATCATGGCAGCTTCAAAGCCAGGTCTGAATGTATGAAGCACACTTTTAACAGAATACTGCTTAACAAGGTATGGGTCTGACAGAAAGTATTTTGCAATGAAGGCGACCAAGCTGACAGCATCCAAATTTGAACGCATGGGGACCGTCCTGCGACAGATGGTCTCCAAGCCTATTCTCAACCATAGAAGATTGTAACAAAGCAACAGTTTCAGGATACGTTGCTTTCGACCATCATTTATGAGCCCATTTCTATCATCTCGGAACAGCAAGAATGCCCTCGTCAACTAGTGTGATCACCTTGGACCACACACTTGTCATATCTGATGATTGAAATAAAGTGTACGCAGCTTTTCTAAGTGATTCAAGATGGTGTTGGTAAACTGTTTCCCCTCTGCTGGGTGGAGTTACTTCGCAGCTTGTGTTAAGCAGCTCGGCCACATCCACTTGCGGCACTCTGGCACTGCTGCTGAGCTGCGCTGGGGGTGTGAGGACATTATGAAACCATTTTCCTAGTTCCATCATCCACACACGATACCTGTCCTCATCATAGTGGACCAAACCGTATAGAAACGGGTTGACTGGGCATCTGGCTATGGAACGCCCAGGGTTGGTGATATTTGACAAGAACCAATCTGGATCGTTATAGCTTGAATATATCTTGGTTTTACAGGGTCTTCCAATAGAGAGGATTCGCTGCGCATACGGCACAATTCCTGATTTTCTTCCATATAAAATACTGTCTTTGGTGACGGTTCGGGAAGTTTCAAATCTTATATGGGAAGATTTTTCTGCTTCCACATACTTCTTTGGTGTTAAGAAATTGAGGTGAACTACAGGGGTAACTTCAGCAGTTCTCACCCTGTCTGACTCCTGTACAATTTCCTCGACGAATGGTTTCTCAGAATATAAATTCTTTTGAGTTTCTTACGTAATATCTGAATAATAATCCAGATTTGTTAGATCTCTCAAACCTTTGCTCTGAGGGGAAATAAGACTTCCAATTTTTGAAGAACTAGTTTTGTAATCTTCAAACTCCCCTATTAATAGCTGTTTAAAGTCATCTTTAAGAAGCTCAGGAGATTTAGATGCACTACTACTGTTGGGAGGTGAATATTGTTCATTGGAATTAGTAGACGAGCTATCACCAGTATTACACTGACTCGAACTGAATTCAGTTAAGCAAGAGTTCAATGGCTTAGTGCTTTTATCACAACTGAAGTCACTATCACTAAAGTTAAGCCTCCTTCTAATGTTACTTGTGGTAAATGTCTCAACATCTCCAGACTGCACTGCTGAGGATCTATGCAACAACTTATGATCTTTCACCTGAGTAGTTTCCACAACGTCTGATGCACTACAAAAATCCTCAGCCACATCTGACAAGACAGATTGAGGTAACAAATGTTTCTTACATGACAGATCTAATGGTGACAGTTGTGTTGGCTGCCAAAAAGGAACCTCACTCCACTTGTCTGCTTCAGATAAACTGCTATCATTTAATCTAAAACTGTCAGGCCGGTGTTTCTCATTTTGAAAAGAAAATTTATCACTCTTAGAAGTCGCAGTATGTTCTAGGTGAGACAAATGTTGAAAAAAAAGATTGCTCTGATAGGTGTTCTGAGGTGGGCTAATTTCAGTCTTGTGCCTATGAAGAGGGGAAAACTTGAAGTCAGGTTTTTTGTTCTGAGCTGAAGACAGACTGTAGTCCACATGATCAGTGATACTTTGATACTTAGGTGTCCTGCTCTTTTCTGACTTTGTGGGCTGTTGTGTCCCTTTCTTCTGTACATGATCGAATACTGGTGGTGGATTCATGTATTCTTTGTTTCGAACAGAGCAGAGCAGGAGTCACTTTTCAAACACCGGGGAATGTGTTCTCTTTACATGTAAAAGACCGACTAAATGCTGCCATAAAATCCATTAATGACATCAGATCTTTGAGTCATCTCTCACTATCATGTGCCATCGAGTTATTTCATCTTAAGGTTAGTCCTGTAGCCACCTATGGATTAGAAAATATATGGATATATCTTGGAAAGAGGCAACTACATAGTATAGAGAAGGTGAAAGCATTCTATTTAAAGAAAGTACTTTGCCTGTCAAAGTACACTCCATCACGCCTCGTATACCAACTGTCGAGGGAATTATTCTTTGTGGAAGAGCTGCGTTTGAAACTACTGCTCCCGGCCACTCCAGCGTATAAGGAACTCCTACAAGAGCGATAGTGGTACGGTACACTACTCTACTTGTGCGAGTTAGAGGTGCGCGGTAGTGGTAACCACTTGTGTTTTTGTTCACGTGTGGTGCGGGAGTGACAAGCAATGGAGACCGACAGTGGAGGAACGTCGGCGGTAACCGGGAATTCCTAACGAGTGGAGCGTGAAATTGTAGTACCTATGGAAGAGGAACCCATAACCAATTCATCCAGTAATACGACACGACAGCAAGGTTCTCAGTCCACTGAGTCTGATGTACAGAGGCGTAATACCAAAGTGGTAGACCGTTCTAATTCTGAACAATCTAACAATCAATCCGAGGCGTCCCAAGTGGCTTCTACCCCGGAATATTATAATCGTTTTCATCCTGGACCTTTCTTTGTATTTGTTGAATCCATAAACGAGCAAAACATCGGCAATTTACACCCTATGGCACTTGGTCGCCGATTTTATGAAACCAAACTCAATGTCAAATCGATCCAACGTAAAGGACGTAATCGACTACAAGTTACCTTTCATACGGCTTCTCAAGCAAACGCCTTTCTGAGTAATCCTATGCTTGAAACCCTCAAAATTAAAGCGTACATTCCATCCTCACAAGTGTTAAGAGTAGGCATTATTCGTGGAGTTGAAAAAGGTTTATCGAATGATGACATACTACAGTACCTGGAATCCGAGGCACCAGTTAAAAGCGTGCAACGACTTAATCGCCGTGCAATACAAGATGGGGAAACCCAATACCTGCCTACGGGTTCAGTAAAAAAATTTTTCAGATCACAAACATTACCCTCCCATGTCGCCTTATATAAGGTGTACATGGAAGTTGAACCTTACATCTTTTCACCCATTCGCTGCCGCAAATGCCAGCGATATGGCCATACAATTCGACAATGTCAAGCGAAAAACGCTCGTTGTGGGAAATGTGCGCAACAACATGAAACCCAGGCATGCACGGAGCAATTTACGCAATGTGCGTACTGTAAAAAAAACCATGTCACAGGTTCATCAATTTGTCCAGAACATAAATATCAGGTCACCATTAAAAAATTAATGAGTACTGAACACATATCTTTTCCCGAAGCTAAAGCCCGAATCGCCCTTCCCATTTATCATTCCGAGCAACAAGAACTTCAATTCCCTCCTCTATCGTCAAATCCCCCATCCCCTTCGACTCCCAACCCGCGTAAGCGTAAGTTCACCCAAGTAATCATGCAATCTCCCCCTCCGACACCCGAACCCGGTTTCGACCGTCAAGGATACATGGCCATTCTGCGAAACGAACCTTCAGTTCCAGTACATTCGATTCCGTCAACGAGTGCAATGCAACAACCTCTGCCACTAGCATATCCCTCAAGTGCACCCACATCTGCTAGGCAGCAACCCTCTGCAACCCTTCAAGATATACATTATCCTCCTTCCAAGGAACGCCTTCAACAAGAAATCCAGCAATTGCTGGTAATGTTAATTCAAAGTATGGGTCACGAGCCTCAACTTCACCATGTATTATATAAGCTACGAGACTATCATGAACATACTAGCATGATTACTTTACTCCAATGGAATTGTCGAAGTGCCGCCTCTAAAAGACATGAGTTACAAATTTTGCTGAATGAAACACGAGCTCATTTTATCTGTTTACAAGAAACGTGGTTTCAACCACATTTCATTTTTCGATTACGAGGTTATCAAGTTTTCCGACATGATGGTAACGGCTTTGATGGAGTTGCCACATGTGTTCATACTTCCTTATCAGTTACACATTTCTCTTTACAATATATCATCCCGCACACTTATGCTGTAGGAATAGTACACCATAATACCTGTTTCATCAACATCTATTGCCCTCCCCACATTTACATTACTCAGAATCAATGGATGCATTTTATCCAACAATTTGACACATTTCCACAACTTTTTCTTCTCGGTGATTTTAATTGCCACCACACTGAATGGGGATGTATGGTGGATACAATCAAAGGTTCCAATTTACTTACTACTTCAACTCATCAGAATTTGTTTCTTATAAATGACGGCTCCCCGACCCGTTTAACTCCGCCTGGATATCCACCCAGCGCAGTAGACCTTACTTTTGGCGGCACCATTATGGCCCGTGTCACCACCTGGCATACATTATCTGATACTCACACTAGTGACCCTTTCCCAATTCTCATCACATATGGTATTCACCCACCACATTCCCAGTTTCAGACACCCTCCTGTATAAGTAACGTCCGATCTTATAAAAACTTCAATGTTTCTAACTATCAATCATACCTCAATTATATCTTGCAGCAGAAACATAAATCCCCTCTTTCCTTTTCCCTCTTACTCCCTTATTTAACCCAATATTTAAACATGTTTCATCCGTGCCGACCATTAAAAGTGACGACCCATCCACAGGAATACGAACTAAAATGGTGGGACAAAGACTGTCACGATCTTATTCATAAGCGCAAACAATTATTCAAACAATATCGCCAATCGATGACGCAGCATCATTATTTTCAATTGCGAAAACAAAACTCGTCTTTAATGCAAAACAGCGAAAAGCTTGGCAATCTTTTATTTCTCAATTAACTCCACAGCTTCCAGCAACGAAATTTTGGAACGCGATCCGCATGATCACGAGAACTTTCCAATACCAAACTTCTTCTGCTTATCCGCGACAAGTTCTAGAAGATTTTTTATACACCCTTGCCCCTGTTACCGTAAATCCATTCTTTCTACCCACCTCACAGAATAATTCTTGTTCTTTTATTTCCCTTTTGAATCCAATTACATATAATGAATTACACTCTGTATTATGTACCGTCAATAGCTCATCACCAGGACCTGATGCAATTACTTATCAAATGCTCAAGGCCTTACCCCCCCCATGTCCAAATTTATTTACTCAAATATTATAATAGTATTTTAGAGACATTACATGTACCAGCATCATGGAACAAGTTTTTCATCACACCCATCCTGAAACCACCAAAACGACCTACTGAACCTGACAATTTCCGAGGCATAGTTCTGGGATCGTGTATACGCAAAGTTTTTTTGTAAAATCCTTATGAAACGAATGGCGTGGGTATTGGAATATCACTCGCTATTACCCATGTATCAGTTTGCCTTTCGACGGGGTAATAGTACACAAGACCCTATCATTATTTTCTTACTCGACATCTTATTAGCAAAATGGCGGAAACAATCTATCGTAGCAGTCTTTTTGGATATTAAAGGTGCCTATGATGCTGTGTTATTGCATATCCTCTGGGAGAAATTATTTAGTGCTGGATTCCCCATCCAATTCATTTCTATTTTAAATCAACTATTTACTAACCGCCGGTTAACTATTAAATCTCCCCAACACACAATTGATAGCCGTAACACATCACAAGGTTTACCACAGGGATCGATACTCAGTGGAATCTTGTTTGCCCTTTACATGAAAGAGCTCGAATCTCTTGTGCTACCACACGCCCGTATTCTAGCTTACGCGGATGATTATGTTATTTATTGTGCTGACTCCCACATTGACCTTTGTAGAGACACAATATCTCGGGTTTTAAGTTTAGTCTTTCAGTGGCTAACGGCCCATGGACTTTCCCTTTCTATACCTAAATGTGCAGCGATGATCTTTACACATAAACGAACCTTTGATAAAAGCCCTGTTAACTTTGATACCTATAGCATTCCCTTGGTTTCACAACACTTATATTTTTTTTTTTTTTTTTTTGCTAGGGGCTTTACGTCGCGCCGACGCAGATAGGTCTTATGGCGACGATGGGATTGGAAAGGCCAAGGAGTTGGAAGGAAGCGGCCGTGGCCTTAATTAAGGTACAGCCCCAGCATTTGCCTGGTGTGAAAATGGGAAACCACGGAAAACCATTTTCAGGGCTGCCGATAGTGGGATTCGAACCTACTATCTCCCGGATGCAAGCTCACAGCCGCGTGCCTCTACGCGTACGGCCAACTCGCCCGGTAACACTTATATTTAGGAATATATATCGATCAAAAACTCACATGGCAAACTCATATACGACACCTTATTAGGAAATCTGATCATTATATCACCATTTTACGAACGGTAACGAAACATGCATGGGGTGCTGACCTCTTGTCAGCACTACAGCTATATCATGCAACCATTCGGTCCATACTTGATTATAGCGCCCATATTATTGATTTAACCTCTAAACATAGTTTATTAGCGTTGGATCGTCTCCAATTTTCAGCACTACGTATCAGTGTGGGTGCCCTCCGCACAACACCAACTAACGCTTTATTAGTAGAAACTACGGAAGAACCACTGTACATTCGCAGGATAAAACTTTCCAAAAAAATCCTACTTAAACATATTAGTAGAAAGAACTCCCTTATTGTGCCTAAATTACAATTATTATATGAATATTATCAACAGCGTCCTCCCAATCATCGGTATCCCGCCATATATATGGCTTATGCTGAAATCCACCATCTTACTGAGACTATATTTCGTACACCACGTGTTAATACGTATTCATACCACTATGATATTCAAACATTCCGTCCTTCTATTATCATTGCCCCTTCTGATGCATCAAACCAATCAATGTCTGCACCTTATCCCACATTATATGCTCATAAGAAATTTAAAAGTCCCATAACTACACCAGATTACCACCTATTTACCGATGGGTCAAAATCAAATACTGGAGTCGGAGCAGCATTTTACGATCCACAACTACTCATTAGCTTTAAATATCCGTTACCTAATAATTTAACTATTTTTACAACAGAATTATATGCCATATACCAAGCCCTCGTATATGTTCAACAGTTGCATTCCAAAAAAATACATATATTCAGCGATTCTCAAAGTGTTTTACAAGCTCTGCATTCACTCGCCCCTCATACAAATACATATGTCTACGAAGTCAAGTCTCTTCTATTTCGACTTGAAACATCCAGTTTTGTTATAACGCTAATATGGATTAAAGGGCATAATCGGCACGTAGGCAACGATATGGCCGATATAGCAGCGAAAGACGCCAGTGCAGATACCGCGAATATATTACAAATCAACATTCCGATTCCCGACTTCTTTCCACATATCAAAACTGCAGCTCAACACACATGGTGCACACAATGGCGATTATCTGCTCGTATGAAAGGCCAACATTACTATCAAATTCAACCGAGTATTCCCACTCTGCCGTGGTTTGCAAATGGTACGTGTACACGACGTCACATTACCAATATCATCCGACTACGTTTTAATCATGCCCTAACCCCAGTATATTTAACTCGATTTCACATTACGAACGACCCAACTTGTTCCTGTGGAGAATCTGAGGGCGATAGTGACCACCTATTTTTTCATTGCCCCCAATATGCACATCACCAGACCATTTTAATGCAGAAATTACTCAAAGTTCAAGTATCTTTCCCTACACGACTTTCAGTTTTGTTGCACCAACCTTCGCCTACGATCATTACTATTTTAAACGAGTACCTTGATAACACTCACATCAAATTGTAATTATGATTTAGTTTTTCAGTTGTTTTGTTCCAACATGTTTGTGAGGTGGCACTTCTAAATGTCCATGGTGAGTAGATACTGTCTCAAGGTTTTTTATTACTTTCCGATCTTGTACAGTGTAACACGTTACTCCTATTCCAGCTTGCTAAGTTCTTTGTGTCCCTGCTCAGTACCGAATGTAATACCTCCATGAACCTCCTCATACCCGATATAATTTTTCTTCTTTAAGTGCATCTATTTACGTGTGATCATGCTAAAATCGGGCATTAGTGATGTAATCGTGTGCTTTTGGTGATATAAGTGTAATATATTAATGATCTTGTGACTGGGAAAGAATTTTTTGAATCCCAAATAAATATCCGCAAGACAAGACAAGACAAATCCTACAAGAGCTTCAACAAAAGAGAGACAGCATATGGTGCGACTTTTACCAGTGTGATGCGATGATCAACCGCAACTGGACTCAGGGAAGCTATGAGTTGAGACACGTTGTGATCAGACTCTCAGTCCATGGGTTTCACCAACGCCTGTGTATTAAAGCGAGCTTTCATGAGCCAAGTCCGGACTGCAGGTGCAAAAGATGTGGCGAACTTTGTGAACGCTATCACTTACTTAAGTGTAAACTGAGAATAGAATCCTTAACAAAATTCTGTACAGACGACTGCTCATAAGAATTATTATTATTATTATTATTATTATTATTATTATTATTATTATTATTATTATTTTCCATGCACATTTGTGCGCAATAAAACATTTATTATAAGCAGCCATCGGATGCAAATCGAGCAGGCAGTGCGCCCAAACAACAAGAAGAAGAAGAAGATTGTTGATGCAATGGCTGCATGCGGTGGTTGTGTTATTATTTATACTGACTTTG
Source organism: Anabrus simplex (assembly GCF_040414725.1). Lineage (NCBI taxonomy): Eukaryota > Metazoa > Arthropoda > Insecta > Orthoptera > Tettigoniidae > Anabrus > Anabrus simplex. The sequence continues at coordinate 122,324,971 of NC_090268.1, read as the reverse complement.
CAATCAAATATCATAGGAATTTAAACAATTTAGTGGAATTCTATCAACGTCACGGTTTGCTATCAAATAAGACAGCTTGTGAAAAGTGCGGTCGTGATGTTCCATTGCGTGTGATTAAGCGTGGCGAAAAAAAAAAAAATTCTTTCGGTGTCGACAAGTGGAACGGGGTGTGCAGTGTAAATACTTGGAAAGCTAGTGGAAAAATAAGGTACGTTCTTTGAAGGCTGTAATTTGAGCTTATATCAAATTGGTCAGTTTGCTATCCTGTGGTGCCTTTCACCGAAATCCCTGGGTCTAACTGTGAACCTTGAGTTGGGTTTCTCTAGTAAAACTGTTGTGGATTGTTCCAACTGGGTCGACGATAATAAGTTTTTAAAAAAAAAAAAAAAATAGGAGGACCCGGTATTATAGTGGAAATTGGCGAAAACAAGCTCGGAAAGAGGAAGTACAATCGAGACAGACGGATAGATGGGCAGTAGCTTTTCGGAGGCGTGGAGAGGGAGAACTTCAAAAACTTTTTCGTAGTTCCTGTCGAAAGAAGGGATAAAGCCACGTTACTTGCCCTTATGAAAGAGTGGATCCTCCCAGGGTCGATAATCATATCGGATTGCTGGAAGGCCTACGATTGCTCGGAGGACAAGGGATTCGTGCACTTCCGTGTGAATCACTCTCTCCACTTTGTGGACACTAAGAAGAGTGGTCATGTCAATAGGGGGAACAGGAGGGTGATGCCCATCAGTTGCCCTACTCTGCACACTCACAATATTGAAAACCGGTGGCGTTATCTCAAGCACAGGAGCTACTTGGTTCTGGGATTTGGCAGGAGGAAACTATTTTTCCATGGTTATCTTGCCGAATCTCTCTTTAAGAGCTCGTTCCCCTTAAACGCCCGGGTGCACGAATTCCTCAAGGCTACAGCAACCCTCTACCCTCCTCTACATTAAGGTAAGTTTCCCATATCTTTATTGCTGTTCTGTATTGTAAATTGTTTTCTTAACATGTTACATTTACTGGCGCTTTTATTGTGCTGCGGTTGGTAACCGATTATGATTAACTTTCTTCACGGGAAGGACATCATGTGCCACTTTACTTTGGCCAATAGGAACACAAGTAGCTACTTCAGAAATGAAAATGGCATGTAATAATCTTAATTAGGTTATAAAAGTAAATGTACTTCTAAGGGCGGGATGGTGGGTTCCTGGACATTGCAGTGAACACATTTCTCCTCAGAGATGCTCTCGACAAAAGTTCAGAACAGCTTAGATTTTCCAGCACCACGCATTCAGGCGCGATTGCACTGTCATTTGTTTCTCTCTCGCTTGCTTCTCGCGAAGGACTTGATCGTGCAGTGGACAGAGCTGCCAACTGGTCATATATAGAACTAGTCCTAGTGCAGCGGCGCAATTTTTCAATTTACGAATCTCGTGACAAAGCCATTGGTCTGGATTGGTTAGGCCATTGGCCTGGATCAAGCAAAAGGGGTCTGGGCGCGTAAGCCTCCAGGTTAGAAGCTGTGAAGCGGCCCTAGGCCTCTAGTATCCCGCGTGACAAAACCATTGGTCTGGATTGGTTAGACCATTGGTCAGTGACAAAGCCATTGGTCTGGATCAAGCAAAGGGGGCCTGGGGGCGTCCAGGTTAGAAGCTGCGAAGCGGCCCTAGGCATCTAGTATCCCGCGTGATACCTCCATTGGTCTGGGCAGTTGCGTATTTCTTGCGCGCGGGTTGGTAATGGAATTCATTTACTTTGTTGCTACGAGTGACGTCATATACCATTGTGTCTCGCCCAATCGAATTTGCTGGAACGCAGTTAGGCGATGGACTATGGCACGTGATAAATTGTATTGGGTTATAAAAGTAAAATTACTTCTGGGGGACGGCAGGTGGGTTCTTAACTGTCGCAGTGAACACATCTCCCACGAACCTACTACGATGGCGTAGCAGGGGGAGAGGTGATACTCCCACGTGGCGCGTCCCAGATGGCGGATAGGGGGGTCCTAACCGGCTTGCCGGCGGACTTGAGGGAAATAAAATACCTCTCGCGGACCTAACACACTACCCCCTGCGGGTGGGGGACGCACATGCAGAATACACCCGCGGTATCCCCTGCCTGTCGTAAGAGGTGACAAGAAGGGACGACCTTGGCGCGGACATGGATTGCGGTTTGGTATAATGTGATGGACCTCCTGTGGATGGGGGAGGCTGAATACATCCATAGGTAATCCCTGCCTGTCGTAGAAGGCGACTTAAAGGGTCATGTGGCCATGGTCCCCTCTTTATTTTTTATTATTTTTCCGAGGGTCAGATGTAGACCGTACAAAATTTTGATGTGCGTGCTGCTCGGCGATGGAGCTCCTACGTGTGCGACTACGCTCGAAAGCCCGTGCCAGCAACCACCCAGGACGCGGCGGGTGGGAGTGTCATGTACCCGGGCAGTAGTATCTGCCTGACAACGCAGGTCCCCGCACAGCCGAATGCCAGAAGGACATATTATTATTAATTATTTTTATTTATTTTTCTTATTTTTAGTGCTCTTTACACACTATGGGGTACATGCTATTGCGGGCGACTGGAGGAAGGAAGTCCTAGTGCTCATTGCTTCAGTCATCCCGTATTAGGCATCGTCCAACATCGGACCCCGGGCAGTACCTGCTATGACCAGGTGGGTATTGCCTTGGCTGCTTGGTTCGGCTACAGAGACCCCTGATCGGAGTGGGTGGCATTCGGGGAGGAAGCTATCGGGCATGGCTTCAAAAAGAAGTCGGCTTTCACAAGGTGGTCCCCCACGTAAGTCTTTAACTTTTGCTTCCCTGAGAGGTTCAACTCCCTGGGAACATGCGCAACGTGAAGGAATGGGATCCAGCTTCCCTAGGTTTCTGGTCGCTACCATAACCGATGGGCACGATTTTAAACTGGTGAAGTCGATCCTGTTTAGTCGGCACATCGAAGGCGTCTATGGCGAACTGGAGGATCTTAAGAAAATGCGCAATGGTAGTTTGCTTCTAAAGACTCGTACAGCACTGCAAGCTGATCTGTTGCTTAAGTGCGAGCACTTTGGCGAAATCCCCATCAAAGTGGAGGAGCATATGTTCTTGAACCTGGTTCGCGGAGTCATCTTTCACCGCGACCTTATTTTGAACACTGACGAGGAGTTGATGGAAGACATGAAGAACCGTGGCGTGACACACGTCCGGCGCATTACGCGCACGGTCAACGGTGAAGACGTTGCCACTGGTGCCTTCATTGTCACTTTCAAGTTGTCAGTGTTACCAGAGAAAGTCAAGGTAACAACTTATCGTTGCGATGTGAGGCCGTACATCCCGCCTCCTATGCGATGCTATCAATGCCAGCGATTCGGACATATGGTATCTCGCTGTTCGAATCAGGCTGTATGTGGTACATGTGGACGAGTAGCTCACTGCGCGGAGGAGTGCACAACTCCCTACAAGTGCACTAACTGCTCCGGTTTTCATTCTCCTCGGGATCGGAATTGTCTGACATACCTGAGTGAGAAGAAGATCCAGGAGATCAAGACCCTGGATGGTCTTTCCTACCAGGAAGCGCGCCGTAAGTTTAATTCTACGAATACACCTGCCCGTACACTCGACTATATGTTGATAGCTCAGAGTCTTCCAGGTTCGTCATTTACAACCTCGACACCTGTCCAGACCGCTGCGCCCAAGGCGACTGTTGCTGTCCCAGCAACGTTGCAAATAGTCAAAGCTCGAAGGAGGGGACCAACCAGAAGTCTGTGCAGGCTGGCAGTTCCCAGCCGGCACAGCAAGGCGGGAAGACTTAAGTCTCCTCCCCCCCCAGGAGGTCGACGAAAGTCGTGCCCCTGCCGGCGGAGGCGCCGGGAGGCATTCCTGCTCCCAAACCTGCGCGCTCCTTGTAGGGGATCCGCTCGCCCCCGAAAAACGTCGAAGTTCTGGGCGGCACCCCTGCCATCTTTTGATGACGGGATGGATGTCGCGCTGTCCTCTACATCTACGGATGTAGAAGTAGATAGTGTTTAGGCTTACGAGCATTTTGTTGCTCATAACCTAACACTCCTTTTATAGTCCACACTATGGCACTGTTACAGTGGAATTGTAACGGTTATGACAGGCATCTTGCTGAGTTACGTCAGTTCATTAGTGAGTACGCTGCGAGTATAGTCTGTATTCAGGAGACCAACTTCAGACCTGAACATCATACGGTCTTGAGAAATTTCAGATTATACTCGACAGAACGGTATTATGCTCACCGGGCTTCCGGTTGTGTTGCCATTTTTGTACGTTCTGACACCTATAGCGAAGAGGTTCTATTAAGAACCCCACTTGAGGCTGTCGCTGTTCGCGTTCCATTGCCTGTCATAGCAACAGTGTGTAATGTTCATCTTCCACCAGGCCAACATCTGAACATAAATGATGTCGCCGATCTTATAGCTCACCTTCCACCACCCTTCCTCTTATTGGGCGATTTTAACGCCTATCACCCCATATGGGGCTCTGAGACGCCTTGCCCCCGAGGAAGAATGCTGGAAGCACTACTAACAGATCTGGATTTATGTATTTTGAACACAGGGGACCCAACTCACTTTAGTGTACGCTACGGCACATATTCTCGCATAGACGTAAGTCTATGCAGCTGAACGTTGGTTCCACTGTTTCGGTGGAATGCACACGATGATCTCTGTGACAGTGACCATTTTCCCATCATCCTTACTTTGTTCACACATAAATCTGTCGAGGCTCCCCCTCGATGGATTCTTAAACATGCTGATTGGCCAAGGTACACATCACTAGCTGTCTTTAACGATGATATCAGGCGAACTGTCGGCGAGGAAATAACTTACGTCACCCAAGTTATTCTTGCTGCTGCTGAGGAGTCCATTCCGTTTTTCTCGGGGACTCCTCGCCGAAAACTCGTTCCTTGGTGGAACGATGAAATAGCAGCAGCCATCAAAGAACGCCGTCGCGCTCATAAGCGTTACCGTAGACAGCCTACTGTGGCCAACTTGGTAACATTTAAGAAACTCCGCGCTAAGGCGCGAGTTCTTATTCGAAAAAGTAAGAAGGCTTCATGGGAGAGATATGTGTCGTCTATGACGTCACATACTCTTATCATCCCAAGTGTGGACTAAGCTTCGACGGATTTCGGGTATCCAAGGTTCATCTTCTGTACTGGGAATTTCCATTGCAGGCAATATCGTCACTCAACTCCTCCTGATTGCTGACCATCTCGCTAGTCATTTCGTGGATGTATCTGGTTCCGGGAATTACCATCCTGATTTCCTCGCTCTGAAGCGGGAGGCGGAACGTCATCACCTTAGTTTTGCCTCTCAAGCTTCAGAGGACTACAACGTGCCCTTTACGGAGTGGGAACTCCGCAGCGCCCTAGCGCTTTGCAAGGACACGTCTCCTGGACCAGACAACATCCATAACCAGATGTTGAAACACCTTAGTGGTGATAGTCCACTGTATCTCCTTCGTGTGTTCAACCGAATCTGGACAGAGGGTGTTTTTCCGTCTCAGTGGCGAGAGGGCATAGTCATTCCTGTCCTCAAGCCTGACAAAGATCCTAAGTATGCAGGAAGTTACAGACCGATTTGCCTTACAAACTGCCTGTGTAAGCTGTTTGAGAGGATGGTAAATCGCCGACTCGTGTGGTGTCTGGAGAAACAAGGACTCTTGTCCGAGTACCAATGTGGATTTCGAGCCGCTCGATCCACCACTGACAACTTGGTACGCCTGGAGAGTTCTATCCAGGATGCGTTTCTCCAGAAACAGCACTTGGTAGCTGTTTTCTTTGACTTAGAGAAGGCCTATGACACCACATGGTGATATGGTATCCTTTCAGTCCTGCATCAGTGGAGATTCCGAGGTAACTTGCCGGCGTTTATTGCGAATTTCTTGTCCCTCCGTCTATTCCGTGTCCGAGTAGGGAGGACATATTCGCATTACCATGTTCAAGAAAATGGAGTACCACAGGGATCAGTCCTTAGTGTCACTCTGTTCGCGATTGCCATCAACGGTATTGTTGCTGCTGCTGGTCCAGCAGTTATACTGTCGCTATATGTGGATGATTTTGCTCTGCACTATAGCTCGCATAATATGGCAGTCGCAGAGCGACAATTACAACAAGCTATTAGGAGGGTGGAGCAGTGGACCTTAGAACATGGCTTTCGGTTTTCTGCCGCAAAGACCTCTGTTGTCCACTTTTGTCGTCAACGTACTCTTCACCCTCATGCGGAGCTTTATTTAGGAAACGTCGTTTTCCCCGTTGTTGACACTTACCGATTTCTTGGGCTCCTTTTCGATAGTAAATTATCGTGGGAGCCACACGTGCGGCAGCTTAAAGTGCAATGCACCAAGAGGCTTAATCTCTTGAAGTTTCTTAGCAGTACTAATTGGGGAGCGGATCGCACGGTGCTCCTGCGATTCTATCGGGCACACATTTTATCTCGGTTAGACTACGGTAGTGCAGCATATGGCCCCGCAAGACCAAGCGTTCTTGCGAAGCTGAACAGTATCCACCACAAAGGGGTTAGGTTGGGGACGGGGGCTTTTCGAACAAGCCCCATCGCTAGCCTGCTCGCTGAGTCTGGTGTGCCGCCTTTACACCTGAGGCGCCAGCAACTGCTACTTACGTATGCTGCAAATTTGCGACAGATGCCACTTCATCCAAGCTATCCCTGCGTGTTCAACAATGGCAACCGTTTGTTGTACGCTGCTTGTTCTCGTGTGCGACGCGGCCAGTTGGGATACGCTTGAATAGCTGTTATGAATTGTTTGACGTACCTTCGATTCCTTGCCTTGTCAGACAACCAAGTGGGGTACCGCCGTGTGTTGTACGACGACCTGAAATCATCCTGGATTTGCACACTGGCCCGAAAGGAGACACGGACCCTTTGATTTATCGGAGGCTCTACCAGTCCGTTGTTGGCCGCTATCCAGGTTCAGTCGTCGTCTCCACGGATGGTTCAAGGACAGATACAAAGGTGGGCTGTGCGTTCGTTGTCGGAAATGATCGGTTTCTTTTTGCTCTCCCGGAAACCTGTAGTGTGTACACAGCAGAGCCTTATGCTATGTGTGAAGCTCTGCGGTACGCACTGTATAATGAGCGCAGACACTTTCTTGTGTGTACTGACTCCTTGAGCTCGCTGCAGTCTGTTGCTACCTGTTTCCCTCGGCACCCTCTGGTGCAGCGGATCCAGGACCTGCTGGCCGGGTGTTCGGATGCCGGCACCAGAATCACGTTTGTGTGGCTCCCGAGCCACATGGGCATAGAGGGAAACGAGTTAGCGGATCAGGCTGCCAAGGAGGCAGTTACACTGCCCCTGTTGTCTTTCAAGGTTCCAGGAAGTGATATTCGCTCTCAGCTGAGACATGTGGTCATGTCTCATTGGGAGATGGAGTGGCAGGCCATTCCACTTCCCAATAAGCTGAGAGCGATAAAAGGAACAACGAAGGTATGGAGGACTTCCCTTCGGGCTTCTCGTAGGGAAGCCGTGGTATTATGTCGCCTTCGGATCGGCCACGGTATCTTGACGCACTCCCATCTACTGAAAGGAGAACCCCCTCCGGTGTGTACCTGCGGCGACCGTCTTACCGTGGTGCACATCCTTACGGAGTGTGTGGACCTGGTCGATCTGCGCCGTAGTCTTAACCTTCCGAGTACTATCTCCCTTATCTTCCGTGACGACGAGCAGTCAGCAGACCTCGTCGTCCGCTTTATGAGGGATAGTGGACTGTTTTACCGTGTGTGATGCTGTTGTTTGTCCTAGTGTGTTTTGTGTCACTCGCGCTTTTATCCCATTGACTTCATTTTAGTTTGTGTTGCGTATTTTAATATGTTATTTTAACGTCTCACGTAAATTATGTACTACCACGCAATGCCTTATTCCTTCGTTTTCTTGTATATTCTCTTATTTTATTAGAAAATAAGGCATCGCGTATTAGATCCACTGATTGTTTTAATCTCACCCTCATTTTTCTCCATCACCAGTTTTTTAAAACTCTAGTCAGTGGATATGTTTTTTACAATTTTAACTTCATCTCTCATGTCGTTTATCTTGTTCCATTAGGGGCCGATGACCTTCGATGTTAGGCCCCTTTAAACAACAAGCATGATCATCATCAGTGAACACATCTCTCCTCTACAAGGTATTTCACTTGAGATTTCCAAAATATTACATCCTTATCATGCTATAAAAGTAATGTAAGTCTGACCCCCTATGCTTGATCCAGACCAATGTTCTAACCAGTCCAGACCAATGGCTTTGTCACGCGGGATACTAGAGGCCGCGGCTTCTAACCAGACCCCCTTTGCTTGATCTCTCCAAGTAAGATTGCATTAATTTCCACTTACTTATAACATTACAAATATGTCGGCCCACGGGGTAAAGTAATACCATTGTGTGAATATGAAGAGGAATGTGTTGGCCCAAACACAAACCCCCAAGCTGCAGGAATTGTTTATTCATTCATTCATTCATTCATCGAGAATCAGCTGTGTACCTGGTTTGCACCTCTCATAACAGCTCTCTGGTTATCAATTCAGTGGGCCTTCTCTTTTAATTGCCCAAAAGAATGTGTGATCTCCCACTTCTTGCTTCAGTTGGTCAATGAAAATGTGCCATGGCCTTCCTCTTTATTTCTTGACCTCGAATCTTCCTTCTGTTATGTTTTGTAGTAAGCTCTGTGTCGCAGCATGTGCCCAATCCAGGCAAGTCATCTTTCACGAAATTACCAAAGCAGTACTCTTCCTTCATCAACTCGATTGAATACCTCCGCATTTGTGACTCGATCTATCCAAGGAATCTTAAGCAGGAGTCTCCAACACCACATTTCAAATGCCTGAGTATGACTAGTCAAGCTGACATTCAGCGTCCATGTTTCTATACGGTATAACCTCACTGACCATACAAATCCTTGCTTTCTGAGCTCTAGCCTCAAGGCACTGTTTGACAGCATTTTATGCGGTGATGTATGCTGGGATCAAGACGTGGGCTACCACTGGACCTGGATTACCCCTTTTCGATGGTTGGTTTAGTGAATGTCAAGCCTTAAGCGTTTTGAGCTGCAGCCAATAGCCACCGGAGAAGCCTGCTGTGTTGTCAAGGCTGTTTCACAAGCTACTGCCCTGGCCTCTGCCATTGGCAATACTCGACGCCTGATCAGTGGAGATGGTTGTCTAAATTTTAGCAAATGAAAGTCCGGCTTTGTGACTAAATGGATAGAATGTTTGCCTTTGATCCGATGGCCCCATTCAATTCTCAAAATTAACCCTCTTGTACTCTTTAATTCACCTGGCTTGGGGACTGTTGTACTCTTTAATTCACCTGGCTTGGGGACTGGATGTTTACGACGTCTTCACCACTCATTTCATCCTCATTATGTCAACACCAAGCTTATACAAATACCATGCACTATTCTTTTTATTGTTATTATTATTATTATTATTAAATGTCAAATTTTATAGCATCACTAGCAGTGATGGTTTGGGCACATAAAGCGAATGAGCGACGATAGAATGCCAAAAAAGGTGATGGAAATGCAAATCCAAGGAAGGAGAGGCCGTGGACGACCTCGATTGAGATGGAAGGATACCATCCAACGTAGCATTATAGAAAGAAACCTGGACTGGGACACAGTGTTGGAGGAGGAGTGGTGGAAAGACCGAAGAAAGTGGAGAGGAACCATATTTGCCCCTACCCGGCTACAGCTGGATAAAGGGAAATGATGATGATGATGATGATGATGATGACTAGCAGTGGTATCCATCGTTCACTGGTTTATTAGCTTCCTCCAGAGGTCAGTGGTAGTGTGTGACCCATGATCATGGATTTGATTCCAACCAATCAAAGAGAACACTAAATGTGAAAGATTGTATTTCATTTTAGCAGATCTACCTATAAAAAGAAAACTATCTTAAACTTCTATAACGGCAGCCCTGCAGTATCTTCCTACAAGGATATAGAAGTAAACGGGAGTGAAATCCTAGCATTCTGTTATCTATATAATTAAGTCAGAAGTATGGGTTGCAGAAAGCATGGTTGTTCTTTAGCAGTGGCGATCTCACAGAGTGATGCTTAGCACACCTAATCCTCCCGGTCTCTGCACCTATCTGACATAGCCTACAGCAGCAAGCCGTGCTAGGTGAGGGGAGAGGGACTCAGTATCTTAGCTGCGAGATCATGTTTCGTTTCGTTGAGAAGACCCTACAAACTCACTATTCTCTGTTGACATCACAGAAAATTATGCTGAATTGTAACAACTACAGAGATAGCAACTAACTATAAACCTGATGCCCAGTTGGAGCATATGTTTAACAACAGCTTATCAATGCACGAATTAGAGGTCCGCCTATTTACATAGGTACTAGCGGAAATATGAGCTTTAATATTTGGTGCGGAGTGTAATACACATGTGTTCTCGTTGACTCTGAATGTGTTGAGGCACCTAGAATAAAAGAATATGCATCTGATATATGGTATAAAATTCCTTTACAAGGATTTTTTTATCATAACTAATATTTTTTTGGTTTATTATAGGTCAACAGCTCTTCTCTCAGTTGTCAGCAGAATGGACTTGGAACCTCCAGATTGGGGAAGTTTTAATTCTTAGGTGAGTACTGTACTTGCAAAATTGTAAGTCGTTTTATAAAACATTAAGAAAGTAGAGGGCAGTAGTGAAGACATTCCTAGAATTAGAAGTATGGTTGAAACCGTTTATAACAACTCTGAAGGGACCATTAATTAATGGTCATTATAAGTGATAGGTGCACAAACTTTTTTTTTTCATTGCTAAAAATATCAGATCTATAGATTTTAGGCTGCACACTTACATGGTTAATTAACAGAATGAAGTTAAGACTTCAGAAAGCACAAGTGAAATGAATACTGTGTTTACAATACAGTGCAGTATCTGTGGAGTGGGAGAGGAATTTTTCTTTTGATGTTTACATAGTATGTACAAAAATAAGTGAGGAAAGAAGAAGTAGCAGCAATAAATTGATTAATGATGTTACACACGGTCTTGGCTAATAGGTGAGGTGTTCTCTCTGTCCTTCCAAATTTTAGAAATCGTTGAGTGTGACACACTCAATTCTTTTGCGATGCTGACGTTTGTTCCCTATTTTGTAATCGCCAGATTATTTGTGACTTTTCTTCAATATTAAACACTTTCCCTTTCTTTTGCGACATTTTCAGAGTGATGCTTGTTTTGACTATTTAGCGGACAGACTGATTAGAAACGTACTATCTACTGAAAACATGAGTTTGAATATAAGCTTCACATTGTGTAAGAAACAAAAATCAACATTGGACGTTATAGTTGATACATTTCTTCGGAAATGTGATAAAAACATGCCGTTTTATACAATATGTCGTGCTAGGTGATTTTTAAAATGCAGTGAATTATAGGATTTAGACGAGAGCATTAGATATCACCGTTATATCCAGTACGCCATTAAAAGCAGTGTTGCAATAAACAGTTACGACTGTACTTTCATCTGCAATATAGTGTGAAGCATCCTTACATAGATCTTTTTATCATATCTGAGGTCTAACTAATATATATTTTTTTGGGTTATAGGTCAGCCTGTCTTTCCTCATTTGCCAATGGAATGGTCTTGAAACCTCCAAATGGGAAATTTTAAAATTATGGTGAGTACCTACTTGTTCATTGTACTTCATTAAATATATTGTTAATGGCCTGTGATTCTTGTAACAGTGTTGAAGAAAGTTTTGTTTGTATACAAACAGTGCTTGGTTGTTATAGATGTTTGTACCTAGTCAGGAATTATAAACCCCCATGGCACTACAACCCTGAAGGGCGTTGGCCTACCAAACGACCGCTGCTCAGCCCTAAGGTCTGCAGGTTATGAGGTGTCGTGTGGTCAGCACGATGAATCCTCTCAGCTGTTATTCTTGGCTTTCTAGACTGGGGCCGCTATCTCACCATTAGATAGCTCCTCAATTCTAATCACGTAGGCTGAGTGGACCTCGAACCAGCACTCAGATCCAGGTAAAAATCCCTGCCCTGGCCGTGAATCGAACCTGGGGCCTCGGAATAAGAGGCAGGCACGCTACCCCTACACCACAGGACCGACGAGTCAGGAATTATGGAGAGCTATTATGTTGACTATTTATGTCACAAATATAGCTTGAAGGCAGATGATCTGTAAAAAACAGCCTCATTAATATAAAGTCATTGTCACTGAACTTTCAGGATATACTGGATGAAAAAATGTTTCTCCCAGAACTGGAGTAATTATTGTAAAGACGGGAGAGATTCATTAGGAGCGGGAGTGTGAATACTAGTGAAAGAAGAATTTGTAGGCTATGAAAAAGTTAAGGATAAGAAACATGAAATTCTAGGTGTAGGGCTCATCTCCAAAATTAAAAGGCAATTTGGTGCTTTTGCGGTGTACAGACCTGGAAGGGGTGATGCTGACACAAAATTATTTGGTAAACATAATCAGCTATGTGGAGAATGACACAGAAAGGTACATGACTTGTCGCAGATGATTTCAGTTCACCAAATTTTAACCAGGAATATCGTGCGAATGATGGAAAACGTGACCAACAGATGGTAACTAAGTTAATCTGTGAAGGACAGAAAGTCATATTTAGTCAGCCATGTGTAAAGATAGTTGGATGTAAGGATAATGGTAGAGGAAGTAACTAATACTAGAAATTTACCCATGATAACAAAGATATTTACAAAAAGATGTAAAAGTTTTAAAACTAGAAAAGCAGCTGGAATTGGTAAGGTTTCTGGGGATATTCTAAAGGCAAGGGCTGCCACATTGGACAAAGTGTAATGTTTGCATATCTTACTATATATAAAAATGGAGATATATATATATATGTGTGTGTGTGCATGTGTGTGTCACATCTCCTCCATTGTGGAGATTTATCTCCCGTATGCAGTTATTAGACTGTGCCTCTTATAATAGGCTTCTGATAAGTTCACCTGCATACACCCCAGCGTCAGTGGGTAGGGTCTGACACATCCCACTCTGATGAGTCTAGTATCAGACCTAAGACAAAACGCTGGTTAATAGAGCAAACGCCTGAAAAGCCTTACATCTGATCTGCACATCTCCTCCTAAATCACTCGAGCAATTTCAACCAAACTTGTTGCACTTCTGACTTACTATCTGGAGACGAGCACTGTGGGGGTAAGCCATCCGTAGCACACTTGGGGAGGGGTTCTGAGGTATAAAAATAATAGAAAATAGTGTTGAATCCACAGTTTTCGGGGTCGCTGAGATGAATAGCGACACTCCTGATTTTTTAAGTCAAATTTCAGCTCCCTTTTGTTTGGGGGGCGAGGGGGGATTGAGATATAAAAATAGTAAAAAATAGTGTCGAATCCATAGTTTTCGGGGTCACTGAGATGAATTCTAACACATCCAATTTTTTTTAAACTCAAAAGTTTAGCCCCCTTTAGTGTGAGGGGGGAGGGGACGTGAGATATAAAAATAATCGAAAATAGTGTCAAATCCGTAGTTGTCTGGGTCGTTGAGATGAATAGTAACATTCCGGATTTTTTAAAGTCCAAGTTCAGCCCTCTTTGGCGTAGGGGGTGAGAAAGGGTGAAAAAATTAATTGTCCAAAATGTCCGAGATAATGGACGTATGTATGTTCCTGCGTGGCTATCAACCAAAATTGTTACAAGTATGACTTATACCTGGAAAATATACTGTGGGAGTAAGACGCCCCTAGAACCACTAGGGAAAGGGGTAAAATATAATCCATATTAATAAATGGAAGTCAGTTTGGAGCGATTTATATATACTGTACTGTATATATATTTATAAATTAAGGTATAAAAATGAAAACAGACGTAAATTAATAAGACACTTCCAGGCATCTTAGAAACTTAAAAACTTGGTACCAGACAAGCTGATGACTTCAGGATCCCTAGAAGAAACAAAAATTCTCTGAGGGGGACACGCTGGGAATTTCAAATTTTCATAAGAACGATAACCTATAGGTTTCATGGGCCTAAAAGTTTCCTGAAAGTCCTAATTTTTAACCCCCTCCCGCATATCAAGATGGCATAATCTGCCAGACGAGCTAGAAATAGAAATTTGGCAAACGAAAAAGTTACGAGATCTTGATTAATTAATTTCATTATGTTCCGTATTGATATCTACCATATATCATAGAAAGAAAGAGAGATCCACCTGATCAATACTTGTTACGAGTTACGAGATGTTTAAAATTTTTATTTTTTACCCCCCAAAAATATCGAAATATGGAGGCAATATTAATGATGGTGCAGACCTTCCTTTCGAGGTATTTGGTGGCTAAACGGTAAGTCGTATCACAAAACGGATGGCACAATCTCGGTTCAATTTGGAGTGATCTACAACTTTGGTCCTATGTCTTTATGTCGTATCTCTATCCCTTATACGTTAAATTTGACTCTACTTCTGGATTGTACCTATATTTTGCACTTTGTACAGGTATAATTGATGGTTTGAATCACTTACAAGAAAGATAGGATCATCAAGTTCTACATGAATATTGGTCCACCCAGTAGCAATATGTGAGTCAAATTCCATGTTTGAAGCTGTCACATTAGTATCTGAAAAATAATACACTGTGTGAAAACCTTACACCAATTTCACCCTGTTCCATGTTTCTAAAACAATCTTACCTTTAAATAGACGATATACTAGAAAATATCATAGGACCAGCCATTTAGATCGCTAAATGTCGTATCGTACAATCCGTTTTTCGATATGATTCACCGTTTAGCAGCAGTTATTCTGCAAATGAAGGTGAACATATCGATCGATATTTATTCATTGAAGTCGATTTGTAGTGATCTAGAAAGGGTGTGTCTGCCATTGTAATTAATACTTAACGAATCGATAGTGACTGTCAGCAGGAGGGCGTCTGCTATTGTAATGAGTACTCCCCACATCGTCTTTGACTAGCAGTAGGAATGGGGTCCTCCTCCAACTTATGTGTGCCATTGTAATGAATAATCTTCTTCTCGATTTGACTAGCAGAAGGCAAGGGAGTGTGCAATTTTTTTCAAAACACCTTTACCGGATTCTGTTTGTCAGTAGGCAACGAAAGTATTCATTACTTCCTGTTGAGAAGACTGAATAGTTGAATGATTTCAGTCGAATGAAAGTATTCTTATAACAAATAGTCGTTCCATGAAAAACATTCAAATGTTTCCAGTCGAAACTCTCCGTATCAAAAGTGGAGAGTCGTACTCTTACGAATTCGACTTATTTTAACGCATTTTACCAATAATTAGAAAAAAATTATAAACAAATTTACCCACCTAAAATGCGATTGACGTTACGCAAAGTGGCCTGCTATTATAATGGAAACTTGCCAGCTAGGTATGACTGGCTTTAGGAAAATGGGTCTGTCATTATGGTAACACAACTCAATTTCGACTAGCAGTAGGGAAGGTGCCTGCCATTATAATAAACATTCCTCAACTGTAATCTGTCTGAAAGAAGGAAATGGGGCCTGCCATTGTAATGAAAACTCCCCAAATCAATTGTGGCCACGCAGTATGCAATGGGACCTGCCTTTGAATGAAAATTCTCAACTCTTTTGTGAATTGCAGTAAACAAGTTGACCTGCCATTATCATCACAACTCCGCAACTCACACTTTACATTGGAAACATCGTCTGTGGACCTCCCTATGCTATTTCTCGGATAACACCAAGAGACGTGCAATTTAAACAATCTTATTCACATTATGTACAGTAATTTACTTCGATATCTGTATACAGTGTAGAACACCATAGCGAAGCACAGGTACATTTGCTAGTATAATATAAATGAAACATCACAGTTTAAACGTACAAATCTGTCCTTTTAACGAACATAGCTAAAGCTGCAGAAGGTGTTACATTTATATCTGGTAGTGGAGGTTGCTGGTCATTCAGCATGGTATCGCCTTTTGTGGCTTGCAATGGAAGAAGTCATCGTTGGTGTGGTTGGTGCCTGAGTATTGCAATATATCCTTTAAGGACTGCAAGGGCTACTTTCTTCATAATACGTTATAAATATGCAATCTTTGCAAAAGGTAATTTAAAAAAAGATGTTACAGTTCCCCTTGTGCTGACCATGAATCTGATATATTCAATCCTCTTGCTTTTATATTTCTGAATGTATTAAGTGGCACTCTCTTTTTTTCCTTGTCCAGTTCCAAAGTTGGTTGGCGTGAGATTCGAATACGATTGTTGGATTCATATTAAATGTAGATTCTTCAACGTTCTTGTACATAGTGATTAGAGATGGGCATTATCGACTGAAAACCACAATCGACTAATCGGGCGATAGTCCCTTCGAACTATCAACTGAATAGTCAAATGTTTTCAGTCGAACGAAAGTATTCATTACTTCCTGTCGAGAAGACTGAATAGTCAAATGATTTCAGTCGAATGAAAGTATTCTTGTAACAAATAGTCAGTCGTTCCATGAAAAACATCGAATGTTTCCAGTCGAAACTCTCCATATCAAAATTGGAGAGTCATACTATTACAAATTCGACTTATTTTAACGCAGTTTACTAATAATTAGAAATCGCTTGTACAGACACCCATTAGAACAAAATTAATGTTATATTGAGTAAATTACACATTTATTCAAAGGGACCCACGTTCGCAGCCGAGAAATCCACTCCACTCCGCATTAGGAATAAGAAGCTGCACCACCCGGAGATTCCACATTCATATTCCATTCACTGACAGTGGATACTGTATCCTTAATGCAGTTTTCCATGTGGTTTTCTACATTCATTCCTGGCAAATGCCACAGTAGTACTGTATCTTGGGCGCATGCCCCATTCCCGGAGTTATATAATTTTCTACATTCATTCCTGGCAAATGCCACAGTAGTACTGTATCTTGGGCGCATGCCCCATTTCCGGACTTATATAATCACACTATTGAGGAACTCAACTGTTGTGCAGGTTAAAATCCGGTTTACGCTCTCGTCCGTACATGGGGCTAATAAATAGAAATATGGCCTGAAACATGCTACTGTAGCATGTTCTCTAAAATGATTTTACCCCTGTCTCAATGAATATGTATCTGCCTCGCTTCAAGTGACTTATTACAAGTATCGATTAGGTGGTTATTTATACTTACTTCAAGTGACTTATGTATTTCTGCTTTCAATCGATAGAGGGCAGCTCCCTCAGTCACGAGCACGAAGGATCATTATTTTGGCGAGACTTTTAATATCATCTCTTTGGAAAGAATCGGTTTGTGTTTATGCATGCTAATTTAATCATGGAGGCCTCACACACAGGAACGTCATTTTTACATTTCAAATGGGTGTTTAATAGATTTAAAGCTGACCTAAACTACCGCATCTTTATCATGCCTCGATGATTGATATTGAAGGTACTGTAATAGTTTGAAATGATATTATTTCTGCATTCTCTGTTTTTTTTCTTTGTATAATGGCCGACCAATACGCATCTTTGTACTAGGGGTGAGAATGGTTGGTGTGTGAGTTGTGGACGTGATTGTGGTGCATTAATAGCTGGGTCTCTGTTTCTTTTGATGAGCTTCACTATGAAATATTTGCCATTGTTTGGAGGTATGCCCTGCGTGTCGGCTGGGAGATCCATTCTGGTCGTACGCAGTGTGTATGTGATGGGTGTACCCGTGACTGTGAGGTCAACGAACGTCCTGCTGCCAATTGCCCTGGCTGAGCTTAGTACAGTAGAGTCTCGCTCAACCGACCTTCGCTTATCCGACATTCCGTGTTATCCGACACTGGTAGACTTAATTTTCAACTTTTGGTGGAGACTAAAGGACCTGCCTATATCTGGCCCCCTTCTGCAAGAAAAGGCGGTGTATTTCCAGAAGGAGGTTTAATGAAGGGGACCCTAAATTTACTGCCAGTGCTGGGTAGCTTCATTGGTGGAAAAAAACGGCACGGAATTAGGCAGCTTAATATCTGTGGAGAAAAACTGTCAGCTAAATCCGATGAGGTTGTGAAATTTAAAAAGGAATGTCAAGTAATAATACTTGCTGAAGGATTAACCGGTTAACAGATTTTAAATTGTGATGAGACTAGGCGAAATTTCAAGATGCTGCCATCAAAACTCTCGCAGCCCAAGCCGAGACGTCTGCACCTGGCTACAAGCGTAGTAAGGAAAGATTTACTGTTCTTGCCTGTAGTAATGTTACTGGGTACTTAAAAGGAAAATTGCTTATGATTGGTAAAGCAAAGAAGCCTAGGGCATTTATAAAAATATTTCTGTTAATGCTCTTCTAGTCCATTACACGAATCTCAAGGTTGCCTGTAAAGACTGTTTTGTTACACAGTTTGTTCCGGTTGTAGAAAAATTTCTAGCTTCAAACACTCTCCCTAGAAAACCTCTTCTTCAACTAGACAACGCTCCATCACACCCAAATGAACAGCAACTTAGAAGTGGTGACATCAAATTCATGTTCCTCCCTCCTAACGTGACGTCATTATGCCAGCCAGTGGACCGAGGTGTACTGGAAACACTGAAGAGGAAATATCGGCGGAAACTCCTTTCATCCTTGATTGTTGGCAAGTTTCTTTTCGTAAGATACTTGGAATGTTTTCGTTCAATACTGCATGTACTGTGCAATTGAACTGATAATTCAATAAATAGAGTGCTGTAAAACATGTTATTGTTTTAGTAATACAGTACGGCCTTCCTGTTTGTTTTAGTTAATTTTCAAAGTAATTCTGTATTATCCGACATTTTCGCTGATCCGACATACTCCAGGTCCCGTTTGGGTCGGATAATCGAGACTCTACTGTATCTATAATTAATGTGAGACCTAATTTGTGAAATGATTAGTTGCACTGTACGAATTGCCTTGATTTATTTACTCGTACCAATCTGCTGGTATTGTTTGCCTAGGAGGGCAAAAAGTCGTATGTTTGAATGAATGTAAGGATGAATGAGCGGGGTGTAAGGATGACGTGTCGATCAGCTAAATTAATTTTTATTTATTTCTTTACCATGCCTTGTTATTTCTTGGGTGCGATGTTGTTTATTTGTTTGGTGTCCGTCCTGGTCGTTTGTGACCTGGAGGGCGCCATGTTATTTCGATTCTTTTGTGGGTGTGTGCAGGTCCATATTATTCTCTGAGATTGGAATTCCATTCACTGGTCCAGAGAGCTTTCTCTCTGCCCTTTGATGAAAACTTCCTTGGTCGTACACTCTCTGGTTTAATTTATTATTGTTATTTTATCTGCTCCTTGATGTGGGGAATTCTTTAACGAGAGGAATTGTTGAAAAATGATTTAAAAAGATAACAGACGTCCACGCTTGGATTTAATTTCTTCTCTCTGATGGAATGATCAAATTAAGCCAGTGCAAAAGATATTAACATCACAGCATTATGTTGCAAGGTCACTGATTATTCAATGGAAACATTATATGAATAACTATGCCTGGTGTTTAAAAGAATTGATGAGGTCACGTAATGTTGACATGTTTTCCATTTGGGTCGACATCAAACATGTATGTATTGCCCTTTTTCAGTGCTGGTATTTTCCCTTAATTGATTTATTTGATTTGCATTATATTTCAATAAACCCTAATTTAGTATTTATATGGATTTTTTTAGGTACAGTTCAAAACACTGCCACGTTAGCCACCATTTTCTATCTACGCCACTCGCTGCTTGTTAAACCATGACGATTGCAAGAAACAAATTTCCTTGTTAGCCTGTATTGTCACTTGAACAAGAGTTGTGTTAATTTTTAGTAAAAATTACACCTTTACAATACAATAAATATTTTATTCTTATTCAGAATAACATTGACTTAATTGAATGGGACATGTTTCGTCTACTTTTGGACATCATCAACCATAGTTAAAAGATCAAGAAAAATTGAAACAAGGATACATTAAAACACTTAAAAAAGACAATGGGTGATTCTGACAAAATGCCAATTAAAGGACGTCAGATGTTTTTAATACGCTAAACATGCAAATAAGTTAAATCATTTCTGAAACACACATTTGGAAAACTTAGAGACTTAATCACACAGATGATGTGTGGATTATGCAAGTATTGCGGTTGAGTGAGTTCTTGATGTGTTGATCTTGGGAAAATTCAAGTTCCTTTTTAGTGAAGGCTGATTCTATTATATATTGTGAGCTGTAGGAGGAACTTCTCTTAAAAAGTGCACAAACTGGTGCCGGGCTTAACATCACAGTTGTAGAAAGGTGGATCTAAGAGGAGAAACGCTGGTTGAGAAAAAGAAAACTTGCTTGAATTGTAGGTCGTGATGAAAAGAGGAGCCTCTAATTACTTACGTCTGCGCTGGTCTCATGATGATTAGAAATCCATTTATTTGTAGGCAGGTACTCTTTAAATAAAACACTCCTTTGCCCTTTTGGTAAAGATTACAACACATATCAAATTCATAATTTCTAAGCGTAATTTTTCTGGTATGATGATTTTGATTGACATCATCTGTGAGGCCAAGATTCTGAAGACATTGTATACTCTCCTCATCGAGCTTTCTTGTGTTGTTAACATAAGGGTTATTTACTCCTTTTTAACATCTAAGCCCATTCGTTTGTTGTAAGGTTGCTTCCCATCTTGCTGTGAAAATATCAACAGCCTTAAATTTCCTATGGGTGTAAATTATGGCATCAGGAGTATCGTTAGGCAGACTTAAGATCTCTTTAAGTGTACATTTGATCATCTTGTCGGCACCATCAAAGAACTTATGGGAATTTGTTTGCGTAGGAATTGTCTGAAAAGTGTAGATATGAGATGGGGAAATTGAGAATAGAGGATTTTTTGTCAGGGTGAAGGGTTTGTGATGATGCTAGTGTATCAAGTTCCATCTGAAGGTCTCAGAAGGTTGACAGGGAACTGAGTGATTGTATAATCAAAGTTAACATCAAGATATCAAGTCCTCTCCTGTGATGATATGGTAGAACTGATCAAAATAATGAGTCGTTGCAAAGGTCACCCTTTGCAAGTTGCTTGTTGGAGGTATTTATCACCTCAGAATTGTGATTCAGATGAAGCCCAGTTTCTTTGGAACTTTTGATTGACATCCTCGTTAGTTCAGTCTCAGATTCTGCTCTTCCTAATCAAGACAGTATCATCGGTGAACCCGAGAACACTTAGAGGGCGAAGGCTGTCTGCAAGTTGAAACCCAAATTCTGAGGCAATGGGATTTTCACATACCTTGTCTGAAATAATTTTCTGATCGCCTAGCAGGCATCAATTTTTGTAAAAGAGACTAAGTCTCTCATGGGGCATTGTCACTTCCTGTTGCTCCAAGTAGCTTATCCAATGGCCTCCACTATATACACCAGCCATGTGTCTTGGTAGGCGTGTTAGGTACCAACTGATGAGCCCAAATTGGCACACTGGTGCGAAACGGTGGCAACCAAAAATGAGTTAGCTGGAAAATGTATAATTTCCAGTAACCTGTATAAACTGAATATTGGAATTACAGTAGAAGTCCGCTATAGCGAGTGCGGCATATAACGAGAACTCCGTTATAACAGCAATTGTTGTCTGTCCCTTCGAAATTCCTATATTAAACTGTGTATTATCCTTTTGCTACAGCGAGAGTCCTATCATTGACACATCCGTTATTACGAGCGATTAAGCGCGCACGATTTTTCCATTACCGATATTTATGCACCCCAGCCATTATATTTCATGCGATCGATCATCTTCGGTATTGTTTCATCGCTATGTCCACTAGTGAGTTCTCTCGTCGACATTCGAAGGCAGCGTCAAAGTCGATTAGTAGTACCGATTGACTGCCATTCCATAAAGAAAATTTGAAATGAAAGAGAACATGTTTTCGTAATAAATGAGTAAATAACATGTCCAATAACAGTTGTTAACTTGTTAAAAGTAAAGGCTGACTAAACAATTGCTTAATTTTAATGCTGAATACTGCAATTTAGTAAGAATGAGGCACACCTCAAGATACGACAGTCCTGTCAATTTATAGCGAGAAGGTTATCAGCTCTTTACTGGCGCTTGAAGTATGTTTTCATCATATGTATAGTACGGTTAAGTTAAGATAGGTGACTCTGTTTGAATAAGAAAACTGAAACGTTTGCCACAAAATGTGATCGATTATTTTCTGAACGGTATAGTTTTCTCGCTGTGTGCATTTGCGAGCTCTCTCGTCGACATTCAAAAGCGATATTAGAGTCGATTAGTAATATCCGTCAACTGCTGTTCTCTAAAGAAAAAATTCAAAACAAAAGAGAATAACACGTCTTCGTAATAAATGCGAAAATAACGTGGCCGATAGCAGTTGTTAACTCATTAAAAATAAAGGCTGAAGTAAACTATATCTTAATTTTAATGTTATATACTGAAATTAAGTAAGAACGCATTGGCTGAATGGTCAGCGTACTGGCCTTCGGGTCAGAGGGTCCCGGGTTCGATTCCCGGCCGGGTCGGGGATTTTAATCGCTTCTGATTAATTCTTCTGGCTCGGGGACTGGCTATATTAGTCTGTCCCAACACTCTGCTCATCATATTCAGACAATATACCACACTACCAACCACCACAGAAACACGCAATAGAGCTTACATCCCTCCATGGCGGGTTGGGGTCAGGAAGGGCATCCGGCCGTACAACAGGGCCAAATACACCTGTGCTACCTAGTTTGCACCCGCAATCCCACAGGTGTGGGGGGGGAAAAAAAAAGCGGTAGCAAAAGCAGAAGAAGAAGAAAGATACTGAAATTAAGTAAGAATGTGATACACCTCAAGATATGGCAGAGTACAACATTGATTTCAGAGGATAGTTCATACTTTCTCGCGTCTAGTTAAATTTCGGAAAGGTTATTCCTATGTAAATTTTTAGCGAGGTGGTTATAATTTCTCTACATGCGTTTGAAATTTTTCACGATAAATATACGGTTAGGTTAGGTGACGCTGTTTGAAGAAGAAAACTGAAATGTTTGCCACAGAAGCCTCGGGAGCGATACCGTATTTCTCTGAATCCAAAAGGACGGTTTTCCTCTGAATCGCATGCGAAAAATCAAGGATTGTATTGCATTTGCGGCCTAACAGTAATGGACACCACTGGCAACTACCGCAGAAACCACGCTGCCTCTTTTCACACCTCTCCCGCGCAGAGACAAAACTCCTTGACAATAAACGACCGCCTCTTTATTTTTTTAAATTTTTTTTGAACTGACCACTGATCAAGGGAATGGTTGACTTCCCGAAACATGTATGGTTAAATAAATAGTTTTCTTTCATTAGTAAGTGTATTGACAAGGCAGATCAAATATAACTATTTTAAATAGTTCTGTAATACTTTTCTTTATTATACATCGCTAGCCACTGCAACTGTTGTACAGTGCCTCTGTGTAACATCACTGGATCTCGAGAAATAGTGAAGAGAGACTGATGATCTATTAGCCTCTACAAAAACGTTTCTCAAATCTGCAGAATGGCATCAAAACATGCGAGCCTTTGAATTCTTAGAAAGATCGACTACTGAGTGGCAGAGCTGTAACACGTATACTGTACCTGATGCTTAGTAAAATTAAGTTTAATAGACAACAGGAATATTTTCGTGATGGGAAGTCATATTGTGAAGATACGAGGAATAGGTATAGCCGGCAAATTTTCAACGGTTTCTTGTCAATATTATAATGCCAATTTTCAGTTAATGGTTATTAAACACTCAGAAATGTAGAATAATTGTGCAGCCACAAGAAAATACAGCATAGGCCAACTAAGCCAAAATTCGGCGTTAGCGTGAAGGCAAAGGTAGCTAAAAAATGCATACTGTAAAAAAATTGCATCCAGTGATCTGCAACAAGGGCGCTTTAAAGAAGTCGAAGATGAAATTGTGAGGTATGTGTACGAAAAACGCAAGGGCGGAATGCGCATACCACGGCGCAGTAAACTCGTTCATTGACCTTTGACGTCCGCGATTAAGCCTATGCATCACTAGCCGCTGAAGCTGGCCGAACCCGGCAAGCAAGATGTATGGGTAGAGGTAGCCAGTTATATCTGACACTGAGAAAAAGAAACAGTTTTATAGATACCAAGAATATTTTCCTGGTGGATCGTCGTATTGTAGAGACACACAGTATAGGTATTGCTGGCAATGTTTCAACGGATTCTCCTCGGTATTATGATGCCAATTTTACTGTCATTAAACCCGCGGAAATAAAGAATAATTGTGTAGGTGCAAAAAAAGTACGGCATAACGAAAGCTAATGTTTGGCATCTAAAGATAGTCTAAAAATGCATACTGTACAACAAAGGCATTCATACAATTTTACAAAGGACTTTCTAAGCCTGATTAAAATTTTTTGAAGTAAAAAGTGGGGGTCATCTTGGATTTGGAGAAATAAGATATTATATTTTTTTCAGAATGAAATTAAACATACACTTTCACCTAGTATGGGATTTCGAAAAATAACAAACGAGTAAACCGTAGTGTGGACATCATCCAATCATCCACGGAAATGCAGGTTTTGGACAAACTGATTGCTTTTACATATCGATTTTAATGTGTATGGGGTTTTCCCGACTTTTGACAATTCGCTATAGGGAGTAAATTTTTCGCTGTTATGAATTCTCGCTATAACGGACTTCTGCTGTATTTATAGAATGTGATCAGTCGCAAAGTTGTAAAGAAATAGTGAGAGCGGCGAATCTTCCATGATACCCCTAATTTATCTAATTTGATGGTGTTAGTCTTAGTGTGACTGATTTTTATTCTTGTGATATTGTTCTCCTGAAGTGAGGCTGTAAGATGCGAGAGTTTAATTGGCAAATATGTAGCAAAGCCAAGTCTTCTCTATACAGGCCTTGAAGGCCCTTGGAGTGTTGGAAGACAAAGGGTGATTTTTGGTTTAGGCTGAGCGAACCTCAGAGCTATGTACACCTTCAGAACTGGAAATCTGGTTCCTTCAATTTTCGACTTCCTGGCGGGGAAGCAAATTCATGTCCCTCAGGGCGAATTGAGCATACCTTTACTGCCTTGCCCCAGCAGCCCCTGGCACATATGAATGCTGTGGTACTTTTCTGAGGTGGTTATGTCCAATATTGTCTGTACGGGAGGTACACCAACTCCGTACATTTAACTAAGCTTCTTTTAGGGCCGGTATTATAGTAGAGGTTTAAACTGTTGGTTCAGTTTAAACTTCGGTTTATCTGTTAGTCGTGTATTATAAAACTTAATCGTAAGTTTAACTAGAGATTAATTTTACTGCCATTCATCTACCGTTTAAACTGAAGTTTAAGAATACATAACCTTACAACATGGCAGAACGAATGGACCTCAAAGATATTTTTGAGTTGTTTGAAGAAATACTAAGCGATGACGAAGAAGTGGTTCAAATTATTGAACGACCACGGGCACTACGAGTTTTCCGAGCAAGGGAACGTCACTTTCATATATGGAATGGAAAACTAGTTTCTAAATAGGTTAAGCTTACAAAACAGACTATCATAACCATATTTCAGCAAATTGGTGCTAGAATAAAACATGCAACGAAAAGGTAAGAATGTAAAAAGGACTTTTTGAACTGTTTGAATGTCAAAAGTGTAAATTTTAGAAAATAAAGCAACTTCCTTCTATTTCACAAATCATGCTGTAGAACCCCTCAGTCAGCTACTAATAGCATTGGGGTGTTATGTCTCCCATAGTATGTTTATTAAAATGGGAGATTTCGGAGGAATTCATAAGGACACAGCTTCACGGACTATATAAATATTTCTGTACTAATTGCACAAGCAATTCTATTTCCTTACAAGTAAAATTCGGACAACGTTTATTGCTTTTATCCACCATTTTACCTACAAGAAGTAAACAAAACACTATCGATAGTAATCTTTTCTTGCAAGTCACTGCAAAACATTATCGACAGTCATCTTTTCTCACAAGTCACTGCTACCAAGAACATATATTTCCTTCTTCACCTCAGTTTAACTTAGGCCGGCCATTATAAGACTCAACATCGGTTTAAACTCAAGTTACAGTTTAACTCAATCTTCAGTTCAAATACTCATTATAATATCGGCCCTTAGAAGGCCATCTATAATATGAACAGTAAAACTCATTTCTGAAGAAGTTTTGAACTTTATCTCCAGATGACTCTACTGTCGATTTATGTGCTCCCTCTGGTGAGATGATGGACAGTTAAATTTCAAGAGGATTTTGTTGTGCCCAGGTTTTCAAAACTGAATTGTTTGTATTTTGTTTTTGGTGTTCTAAGGTTACTAGCACTTCCATCTCTTCCTGTCTGCTTTAAATTTTAGCCAGTCACAAATTTTGGAATTTAATTTTGTAACCAATAGCAATTGGGGGATGTGTATAGGGCTTCGGCCCAGAGAATTCTGGAACCTTCCTCTCCGCTATAAAAGCTGGGACCTTTTGGGCCATGTTATCTTTCGATTGCTCCAGTCAAGAGGTTTAGTGTGTGTTCATAGAGGAGGTACGGGGATTTGCCTCGTCCATCTCTGGAAGGCCCACCAGCTCAAGGTAATGGCAGGCATCTTTTAATCATGTAATAGTCTCAGAAAGCTAACTCCAGGGGAAGGTTTCAAAATCCTTTCTTAATGTAATCTTCTAACATAGCCTAAATTTTCAATCTGGTCTAAAACCTTACCCTAACTTAGGGAATAAAGAATGTGAACCCTCTTGTATTCACCTTCAACTTGGTATTGAGGTGACTATGATTTCATAAACTTTAAAATTTTCCTTTTGTAATTTAAAACTTTCTAGTCACCTCCGTAGTATTAGGCTTAGCCTCTGTAATTTCGGGCCATAAACCCACATAGGGTTTTAAGTATTTTCAAGTGATCTTCAAAGGAGTGCAAGTGTTTGCCTCCTAACATTTTGATTTATGGTCAATAACTCTAATCTTTTCTTTTTCACTAAGGCCATGTAGAATGGGTATTTATTTCCCCTGTTAAAGTTAACTACTCTTATTTTATTTAAATGTAACTTAGACTGTTCAGCGGATAAGACAGAGATTACTGTTTCTTTTTTGTAAAAATCAGATTGTGCTTTGAAGAGGCTTTAATCTTGTACATTTTGGAGAGTAGTCTCCTAATTAATTGTGTGGAGCAATGACGCTCTTTCTAATGTTGTAAATTTTGGAGCCCAGTCTGGTGACTTGTAATGGGTTGGAGCATTAGTGCTCTTGATAATAGTGGAACGTTTGAGCTACTTAACTCATCTCTTAAAATTCATTGTGTGTATTGTACCTGATTTGAATAACTATTTGTATAAGAGCTGAAGAGCTCCCCTTCTGACTATCCAACTGTTAGTGTTTAACAAAGTTTAAAATCTGAAAAGAAACAAAAAATCAAGGAAAGAAATAAAATTTCAAATTTTAGAGTTGATGTTTTCTCTGTCCATCCATTCATGCCCACACCTTCTTACACCTCTGCGTTCCACGAAATCCCTAGAACATTGTCAAAAGCCTTAGGAATGTTGAGGAAGGCCATTGAAACATTACATTTTTCAGCCTTTGTCTTATGGATAAAGGCACCTGTTTTGGTGAAGCGAAAAATCGCAAAATATTTGCAAAATTTTACAAATTTGGCTCAAAATGCAAAATCACAAACTAATTGACAAAATTATCTGAAATCGCTCTTGGATTCAAGAAGCATAATGAAATGTGATTTAAAATATGATGAAGTCTCTTGTCTAATAAAGCAAATTCCCATCCTACAAGAACTTACATCAGAATATCTTGAACCATACACAGTGTTTAGGAATCCAGTTGGTAGTTTAGGTAGAGCAGGTGAAGATGTCAATGTGATTGTCATTCTGCTTTCCTTGAAATCAGATTTTTGGAAGCATCAGTGAAGGCTTGATGGACCCCAGTCATTAATGATAGTGAGAAATCATTTTCAATGCATTTTAATGTAATGTCTGACAAGATAACAACTCATGTTTCTTGTACATATGTAAAAAAAAGTATTCTACTGCAAATATGCTGTCAACTATATTTTGGTTTAGCTCTATTGATGAAAAGTGGAAATCAAATTTAGCAGTGTTATTGACGAAATAACGAAATTGGTCACAAAATATTCACAATAAACAGATGCTTCTACTGCAGGCACTGCTTGCAGATGTAAGGTGTTAATTAATTTTCCAGGTGATCTACTGAAACCACTGTGTATTTGTAATGGTGTTACTGGCTTTACATCTCACTAACTACTTTTACAGTTTTCTGAGACGCCGAGGTGCTGGAATTTAGTCTTGCAGGAGTTCTTTTACATGCCAGTAAATCTATCGACATGAGGCTGATGTATTTGAGCACCTTCAAATACCACCGGGATGAGCCAGGATCGAACCTGCCAGGTTGGGGTCAGAAGGATAGCGCTTCAACCGTCTGAGACATTCAGCCCGGCTTTGGTATTTGTTGAATGAGACAAACTGTCTTAGTCACCTATCATAGCTGCACTCAGTGACCCTCCTAATCTTCTCCATCCTCCTCAGCATTTGTCCCACATGCTAGCGGGGTCTGCATTTTTGGCTCTCTGTCACCACTTTACATGATTGTGTGCCATATCAGAATGAAGGCGTGCAACTTTTAGTTCTGCATGTATGATGTCAAGCCACCAACGTCTCGTGTGTCGGTTTTCCCATCAGTCAGCAATGTCAATCCAGTCTTTGCACCTGTTGTTACAACAGCACCAAGTATATTGCCATACCAGTGGAGACGGCTTTCCCTAATCTTTTCAATGATTGGTGCTGCTCCATATCGCTTGCTAACTTGATTGTCGTTGACATGATCGTGAAGTGTCAAGCCGGATGTCGATCAGAGCGTCTTTGTTTCCAACATGCCTTGTCACTGTTCCGTCTCCTTAGTAGAAGGCCAGTGTTCTGCACCATACAGAACAATTGGACACATCAGAGATAAACTTTAGATTTTAGCCGGTCTGGAATCTTCTTATCACATAAGACACCAGCCACTGAGCTCCACTTCAGCCATGCGCTGCTCACACGATTTGAAATTTCATTTGCAGCATTTTTCGGGCCAAGATATTTAAATAACATTGTCTTTGGAAGGACAACACCATTAATTTGAATTGCATTGAGATCATTTAGATCTCTTGTCAAATATTCAGTTTTATTGATGTTGAGCCATAGTCCAAATTCTGCGAGGTGGTTGGTCCATGCCTGTTCTAGATTAGTCGTATCCTCAGAGGCCAAAAACAGGTCGTCAGCATAGAGCAAAGTCCAAGGTACAGATTTCTGTAGATCTCTTGTAACGGTATCCATGACGGTAATGAAGAGGAAAGGTGAGAGTACAGATCCCTGATGGACACCATCAGAAAGAGGAAATTCACCAGATAATCCAGCCCTTATTAGAAATATACAAGAGACAGTTAAAGTGTTCGCTGGCTGATTTTAGATCGATTTTGAGTTTTTCATTATTATTCCACAACGCTAATTGAACAGCTTTCCTCCTTTGTTTATAAATACAGTAAAACCTGCCTTAACGGGCACCCCTCATTGGTGGACGATTTTCTAAGTTCGTAATTAAATACCATGTTGTGTATGAGTAATTTACCCCTCTTATACGAACACCCTTTATTATGGACACGGGCACCCCACAGCCACGAGAAACTCCAATTAAACCTCTCCTAACGGACACTTTCTTTTTTAAAAAATACTGTGTTTGTGTCCTGTACAAGTATGTATTCGCTTACTTTTTGCACAGGCGGTAGTTCCAAGAATCGCAGACACCGTAACTTTTGGTCCAGGCTGTACACATTCTTGGAAGGCAACACTAAGCTACGCTATCACTTCCCGAAGTTGTGTGATCTGACATGCTCAACAGCGCTGGAATTCGTATCTTCCATGTCAGGTACTCAGGTTACTTTTCATTGTCTCGTGGGCTTTTGATGTGTTCAGTTTTGCGTTAGTAACTTGGTGTAAACATGGCTTCGAGGAAGTTTTTAACTCTTAAAAAAAAGGTCGGCATAATAGACTATCATAAATGTGAGAAGTGTGGTGTGCGTAAACTGTCCGAAGTGTTCAAGATTGGAAAGACACAGGCAGCTGAAATTGCGAAAAAGCAAAAGGAACTAGTGAAAGATTGGCGTTTAAATGGCAACGAACAGCGCATTAAACTGTTTCAAAGTGGTAGTGGAGCTCTCGTTGGAAAGGCTAGAGCGTTTCGCTAAAAGAAGTCAGAATGTCCCTTTGTCAGGACCAATTATACAAGCAAGAGCGTTAGAATTCATGGCAGAATTAGGTATTGGAGATTTCAAAGCCTTGAATGGCTGGCTAGAAAGATTCAGAAGGCGACATGGTATCAACTTCAGAGTGATTTGCGGAGAATCATCCGGTGTTAATACGGAGATTGTTGAAAACTGGCAACAAAAAATACCTTCAATCATAGACGTGTATGCTCTGGAAAATATTTTGAATGCCGATGTAACTGGATTATTTTTTCCGTGCTTTACCCGACCAAAACTTTTTGTTTCAAAGGAAATCGTTGTACTGGTGGAAAAGTGCGAAAGAACATCACGGTCTTGTTGCGTGCAAGTATGAGTGGAGAACGGGAGAAGTCCCTTGTGATAGGAAAAGCTGCAAAACCAAGGTGTTTTAAGAATATGGACGTTACGAAGTTTGGCATTGAATGGAAAGCGAATAGGAAAGCATGGATGGCCAGAGAAATAATGACAGTGGCTAGGACAATTGGACAGAAAAATGATACGCCAGGAGCGAAAAGTGTTATTATTCCTCGATAATGCAGCATCGCATCCGAATACAATTAAGTTGAAAAATGTGAAGATCGTCTTTTGCCCACCAAATGTAACATCAGTTTCTCAGTCGCTTGACCAAGGAGTGATCCAAAACTTCAACGTTATATACAGACAGTTAGTGATGAAGCACATAGTATCAGAACTTGACGGGAATGAAGTAACCCTTCAAACACTGACAAAGGGACTGAATGTTCTCCAAGCAATTTCGTGGAGAACCAATGCATGGAAAAACGTTACGGCCTCAACAATTCGTAACTGCTTTCTGAAAGCTGGGTTTCCCGCTAGTGGTGGGCATCCCGAAATAGAATCGGATACCCTTCTTGACAGCATGGAGCAACACGACAGTTGATTTATGCAGCAGGTTACAGTGTACAAGTGAAATTGATTCAGATATTCCAACAGAGTGTGAGAGTGGAGACATGAAAACGATTCTTCAGTCAATCCAAGGGAAGGACAAAAATGAAGATTCTGATGAAAGCGGGAGTGAAGGTGATGCTAATGACGACTTTGAAGAAACTATGGAAATTAATGTGCTGCCAATAACCTCGTACAGTGAGGCTCTCGGCTTTGTTAAGCGATTGAAAGAATTCTATTATAAACAAAGCGATGAAAAGGGTGTAAATTTGACCCATGATTTAATTGTACATAGTGAAAATATCATTGCTAAACCGAAATGGACAAAACAAACGAACATTAAGGATTTTTTCAAGTGCTAATGTTTTACTGTACTGTGCTAGAGATTGCTACATCTACATATTGATTTAAAGTTTCAAAAACTCATATGTTCTTCATTTTAACATGGTGAATGGTAATAGTGTACAGTGTGCTCAGTAGAGGTTTCCATAGGAGTGTCTCTTTAATACAGTACATCACAGCTGCAGCAGACCCTACAACTTTCTCATGTGAGTACAGTGCAGTATATTGTACAATGCTGTATACAGTTTACAATTAAAGGTACATTTGTGAGAATTGATAACACATATGTGAATTATTGTGTTCCAACTTATGTTTAATGGTACCGGTTTCATAACCTCTCTCGTACGGTCACCCCTTCATAATGGACATTTTATTTTTGATCCCGGAGATGTCCATTATAGAGAGGTTTTACTGTATAAGTAATGTAACATTAAACTTTTTCAGTTTGCCGGGCTGAGTGGCTCAGATGGTTGAGGCACTGGTCTTCTGACCCCGAACTTGGCAGGTTCGATCCTGGCTCCGTCCAATGGTGTTTGAAAGTGCTTGAATACATCAGCCTAGTGTCGGTAGATTTAGTGACACATAAAGGAACTCATGCGGGACTAAATTCCAGCACCTCGGCATCTCTGAAAACCATAAAAGTAGTTAGTGGGACATAACAACCAATAATATTAACCCTCTGAATACATGGGTACTTTGTACCCACCACCTGCTATTTCTTCCTCTATTTCTTTTAATATTTGAAACAAAAGGCTGTCAAATGCATTTATTGTTACTAACAGTGGTGCTGATTGATGTAGTTGGTTTACTAATTGTTACCATCTCTAGTGTATACAGAAGCATTCAAATACGAATGGGCATGAAGTACCCTCCACGTCGGTATTTGATGTAACAAATGTCTTATTTTGTATTGGCAGCCTTTTCCTTTATTTACAGTATTGTTGACCACACAGAGTAAAAAATTAAATAGTTCTTTTGTTGTGGAACTCATTGTTGACTGCTAAAAACCAAACCAACCCCCATGGCACTACAATCCTTGAAGGGCCTTGCCCTACCAAGTGACCGCTGCTATTTTGTATTGGCAGCTTGTTTCTTTATTTACAGTATTGTTTACCACACAGAGTAAAAATTAGGTAGTTCTTTTGTTGTGGAACTCATTGTTGACTCCTAAAAACCAAACGAAACCCCATGGCACTACAGCCCTTGAAGGGCCTTGGCCTACCAAGCGACCGCTGCTCAGCCCGAAGGCCTGCAGATTATGAGGTCTTGTGTGGTCAGCACGACGAGTCCTCTCGGCCGTTATTCTTGGCTTTCTAGACCGGGGCCGCTGTCTCACCGTCAGTTAGCTTCTCAATTCTAATCACATAGGTTGAATCGACCTCGAACCAGCCCCTAGGTCCAGGTAAAAATCTCTGACCTGGCCACGAATCGAACCCGGGGCCTCCGGGTAAGAGGCAGGCACGCTACCCCTACACCACGGGGGCCGGCCTGTTGACTGCTACTGGGTATTATTAACTGGATATAAAGTGCATAGTTCTGTGTCTACTCCAAGTGCAATCACGAGTAATTTGCACATGGGGGACAGTATTGCCAACTTATATTTTGAAGATCCGCTAAATACTACTAAAAATCTGCTAAAATTCTGCCAAGAAATCCAATCTCAAATAATAATAATGATAATAATAATGATAATAATAATAATAAAAGTAAATGTCTGCACTCACCTGATCTGTGAGTGTCACTGGGATTAACCCCCTGCCTGCGAGTCGGCGAGCTAAAACTTGTAGGCATTTTAGTGCCGGGTGCAAACTAGGTGAATCTTCTACTTCAGTAGCCACACACAGAACAGGCAAGTTCATTAAACGGTCTTCCTTCATAGCATAAATATAAATGTTACTCTCTCACAGTTTCATTGTCTGTCGTCATTCAACTAAGAGATAAGTACTCTTTCCCCACGCATTATAAATTTATGATGCCATGATCTCATAACATCAAATCTAATAACATGTTTTCCTGATGTGAATGCTAGCTCCAGACAAGAAATGCGGAATAGCTCTCAGACAGACTGGAGTACAAATTTTTTAAAACGTAAAATGGATAAAACAGTAAATTCCACTATAATAAATCTAGAATTCCGCCAAAAAATCCGCTGGCTGCTATTTCTCCGCCGACAGTCTTCTAATTCCGCCAAATTTAGCAGAAAATCCGCTAAGTTGGCAATACTGCTGGGGGATGCTGAAATATTCTCAGAGCTAGGTAATTGGTCTGAAGATTAAGACAGTGATATTATTTAACCCTCCGTTAAACATGCGCTCTGGGGCCGGGCTGAGTGGCTCAGACGGTTAAGGCGCTGGCCTTCTAACCCCAACTTGGCAGGTTCGATCCTGGCTCAGTCCGGTGGTATTTGAAGGTGCTCAAATACGACAGCCCCGTGTCGGTAGATTTACTGGCACGTAAAAGAACTCCTGCGGGACTAAATTCCGGCACCTCGGCGTCTCCGAAGACCTTAAAAAGTAGTTAGTGGGACGTAAAGCAAATAACATTATTATTATTATTATTATTAAACATGCGCTCTGTTTTAACACCACTTCTCGCGCACGGACTGAGAGTCCGCAATTGTTTGTAAGCTCCTTTTTCTTTCAATTCATTTTCCAAGAATTCCTTACTTCTCTCTTTTGTCAATCTTACATTGTAATTACTTTATTTTGATTTTATTTATATTAATACATTTATACATTCATAATGTACACCGGGCGAGTTGGCCGTGCGCGTAGAGGCGCGCGGCTGTGAGCTTGCATCCGGGAGATAGTAGGTTCGAATCCTACTATCGGCAGCCCTGAAAATGGTTTTCCGTGGTTTCCCATTTTCATACCAGGCAAATGCTGGGGCTGTACCTTAATTAAGGCCACGGCCGCTTCCTTCCAGCTCCTAGGCCTTTCCTATCCCATCGTCGCCATAAGACCTATCTGTGTCGGTGCGACGTAAAGCCCTTAGCAAAAAAAAACAAAAAAAAACATAATGTACATTTACAAGAAAGTTTCAATCCTTTAGGATAAATTTGAAAAGTTATCAACTGCAAATCACAGGACTTAGCAAAACCAATTATAAATTAACAATAATTACTCTAAACTTTGGGCCAATGACCTTAGATGTTAGGCCCCTTTAAACAACAATCATCATCATCATCAATCTAAACCAGGGCCATCCAGCTATTGCGCTCCGAGAGCGCGCCTGTGCTCGGGGAGCACTGGGCAGTCAGACGAGCGCTCCTTCCCCTACCACTCCTACAGTGTGGCAGCGAGGAGACCTGAGACGGGCGATGTTTGGACCGCGCTGAATAGATACGTACGTACAGTCGTGCGTCCGACGGCTTTTGTGGGTTTGTTGAGATCATATTGATAGGGCTGTTTTGCCATAACACATATACAAATCAAAAGGTACTCCGATGTATGGAATATGTAGAAAACGAAATCAAGTGTTAAGTAAAGAA
This sequence comes from Anabrus simplex, assembly GCF_040414725.1. Lineage (NCBI taxonomy): Eukaryota > Metazoa > Arthropoda > Insecta > Orthoptera > Tettigoniidae > Anabrus > Anabrus simplex. The sequence goes on along the minus strand of NC_090268.1, from coordinate 122,290,053 downwards.
TACAGTAATGCGATTTATTCAAAACTGAAATTATGAACATATCTGAGAGGAAAATTAAACAAAATTTTACCAATATTTTACGAATAATCTTAAACAATTACGCGAGTATCTATCGCTCATCGTTGCATGATGTTTACTTTTGGTAAGCTTAAGAACCGAAAAGAAATGCTCACAAATGTACATGAGCCGAACATTGATAGAACTTTACATGCATGTTTATATAAAAGGGGGTATTCTTCTTGCGGAAAACCGCTGTAAAATTCTTCCAAACTTCGTGACATTAGAAAGCGGTCTTTAAGACGAACATTGCACTGCAGTTCAAGCAACTCTAACTGAAATAGCTGTGGAGCACTGTCTGCACTAAGTGAAAATGTTTGAACAAATACATCTAACACCACTTGGAGTTCTGAAAATCTCTTTTCAAACTCTTCTTGTAATTGGCGAATTACCTGCAAGTACTCATCAAGGTCGACACCTTATTTCACTGTTTCAAGCAATGGAAAATGTCCTGTGTTCCTTGCACGCAACTGGTTTTCCCACAAAATCAATTTTCTTTTGAACGCTTGAATTTCTTCCACCAAAATCGCAGATATTGTGCTTTCTGGCTTTACGTCACACCGACGCAGATATATCTTATGGCGACGATGAGGCAGGAGAGGGGTAGGACTGGGAAGGAAGTGGCCGTGGCCTTAATTAAGGTACAGCCCCAGCATTTGCCTGGTGTGAAAATGGGAAACCACGGATAACCATCTTCAGGGCTGCCGACTGAGGGGTTCGAATCTACTATCTCCCGAATACTGGATACTGGCCGCACTTAAGCGACTGCAGCTATCGAGTTCGGTAAGCGAAGTATTCAAGTATTCAGACAGGCAGTAAAGTCACTTAAAATGGCCAAGTCCGCCATCCACTTAGGATCATGCAAAAGAATTTCGGGCCGCCCTTTTATGTCATAAAAGGTATGTCTTACATTCTGCAAGCAAAAAAACTCGATAAAGCACCTTCGCCTTGCTCAGCCATCTTACTTCTGCCTGGTACGGGATATCCGGATACTCCACTTCGATGTCGTCCAAGAACTCCTTGAATTTTTTTTTCAATTTGCTTTACGTCGCACCGACACAGGTAGGTCTTATGGCGACGATGGGACAAGAAAGACCTTAATTAAGGTACTAATTAAGGTACAGCCCCAGCATTTGCCTGGTGTGAAAATGGGAAACCACGGAAAACCATATTAGGGCTGCCAACAGTGGGGTTCTCCCAATTGCGTGCTCACAGCTGCGTGCCCCTAACTGAATGGCCAACTCGCCCGGTGCTCTTTGAAGTGAAATGACGGTGCATGAGTCCATGGAATCAAAGAAAATTTACCACTCGCACAACTGTTCCGATTACGTCTTAAAGTTTGGCGACTTTTGTACAGATCTCACCTGGTGTATCAAGCACTGGATCGCCGCCATTAGGGTAGTACCGCTCTCAGTCATTTTTAATTTTACATAGCTGAGGGACCCCGTGCGTAGACTACATAATGCAGGTGCTCCATCCGTCGTTACACTCGTCAACCGATCCCATTTTAATCCCATTGACTCAAAACGCCCCCCGCTGCTTTGAAAATATCGAAACCGGTAGTGGTGTCTTTGAGAGCTACCAAGTCTAGGAAATCCTCGGTGACCCGAATATCGTCATCTACCCCTCGAATGAAAATAACGAGCTGAGCTGTGTCCGCAGTGTCGGTTGATTCATCGAGGGTGATGGAAAAGGATACAAAATTTGCTGCATTCTCCATTAATTGCTGTTCCATATCAACCGCCATATTGTCTATTCTGCGAGCCACAGTGTGAAGTGAAAGAAAGATTTTGTGAAATTTCTTAACTAGCTTCATAGGACAAATACATGCCGCCACGTCCATTAGGCACTCCTTGATTACATTCCCTTCCGCGAAGGGTTTCCCAGCTTTGGCAATTTGCGACGAACATTTGTAGCTTGTTCGTAAAGTGGGTCCTCCAACCTCACTCTCCTCAATCTCCTGTCAGACAAAAATACGGCAAGTCACAACTTTAGTGTTCTTAATTCAATCATTTATTCATTCCCGTTTGTAAACAAGTATTTAAAAATTAAAACAGTAATACTTACAGAACAGTGCTGCTTGAAATTTTCTTTCATTTCTTCCAACTTTGATTGACGACTGGCGTCTGTCAAATCACCGTAATCATCCCTGTGGTTGGCACTGTAATGCCGTTAAAAATTGTGTTTTTTAACACATAAAATCTCAGTGGCACACTAAAAAATCGGCTGCTCTCTTCGGCCCGGCGGGCAGACCGCTCGCTCAGCTAGCCAAGCTCCTCCCACCACTACCGAAACTGCCTTCCCCCAAGGCGCTCGGAGCACTGGCTTGGACCGCGGCCAGAGCGCTAGCGTTCGGGGAGCGCTGTTTGGATGGCCCTGATCTAAACTATAAACAAGGCATTTCTACACTAAGGTACAAAGTCTAGTAAGCTCTAACAGTGATAATAGTCAACAAAATTTATTGTAAGGAACACTTGATGCGAACATGCTCTAATGGAATGTGAAGAAGGGTAAACAGGGAAATATTAACTCAGTCTCGTCAGTTATCGACTGTCTTATTTTGACTGTAAACACTACATACAAAACACATAATACTTACACGGTAGAAAAGATAAGGATATTTACACAGACAAGTTCAAATACTTTTATATAAACTTCAGTCTTGCACATCATGAACAGAAAAATGAACTACTCCTGACGGATTCCACTACCGTATATTGTACAAGTCAGTATAACTTATTCGGACTTTATTCGTCACTGTCTGACTCCATGTTGATTATAATGTGTGCTCTGTTGCAGCAGTCACTGCACAAGTGTGCGGGAGCATGTTCTAGGCTGATGTACTTTTCATAAACTTTGCACTGGAACCTTGTTGGTCTGTTTTTCCTTCGATCGCAGAAATTGCATCGCCGTCGGATCGATTCTACTCCAGGCCTCGTTGGAGGTTTTACTTGAGAAAGCCCCAAGATTTCCTGAAGGCGAAGCTTGGTTGTAGTTGTGATGTGCTCAAGTTGAACCTTTGATTTCAAGTAGTCGGTGAGGAGCTGCTTGGCTAAGATCTTCAAAAAATCTCTTATTGCGATTGTGCTGCTGGTATTGTCTTTGAGAATTATATAGGCATTTATACCAGCAGTATATAGTAAAGAGAATAACACAACCAAAGTCAACGTCATGATGTTCTGGTCACGGAGTAAGTGCATTTCATTTCATCCACCTTATCAACGCCCAACTTCGTGCCATTATAGAAGGTAATCATTGAGGGGTTTGATCCATCCGAATCGTAATCAATAGAATCGTCTTCATGGAAAGTGGATAGAATCAATACAAATTTGTCTCTTCTTTAATTGTATGACACAAGGGTTAGGTAGGTCTTTCCTGAAAGAAATATGCTTGATTCTACTGGCTGGTTGCTAGCAGTTGTCATGAAAGGGGGAATTAACGTTTATTCTTGCAAGTAGTTTCAACACGCGTCAGTTTATCATTTTCAAACAAATCTTAAGCGAGAGGAACAGACACAAACCAACTGTCAAAAGTAACGTTTCTACCAGATTGTGATATGGGTTTAACCAATCTTTTTGTAATTTGGCGAGGCGTGTTTTCACACTGGTACGGGACCTCAGGCTGTCTTCCACAATATATCTCCATATTACTTGTATAATACATCTTAGCATCCGCAAGTGAAAAATTCTTTATCCTGTACTTAGCCGGCCTGGGCGGAATGTATTGACGGAAAGCCGCATCTACCTCTAAAAGCATCTAGCATTTCATCAATGGTCACTAGTTCCGACAAACTGTAGTGCTTCCTACAGTTACCAGTGAACGTTTCTACTAGCATCACACCGCAGCGAGTTTGTCCATCAGTTTACACTGGTTTCGGGAGTTGGTGTCGTCAAATTTCAAACATTTCAACGGAAACAATTTATGCCATTGTAAGCCTGAAATACTCGATTCCTGTACCATCAGATTGCCAGAGATCTTGCAAATTCGTGTGGCATACTTTCAGTGCCCCACCAAGGAACAGAAGACCTAAACATGCCTTCATCTCTACCATATTGATATCGGATGCATCTCGGGGTCGAGGGAATTTCGAAAGATTCGTCGATATGTAAAAATTTATGCATGTTATGATTTCATGTAGCATTTCATCGGTAAAGAACAATTGCAGAGCTTCAACTGGCGTCTTACCATTCTTGGCAAATCCTACTACTCCAGGCAAGTGTTTTATAACATGATCTTCAGGTTGCCTGACCCTTCTATTACAATTCAGTACAGGCCGATGATTCCACCGGATCCCGTCCTTTCCAACATACATTTCATGCTGCTCACTTTCAGTCATGTCCTCTTCACATGTGGACTGTTCGTTCTCAGAATTATGATCACTATTGTTTACGACGTCCCGATCACTGTCATAATTCGCACCAACTTCATCGTCCAATCACTGCTCAATTTGATCCATAACTCTCGGAATAAATCGCAATAACTCCCTGGAAAGCATAGACTTGTAGAAAATTCATTCAAAATTTAGCTGATTTGGTAGAAGAAATCTGAAGTCTTATGAGACCGCTTGTCGTATGGTAAAGTCCAGCGCTGCATGACCACCATATTCATGGCTTAAATTCTATGAAAAATCCTTTAGAAAAAATCAAGGTCTGGAAAGAAAGAGATATAAAAATGAATGGGTTTAAAACCCTAACATAACTAAGAAAAGAGATTCCGTCACGAATGTATGACGTAAAAGCTTACCGTAAATTACACTTCCTATAGCTTGTTTTAGAATGAGCCTCGCTCTGACTTGCTTCTAGCCATGCTACTGCATGTGTTGTAGTTGTGTTTTCTCTTTGCTTACTTTCCTTAAAATGGTCAAGTCTTTACTTATGTTAGTATAGGTGACCAGTATCTCCCGTATGGACAGTCATTGCAGAATACTTCTTAATGAGGGAAGGAGAAAATAGCCTGTGGTAGGAGCGGGAGGGCGGGAAGTTTGAGTTAGCGGAAGTGACTTCCAATTATTAGTTCTTCGTGAGGATAGAAGCGATGGTATTTGTTCATATAACGGATTTTTGTTCTCTTGTACATCAATTAAATTTTTGCTTGCGTTAATATTCTGGTCCAGACTTATATAAATATTTTCGTAATTGCTCTTTGCATACTTTCTTTAAAATGGTCAAGTCTTTACTTATGTTAGTATATTTTTGACCAGTATCATTGCAGAATACTTCTTGTGTCTGTTAGCATTGATGTGTTCGACATATCTGGTTTGAAAACTCCTACCTGTTTGACCCACGTACGTGACTAAGCATTGATCGCACTTAAGTTTATAGATTCCTGAATCTAAGAAATCCTCTTTATTGTGATTAACACTATTATTGTTATAAAATATATGGCCATTATTGCTTTTAGTCGAAAATGTGACTTGACAGTCGTGTTTCTTAAATAATTTTGTGATTTGAAAAATCCCTGGGTTAATAAAGTGAAATTCGCATATTTTGAACTCTTGGGATTCTCTGGTGTAAATCTTATATTTTCTTTCTCTTTACTTTACTTATAATTTTATTGATGGTATTCACACTAAACTCATTCATACTAGCTATCCTCTATATGTATTGTAATTCTTTTTCTCTTTATGTATGAGAAAACGGTAAATTGAAGGCTCAAAAAACCATAGTGAAGTAGGCAGGCCTCTTATAACTCCCAGGATGTAAAGAATCATTTTTAATGGTCACAGGAGTAAACTTATCCTTTCTGCATACTTTATAAGAGAACTTGTCAGGCTCCCTCTTAACGGTTACATCTAAGAAATTCAAAGCATTGTCCTTCTCGTCTTCAAGTGTGAATTTTATTCTTTCATCTAATGAGTTTAAAAACTGTAAGATATTGTTACTATTGTTGTAACACTTATCTATTATTACAAAGGTATCGTCCACGAATCGTGTCGAAAAATCTAAACCAGGAATATGTCCTATTATTTTGCGGTGCTCTAGATGATCTAAATAAATATTGGCTAAGATACCCGAGGCAGAAGCTCCCATTGGTAAACTCTCTTGGCTATAAATAGTGTTGTTGAATGTAAAATAGTTATTTTTTGTGATGAACTCTAGAATTTTCATGAATTGATTAATTTCTAGTTTCCCTGGACGACTTGACCTTGACTGGTTAAATTCGTTCTAATAATATCTATTGTTTTATTTACCAGGATATTTGCATACATATTAGTTATGTCAAGCGAACATAAGTAATGATGGGCTTGAAACTTTCTAAACTTTTGCAAAAATCTATCAAATTTCTTATTAATGACTTATTGTGGAACTTATAATTGTTAGAAAGAAACCTGTGTAAAAATTTAGGGATTTTTTGTTGGGCTGTTGGCTTTATGGATTTTAGGCAACGCTCTTGCTGTAGGTAATCTGGGGTTCATATTTATCAGCTTCTAAATTTCGTCTTCATTGAGAATGAACGTGGAATTTTCAACAAAGATTTAAACTTTTTTGTATCCCAGCTGTGGGGTCTTTATTGACTTTGGAAAACATCTCATCAGAGAAAAACTTTTATATTATCTATGTAATCTTTTCTAACCAATATGACCGTTCAATTACCTTATCTGCCTTAGTCACAATAATGTTGTTGTCTTTTATTTTATTCCTAAGATCCTTGTTACATTTAACCGTGTCAAACGGAATATTGGTTTTAAGCTGACTAACTAGCTGAGGGAGTCTTTTCTTTATTTCGTACCTAAGATCGTCTTGAGAATCTGCAGGGAGTTTTTGGATGTTAGACTCTGCTTCGGTGATAGTTGTTATGATATCATCTTTGTTAAAACTTGGCCAATTAAATTTAGGTCCTCAATTAAGAGTGTCTAGTTCCTGGTCTGTGAAGTGGATTCTTGAAAGGTTTTTCACCTAATTGACTGAAATTAACTTGTCTTGTGCCATTAAATGATTTACTCTGGATTTTCTATTATGAGTGTTATTGTTATGAACCTCCATATCATAATTCGCCCTTCTCAGATTATCTAGTTTGTTGTCCAGTGTAGCCTGTTTCCTACTTAAAATACATTCCATTTTATTTGCGACTTGACATTGGAATGAATTCCATTCTGGAGGGACCAGCCATGGGGGGGGGGCCTCAAGATGAGCTAAATACTTTTCATTTGAAAAGGATTTCTTTCTGTAAAGAAATGTTATCTCTTTTCTTAACCATAAGTGGTTGACCTTGTTTTGAAACGAAAGGTGAAGCTGAGATGATAAATTCTTTCTTTGGGAATGCTTTAAGAATTTGGGAATTACTTTCCTTACTAGACATTCTTTTAAGAAAGCTATGTCTTTAGAAATGTTCTCTAATCTGATTTTGAGATTTAAAACTTTCTTAGCCTGCTTGGCTTCATTAGTACAATTTATGAACTTCATCGTATGGATCTGTATTGATACAGTTAAAACTAAGGAACAATGGTAGGTTTTGGCCCACCCAATCAATACACGTCACTTTACAAGTGAACTATTAATTAAAAACATATTAAAAAACATTTAGGGACATGTTTTGTCTCCATTTGAGACTTCATCAGCCATAAAATCACGTGGTAGATTACAAAACTCAAATCAGAAACTGAAAAAAAATGTAAATATGGAAGAACTCGTGTCTTTTAAAGACTATTTGGGAAATGCAAAAAGTACAGGGTGTTTACAAATGAATATCGGAGTTTTAACGCCTTATAATATTGAATACGTTAAACTTACAGTTATACATTATATGTCAAATGAAAGAGCAACTCAAACAGTTTTGTTTGTTGGCACCAGTGCGCATGTACTTGCAATGGTTTCTCCGCAATCTGCTAGACAGCGGTAGTAGCAAAGATGGCGACTAGTGAACAGAAAGCTTTTTGTGTTTTGCAGTTTGCAAAGACAGAATCTGTAGTTACTGTGCAACGTGCGTTCCGCATTAAGTTCGGTTGTGATCCTCCAAGTGATAATAACATTCGCAGATGGTATCATAAGTTTGAAGACACCGGTTGCCTTTGTAAAGGGAAGAACAAGGGACGACCAAGATTAAGTGAAGAGACTGTTGAGCGAGTGAGAGAGTCATTCACTCGTAGCCCAAAGAAATCAGTCGGGAAGGCTAGTCGTGAATTACAACTTCCTGCGTCGACCGTTTGGAAAGTTGTAAGAAAACGCTTACAGCTACGTCCTTACTGTTTACAGTTATTACAGGCTCTAAAGCCGGCAGACCACAGATTACGTGCCAACTTCGCAAACGACATGTTGTTACATGATTATGAGTTTATGAATCGTGTTGTTTTCAGTGATGAATCGGTCTTTCACCTTAGTGGACATGTAAACACAAATAATGTGCGCATCTGGGGCTCAGAAAATCCTTACGAGTTGGTACAAATGTAACGAGATTCCCCTAAAGTGAATGTTTTTTGTGCCGTATCCCGGCGAAAGGTTTATGGGCCTTTCTTTTATGGTGAACGTACTGTAACTGGTACTTCTTACCTCGATACACTAGAGCAATGGCTCTTCCTCAGTTGGAAGAAAATGAGCCAGAGAACTTCATTTTCCATCAAGATGGTGCGCCACCTCACTGGCATAACGACGTACGCGATTGGTTGAACGTCACTGTACCCGAGCGCTGGATAGGCCGCAAGGGGTCCAATGACAGGACTTGCTTGGCATGGCCTCCACATTCTCCCGACCTAACGCCATGCGATTTTTTCCTTTGGGGCTTCATCAAGGATCGTGTGTACGTGCCTCCGCTACCAGCTGACCTTCCTGAATTAAGAAACCAGATTGAAGCAGCTGTTGCTGAAATTACTGAAGACACACTTAATAACGTTTGGGAAGAACTCGACCATAGACTTGATGTATGCCATGTAACAAATGGTAGTCACATTGAACATTTGTAAAGTTCGTAATGAAACTGTTTGAGTTGCTCTTTCATTTGACATTTAATTTATAACTGTAAGTTTAATGTATTCAATATTATAAGGCGTTAAAACTCCGATATTCATTTGTAAACACCCTGTATAAATATAATACATTATTTACACAAATTGACCTTACTACTTGCAAAAACTTTTGTCTTCAACGTTAAAAGTGAAATTAATTTAAAATTGACAAGCCTGCCATAACGTCTCGTACGGAATCAATGTCCATTGTTGTTGTCTGTATTTGAAACGGAAGTTCCATTTTTAACTATTGAGGAAACATAGGAGAACAAATTAATACATTAAAGAGGTAGCTTAAAACTTCTTGCAAACAATCATTCAGCCAATGACCTCGTGGCAAAACCGTTGTAGCCTTACTACTCAACTAGGTGTCAATGATCTCGTGGGAAAATTCTGACTCAGCACCCATTGTTTTAGAATGTACAGTCTCCTACTACTCACGTTCTGCTGTTGTAAATGCATTGGACACCTCTGGAACAGCATCCTTACAGTCCAGACTTGTGCCTGCAGTCACTTGTTTGGAGCGCTGAAAGAAGAACTGCGAGGAAAGTTATTTCATGATGATGTAGTGGTAGAGAAGTATGTGTGCAAATGGCTGTACGCACATTCTTCTTCTTTTTTCAATGACAGCATAAAAAAGTTGCCAATTTGATGGCAAAAATGTGTCTCGAATTCAGGAGTCTATGTAGAAAAATTAGGTGCTTGTTATGTATTTGTTGGCAGATTCAAAAAAATGTAAAAAGTAATTCTGTTTTATGTTTGATTCACCTAGTATATACCATGTGATAGAACAGAATGAAGTGTGAGCAAGCTTAGGATTACTCTTTGAAACTCGATCAAGGTTTGAACATTATGTATAATATTGTATTACATGACTTTGTATTTATTATTTCTGTGGGTGGATGTTTTATCTTACAAAAAACTATTCGTAGAGAAGCTATTTGATGTTATTTAAAGTTAAAAACTTCATCACTGATCCGTATTGAATTAATAATTTCAGTGCTAAAAAGAGAAAGATGTTTTACCTATTCAATACAATAATATTGTTGCACAAATTAATGTAGCAACATATTTAATATGTTATGGGACCGGTTTCGACATATATCCATGTCATCATTAGCCGACACAAAAATGGCAAGAAGTCAACACAATTGTAACACTTATGACACTTTTCTTGAATTAGAAATAGTTTATGTAGAGGTTCTTGAGCACTCTTGCTGTAGATCTTGAGGTTAAAAAAATGATGCAGTATAATTCACAATAAATTATTGTTGTTATTCAAGGAATAAAATTTGTTGCTAGGCTAGGTAACAAATGATATGATTTTGTTTTAGTACTTCAAAAGGTGGATAGTGGTATATACAAAAACTCTTAGAATATGAGACTATTAGTACTGATATGGATTTTATGAGATCTAAGGAAAAGAAAAGAAATAAAAAAAATAAGAATTGTATTGTATAGGTGGAACATTTTTCTCTTTTTAGCATTGTATATGATATTATAACGTGTCCTGTGACATCTTTTCCCTTTTATTTTAAAAATTTTTTTTCACTTGTGTACTTTCAGGCTGGAAACAAGAGATTGTAACCAGAAAAGTCCCAAACAAAAATAGACATGGCGATGTCTACTATTATTCACCCACTGGCAGGAAGTTTCGTATGAAAACGGAAGTCCGCAATATTGTGAGTATTGCTTTTGTAGCTTGACCTTCATTCAACTTCAGTGGCTTGAATGTATTAGATATTCAATACAAGGTGTGGTCAAGTTCTGAGGTCTCCCTATTATTTTCTCAAAAATTATTTAGATCAAAACTGTGTGTGTCTCAGATGTGATCACTGTCGTACCATTGGGTATGTGATGTGTGAGAATCTCACATTCATTGTCCCAAAACATGTCCACCATCATTTGCTCAGCACTGGCAATAACCCAAAATTTCTTCAGTGGTGGCAAGTCACAGCATGCTCGCTCAGTTGTTGAGGAATTTCAGTTGGTAGAACACCATGCAAGTGAAGAAAACGGATGTTTACATTCCGTTGTTGGAACTTGAAGGTCACCATCTGAAATATCTTTAGTTCCAGCTGCTGCTTCGTGGATTCAGTGAACCAGAAGGCGCTCATCTGTATAATTTATTTGTGTTCTGAAATTTGTCCTGTTCCTGCACGCTGCCATGTTAAGGGGGGGATGAGGAGACCTTAAAACTTTGCATACACATATATAACAGACTCATTTCCACTTTCCAAGGGAAATCTGAATAAAAGTTGTGGGTGAATTTGGGTTTATATTCGACAGTTAAATCAACATTACCAAAGGTAAAATACATAACGAATGTATTTTCATTAAGAAATGATAAGAGTACCAAGTGGTATAATTTCTCTCAAAGAAAGTTCAATTAATGAGCATTAACATAATCACAGAAAACCTGGTATTTTAATTTACACAAATTTCACCTGTGTACTTTAACAGCAACGTTACTTAAAGTTGAAAGAAAATAAGATTTAGCAGGTTTGAACCCCCTTGTAAGAAGTTACAGTATGTATCAATATCTTGAAATATCATTTGTTTTACAAAACATTGTTGTTTTCATAATTTGAAATAGCAGAAGATAAAACGTGCATGTTTTAGGTCCATTTTATAGGTTCATATTTAACAAACTATTTATATAGCATTGCTGGGAATCAGACCAAATGGAAAGGGAAAGGTGAGAGGAGACTAAAGAAACAATACACCTTATACTATACTGGAGGAAGAGAAGCCAAAAATGGTGTAGGTCTCATAATTAGAAAAGACCTGAAGGAATACCTAGAATTGGTGGAAAACATAAATGACAGGTTGATTAAGGTCAGATTGAGACTTGAAACTGGTGTTACGGATATAATTCAAGGGTATGCTTCACAAACAGGAAATACAGATCTAGAGGGATACCTTGAATATCTAGAAGGCCATATGCAGGACAAACAAGTTGTGATCATAGGAGACATGAATGCCCAAGTAGGTCAGGAAAGAAAAGGAGATGAAGAGATTATAGGTCCATTTGGATATGGGAAGAGAAACAAGGCTGGAGATATTTTGGTAGACTTTTGTATAAGAAATGAGCTGATCACCGGTAACACATGGTTTTGAAAGGAAAAAGATATAGTTGGGATAACAAAATCAGAACTCTGATAGATTACATTTTGGTCGAGAAAGGTAGTATGAAAATGTTGGTAGACGTAACAGCCCTCCCAAGTAAATCTTTCGAAGGAGATCGCAGAGTTGTGATAGCTAAGTTAAAGATGGGAAAGATACAAAAGATGACTGAGGTTAGGCAGAGAAAGCTAAGGGTGTGGAAATTGCAGGAGAAGGAAATAAATGAAGAGTTCCAGACACACATTAAAACAAGTATAGCTAAGGAAGAAATCGGAAGGGTTTAAAACAGTCATAATCAAGCCTGCAGAAAAGACCTGCGGAAGTGTATCAGGAAGGAAGAAAGATCAAGAAACGCCTTGGTAGAATGACAGGATAAAAGATATAGTTAAAAGGAAGAAACACGCTTGGAAAAGATGGCTGAGAAACAGAACAACAGAATGCAAAACAGAATACAGGCACTGCAAGAAGGGGTGCTCCAAGGTGGTTCAAGAAGAGAAAAAGAAATGCTGGCAAAAATTCACAGAATCTCTGCAAGAAGATACAACTGGAAACAAAAAGATATTATTCCAGTGGGTTAAAAAGAAGATAAACCCAGGTGAAGGTTCTAACTTCATTAAAAACGAACAGGAGGAAGTGATGATACAGAAACAGGATGTGATGATGATGATGATTTCTTGTTTAAAGGGGCCTAACATCTAAGGTCATCGGCCCCTAATGGTATGAAATGGACGACATGAGACGATAATTAAAAGATTAAAATGTATCCACTGACTAGAGTTTAAAATAAATGGTGTTGAAAAATGATTGAGATTAAAGCAATCAGTGGATCTAATTTGCAATGCGTTATTTTCTAATAAAAGTAGAGAAAATAGAGGTGATAATGGAATAAGGCATTGCCTGGAAGTACGGATATATATAATTCATGTCAGAAGTTAAAATAACTAATTAAAATACTCAAACACAAACTACAATAGAGTCAAAGGGATAAAAGCACAGTTAACACAAATACACTTAGACAAAGGACATTATTACACACAATAAAAAAGACCACTATCCCTCATAAAACGGATGACGAGATCTGCTGACTGCTCGTCATCGCGCAGAATGAGGGAGATGGTACTCGCAAGTTTTAGGCTATGGCGCAGACCGACTCGGTCCACGCACTCTGTAAGGATGTGTACCACGGTAAGATGATCGCCGTAAGTACACACCGGAGGGGGTTCTCCTTTAATTAGATGGGAGTGCGTCAGGATACCGTGGCTGATCCGAAGACGACATAATACCATTGCTTTCCTCCGGGAGGCCCGAAGGGAAGTTCTCCATACCACAGAGCTTCACCGACAGCATAGAGCTCTGCTGTGCACACACTACAAGTTTCTGGGAGAGAAAAAAGAAACCTATCATTGTCGACAACGAACGCACAGCCCAATTTCGTGTCTGTTCTCAAGCCATCCATGTAAACGACGACTGAACCTGGATACTGGCCAACAACGGACAGGAAGAGCCTCCGATAAATCTAAAGGTCCGTGTTCTCTTTCGGGCCAGTGTGCAGATCCAGGATTATTTCAGGTCGTCATAATACCCACGGATGTACCCCACTTGGTTGTCTGACAAGGCAAGGAACTGAAGGTACGTGAAACAATCTGTGACTGCTGTCCAAGCGTATTCCAACCGGCCGCGTTGCTCGAGGACAAGCAGCGTACAGCCAACAGTTTCCATTGTTGAATACGCAAGGATAGCTTGGGTGAAGTGGCATCTGTCGCAAATTTGCAGCATACAAAAGAAGGAGCCGCTGGCGCCTCAGGTGTAAAGGCGGCACACCAGACTCAGCGAGCAAGCTAGCAATAGGGCTTGTACGAAAAGCTCCCGTCGCCAACCTAACCCCGCTGTGGTGGATGCTGTTCTGTTTCGCAAGGGTGCTTGGTCTTGTTGAGCCATACGCTGCACTGCCGTAGTCTAGCCAGGATAAAATATGTGCCCTATAGAATCGTAGGAGCACCGTGTGTTCAGCACCCCAATTAGTGCTGCCAAGAAGCTTCAAGATATTCAGCTTCTTTGTGCATTCTACTTTTAATTGCCGCACATGTGGCTCCCACGATAATTTGCTATCGAAAAGGCGCCCAAGAAATTGGTAAGTGTCAACAACGGGAAGAACAACATTTCCTAAATAAAGCTCGGGTTGTGGGTAAAGAGAAAGTTGCAAAAAAAATAAAAAATAAAAATGGACAACAGAGGACTTTGCAGTGGAAAACCGAAAGCCATGTTCTAAGATACACTGTTCCACTCTCCTAATAGCTTGCTGTAATTGTCGCTCTGCAACTGCCATATTACGCGAGGTTTAGTGGAGAGCAAAATCATCCACATATAGAGACGGTGTTACAGCTGAACCAGCAGCAGCGACAATACTGTTCATGGCAATCACAAACAGAGTGACACTAAGTATCGATCCCTGTGGGACTCCATTTTCTTGAACATGGTGTTGCGAATATGCCCTCCCAACTCGGACATGGAATAGATGGAGGGACAAAAAATTCGCAATAAATACCGGCAAGTTATCTCGGAATCTCCATTGATGCAGGACTGAAAGGATACCATATCGCCATGTGGTGTCATAGGCCTTTTCAAATTCAAAGAAAACAGCCACCAAATGCTGTTTATGGAGAAATGCATCCTGGATAGAACTCTCCAGGTGGTCAGTGGTCGAGCAGCTCGAAAACCACATTGGTATTCGGACAAAAGTGACTACTCCCTCTCGCCACTGAGATGGAAACTCACCCTCTATCCAGATTCGATTGAACACTCGAAGGAGATATAATAGACTATACTCACTAAGGTGTTTCAACATCTCGTTATGGATATTGTCTGGTCCAGGAGAAGTATCCTTGCAAAGCACTAAGGCGCTGCGGAGTTCCCACTCCGTAAAGGGCACGTTACAGTCCTCTGAAGCTTGAGTAGCAAAACTAAGGTGATAACGTTCTGCCTCCCGCTTCAGAGCGAGGAAATCATGATGGTAATTCCCGGAACCAGACACATTGGCGAAATGGCTAGGTAAATGGTTAGCAATCGAGATTGGTTCAGTGACGATACTGCCTGCAATGGAAATTCCCGGTACAGAAGATGAACCTTGGATACCCGAAATACGTCGAAGTTTAGTCCACAGTTGAGATGATCGAGTATGTGACGTCATAGACGACACATATCTCTCCCACAAAGCTTTCTTACTTTGGTGAATAAGAACTCGCGCCTTAGTGTAGAGTATTTTAAATGTTACGAAGGTAGGCTGCCTACGATATCGTTTATTATTGTGACAGCGTTCTTTGATAGCTGCTGCAATTTCTTTGTTCCACCAAGGAACGAGTGTTCTGCGATGAGTCCCTGAGAAGGAGGAAATGGACTCCTCAGCAGCTGCAAGGATAACTTGTGTTATATAAGTTATGTCGCCGTCTACAGTCCGCCTGGTCTCGTAGTTAAAGATAGCGAGTGATTTGAACTTTAACCAATCAGCGTGTTTGAGAATCCATTGAGGAGGAGCCTCGACGGATTTCTGTTTCAACAAAGTAAGAATAATGGGAAAAGGGTCACTGTCACAGAGATCATCTTGTGTATTCCACCGAAACAGCGGAACCAACGCTCGGCTGCATAGGCTTAAGTCTATGCAAGATTATGTGCCGCAACGTACACTGAAGTGAGTTGGTTCACCTGTGTATAAATACATAAATCCAGCTCTTTGAGTAATGTTTCCAACTCCCTTCCCCCGGAGCAAGGTGTTTCAGAGCCCCGAAGGAGGAGGAAGCTGATCTATAAGATCAGTGATATCATTTATGTTAACGAGACTGGCCTGGTGGAAAATAAATGTTACACACTGTTGTTATGACATGCAGCGGTGTCCACACAGCAACTGCTTCTTGTGGAGTTCGTAGGGGAATCTTCGCTAAAGGTATCAGAACGAACGAAAATACCCATGCCACCGGACGCCCGTTGAGGATAATGTCGTACTTACTAATCACTAATCAGCTGACGCAGCTCAGCAAGATGCCTGTCATAACCATTACACTGTAACAGTGCCATATTGTTAGGTTATGAGCGACAAGATGCTCTTAAACTCTACATTTGAAGATGTAGATGACAGCTCGACGTCCATCCCGTCATTGACAGATGGCGGGACTGACGCCCTGAACTTCGACGCTTTCCGGGGTCTGGATGTAAGTTTAGACGGGCTGGGATATAATTTCTCAGCCCTGGTCGACGATGCCGCTTCCGCTGGCTGGGGCACAGCTTTTGCCGACCTCTTAAGGGGGGGGAGACTTAGCCTTCCCGCCTATCTGTGCCAGCTTTCTTGGTGGTTGAAGGAAGGGTGATCCCCCCGTTCGAGCTTATACTCTTTGGGACTTTGCTCTCAGGAGCAACAGCCACGTTGGGTGCAGCGATCAACACGGGTAACGATGTCATGAAAGACGAACCTGGAAGACTCTGAGCTATCATGCTGTAGTCGAGGGCACGGGCAGGTGTATTCGTGGAATTAAACTTACGGCACGCTTCCTGGTAGGAAAGACCATTCAGGGTCTTGATCTCCTGGATCTTCTTCTTGCTCAGATATGTCGGACAGTTCCGATCCCAAGGAGAATGAAGACCAGAGCAGTTAGTGCACTTATACAGAGTTGTCCACTCCTCCGTGCCATGAGCTACTCTTCCACATGTACTGCACACAGACTGATTCGAACAATGAGATACCATATGTCCAAATCTCTGGCATTGATCGCATAGGAGGCAGGATGTATGGCCTCACACCGCAACGATAAGTTGTTACCTTGACTTTCTCTGGTAACACTGACAACTTGAAAGAGACAATGAAGGCACCAGTGGCAACATCTTCACCTTTGACCTTGCTCGTAATGCGCCGGACGCGTGTCACGCCACGGTTCTTCATGTCTTCCATCAACTCTCCGTTGGTGTTCGAAATAAGGTCGCGGTGAAAGATGACTCCGCACACCAGATTCAAGGATTTGTGCCCATCCATTTTGACGGGGATTTTGCCAAAGTGGTCGCACTTAAGCAACCGATCGGCTTGCTGTGCTGTACGAGTCTTCAAAAGCAAACTACCTTTGCGCATTTTCTTGAGATCCTCAAGTTCGCCGTAGATGCCTTCAACGTGTCTACTAAAAAGGATCGATTTTACCAGCTTAAAATCGTGCCCATTGGTTCTGGTAGCAACCAGAAACCTAGGGAAGCTGGATCCCATTCCTTCACACCGAGCATGTTCTCAGTGAGTTGAACCTCTCAGGGAAGCAAAAGTTAAAGACCTCGGTGGGGGACCACCTTGGGATGGGCGACTTCGTTTCGAAGCCATGCCCGAAACCATCCTCCCCGAATGCCACCCACTCTGATCAGGGGTCTCTGTAGCCGAACCAAGCTGCCCAGGCAATACCCACCTGGTCATAGCCGGTACTGCCCGGGGTCCGATGTTGGACAATCCCTAATACGGAATGACTGAGGCCCGAGCACTAGGACTCCCTTGCTCCAGTCACCCGCAATAGCACGTACCCCGTAGCGTATACAGAGCACTAAGTATAGCAAAAAAATAAAAAAAACATATAATAATATTATGTCCTGGCATTCGGCTGTGCGGGGACCTGTGTTGTCAGGTGGATACTACTGCAAAGGTATATGACGCTCCCACCCGCAAGATCGCTGGGTGTTCACAAGCGAGCTTTCGGGCGTATTCGCACACGTAAGAGGCCCATCTCCGAGCAGCACGCACTGTGTCGAGGTTTGAAACTGAATCCAGGATTTTGACACACAATCTGGTGATAAGAAACTCTATACTACCCCCTACCTGTCGTACCATGTTAGCTAATATTCTGGGTGAAATTTTTTCCCACCAACACCACTTGAAGCAGCTAACTATGGTGTTGGATTGTATACACACAACACTTAATGATCGTGGCCACCAGGCGGGCTTAAGGCATTTAAAGAAGTGTACCGGGTTTGATTGCTCTTGGTGTAATGGTTCTTAAGAAAAGTATATGTAAATATTTTTTTTTAATGTTGCTTTCAGATATGTTATTTTAGCTAATGGGTGAATGATGCCTCCATATTTAAATAGCCATATAAAATAAAAAATTTTACAGCAACATTCATATATTTTTCGATTCAGAATAGCTTAAGTCTTCAACGAATTGGAAAACAAAAATGTTGAAACAAAAAAAAATGAAAAAGTGAAGGATAAATGGAAACCAGAAAACCGTGCAAAATGAATCTGTCATAGGAAAATAGTCATCCTACATAAGATTGGGCCAGTACCCCTGTTTCCGATATTCCTGATAGAAAATTCAAAAGCATTAGTAGGTCAAATTGTAACACAGAAGAAGCAACTCCAAAGTGGACAAGATCACAATCTGCATCTCATTTGGTGACTGGCTGTTTTCTGTCTTCCCCCTCCACCAGCCCCCCAATCAGATGATGTGCAAAATAGTGAAATTCTGCTAGAGTTCTTTCTCTGCCAATGGCTATAGGATACCTTTCCACCTTTCCAAGTATATACAGCAATGTAAAATGAAAGGCTGAAATAATTTGGACTGGGAGGAAGTGAAGTCCTACCTCTCATTGTTGCAGGTGGAACTGAATCAAACATGGGGCATACAATATTTTTTGACAGCTACTTTACATTCCTGAAATTGGTAAGACATCTGGCTTCAAAGGGAATAAGTGCAACAGGGACATTTCTAGAAAACCATACAGAGAATGCAGACGGGAAAAAGAAGAAAAGGATCATACGATTGCAGGAGTTCTGGTGGTGCGTTGCTGGTGCACTGTAATGACAACAGTGTTGTCACTGCTGGTACGAACTACAAACAGAGAGAAACGGCGCATCAAGGTGGTACAGCGTAAAAAAAAAATGCAAAGTGTCTGTACCGCAATGAAAGCTGTTCCAAGTCCTATAGTTGCATCCGAAGAAGGGATCAGCTTGACCAGTTTTGACTTCACCTTGAAATGCTTCTGTGGATATCATAATCAGTAAATACATAACCGTAAATAGCATATACAGTATTGTGATAAGTCTTTAGTGGAAATTGTAGATCTACTTTACAGCGTAAATTGGATAAGATAATCCAACTCTCGAACACTACCTAGCTTGCAAGATTATTGTACAATATAATGCTGAGTAACTAGTGTTGTACTGACCTGAATGCATAGCGTCCGATATATCGGACGGCCAGTGTAAATAAAACTATCACGTGTTTGAACTTTCTGATTGTTGGAACGTGTTTCTGGAATTATTAAGAGTGGAAATGTATAGATAAATTGAAATAAAACACAAAAAATTAACTTTATGCACTAATGGGTTAAGCAACAATCATCATCAGTTATTTCCTTATATTTTCTGCATTACTTATTTATTGATGTTTGTTTGTGGAGGGAATAAAAATCTGTTTCTTATTAGACATTCTTTTGTTTAAAATTTCACTTGCTATATCCTCATATTGGTGGTTGTCATCTTCCCTGTCTCTCTTTTCAGTGAGCAGTTAACAGTTTGCTGATAATGGTATCATTTTAACTTCAGAGAATTTCTCATTCCTCCCAAAACCAATTGGGCTCGGGGAGCCACTGGAAATAACCCCGCAAGGCAAGGAGTGCCCATAAAAAGGTAAGAAACTCATGTGTGTCTGAAAGCTCCGTGTTTTTATAGACTATATAACACTTCTCCCGTAAAGATCTGGATGGTATGTTTTTTAATCCTTGCAGTATTCAATAATGGAAATTTGTACACAAGAACCTTGTTTATCCGGATTAAATGCGACCAGAACTGATCTGGATTATTGAAAATCCGGATAATCCGGGAAAAATAAAAATAAATACAGTACATGTTATATACTGTATTAATATAAGTTGTACAATAATACCTTTTCCAATTGTACTAAAAGTATAAGAATACTTTTCATACATTTACGACTCTGTTTTATGCACTAAAATAATCTGTGAGTTTTTCCTGTTTTACATTTGTATAGCGTTTGCAGGCAGCACGATCACGAAGACGTTTTACTAACAACAGTTCTGCCAATGTGGTTTCAGTCAAGGATTCTAAATAGGCCATTAGTTTGTCCAGCTGCATTGTTGCCTCTCCATGAGTCATTGTTTCTTCTGATGGAGCACCGGTTTCATTTTCGAATTCACCACCAGTGAGTTATTAGTGCGTTGCATTCAGAAGAGCGTGGGTTTGAATCCCACCTCAGCCGTCCTGGGAATGGTTTTCCACGGTTCCCATTCTAAATTCCAGGGGAAATCCAGGACGGTACCTTTGATAGACAGTGGCCAAACTACTTCCAGTTCCTGTCCTTGACTATCCTTGGCAGAAAAGGCATTCAAGAAGAGTCTACGCCATAAACAAGATACTGTACAGTTAAAAATAAATTTTATAATTTTCAATCCGGATAAGCCAGAGATCTGGATTAATGAGATTATGAGGGCTGGATAAACAAGGTTCTTGTGTACGTAAGAATTGAATTTTAAGACTCCTGGCTCCCTAGCTGAATGGTCAGTGTAGTGCCCTTCGATTCAGAGGGTCCCAGGTTCGATTCCCGGTTAGGTGGGGGATTTTATCTTTATGGGCCGATTGCAGAAATGATGACTAGTTTTAAGCCTTTGACAACGTGTACCTAAACAATGGCTAAATTGAGCACGATCTCCCATTGTATAAACAATGTTCATCCGGTGTTTAACTAGACATTGTTTAAAGTTTCAGTATTAGTTCGAAAATGGAGATAGAAGTATCTTTCATGCAACTCTTTGCTTGTCACAATCAATGTCATTTGTTGGTGCGTGCGCCAAATGTCAGTCAGCTGTTTGTCTTCCTACACATTACTGGAATATAGCTAAGCATGAGCATGACTTTGCCACAGATAAGAATATTGCTTTCGGTGGAAGTTAAATCTCATAATATTATCGACACTAAAGTGAAACGCCACCATACGGGGAAGTGTAGCTTTGATTATAGCCAACTTTCGCCCCATCAACGCCCATTCACTCGTTAAGTCCATATCAACGTCAAGTCACGAGGAAATGGGTAAACAGAATTGAATTAAAATCGGTATGTAGAATTGGGGAACAGTCTCCGTGGCTCAGACGGCAGCGCGTCGGCCTCTCACCGCTGGATACCGTGGTTCAAATCCCGGTCACTCCATGTGAGATTTGTGCTGGACAAAGCGGAGGCGGGACAGGTTTTTCTCCGGGTAATCCGGTTTTCCCTGTCACCTTTCATTCCAGCAACACACTCCATTCTCCTTTCGTTGTATCTATCATTCATTAATAAATCACTTTGGGAGTGGCGACCCCATCGTACTAACAGCCTATATCTGCTTCATTCATTACATCCCTGACCCGGTCACTGACTGGAAAACAGGTTGTAGGTTTTCATTTTCATTTTCATGTAGAATTGGGGAATTAGAAACTACAGTCTAGGTGATAAATAATGTTATTCACCCTGGATGAAATGGTACTTTAGGGGAAGGCGCCTAAAATTTAATTTTTAAATACCTATGTTAGTGTTCCTATCGGGACAAATGGTTTCATCTGTGCTGATGATTGTGTCATCACATCTCAGGGGGATAATTTCGAGGCGATTGAACAAACATTGTCCACAGCTCTAGACACTCTTGCTGGCTATTACAAGAAGAATCAACTAACACCAAAGCCAACTAAGACGCAAACCTGTGTTTTTTCATCTAAACAACAGAGAAGCTTCCCGAACTCTGAAGGTCACTTGGCAAGGCATAGCATTACAACACAATCCTACCCCAAAGTACCTCGGAGTCACTCTGGATCGTGCCTTAACCTACAGAAAACATTGTTTGAACATCAAGCAGAAAGTGGCTGCTAGAAACAATATTGTGCGGAAGCTAACTGGAACATCTTGGGGAGCACAACCAGACACAGTGAGGACATCTGCCCTTTCGCTCTGCTATTCCGCAGCTGAATACGCATGCCCAGTGTGGTACAAACCTTGCCATACCAAAGTAGTTGATGTAGCACTCAACGAAACCTGCCGCATTATTACTGGATGTTTGAGACCTACACCTTTGGAAAAAGTGTATTGCCTTGCAGGGATAGCACCTCCCGATATTCGCCGTGAAGTGGCAGCCAAGAAAGAAAAGAGAAAGGTGTTGACATCGGAAGCCCACCCTTTGTTTGGATATGAGCCACCACGCCAGAGGCTTAAGTCTAGGAAAAGCTTCTTGAGAGTAACCGAAACACTTGCAGGAACAGCGCAGCAAGCGAGAATTCAAGAATGGCGCGTCAGGAGTCAACATACGAGGATCAGTCAATGGATGACCCCAAAAGAGGAACTCCCTCCTGGCCATGTCACAGATTAGGTGAATTGGAGAGCACTGAACAGACTGCGCTCTGGTGTTACGCGGTGCAGGGTAAACCAGAAGAAATGGGGTTTCGAAGTGGACAGTACCTTGTGTGTATGTGGAGAAGAGCAGACCACAGCCCATTTGCTGCAATGCAGTTCATGCCCATTCAGCTGCACAACAGAAGACCTGGTTAAAGCGAAGCCAAGTGCATTTGATGTTGCAAGGTTTTGGGCTCGCATAGTTTAATGTGGCTCTTCGCCATTGGAGTATTTATATTATGTTTTATATTTTTCCTTATCTTTAATTTTAAACTTATGTATGCTTCTGACATGATATAAAGTGTTCCTATCGAAAAATACTACATAACAAAAGTTACAGAGAATACAATTTCTGATCATTGATGTTTGATTCAGTTTAAACGTGCCGAGTGGTATTTCAGATTCGAAAGGAAACTAAATGTGAAGGTCTACAATATCAAAAGCTCATAAAATTGATCAACTATTGTTGACCATTGAGCCACTGGAAATAACCCGCAAGGCAAGGAGTGGCCATAAAAAGGTAAGAAACTCGTGTGTGTCTGAAAGCTCCGTGTTTTTATAGACTAACTGCATAACACTTGTCCCGTAAAGATCTGGATGGTATGTTTTTTTAATCCTTGCAGTATTCAATAATGGAATGTTTGTTGTGATGTTCTTTGTCACTTCTGCTACCACTTATCACCGATAGGTGGGATTACTGCTGTATACCGAGTATAACAGCCTGCCTGAATATTGGCTGGAAATAGCTGGGGAGTTTGACACCTTTCTTCTTTAGCATGCCATTCCTTTGGTTCATCCATTTTCTGATACTACTGGTATGTAACACACTGGTTCTTCATAGTATTCCAGCTATTTGATCCCTACCCAGAGGCACTGATCGGAATGAGCAGTATGGACAGCTCAACAGAATAATAGCAGAGGAGTGTTCTCAGCTATCTGAGGCTTGGTCATTCCAGCTCTAGAATTTTGACTGTCAGATCGGCAGCATAGTACTGTTTGTTAGAAGTGAGAAAATGTGTGGTTTTTCATTTGATCGAGTATTTCATATTATAGCATTGCTTTTAATCGCGACATTCGTACTGATGTCATTGTAATGACTATATTGATTTCAGTTGGGAAAACCACTGAGGATGTAAGAAGTCAGGTGGAGAGTGTCTGCCATTATAATCAAAACTCCCCAACTTGATTGTGACTGGTAGGTGATCCATTTTACCAGAGATGTTGCCCTTTATTCCCGGTCGGCTCAGCCTGAGAGCGAAAGTCCCAGTCGTGGACAGTTCGCTGTTGGGCCTTGCTTGTTATTAAAGGGCATTTAGGATATAAGGACTGACAACAATTAAAAAAAACATTTAAAACAACAGGTTTGACATTTCTTAAAACTAGCACTCAAAAAACCCACAAATTTAACAAAATCTATATAAATAAAATTGTAGGGGGTCCGCTGTCTGTAATTTCTTTTGTTTTGCCAATTTTTCAGATATTTATCCGTTTTAGGTCAACTCAAGACCGAATCGGTGGTTTTTACGTTTCGTGTCTGTTTGTTTGTCTGTTCCACCATCACGTCGAAACGGCTGGATAGATCTCAACCAAACTTCATATTTAGAGTATACTCATTCCGGGGAAGGTTTCGATATGCATATCGTTTTTAAATCTTTGAATACACGGGGGGTTTATAGGAAAACCCGAATGGTTTTTCCACCATCACGTCGAAACGGCTGGATAGATCTCAACCAAACTTCATATTTAGAGTATACTCATCCCGGGAAAGGTTCCGATATGCATATCATTTTAAAATCTTTGAATAGACGGGGGGTTTATAGAGAAACCAGAATGGTTTTCCTCCATTTTCTCTTATACTATTGATTTTCTGTAAACTTTGTTTACCGTACGTGAAACGTCTCTTCATTATAAACAACTGTCATTATGTTCATAATTTACCTTACTCTTCACATGACGGAGAAATTTACAATTTTCCGCTGGTATTATGCTCTGCATTGAGTGACCAACAGACCGACAACGAACCTACTGGTTACCATGGCAACGTCTCTGACTCTATGCCAGCAGGGAAGTAACGTATTGCCATTTTCCTCATCATGCTTTTAAATTCATGGTTGTTCCTTGGGTGGAAGGCAAGAGAGGCATGAATCGGCCTATCTGCGGGATAATGGTGGAATATCGTTGGATGTTATAACCGCCCTCGAATAGATTAAGTAATAACACCATTAGTCATCTTCTTATTATTTGTTTACCTAAGAATCACTGGACCTAAATTTCTTCTCTGTTACCACTTTATTATATCCATAACTCACACTAGCATAATTTATTGAGGGGCATTTGATTTTCCAATACATTCACTTGGCATTTACATATTTGTCGTTATCCGGCCGTCCTCAGTTATTATCCATTTTCTATTACTTTCGACTTTCTTAACTGTATTATTTTCTTCCTTAATTACGCCGTATGTACGCGAGTGCTACAAACTACTGGATGTATTTCCAAGAAGACTCATATTTAGAATACACCTGTCCTTGATAGGTTTTAGGGCAAATATTCTTTCTAAATCCCTGAACTGACTGGGGGTTTATACGAAACCCAAACAGTGATTTTGCACTTCCACAAAATATACACAACCAAACTTAATGGAAATCTACCTACCTTGGTAGAAATTAATTTCTAAACCTTTTTTTCTCGTGAGCATCATTTCGATACGAGGATTAATAAGGGAGACTTAACTCACGGGTGGGTGCGTGTAAAGCGTATTCCTTACAACTAGAAAACTACTGAAGACATTCGAACCAAAATTTATATTTAGCATCCACCTGTCCAAACGTAGGTTTTAAACGTAAATAACATTTCATGTTCCGAAATGGACTGGCGGTTTATAGGGAACCGAAATGGTGATTTTACTTTTCCACAGTATATACAGAACAAGACCAACCTGACTGTAAATCGACCAAACGTGATGGAATTCCACCTCTAAACCTTACTTTCATGTGCATTTTTCATCAGGAGGATTAATAAGGGAGATATCATGAATGGTCACTTTTGCAGGTTAAGTCCAGCGGACAAAGCCCAAAAGGTGTTTTACATGGAGCAGATTCCTTATCTATATAAATCAAATCGTAACGACTGTGTGCCTCTACACTGACTATTTTGGCGAAATTTTCGTACAGCTTTCCGTTTAAGGGGTAATAATGACCATCTCCATAATTTTTGGTTTAGTTTCCTGAAAGTCCTAACTTATTCCCGCCTCGCCCAAAATCCAGATTGCGGCATAATCTGCCAGAAGAAAAAGAAGATAATTGAAATTTGTCAAAATTATACTTTTTAGCCTGAAACGAACGGAAAACATCCAAGATCATTAAACTTTTCACTTTTTATCCCCGAAGAATATCGAAATATGTAGGCAATTTTAATGATGGTGCAGACCTTCGGAAATTCCTATCACATAACGGATTGCACAATCTCCGTTCAATTTGGAATGATCTACAACCTTGGTCTTATGACTTTTGCCGTATCTGTATCCCTTTTACGTTCGATTTTTCTCTATTAATCGATGTTAAGTCAATTTGGAATTTTCACATGCATAATTCATACTTTCAATTACTTATATCAAATAGAGAATCATCAAACTCTTCACGAAAATTGGCCCACCCAGTAGCCATATGTGAGCCAAATGCTATGTATGTAGCTGTCACATAATTATCCGAAAAGTAATGTAATGTGAGATAATCTTACAAAACCTTTACCCTGTTCCACGTTTCTAACTCAATCTGACCCAAGAATAGATGACATATCACAGGACCAGCCATTTAGGTCACTAAATCCGGCGTGTCTTATGGTATAATCCTTTGTCGATATGACGTACGTTTAGTAGCAGTTAATCTGTAAATGAAGGTCTTCAATATTGTAAACATGCATATACTTTCGTATGTCGATCTATATATATTCACTGATGTCGATTTGTAGCGATCAAGAAAGGGTGGGTCTGCTATTGTAATCAAGAATTCCACACCAACTTTGACTGGCAGTAGGAAAGGTGTCATTCTCCAACTCCTGTGTAACTGTCATTAGTAAGCAAGGCCTACAATTGTAATGAATAGTTCACTTCTCGATTTGACTTGCAGAAGGCAAGTGAGCATGCAGTTTTGTTTAAAACTCCCCTACCCTACTGTGTTTGGCAGTAAGCAAGGGTGCCCGCCATTATAAAGAAATGTCCTCATCTAAAATGTGACTGGCATCAGGCATAGTGGCCTGTTATTTTGATGGAAACTCACCAACTTGGTGTGACTGGCAGTAAGCTGGCTGGCAGTAGGAAAATGGGCCTGGCATTATAATGATAACTGCACAACTCAATTTTGAGTGATAGTAGGGTAATTGCCTGCCATTATAATAAGAACTCCTCAACTGTAATCTGTCTGGAAGTAGGAAAGGGGGGCTGCCAATTTAACGAAAACTCCCCAAATCGATTCTCTCCGCGTAGTAAGCAATGGGGCCTGCAATTATAATGTAAACTTCCCAACTCGATTGTGAATCGCAGTAGGCAAGTGAGGTTGCCGTTATATCACAAATCCGTAACAAACACTTTACATTGGAAACAACGTACGGGGACCTCCCCTTGCTCTTTCTCGGATAACGCTAAGAGACATGCAATTTTAAAACAATCTTACTTACTGCATGTACACTATTTACTTCGATATTCGAATACAGTGTAGAATACCGTAGCGAAGCACGGGTACATTCGCTAGTTAACAAATAAATCTTGATGGATTTTGTTCAAAATTCTTCTCCACAAGTTGCCTGATATGTTACACCTTTGTTCTCCACTCATATCAAAGCTTGAATTTAACTGAAATATACAATAAATATCCATTAGCCCACATCTGGCTTGAATAAATAAAAAATTATGCTGGGAGAACCTCCTCTTAATAATGGTTGGATTATTAACAAATTTCAAAAAAATTAAATAGCAATAAGCTTTCCATGGCTCATAAATTATCCTTTGCCATCCTAGGCTATCCTAGACTGTCCTAAGCTGTTGAATACTATCGTATGCTATCGTGATAGTGTCTACAAAAAGAAAGTTTACATTTTATGAAGAAATTAATTAATTGTGGCGTCATTAACTTTCAAAAATACCATCAGAAATATTATAACATTGTCGTCCTTCTCGTGGATTAATTCCAATAACATTATTACGTTTATCTAGCGTGAGTTTCACTGAACTATGCTTTTGAAATATTCCATTATATAAATTTACTGAAGCATGTCTATTCAAGACTTTGTCACCATTAAAATACATTCTCAAGAATTGTTATTTTCACAAAACTCCTACTAAACTGCTCTGAATAATAAGTGACATCAATCAATTCACGTTATCTGACGCCTAAAAAATGAAATTAACAATCTTTACAAATTTTGGGTACCTTGCCCATACGATTGAAATATAACGAACTTATTCATTTTTGGCTGGTACCTTAATGTTACTTTTACATAAATTGTAAATAAAACTTACTAAAGGTTTTAACCATCTCAAAATAAATCATCACAAACAATGCTGGAAATAACCTGGGCCCAACATGGTGAACACGTGGCCAGGTCAGAACCACATTTTAATAAATCGCATAAAAATGTAATTAACTACTACACTCACTCCACAATCACACAAATGATACACGATTATTATTTACATATATTATAATCGGATTCTGGAATTTGATTATTTAGTTCTGATTTTTACTCTCTTACACATGGAATTCTAAGATGATGGTATCGGGTAAATATCATTCACGACCCTCACAGAAATGTGATTAAATGTGGGCAATCACTTATTCAGAAATAGCAGAGTTCTCACAACGTTGATCATCAAGAATATCAGCGGTTCAATATTCAGAATAATGGTAGACTACAACACGCACGTAAGTATAGGTTAAACATTAACACCATCGAACCTGTGGTTCATGAGTCACGATAAAATTATTAATTTTAAATCTTACTCACATCATTTAACACGTGCTCCAAAATTTGCAGAAGACATTGTTCACTAGACACATACATCCCAAGTAAACTATATAATAAATCCCTTAGGATTCTGCCGTATTCCAGGCTTATATTCCACTTAATAGAGCACACATCAAACATTACACAATAAGAACAAGTAACATTTATAACTCATGACCCTTAACTTTTAGTTTAACCCGATCTACAGTTTTATTATTATTATTATTATTATTATTAGTGCTGGATATCAGTTTCACAAAAATCTGAATTCTACACTGAATCTGATGACACTAACTTGCATAAAATTCATTGAAAATACGTGAGATGAAATTTACTCTGAAATTCAACATGTTAAATGTGACGTAATTTTGTCCCACACGAGTTCAAACATTTGAAAATACTCTCAAAAACAATAATTTTTTATCGGTGAGGTTTATGATTTTTAAATAGCACTTTTAGCTATCAGCGGGACATTCAGAATCATATTAGAAGACACACACAGTCTAACTACACTAATAGAGTCCAACAAATCATACACTCACAACATAACAACACTACCATTACCCGTAGGAAAGTAGAATGGAAATATTGTCAACATTTTCTAATCTAATAGAAATACTACCATTAATGAATAAGTATTATTTCTACATAGATGAACAGAAAAATCATTATAAAATGGTACTTAAATTTCTGATGAAAGTGGATCTCTCCGTTGGTGACTGAATCTGCTCACATGGCAATCTGCTTCCAGTCGCTATCTCCCCCATGTTAGATAATGCCTACATCTTAATTCTTCATGTTGACAGCAAAGTCGATATCCATAGTCCTGCAGATTGCTCCTTCGAACGATGGGTGAAACATCCTGGCGAAGATTATCGAACTCGTAGAAGTCCTCTTCTCTCTTGACTGGATAAGAGCTGAAACTGACACAAAAACTTCAGACTGTGTTCTCACACACAACCACGTGGAATGTATCGAAGAACAGTGTGAAACTTAGTTCTCGAAAAGCTGCTTCACTCGCTACCAGAAGATAAGAGATAAGAGAGCGTTTATTCCCAAAACAGGTATTTAAGCATTTACACCGGGTGGGTGTGTCTCTATGTCGTCTCTTAATTGGACATCGTACTTCCACCTGATAGGTTCTCATAATTCTAGATATTACTGTCTCCAGAATATTCCACACGCGCTGCTAATTAGAGCGACCTTGAAAGTTTCTCAGTAGGTCACATGACTCAGTTGGCCGGTCGATTGAAAAATGAATACTGTGCTCCCTGCCTGTCCAAACTGGTTCTCTCTATGAAGACACGACTGTGTTGGCATAAACTTGTAATATATCACCCTTAATGAAAGTATGATGACATCCCATTTCCACATACAATAAAATGTTTATTGTAGGCCAAATTTGAAGGGGACACAACGGGCCAGACGGTCCTTACAACATCGCGTGCAGCTCTGTATCGACAACGGAGGTCGCCAGTTCAAGTAGGTGTATTTAGTATATCCCCAGAAATCTTATCAATTCCAGCTGCTTTTTTAATTTTCAACCTTTGTATCTTATTGCAAATGTCGTTATCATAGGTAAATTTTGATACTTCTTTAGTATTAGTCACCTCCTCTATCTGGACATTATTCTTGTAACCAACAATCTTTACATACTGCTGACTGAATTTTTCTGCCTTTTGAAGATTCTTGCATACACACTCCGCTTGTTCATTAATGATTCCTGGAATGTTCTTCTTGGAACCTGTTTCTGCCTTAAAGTATCTGTACATACTCTCCCATTTTTCATTAAAATTTGTATGACTGCCAATTATGCTTGCCATCAGCTGACTTCTTTGCTAGATTCAATTTCCTAGTAAGTTCCTTCAATTTCTCCTTACTTCCACAGCCATTTCTACTCTATTTCTTTCCAATCTGCACCTCTTTCTTAATCTCTTTACTTCTTTGTTACTGTATAATACCGGGTGGTCCACCAGCCCCTTGCGATCCAGTTTTATGTATCCCCTTCACATTTAATACAATTCTGAAAGACATCGGTCCCTCTCCCTAAACCGGGTTAATATAACGAGATGTGTGTGTGTTTATGGGCTAGAAGACAGCAGGAATCGTGAGCGTCACTATTAATTCATTATGGGTACCTCATATGATGATAATGATGATGCTTGTTGTTTAAAGGGGCCTAACATCGAGGTCATCGGCCCCTAATGGTACAAAATGAATGAAGCATTCCTCAGATCATAAATTCTTAATTCTACCTTTCGTTTCTTACAGACACATATCAGCAACTATAGACCAGAAAAGACCCACCATTCTGCATTTGACACTTACCGAAAAATATACTAGATCCAATACTTCTGGCAATATTTGACCACAGCTGCACATAACTACCTCTGGCCATACATCAAACTTGTTATCAATAATTGAAGAAGTCCATCAATCAAACTAATGAATGAGCACAATTTATAGTAGAACTAAAATAAGAGCACCGCTCACAAAAGAAATACAGACATTCTCCATTCACACTGGAATATCAAGAAAATTCGACGAATGCAAAATGCCAAACTCAATTTAACAAAGTGTTCCTATTTATTGTAATAGATTTTAACATGAACTGTATATTTTAACATGTCATTCAACATGTACCACATATTTTAAAATGATAATGTACCTGTATATTTAATAATAATTCACCTACACGATTTTTAGGCCTAAAAAGATTCATCCACAGTCATTTTAGATTGTATATATAGTCACTTTTAACTTTAAGTATGCCCAATTGGAACGTAAGACATACTCTATATCATGACTTTTATCATGGACAAAGCAAATCAATAAAACTTGACATATGTGAGGGTAATAGTGTACAGCTGAGGATGACCGTATGTAAAAATGTCGAAACCGGTACTGTAGATTGAATTTTATATAAATAAATTTGTATTGAAAAGGTGGAAACTTTCTTGTCTATAACATACGATAACTGTCAATACGGAAAATGAAACTGATAAATGAAGATAACGGTTCCCTTGTTGTGGAATTGTGCTGCGTCCGTAAATAAGAGAATCGCTAGAAAAGCAGAATCATTGTCCACATGCTGTAGGATCCATTGACAGAACGCCACCCGGGCATCGAAATCATGACCATGGAGCTCCTGGTGTAAGTGCAGATGGTACGGGTGAAACCGGTGGGTATGCAATATCTGCATAACAGACACTCGGCTGATGTTTATTTCCTATGCAGTGGCCTGTGTGCTAGTTTGAGGGTTATGCCAGAGAGCGTCAAACATGACCTCTTCATTGTTAGTAGACAAAGTAGTTTGGTTCTCCCTCTTGCCCTCCCTCCTTCAGTCTGGGTCTCCATCATCCACTTTGGCATCCTTCCCTCCTCCATCCTCTTAACTTGTTCAAACCATCTAAGTTTATCACTCTCCATTCTGTCGAAAAGCTTTTCCATGTGTTGTTGCAATATATATTAGAATTTTCCTGTTACTTATTTTTTAATTGCCATACTTTTATTTTCTTCTTTCTTATTTATTTCATTTTCACTATTTTTCCTACTTTTATTCATGCTACCACTCTATGGTCTCCATCAAAGGTAAGTTCTGGCAAGGTTGTTACATCTAACAACTGTCTACTATTTGCTCTTTTCACCAATAAGTAATCAATTACTGCCTTTGTCCCTATGTTTCCCCATCCATATCTTGTAATTTTTCTCCTATTCTTTTCCCAAACCTGTTTTTTCCACATTTAACCCATTTCTCACACAAAAATGTACCAACCTCTCTTCCTATTTCTATATCCAAAAGGTTCAATTACTTGTTGCATTTCTTTGTGTGTTGCATCCCACCATTGCATTAAAAACTCCCGTGACAGTCACTTCCACATCCTTTATATCTCTCTCTCTCTCTCTCTCTCTCTCCATTGTCTCCTGGAATTTGTCCATATCATCTTCTTCTTTGCATCCTAGTCTAGATTGCATACACTTGGATGAAATCCTTTACTCCATTCTCTGACCTTAACTGTATCTTGATTATTCTATCACTTTGTAGTCCACTTCATCTACATACTCACCTAAGACCTTGTTGGTTAGTATCCCTACTCCAGTCCTTGCCTTATGTCCTCCACTCCAGTAGAGTGTGTATCTCTTACTCAACTTCTTTCCTTTTCCTCTCCAGTTAACCTCACCCAATTCCATTATAGCTATATTCTACTTCTTCATGAAACCAGCTACCTCTTCTGACTTTCTACTCAGTGATATGAGGTTGATTATTGCCACCTTCATAATGTACAAGCAAAGTATAAGGCAAATATTTGAGACTACAGACAAGACTATATTTTTTTTACATAGATAAATTCAAGTTGGTTGACATTGTGAGTGTATGAAATATACCTTTACAATGATGATTTCAAGTAACATAAAATGGTTAGATGTTTTAATTGAAGATGTAAATGGCAAATAGCTCTCTGTAGGAATATTCTGAAGTTATTGATGGTTCATGTTTGTGGGTTACTGTAGTCACGTCCTAGTTCGTGAACCATGGGCAACGGCTGAGTGGCCTAGTAAGTGGTCCTGAGAGTCGGGATACCAGTTGCTATGGAATGGGAGTGGGCATCTCGGACATATTCTGAGTCGTGGCCCTCCTTGTGCTCAGGCGGCTAGGACTACACAATTCACCGGTGGTCCATAACCCGTTAGAGGAGAGATCCTCACTTGGACTATGTGCAAGTAGGGCAGCATCCTGCTTCATGAATTTACCGAGCTCAGAACACTTTAAGCAAGCCTCGGACCTATGGGAGTAATGGAGTCCCACTCCCATTTGACAGGCGAGGGACTCCTTGGAAACAACTTGGCGAACGAAATGGAATTCGATGGGGAGCTATCA
Source organism: Anabrus simplex (assembly GCF_040414725.1). Classification (NCBI taxonomy): domain Eukaryota; kingdom Metazoa; phylum Arthropoda; class Insecta; order Orthoptera; family Tettigoniidae; genus Anabrus; species Anabrus simplex. The sequence goes on along the minus strand of NC_090268.1, from coordinate 122,256,663 downwards.
ATATTAATGGGGCTTATGGAAGAAAGAAGGTAGAACTTGCTGAGTCAGCAAAGAGGATGTATCTGGATGTGCTAGGAGTAAGTGATATTCGGGTAAGGGGAGATAAGGAGGAAGAGATAGGAGATTATAAAGTGTACTAGACGGGTGTTAGAAAAGGAAGGGCAGAGTCTGGGGTAGGGGTCTTTATCAGGAATACCATTGCACGCAACATAGTTTCTGTTAGGCACGTAAGTGAGCGAATGATGTGGGTAGATTTGTCAGTGGGAGGAATTAGGACAAGAATTGTGTCCGTGTATTCACCATGTGAGGGTGCAGATGAGGATGAAGTTGACAAGTTTTATGAAGCATTGAGTGACATCGTGGTCAGGGTCAACAGCAAGGATAGAATAGTGCTAATGGGCGATTTCAATGTGAGAGTTGGGAATAGAACTGAAGGATACGAAAGGGTGATTGGTAAATGTGGGGAAGATACGGAAGCTAATGGGAATGGGAAGCGTTTGCTGGACTTCTGTGCTAGTATGGGTTTAGCTGTTACGAATACATTCTTCAAGCATAAGGCTATTCACCGCTACACATGGGAGGCTAGGGGTACCAGATCCATAATAGACTATATCTTAACAGCCTTTGAATTCAGGAAATCTTTTAGGAATGTACGAGTTTTTCGGGGATTTTTCGATGATACAGACCATTATCTGATCTGTAGTGAACTAAGTATCTCTAGACCTAGGGTAGAGAAAGTGAAATCTGTCTGCAAACGAATAAGGGTTGAAAATCTCCAGGACGAGGAAATTAGACAGAAGTACATGGATATGATTAGTGAGAAGTTTCGAACAGTAGACAGTAAGCAGGTTCAGGATATAGAAAGTGAATGGGTGGCATACAGGGATGCTGTAGTAGAAACAGCAAGGGAATGCCTAGGAACAACTGTGTGTAAAGATGGGAAAAGGCGAACATCTTGGTGGAATGATGAAGTGAGAGCAGCCTGTAAACGTAAAAAAGAAGGCTTATCAGAAATGGCTCCAAACAAGGGCCGAGGCAGACAGGGATTTGTACGTAGATGAAAGAAACAGAGCGAAACAAATAGTTGTTGATTCCAAAAAGAAGTCATGGGAAGATTTTGGTAATAACCTGGAAAGGCTAGGTCAAGCAGCAGGGAAACCTTTCTGGACAGTAATAAAAAATCTTAGGAAGGGAGGGAAAAAGGAAATGAACAGTGTTTTGAGTAATTCAGGTGAACTCATAACAGATCCCAGGGAATCACTGGAGAGGTGGAGGGAATATTTTGAACATCTTCTCAATGTAAAAGGAAATCATCCTGCTGGTGTTGTGAACAGCCAAGCTCATGGGGAGGAGGAAAATATTGGTGAAATTATGCTTGAGGAAGTGGAAAGGATGATAAATAAACTCCATTTTCATAAGGCAGCAGGAATAGATGAAATTAGACCTGAAATGGTGAAGTATAGTGGGAAGTCAGGGATGAAATGGCTTCATAGAGTAGTCAAATTAGCGTGGAGTGTTGGTAAGGTACCTTCAGATTGGACAAAAGCAGTAATTGTACCTATCTATAAGCAAGGGAACAGGAAGGATTACAACAACTATCGAGGTATCTCATTGATTAGTATACCAGGCAAAGTATTCACAGGCATCTTGGAAGGGAGGGTGCGATCAGTCGTTGAGAGGAAGTTGGATGACAACCAGTGTGGTTTCAGACCACAGAGAGGCTGTCAGGATCAGATTTTCAGTATGCGCCAGGTAATTGAAAAATGCTACGAGAGGAATAGGCAGTTGTGTTTGTTTCGTAGATCTAGAGAAAGCGTATGGCAGGGTACCGAGGGAAAAGATGTTCGCTATACTGGGGGACTATGGAATTAAAGGTAGATTATTAAAATCAGTCAAAGCCATTTATGTTGACAATTGGGCTTCAGTGAGAATTGATGGTAGAATGAGTTCTTGGTTCAGGGTACTTTTAGACAAGGCTGTAATCTTTCACCTTTGCTGTTTGTAGTTTACATGGATCATATGCTGAAAGGTATAAAATGGCAGGGAGGGATTCAGTTAGGTGGAAATGTAGTAAGCAGCCTGGCCTATGCTGACGACTTGGTCTTAATGGCAGACTGTGCCGAAAGCCTGCAGTCTAACATCTTGGAACTTGAAAATAGGTGCAATGAGTATGGTATGAAAATTAGCCTCTCGAAGACTAAATTGATGTCAGTAGGTAAGAAATCCAACAGAACTGAATGTCAGATTGGTGATACAAAGCTAGAACAGGTCGATAATTTCAAGTATTTAGGTTGTGTGTTTTCCCAGGATGGTAATATAGTAAGTGAGATTGAATCAAGGTGTAGTAAAGCTAATGCAGTGAGCTCGCAGTTGCGATCAGCAGTATTCTGTAAGAAGGAAGTCAGCTCCCAGACAAAACTATCTTTACATCGGTCTGTTTTCAGACCAACTTTGCTTTATGGGAGCGAAAGCTGGGTGGACTCAGGATATCTTATTCATAAGTTAGAAGTAACAGACATGAATGTAGCAAGAATGATCGCTGGTACAAACAGGTGGGAACAATGGCAGGAGGGAACTCGGAATGAGGAGATAAAGGCTAATTTAGGAATGAACTCGATGGATGAAGCTGTACGCATAAACCGGCTTCGGTGGTGGGGTCATGTGAGGCGAATGGAGGAGGATAGGTTACCTAGGAGAATAATGGACTCTGTTATGGAGGGTAAGAGAAGTAGAGGTAGACCAAGACGACGATGGTTAGATTCGGTTTCTAACGATTTAAAGATAAGAGGTATAGAACTAAATGAAGCCACAACACTAGTGACAAATCGAGGATTGTGGCGACGTTTAGTAAATTCTCAGAGGCTTGCAGACTGAACGCTGAAAGGCATAACAGTCTATAATGATAATGTATGTATGTATGTATTGATTTGAAGACCAGTTCTGGGAAGCAAAATGATGATCTTTTTCTGATACAATGGTGTTATATAGTTTGATAGGATGAATCTCATGTCGAACAATCCTATTATCATCATTTGATCATTCAACAAATGATAATGAAAGCACTGTTTTAGTGTATCACAGGTCTGTTGCATGAACTCTCAAAATCATAATTTGAAATAAAAGGGGCTAATTCTAGATTACAGGTATATTCCTGGTTGAAAGAGGAACTAGTTTAATTCCTTGTAGTAAAGAAGAAACTTATTTAAAACTAATGTTTAAAGCATATTTTTTTTTAACAATTTACCCCTCTCTTTTGCTGGTAGCTCTGCAAATAATAAGAAATGGAGCTTCAAGAAAATTGATTTGGAAACAATTTTGACAATTTTGAATTGAGTTTCTGTAGTTTAAACTTGGTTGGAAGAAGAACTTGAGAAAACTCTTTCTGTGCTTTATACCGACTGGTTTCAGACTTTCTTTCAGTTTTTCTTCCTTCCAGTCCTTCAAGTTCTCTCGTTTTATTTGTTCATTATAACAGTATGTCTGAAATTTTCTCATGTTCCTATACTGTAATTAAGGTATTAAAGAGAATTTATCATCTTACAGCAAGTATGGATAACTTTCTTCAAGCAGCTTCTAGATATAGAATTTTAAACATGTTCTTAAACTGAAGATATAAATATGTCTGTGGACTGCTTTGGTACAAAAATATATTTATTATAGTCGATCCTCGAAGAAGTATTAATAATAATGTTTTTTTTTTGTTTTTTTCTTTGTTAGTGGCTTTACGTCGCACCGACACAGGTCTTATGGCGACGGTGGGATAGGAAAGGCCTAGGAGTTGGGAGGAAGCGGCCGTGGCCTTAATTAAGGTATAGCCGCAGCATTTGCCTGGTGTGAAAATGGAAAACCACAGAAAACCATCTTCAGGGCTGCCGACAGTGGGATTCGAACCCACTTTCTCCCGGATGCAAGCTCACAGCTGCACACCTACGGCCAACTTGCCCGGTAAGTATGAATAAAGTCTTTGGTTAATTTATTTTCTTTCTCACCTCTTTGGTTAGAATTTGTATTTTTTACAGATATTGCCTCGATCTTATCTCAAGTATTGAGGTTTACTGTATAACAGACTTAAGCAGAGCTTTTAAAAGTAGGAACATTAAATTAAGATAAAGTTGGAATTCAAGAAGACAGAGCAGGGCAAATATCCATTTATAGGAAGGGGAGTGGGACATTGGAATAATTTATCAAGAGAAATGTTCACTAAATTTCCAAGTTCTTTGAAAACGTTTAAGAAAAGGTTAGATGAACAGTTGATAGGAAATCTGCCATCTGGGCGACAGGCCTAAATGCATATCATTGATTGATTTCTTTTTGGTTTGGAAGTGGTCAACGAAATTCAGTTTATTTTTAGGTGTTAACTTATCGTGCCGAACAATATCACTAGTTTTGATCTCAAGTTGTTACGTTACCTTGTGCCCATGTTATAATATGAATATCTTGGAAATGTAGATAATTTTTTAATATCTGTTTTGTCCGTTACAAAGAGCAAAATTATGAAAGGGACTGGGTAATGTTTAATCCGATCATAACAGTCTACAGAAGGTCAGGATGAAAGGAAATGCAGTTTATGCATCTGTATTGAAAAGTGTTGCCAACATTCAAGTAGATTTTCTGCATATTTCAGTAAATGCATACAAAAATTAAACAGGAAACAGGGGATACTCTACTGAACATTTTGAGATAGGAAACCTAAGGTTTGAGAAGATAGCATAAGGAGATACGGGGTTAAATATTTTCAATTTACAGCTACATTTTACATTTACTTATTTACATTCAGCTTTATATTGTTTTCAGTTATTTCCAGTGGCGGTTAGTGAGGTAGAAAATTGGGTCTTCGCAAAATTTGAGACTAATCCTTTATAGACAATATATTTTGCATTATCTGTGTAGTTGTCAATCCATTTTTTATGTAAGCTTTTGTCTTTTTGGCAGCCTCCAAATGGAGAAAACAGAAATAAATACATTTCTATTATAACGTATTAAGTAAAATACTCGTCACTCACCTAACTGCACTGTTGGCATGTAAAGATGTCATTTTTTAATATTGATTCTATCGAGTTCATGATTGCCTTGACTGATCAAAATAAATAAGTCTATATAAAAACTCAATTGAATGACATGATTAGGGCCTATTCTGTACTTTTTCGAAGCCAGTACATACAGAGTGACTCACTACACAGCAACAGTAACTCAGAGTAGTCTTCAGCAGCTTAAAGACTGTGGAATACCAAATGATATAGCAGGAGACTGAAGTCTAAAACAAAGAAGTATATGAGTTGGTACAAAATCTGTAAAGATGGTTTGGTTACTAGAGTTCTGAAGAAAGAGTGCATTGGACGTATGCACTTCCCATACGGTAACATCTCTGTAAGATATGATGTCACCATAATTCACGAATGCACGAAACCTGTCACATCGAGAACACAAGACTGATGTCCACGTGCAAGCATTGCTGAAAGTTTGAAACGTAGAACTCAGCTGGCTAAGTAATAGGACCTCCCCTTCCAATCCAGCAACCAGGAGGTGTAGCATCCAAATCGTTGTGGACACCCTCGTTGAAGTGTCGTGGTGCACCACCATGCTGTAGCCACATCAGTTTACGAACAGCCAAGTGTACGTATTTCGACAACTTAGGCAAAACTCATTGTAAACCACGAGTAATGGTGGCCATTCATATGAAGAAGTGGTTGATTAGCATAATGAGATTGTCTATTATAATGAAAGCGCAGATCTTCACAGCAGAACGTACTTGGTGGTGTGACTTGACCATAGTGGTTTGCTCATCCCACACATTGCTGTTTCAGATACTATTATTAGTGAATAAGGCCTCGTCAGTTAACAGCACGAATTGTAAAGAATCTGGTTGATCATCCATTGCTGAAGCAACCACCGACACCATTTGACCCTTGGTGTGAAGTCAGTCAAATGCAATGCATGGACTTTTGGGTGATAGGGTTATAATTGTCCGTGGATCACTTGCCAGGAGACCCACAGCACGTATAACACAACAAGTACTTGTAGTGCAGTTCGCTGTAGTGCTTTCCAGCTCCACCTACAAAGCTGGGCTTGAGAAGGGTTCTCATATTGGTTACAACAAACCAGTCTTCCGCCGTCATCGATCTACAGAAATAAACTCTCATCGTGGTAGAAGATGCATGTTGGGAAATCGTTCCTGTACAGCGTTTCAGCAGTGAGGACATTTGTACATACTTCATCATTCACAAGATGAATGTCTGTCAGCTCTGTGAAACTACCAAACAAATGTTCAGTACAATAGGGCTTCTCCTATTTCCTGTTTAATTTTATACAATAATAAGACCCCATTGGACACAGACATGGAATTTGTTGCCAGGATTGTAATTGCCTGCGATTTGAAAGGGTGCAGCAGTATTTTATACGTCAGTGTCGTGCTTGTATTGAAGTTGGTGGCTGTCATTTTGTTGCGAGGTGCAAAATTATAACTTAACTCAGGTCTGTGGATGATATGGTACTGTACAGTAATAATCATAAGTAATGTAAATGAAATACCTGAAATTAATGTGCAAACTAAATGTCAGTAGTCTGGAAAATAGTAATAAACATGTTTAAGCTGGCTTCTCATACCCTAGGTCCCCTAACTTAAAATGATTAGTAGAGCATCTCCTATTTCGTGTTTAATTTTTGCATGCTTGTAATGAAAAAAGTAGTGTATGAATATGGAGTGTGGTGGCTCCTCACTAAAGTAGGAATGGCCAGTGCACGTAGGATATTTCACTTTCATAGATTCGTAGCTGTCATTTCATTATCAACAATAACATAAAGCTAGCTTTGTGTTCGTTCCCTGTTAAAACTCGAGGATCATGTTTCGATTTTCAAAGTTTCTGTTTAAAAAAAGAGAAAAAAGCTATTTATTGCTGAACTTTTACCCTAGTTATTTGAACCCATAGGGTAGAGAAACCAAAATGTAAATTAGAATATTAACCTACCAGTTTAAGTTGTTGTTCAAGTCAATGATCAGAAAGTTGTCCATACTTGTCAGAAATGGTTAGTGGTTTTTAATTTTTTATCATCTGATAGTATTGCCAGCTCTTGGAAGTGGTGAACAGTTATTGTTTTTAAATGGTACAGATAATCTGAACCTTGAGTTAATGAGCTTAGAACTTTCCAATCTTGGTTCAATTTTTGAGAAATTATCATAAAATTTAATAATACTAATTGTTAGTGTTTGGAAGCTTGACTGAAGAGTGCAGTCATTTAAGACTAGAAGAGACCTACTCTAACAGACCTAGTTGTGAGCTACCATTTGGGAGATGAGGTTTGAATCCCACTGTTGGCAGCCCTGAAGATAGGTTTCATTTGTTTCCCATTTTCACACGAGGCAAATGCTGGGGATATACCTTAAGGTCATGGCTGCTAAAGGATGATAAACAGAAGCCCTTTGAATACATTGTGGTAACAAAACCAGTGTGGTCTAAGCAGAGCAATAATGGTGCCATTTTAAGCTGTGGTGAAATTAGGGTGGTTGATAAATATTTTGCTAGATTATTTCTTAACTAGTGAGCCTCCGTGGCTCAGGCGACAGCACACCAGCCTCTCGCCGCTGGATTCTGTGGCTCAAATCCTGGGCACTTCATGTGAGATGTGTGGTGGACAAAGCAGAGGTGGGACAGGTTTTTCCATCATCTTTCATTCGTTAATCATTGCCCCAGAGGAATGCGATAGGCTTAGGCAGCTGGCACAATTCCTATCCCTGATGCGGAATAGGGATTTAATTCCTTCTCTAGTAGACAATATCAGATGTAAGACAAAACGCTGGTTAATAGAGCAAACGCCTGAAAAATCTTACATCTGATATGTTTTTGACATGCTCTATTGGTGAAAAATATCTAATTCCCTCCATGGGAATTTAGAATTTTCCATTCAGAATTGCTAGGTGGGCAGTAATTCCAGTGTGGAGATTTATCTCCCGCATGCAGTTATCAGACTGTGCCTCATAAGAGGCTTCTGATAATTTCACCTGCATGCACCCCAGCGTCAGTGGGTAGGGTGTGACACATCCCACTCTGAAGAGTCTAGTGTCAGACCTAAGACGAAATGCTGGTTAATAGAGCAAACGCCTGAAAAATCGTACATCTGATAGATATTTTTCACCAATAGAGCATGTCAAAAACATAATTCCCTCCATGGGAATTTAGAATTTTCCATTCTAGTAGACAATTATGTGCATTATATTCACATATACACTTCCAATTGTTGGCAGTACTCCTGCATTTAATATATTAATGATAACTGCTTGCCATTGTGCCTGCAGAAATAGCTGTGTGAAGTTTTTCAGTCGAGCTAAAACCCTACTGGCCAAATGTCCAAGGTTCAATATTACCTCAAAGAATTCTCAGGACATCACACAGTGATTTCTGCAGGTGCTTCAGTATCAAGTACTGCTATTGCACAAGTGGGGGAGTAAGAATGCTCTCATTGCTCTCTCATTGTGCAATAGCAGTAATATGTTGTATGTGCTTAGTAATACTAAATTTTTTTTTTTTTTTTTTTTTTGAACAGGAAAGTCCGTCATTCATCAAAGTTTCGACGTTGAACCTGGACACTTGGAATAAGGTGTTGGACTTAGGGTATATTTTTAAGCAGTTTTTCTGCTCATTTTTAGCATTTAGAAGACAAATTTTATGCAATACATTTATTTTTTTTGCTGGATTTATAAAAATTCCAAAAATAAAGTAATATTATAAAAAGGTATCTATTTTATATGTAGTTGTGAAAAAGAAAATAAAAAAAAAAAACTAAGTCCAAACTTTTGTGCTTGTTTATTTCAAATGGAGCACCTAAAATATTCATTTTGCTTTATTACGTGGAAAAGAAAATAGAAGGAATGTATATTAACAAGTCATCTATAATTTCCATCCATCCTTTATTACATAATTTTTTCAATGTTATAATATTACAATTCATGATCAAGGCTTAGAAAAGATACCAATTGGTTTTAGTATACCTTAATTACTTTTTATGTTAATTTCCAGAGAAAAATTATACTCTATAACAATAGAAAAACTTGCAGTTATTCAGTATAGGACAAAAACAGTTGCAAACTGTAGATCACAATATTTAACTGAACACCTAAACAGAATAGCAATACTACAAACAAGTGCCCTGTTTGCTATACTGATCTAAATTTGAGAAGACTCCAACAAGTAGTAAAAGCACAGAGATGCTACAAATTGTGTTATACAGGGTTATGGAACTAAGTTGTTCATCTGGAATAACTCATGAATAGTTAAAAATATAGACATTCTGTTTTTACTTTCAATAAGGGCTCAAAATTAGATTTACAGTACTTCTCCAGGATGTTAACATTTTCTAAGGTTATGTACCAACTTGGTTTTCTTGAATGGAACTACACTTTTCTACACAGCTTTAAACCTACAAACATTACAAATTCAGCACCATGATTATTTCAAAAAACAGACAAGTACTTCAAGAAAATTAGATTTATTCAAATGTGCTTCATTTGCCAGCTGGGGATCCACCCTGTTTGATTCACACTACATATGAAACTAGCTAGCTATTGATAGTTGCTTGACCTGATGGATAAATATTCTCTCTACTCAAACCATGATAAAATGTATGATTTGACACCTTTAATATCACCATAGGTAATATGTAAACGAGAAACTTGTGACGGGTTCTATGAGATTACATTATCCCGACATGACAATTTAGGTGTGCAGTGTGGGCCAGTTTGCTGTTAGATTGTGTTCGGTTAGTAAATTTGAACCGCACTATCCAATCCTGAAAATGTTTCTCCATGAATTGCCATTTTCACTTTAATGGCATGACCACTGGTTCTAGTCCTTTCCTAAGTCACTGAATACCTATTGAAGAATGCTAATGCCAGGGAAAAAAAAAAAAGCCATAGCAGACCCCAGGAAGGACATCTCCCCATAAAATTGGGCCAAAAAGACATGCATACTACAGATCACAACACAGCCCAGCAAGTTGTGGGAAAAGTGGCAGAGAAAGGAGAAACATTCATAAACAAAAAGGTCTAGCTAGCTTCAGTATTTTAAAATGAGTTGACCAAGTGTTATAACATGGTAATCACCCCTTCTTAACACTAATCAGAAGGGGGGAAAAGTGGTTCAATTCTTCAAAGAATGAACAGAAGAAAGAACATTCACAAAGGCTTTGAAAATGAGTTTGCCTAGGCTTTGCAAACCTAATACAGTCAGGACCAGAAAAAAATAAGGGTTGACTAAGAAAAGTATGATAAGGAAACAAGTCTCATCAACTTTTCCTTTAGCTGTTACCTACAGAAATATTGAAGATGTTTGTACTTTTTATCACAGTATTTACAAGCAAAGAGAGAATACCTACTTATCAGTAAGTGAACCAACTCAGTCAACAGTTAGCTCAAATTTCATACATAGCAGAAATCAAACAGGGCAGTCCCCAGCTGGTAAATGAAGCACACTTGAATACACTAAATATTCAACAAGCACTTGTCCAATTTTCAAAATAATCTCAATGCTGTATTTACAATGTTTGTAGCTTAAAGGTTTTGTGTAGAAAAGGGCACATTTCCATTTTATAAAAACGAAGTTTCGTTATATCAGACGATATGCCATGAAAAAGTACTGCAAGTCTGATTATGTGCCCCTTGGTACCATTTCTGAAAGTGATGTTTGTTGCTTAAAGGGGCTTAACAGCTAGGTCATCAGCCCATTACTAAAAGTGAAAATAATGTTGATATGAATGTCAGAAGTTATTTGAGGTGGACAACTTAGCTGAATAACCCAGTATATTTGGACCACTTCTCAAATTTTACAATATTACACAATTGCTCTATATTCTGAACTTAATGTAAGATGCTAAATATGTAATGTCAATTTCCAATTATAGCCTAATGCAACATATTTCTTTACTGATTTAAAATATAATACATTAGAAACAATCCAGCAATAAATAAAAACTGCACCACAGTTACTGGTTTTTTTTTTTGTTAACCTTTAATTGTCAAAGTCAATTTTAAACTATAAAATTTACTGCAAGTAGTAACAGTAGTCATAGAAAAGTCTACTATGGGCCAAAAATTACTTTCCTAATGTTAACAGTTAAAAGCATTGTTATATCACATTTACAAACCAGTGTCCCTGGACTTTCTGGAAAAACATTTTCATGAATGCAAAATTAAGACACTATTTTCTTGTCTTGATTGCTGAACAATTTTCTAACTGCCGTATGAAATCTCCATCTGCTCCAAGCAGTACAGCTCACAGCAACTGAAAAAAATATATATATATTTGAAATTAATTCCTTAAATTGTAATATTTATATCACTTTGTGTATAATAATAAAATAATTCAGTATACATCCAAACAATCACGTCAATTAGAAACAAAACTAGCACAGTTCATTTAGACAGTGATATGTCATTAAGGTGACCAGATGCAAATAGATTTTAAAAAAGACAAAACTATTTGAAAAGGAGGACAATGCCAGAAAAAAAGACAAAAATCCTCCATTCAGAGTCTGAATTTAGATATATTCTAATTTTCACATCAACAAAATTTGGCCAATTCCATATTATACAGTAAATTCTTACAAAATTTAAACAATGAAACTAGTTAACACCTTCATGCTGGTACTTTTCTGAAAATTCAGTTACCTTTAGAAGTTTTGGCATGTCTAACAAAATTATATACATGTAAAAATTCCTTTACATTATGCTGAATTTTCACAAATTCTATTTTGAAACAGTTTGTATTATCAGCCCATTGGCCAAGATCTGTTAAAATAGTCTCTTTGCATTGTGCCCTTGTATAGAAAAAGTATTCTGCAAGTTTTAATAACTCAATCAAGATCACAAATAAACTTTTTAAATGGAAGAAAGAAACTACCCCAGCTTAAATGAAGTAAAAAAAAAAGCTGTAGCAATCTCAGATTGGAAACTGGACATTACTGCTTAGCTGCACATCTAGCTAGAATCAAAATGTACTCAACAGAAAAGTGTACCATCTGCAAAATTACTGGATCAGTGATCAACTTGAAACCCTACTTCCATGCACAGGACCCGACTAAACCGAACCCAGCAAAAACAAGGCAATTTACTAGCCGTATACCGGACAGCCAGAAACAAGATGAAACAAGACTGCTCCCTAATACATCTCTACGTTATAAATGTTTGTATATTGCTGTTATCTAGAGATCAATTTTGTATAGGCATTACTTCCAAATAAAATAGCCCCCTTGGTGGCCATTATCATTACGGCTTTGAAGTGTAAACGGTCTGACACCAAGGTTAGAGAGTTCGAGTCCTGTTGGTTGAAAAAAATTTCACTATCAGAATGTTGGTCAGCAGGGTAGGGGAGGTGGTGGTATACAATTTCTGATGACTAGATTGCATGCCAAAAGCCTGGATTAAATTGTAAACCTCTCTGCAGTGCTCATATGGAGTGACAGCATATGACACAGTTGGTGATTCGTTCATCGGATGGGGACGTAAAGCCTTTAGCAGACCCCTTGGTGTTATTCAACAGGAGTAGGCTATGTGCTGGCAAAGTGTTTCACCCTCTCCCTTCCTACTATTTAAACAAACACGTCATTCATTTCATCTCATTAACTCCTGATGAGGTTGACATCAGGAAGGGCATCCAGTCATAAAAACCCTCCACGACAGATTCATCTCGCCTCGCACCCGACCCCATAGAGAAATGGGACAAGGGTTGAACAAACAAGTCAACCGACTTATGTGAATTTAAATACTTTGCCCATTTCTGACTACAAGGTAGCTTGTTAAATTGAGGGTCATTGCTACTCTCATTCAGGAATTATTTGAAATTGCAGAACTGACCAAAGATTTCACATCAGTTTGAAAGGATTTAGCTTGCAAATTCAGAATACATTTTTCAACATCACAGTAATACTGTATCACTTTCAGCACCATCCATTTAAAGCACTGTTCCTTCAAATCCCAAGTTATCTCTTGTCACTTGTGACATTGTCAGCTGTTGCACATTAACATGGTGTTTGACAGGGTATTGCAGAGAGAGAAGCATGCAGTATACAGAATGGTAAATAGCTTTTATCACAATATAAGGCATGCATAGAATAATCTCATTTCTATATATCCATACCAGAGAGGCGAAAGGGCATATGTCCATTTTTTGTTATTCTGAGTTACGGCCGTTTTTGTTTTTGGTGTAATTCACCGCGTCTATGGAATAAAGGCGGTTGTCCTGTTGCCATTCCCTGTGGATTTAGAGTATGGCATAAAGGCAGTAGTCCAGAGTGCTTTTACGACGGAAAGGGCGCATGTGGGACATCAGCCTTTTTTCTTCTAAGTAATTTCTCCGCAGGAAGAAAGAATCCATAGACATTGGCCTTATGCCTACATTATTGAAGTACAATAATGAAGTGTGCTTATTATTGTGAACATTATTATAGTTTCCTGTGTTACGGGAGTATAAAAGACCTGCATGATCGCATGCAAATTAGCGTAAAAAGAACAGTGAAATATTGTAAGCCATAAGAAGTTAAAAGTTACTTGAGACTTCGGTATTTGAACATTCGCAAAATGAATAGTTTTTCAAGAGGGAAGATATTGAAACTTGCCCTGAAGCAAGCACATGAAGTGAGGTAAATATATTTTCTTACCGAAGAGTTATTTATTAGCCTACATTTTGTTCCAGACTATGCTTTGTGGAGTTACACCCTAATCAGCAACTTCGACGTACAGAATGAAGTAATAGGCCTAATAACTTCAAATTAAAATTAGATCCCATTAACGTATGCTGTATTCTTAGTAATATCTTAATCATTATTACTATTATTATTATTATTACTATTATTATTACCGTTTTAGTGATATCTATCAACATAACTCCTAAACTTGAACAAATATTGCATATTGCTAACGTAAAAAAAAAATTATCAGATGAAGAGACACTGGACGGCAAGCATTCATGAGAAACCTGTGGATGAAGAGCATATGGAAGACTTGCAGAATGATGCTGCATGAGACTTCTGACTTGGATCCCAATTACAAACCTGAAGGCAGTGAAAATAGTGGGCTTTCTGTAGACAGTCAGTTTGATCTTTTGTACCCACAACATTATGCCGATAATTATATTATCATCATAGAGTTTCTTTTAGTTTCAGAATGTCAAAATAACTCAGAGGCATGCAAGTTACCTGCAACAAACAGAAAAGTAAAAGAAGTATATCGTGGGAGAAAAAGTATCCGCGACCCCTCAAGTTGGAAAAGAAATAGTGCTAAAAGAAACAGGTTGATTGGAGCACGTTATAAATCAGTGAAGGGTGGAAAGGAAGTCCCAACACGCAAACTTAAGCCTCCATGTAAGTGTAGAATGAAACCTGATGAGAAATCAACTGAAGAGGAACGGAAAAATATATTTGACGCCTTTTGGAAGGAGGCTAGTTCTTGTGACCAGAAACGTCAGATAGGAAACTTGGTGAAGGAAGTTCCAAAAATAGACACACAATTATCAAAGAAATGGGTAGTTCTACAGAGATGACAAAACTACAAACTGGAAAGAGTATACACACATGGAAGTGGACAGTATTCATTCAAACATTGAAAGGAAAAAGTTGAAACTCACCAAGTTGGAGAATGCTGTACCACGTGATTGGGCTCAGTTCATTAGAACATGTCAGGTAAAGAAGCCACTAGTAGCCCATGAAATGCAATATAGCAATTTCAAAATTTTCACATCTGTAACCGAAACATCTGGATCCCTTTTCACAAACTGCAAGAAATCTACTACTGGTGAAATGTACCTAATCTCAAAGTTGTATGGCTTAAAGTTTCAGCCGACAAACCTAGAATTATTGCCTACAAGACATCCTTCAACAACACCTGTTTTCAAGAAATTTATATCAAAAGACATCGTAGAAATGCTCTCCTGTCACGAAAGGAAATTCCGACCGTACGAAGCGGACCCAAACCCATTAGTTCAGCAAAATACACGGACCTGCAAACGTTAACTCAGTGGATTCCACGGCAGTACAGTGCATTTTACAGTGACCTCTCTCATGGTGAAGAAGACTAATAAACTACTGATGAGTGATACTTCTACAGATATAAATTGAAATTCTCTGGAGAACATTTCATTTGGGAGAAGTAATTTACAATAATTATCTTACACAGAACTTCAGTGACAAAATTAATGTTTAAAAATAAGTTGTGAAAAGTTTCTTAATGTGATAATTATATCATTTTGTGCGTGCTATATTATGTTTTTCTTGTTCGTTTAGCTACAGAACAGCTATGAACTGACATTACAGTTATTTACGTATTAAATTTTAAAGCATCCAGAAGTTTAATAAGAAATTAAGAAGAAAAAAGGAGAATGTTCATTTTCACAGTTTTCCCAAGAAAATTTAGACTGGAATATATGAATTGATTTCACATCTACATAAATATATGATATGCAGAATAAATTCATATAACATTTACAATTCTACTGCATTTGCATAATGAGCAATTGTCATAAATGTGCAGCCAGTTACTGTTTTTAGCTTATACTGTAAAATTAACAAAATGGACATAAGCCCTTTTGCTTCTCAGGTATGGATATAGATATATTATTGATGATGCCATCATGTTATGAAGAATACTTGTAAAAATGAAATAGTAAAACATTACTTCAAAATAAGTAGATTCACTACAAAAAGAGAACATTTGTGGTTTTTTAAATTATCCACCTGGATCCCAGACAGTGATCTAGAAAGTATATGTCTGGATAAAAAGACATCTGGTCACCCTACAGCTCATGGGATCCATCAACAGAATTTTCATTCATAAATATTGATAGCAGTACAGGGAGGACATGGACTATTTACACAGGAACATGGAAGATCAACTCAACAGCAAAGAGCTAAATATTTACTAGGGTTGATCAAATACAGACTACAAGTATTTAATATCAGCAAACTGAAGAACAAACACAAAAACTTCAATATGGTCTAGAGTGGAATAATTAGAAATACAGTAGAGTCTCGATTATCCGACTTAAACGGGACCTGGAGTACGTCGGAATGTCGGATAATACGGAATAACTTTGAAAACGAACTAAGACAAACAGGAAGGCCGTACTGTATTACGTAGTATGTCTTACGGGACTCTATTGACTTATTAATTCATTTGTACAGTAGATGTAATACTCTTTTCTTACTACGCCTGTAACCAGGAGCAGACGTCTCGGCTTGGGCTGCAAGAGTTTTGATGTCAGCATCTTGAAATTCAGCCCAGTCTCATCACAATTAAAAATCTGATCACTGGTTAATTCTTCAGCAAGGATTATTTATTGAAATTGTGTTTTAAATTTCACAACCACATCGGATTTAGCTGACAGTTTTTCTCCACAGATATTAAGCTGCCCAATGCCGTACTGTTTTTCCCACCAATCAAGTCACCCAGCACTGGCAGTAAAATTAGGGTCCCTTTATTAAACTCCTTCTGGATATACACCGCCATTTCTTGCAGAATGGGGCTAGATATTGGCAGGCCCTTTTCCTGGTTTTTAGTGAACCAAAGAAATGGTGATTCACTTACTTTTTCGTACTCACATTTTTCATTGTTTTTCTCTGCTCTGGTAGAGCACCACTTTTCAATTTATTCCCTCGTATGTTTCCAGTCTCCCACTGTAACACGTCCAACGCCATAATCTGCAGCCATTTTTTGGAGAGTTTCCCCTTTATCCAGTTTCCCCTTTATCCAGTCTCTTTAACCCACTCTACTTGTCTTCCACAGAAACAATCACTTTCTTACGTTCACTCGCCATACTCCAGAGGATATGAAAACTATGACATCTGCACCCAACCAATACTACATTGAGCAATCCTACCGCATGACTGCCACAGTCGCACCCTCCACACCCCGCGTCCCAGAATTGCATCCACCTAAAGTTCAAATTAAGCCTACCAGTGTCGGATAACACGGAGTGTCGGATAAGCGAAGGTCGGTTGAGCGAGACTCTACTGTAATTAGAAATCTAAGACCAATGAAGAAGTGTCATTATGTACAATAGATTCAAGAATGAGGTAGTGGAAACTGATCCAGTTAACCCTCAAATCATTTTCATTTCCCCTTGTCCAGCTCCTGCCAGATCAAGGTGGTGTTGGTACTTCACCATTCCTCTCCTTCCACCACTCCTATTCAGTAATCTTATTCCATTCCAGTCTATTTCTAATACTGTTTTTGACCATCTATCTTGCTCTGGGTATCCTCTTTCCTCTCTATTTTAGCTTCCAACACTTGTTTTGGTATATCCTTCCATGCTCTTAACATGTCCATACGATCAATTTATTCTTCTCTATCCTATCACTCAACTTTTCTACCCCTATTTCTTTTCTGGCCTCAACATTCCTTACTCTGCCTCTCCTTGAACCTACCATACTCTTCAGGAACTTCATCTCACTGGCCTGAATTTTACTCTCATCTCTTGCTGTCGGTGTATCTTCGGACCCTCTTCCGAAGCAGCCCTGACTCTGCAAATCCCAGAGCACACTGACCCGACGTATCATCTGGTGAGGGTCCCAACTCAGGTTACAAGTGAAGATCTCAACGGAATCTACAGCAGAGAAGATGGACTTAGGAACGGTGGAGATTGCAGAAGAGGCAGCCCAGTACTCAGGGAATAGTATGAGTACACTATTCATCAGCAGAGTTTGTTACCCGTGTTAGGGACAGCTGTAAGGACATCTGTTCCCCAAATAAGGGGCAGCCTGAATTATTGCTGGAAGTAGCTCTAAAATGCCTTTGCAAGTTGCAACCCCATAATAGCAAAAGCCTAAAAGTGAGTGATGGTGAATATCAATTAACCCTCAAATGATGTTCAAAACCCAAATTAACCTAACAGTACTGTGTGGTACCAGCTGGAAGAGTGCATTGAGCCTGGAGAGAGTCTAAAACCTGTAAGCCTGAGAATTTTAGGGCCTGTTCTTTTCTTGATCTATGTGAATGATCTTCCTCACAATCAAGTAGGAACTGCAGTTCTCTATGCTGATACAAACATTAAGAATCCTGATCCTATGTCTATAGAAATTTCAGCAAATGCAGTCCTGTCTAGGTTAGAATCACGGTTCAGGAAAAACGAATTAACATTGAACCTAAAAAAGACCCAATACACGGAATTCAAATACCATGATAAAACTAAGCAAAGAAACAAAAAAAACAACCTTATATATTAAATGCAAATGCGATTGAAAATACATTGACCACAAAATTTTTAGATGTCCATATAGATAAAAAATCAAGATGGGATTGTCATATTAAAAAAATAAGGAAGTCTCAGGTCTGTTTGCTTTGCCTTAAAGATTTTGTCTAATGGTTATAGTGAAGAATATTAGAATAGCATGTTTTGGAAATTTCCACTCAGTCATCTCTTATGCTATTGGTCTCTGGGGCTGCTACGAAACAAATCTTATTTTTTCGAATACAGAAACCAGCTATCAAAATTATATCAAGACATAACAGGTTAGATCATTATTTAAGAGTCTAAGGATACTGCCAGTACCAAGCATATACATCATGCAATACATTCTACATGTGAAAAAATTATTGATCTCTTCAGTAAGAATTTTGACAATCACAATTGGATGGTGTTATGCATCAATTGACCAAGCGCCAAACTGGATTTTTTTAGATTATTGCACCATCTGGTAGCTAAAGGTGTAAACTTTACATAGGTTATTGTTCAGACTTATTCTCAATATGATTTCACGGGAAATGAATTTTGACCAAACGCCAACCTCTCAATCATCAAAGTGAAGTTTTGCATCAAGTAACTAATTACCATTTCTGAGTCAGAATTACGCGTCAAATGACCACACAAGCGTGCAGTCTCTTGGTCATGTGAGGCTGAATGTAGATTCCCGTGTAGAAGATTCCCGCACAGGTTTTCTTCCCCGCGACATACGCCCAGAATCTAAAATCCTCCAATATGGAAAAATCAAATTTGGATGAAAAACCGGAAATGTTTTGTTTTGACCTTGAAAAAACACTGCCATTGCCCCGTATTCCCACAGATGTGGTTTTTTACAAGCGTCAGTTGTGGTTATATAACTTAGAGATTCATAGTGGGAAAGATAATAAAGGTCATTGTTATGTCTGGTTGGAAGGAGAAGCCGGACGAGGTGCTCAGGAGGTTGGATCCTGCTTGTACAAGCATCTCATGGAAAACTTGCACAAAGCCAAAGAAGTCCTATTGTGGTCAGATTTTTGCAGTGGTCAGAATCGTAATATAAAGATTGTTCTACTTCTGAAAACAGTTTTGGAACAACACCCTACCATTGAAAAGATTACATAAATATTTCTATTTAGAGGCCATATCTTCCTCCCTAATGACAGCGACTTTGTAGAAATAGAACGTGCTTTCAAATTTCAGCAGCACCTCCATACCGCCAAAGACTACATAAATGTAATGAAGATGAGCCGAAAGAAGAATCCGCTTGTTGTGCACAGAATGACCGGACCGGATTTTCATAGTACAGTTCATTTGGAGAAGCACATTGTAAACAGGAAGACAGGCACAAACAGTGAGAAGGTAAACTGGCTGCATGTGAGAGGACTGGAGTTGAAGAAAGATAAACCTTTCAGCAATTTCTTAAAAATGCATTTCAATGCAGAACACACTGCTGAAGTGGATAGTAAGAAATCTACAGTTGGTCGCCAGCTTCAGAATGGGAATGGATCAGCTCTACATGGTCTGCTCACTGTTATTGCCCAATGGAAAACCAGTTTCAGAAGCAAAACTGAGCGACCTGCGCTCTCTCATGAAGCTAATTCCCAATAATGTTAAGCCTTTCTATAAGGGTTTGTTTAGTGATCCTAGAATAGACTATGATATAAATGGGTTTGATTATGTAAATATGGATTTTGAACTCGAAAATTATTAAAATCCTGCATTATATTACACTTGGAGAAACTGTGTTTATGATGCCTTAATACTATGTTCTACCAGTGTAATTTCTATACTGCTGTACACTGGTGCAAAATTAATAGCAACTCTGAATTTTCTCCTCATATCAAATTACTTCATGTTTCACTGTGACAGGTCATTACAAAGTACTACAATCTATATATCATCGTTGTCAGGACAAAACCTCCTATGTGAAATATTTTAGCTTAGAACTTTGGCCCGTAAGGTTTTGTCATCTAAGGTGCAATATTGTGCGAATACTGTCAAGGCATTCTCGCTCTTCATAATGAATCTGCTGCGGGTCAGTATATCTCCAAAAATATTATCACATAGGAGGTTTTGTCCTGGCAACGACGATATTTTCTGAAAGCTTGTTTTATTGCCTCTCTAATGCAAGATAACAAATGAATTTATTGCCCTTCACATAGCAGTCTTGTGTAGCATTTCTTAATTGAAGAGATAAAACCAGAATTTTACACTTCACTAATTACTTTCTTATCTCAGCTCTAGTACTTGGTGGGATAGCCTTTTGACCTCAAAACTTCTTGACACCTCCTCGCTACCGAATCTACTAGATTTTGGAGAGTTTCAATGGGTATTCCATGATACCAGATATTAACAATAGCCTCAATCAATTGCAGTCTTGTTCAGGGCTTCCTTTCTCTTATTTTTCTTCTTCAGAATCGCCCACAAATTTTCTACTGGATTTAGGTTTGGCGAATTTCCAGGCCAAGACAGCGCAGTGACATTTTCTTGTTCACCTGAGAAGTCTGACCACTTTTGCACAATGGCAGGGTGCTGAATCATCCTGAAAAATGAATGGTTGTCCTGCAAATAAATCCCTTCCTGATGGTAACATTTTCTTCTCCAAAATTGTCCTGTACCTCTGCCCATTGATGTTGGATTCTAGGATATCAATACGCCCAACACCATTGTATGAGAAACACCCCGAGAGCATAACACTAGTTGGAAACTTCAGTTTTCAGAGTACAGGCTGGATTCAGTGCTTCACTTGTTTTCCGAAACACTCAACCCCCATCACTTCCACCAATATTGACTTTTGATTGATCACTGAAGAGAACCTTACACCACTGCTCAGCTGGCCAGTGCTGATGTTCTTTAGCCCATTGAACACGCTTCATACATTGCTATTTGGTGAGCATTGGTTTCTTTACAGGCTTTTTGGACACCAAATCAAATTTTTGCAATCTGTTCCTTACAGTTCTAGAACAAATATTAACCCCAGACGTTTCCCTCCATTTTTCACTAAGTACTTCTGAGGTAGCAAATCTATTTTCCAAACAAACGATGCAAAGCATTGTCAGACCTGGGTGTTTTCAGTTTCCTACCACATTTTCCCACTACCAGTCATAAGACCACGCGTTTCTCAAAACTTAGCCAATTGTCTCCCAAATGTACTTTTGTGCACTCCCACAATTTGAGCTATCTCAGAACTAGTTTTACCACATTCACTTAATGTCACCTTTCTTGGCGATATATCACATTTTCTACCCATTTTTTATTACAGTTTGGCACTCAAACTCTTTCAAGCAAAAAGAAACAAACTGATAAACACGAAAACTTCTATGAGGATTCAGAGGGATTATTAACAGACAAGTAGGAATGCACAACAGGAAGTAGTACCTAGCAGCTGTTTACACAACAGAGACATTTGTGGACAGTCAGTAACACTAGTAGAAGCATTTGCTGCTATCTGGCAGTTCAATACACACTAGCATGTAAAATGCAAAATTTTTGTTTTTTCCCTTCAATTAAGAAATGCTACACAGACCGCTATGTGAAGGGCAATAAATTACTTTATCTTGCATTAGAGGCAATAAAACAAGCTTTCAGAAAATATATAGATTGTATTACTTTGTAATGACCTGTCACACTGAAACATGAAATAGTTTCATATGAGGAGAAAATTCACAGACTTACTATTAATATTTCCGGCAGTGTATATTCTAAAATTCATGTTTTTTCTATGTTATGTATGCTGTTATGTATAATTTAATCCTGTACTTAAATAAGCATTACAATTAATTAATATATACCATATTTTACACTGCACTGAATTTTTAAAAGTCAAATCGATCACTAAATTACAATTTTATTTTGTTGGTCAAGTGATGCAAAACAAAAAATGAATGTAACCGCAATAAAGCATCAAGTGACCAAGCACCATTATCTCAGATTACGACAATATACTTCAAATATCCCTAAATTGAATACATTAAGCAAATTTATGTTTTTATCTTCATTTTGGTATATAATACTTCGCATTTAACAGGAAATATGAATTAATACAAAGGATTTTGAGTTTATGTCAATATCTCGAAATCTACTTTTGGCACTTGGTCAAGTGATGCATAACACCATCCAATTACCAGACGCGAACAAGAAATAATATTTTTATCGAGCATAAGAGTAAAACCATTGCCTTGAGACATGTAGACTGTTGGAATTAGATTATATAATGAGCTTCAAAATTAGATTAAAAATACTAGTCCCTCCAGTTCATTTACCACAGCTTTAAAAAATATCCTGCTGAGTACCTGCTTCTAAAGAACAGAAGAATACATGATGAAGTGCTAGTAATGATATTAAGAATGTTTAAAAGTTAATAAGTAATATCTAGTATACAGCCTTAAAAATGTTTATGTCACATTGATTATGTATGTATTGTTAACACCACACCCAGATTTTTATTTTGTTTTGTAAATTATTTTTAATATTATTTATTATTTTTAGAAACTAGGATGTGCTGTCCTAACATTGAAGTATTCAGTGTTCTTGTTTTTTTTAAATTGTTTTATTTTTACTTTTTATGGTTCATGTTTGTGGGTTACTGTAGTCACGTCCTAGTTCGTGAACCATGGGCAACGGCTGAGTGGCCTAGTAAGTGGTCCTGAGAGTCGGAATACCAGTTGCTATGGAATGGGAGTGGGCATCTGACATATTCCGAGTCCTGGCCCTCCTTGTGCTCAGGCGGCTAGGACTATACAATCCACCGGTGGTCCATAACCCGTTAGAGGAGAGATCCTCACTTGGACTACGTGCAAGTAGGGTAGCATCTTGCTTCATGAATCGACCGAGCTCAGAACATTTTAAGCAAGCCTCGGACCTATGGGAGTAACGGAGTCCCACTCCCATTTGACAAGCAAGGGACTCCTTAGAAACAACTTGGCGAACGAAATGGAATTCAATGGGGAGCTATCAATATTAATGGGGCTTATGGAAAAAAGAAAACAGAACTGGCTGAGTCAGCAAAGAGGATGCATCTGGATGTGCTAGGAGTAAGTATTATTCGGGTAAGGGGAGATAACGAGGAAGAGAGATTATAAAGTGTACTTGACGGGTGTTAGAAAGGGAAGAGCAGAGTCGGGGGTAGGGCTCTATCAGGAATACCATTGCACGGAACATAGTTTCTGTTAGGCACGTAAATGAGCGAATGTGGGTAGATTTGTCAGTTGGAGGAATTAGGACTAGAATTGTGTCCGTGTATTCACCATGTGAGGGTGCAGATGAGGATGAAGTTGACAAGTTTTATGAAGCATTGAGTGACATCATGGTCAGGGTCAACAGCAAGGATAGAAGAGTGCTAATGGGCGATTTCAATGCGAGAGTTGGAAATAGAACTGAAGGATACGAAAGGGTGATTGGTAAATGTGGGGAAGATATGGAAGCAAATGGGAATGGGAAGCGTTTGCTGGACTTGCTAGTATGGGTTTAGCTGTTACGAATACATTCTTCAAGCATAAGGCTATTCACCGCTACACATGGGAGGCTAGGGGTACCAGATCCATAATAGACTATATCTTAACAGACTTCGAATTCAGGAAATCTGTTAGGAATGTACGAGTATTCCGGGGATTTTTCGATGATACAGACCACTATCTGATCTGTAGTGAACTAAGTATCTCTAGGCCTAAGGTAGAGAAAGTGAAATCTGTCTGCAAACGAATAAGGGTAGAAAATCTCCAGGACGAGGAAATTAGACAAGTACATGGATATGATTAGTGAGAAGTTTCGAACAGTAGACAGTGAGCAGGTTCAGGATATAGAAAGTGAATGGGTGGCATACAGGGATGCTGTAGTAGAAACAGCAAGGGAATGCCTAGGAACAACTGTGTGTAAAGATGGGAAAAGGCGAACATCTTGGTGGAATGATGAAGTGAGAGCAGCCTGTAAACGTAAAAAGAAGGCTTATCAGAAATGGCTCCAAACAAGGGCCGAGGCAGACAGGGAGTTGTATGTAGAAAGAAACAGAGCGAAACAAATAGTTGTTGAATCCAAAAAGAAGTCATGGGAAGATTTTGGTAACAACCTGGAAAGGCTAGGTCAAGCAGCAGGGAAACCTTTCTGGACAGTAATAGAGAATCTTAGGAAGGGAAGGAAAAAGGAAATGAACTGTGCTTTGAGTAATTCAGGTGAACTCATAATAGATCCCAGGGAATCACTGGAGAGGTGGAGGGAATATTTTGAACATCTTCTCAATGTAAAAGGAAATCATCCTGCTGGTGTTGTGAACAGCCAAGCTCATGGGGAGGAGGAAAATATTGGTGAAATTATGCTTGAGGAAGTGGAAAGGATGGTAAATAAACTCCATTTTCATAAGGCAGCAGGAATAGATGAAATTAGACCTGAAATGGTGAAGTATAGTGGGAAGGCAGGGATGAAATGGCTTCATAGAGTAGTAAAATTAGCATGGAGTATTGGTAAGGTTCCTTCAGATTGGGCAAAAGCAGTAATTGTACCTATCTATAAGCAAGGGAACCGGAAGGATTGCAACAACTATCGAGGTATCTCATTGATTAGTATACCAGGCAAAGTATTCACTGGCATCTTGGAAGGGAGGGTGGATCAGTCATTGAGAGGAAGTTGGATGAAAACCAGTGCGGTTTCAGACCACAGAGAGGCTGTCAGGATCAGATTTTCAGTATGCACCAGGTAATTGAAAAATGCTACAAGAGGAATAGGCAGTTGTGTTTATGTTTCGTAGATCTAGAGAAGGTATATGACAGGGTACCGAGGGAAAATATGTTCGCCATACTGGGGGACTATGGAATTAAAGGCAGATTATTAAAATCAATCAAAGGCATTTATGTTGACAATTGGGCTTCAGTGAGAATTTATGGTAGAACGAGTTCTTGGTTCAGGGTACTTACAGGGGTTAGACAAGGCTGTAATCTTTCACCTTTGCTGTTTGTAGTTTACATGGATCATCTGCTGAAAGGTATAAAATGGCAGGGAGGGATTCAGTTAGGTGGAAATGTAGTAAGTAGTTTGGCCTATGCTGACGACTTGGTCTTATTTGCAGATTGTGCCAAAAGCCTACAGTAATAAATTAACTTGAAAATAGATGAAATGAGTATGGTATGAAAATTAGCCTCTCGAAGACTAAATTGATGTCAGTAGGTAAGAAATTCAACAGAACTGAATGTCAGATTGGTGATACAAAGCTAGAACAGGTCGATAATTTCAAGTATTTAGGTTGTGTGTTCTCCCAGGATGGTAATATAGTAAATGAGATTGAATCAAGGTGTCGTAAAGCTAATGCAGTGAGCTCGCAGCTGCGATCAACAGTATTCTGTAAGAAGGAAGTCAGCTCCCAGATGAAACTATCTTTACATCGGTCTGTTTTCAGACGAACTTTGCTTTACGGGAGCAAAAGCTGGGTGGACGCAGGATATCTTATTCATAAGTTAGAAGTAACAGAAATGAAAGTAGCAAGAATGATTGCTGGAACAAACAGGTGGGAACAATGGCAGGAGGGTACTCGGAATGAGGAGATAAAGGCTAATTTAAGAATGAACTCGATGGATGAAGCTGTACGCATAAACCGGCTTCGGTGGTGGTGTCATGTGAGGCGAATGGAGGAGGATAGTTTACCTAGGAGAATAATGGACTCTGCTATGGAGGGTAAGAAGTAGAGGTAGACCAAGACGACGATGGTTAGACTCGGTTTCTAACGAGTTAAAGATAAGAGTAATATATAAGTAATAATAATAATAATAATAATAATAATAATAACGTAAACGTTTCCACCTTTTCAATACTACAATATATTCACAAAATTACAAATTATACGGTACTAGTTTCGACCCATCTAGGGGTCATTATCAGCCGTATTGGAGCAAAGATCATTTGTGGCGAAATCCTAAGACAATGTTATTTTAAAGAATAACAAGTGAAATGAGATGTTATGGTAATAGTTAATAATACAAGGAATATACGTACTATTCTTTGTTAAAAACCTCTTAGTATGTATATTCCTTGTATTATTAACTATTACCATAACATCTCATTTCACTTGTTATTCTTTAAAATAACATTGTCTTAGGATTTCGCCACAAATGATCTTTGCTCCAATACGGCTGATGATGACCCCTAGATGGGTCGAAACTAGTACCGTATAATTTGTAATTTTGTGAATATATTGTAGTATTGAAAAGGTGGAAACGTTTACGTTATTATTATTATTATTATTACTTATATATTATTCTCAGTTCAATACGGACCAAAAACATGAAATTCATAACCATCAATAAAGATAAGAGGTATAGAACTAAATGAGGCCAGAACACTAGTTGCAAATCTAGGCTTGCAGACTGAACGCTGAAAGGCATAACAGTATAATGATAATGTATGTATGTTTCTTCTTTTTCAAAATGTTCATTATTGTGCATATATTATTGCTGGTATTAAGAAATCTCTCTACAATTCCTATACTGTTGGCATATTTCAAAATATGTAATTGCACAGTCTGTGGAAGTTAAATAAATGAATGAAAAAATGAGACTTACTTGAACACTCATATGAGCCAGTAGTGAGTTTTGAGCTCACTGATCCAGGCTCAAAATGACAAGACTCATCAGTCTGCTGTGGCCCAAGCTCAAATATACAGTGTCGCAAATTAAGTCTTTCACTTTGCAAACTTCCATGGGTTTTCAGGGAGGAACAGAAATAAATTTTGGTGCTGTCATCCAGTGAATTTCTCAAAGAATTCCAATTTTTCTATGATAAAAAGCTCTGTTTGCAACAGTGCACTAGCTAAACATTTTCAGCTTGGTGGTCAAAAATTTTAATCTTGTTCCAACTAGGCACAAACTCATTCCAAGTTCAGTTAGTTTAATTGGTTCAACATGCTCGAGTGAGTTTATCTGAGCAAAATGTGGTTTGGTTAGGCTCACTGGACTCGGAGCCTGTTCGAAACTGTCGCTAGAGTTCACAGCAGGATCATGAGCTTGTTTGAACATTCAAGGAGATTGTGCGAGCTGCGACCAAGCATACACTATCACCAAGCCCCATTCTAGGCTCAATGTACACCTTAACTACCAGAAAATTTCCAGTCACTTTCAATATTCAAGCTTTATATTTATATTTTAAGCTTTATACTAGGAGTTTCCTGCTGGCTCCGCCCGCAATGTGCAAAGTATGGTGTTGTTCGTTACCCTCCTCACGGATGTATTTGCAAAGTTCCGACTTAATGAAATAAAGCACATGATCTGCTGTGGTAATAGAATGTAATATGTCAACAAACACTTGAAAATACATCACACAAAGAAATTGAATTAAACGTTCCTTGGAACAACACTACACGCCGAACTGTTTAAAAGTCCTTGAAAGATCTTCGTCATGGAAACAAATGTACTCATAACTTCTCAGAATCTACCAATTTAAGTAGTTATTACCTCAAAAGAAAGCACTTTATCCACTGAGTGTTCTTAGGTCAGAACGAACTCCGTACCTCAATTAGAGCCAAAGGGACAAAAAATTGAAAAAATCAAATAATTTGAGGAAGGCGAAAGTTAAGTGATTTATAGTGCCTGATGACAAATCTGTGCATGAATACCTTTCAGTTTAAAAAAATTAAGGAAATCGACCAGATAGAATGGCCATACTGACTTTAGTTTTCATCAGTTTTTTAATATATAGATTACTGGAGCAAGTCAGCTGTATGAGACAGTATTGTTGACTGTTCTCTACAATCACCTATAATATGCTCATTACTTGCCAGCAACAGAGGTTGCCGCTTGCTTGAAACAAGTCTGCACATTATTGCTTCATTCTGCTTTAACCAAAGTAGTAGTTAATATTGTGCTTCACAAATATAACATGTGCCTGCATGTCAACAGCATCATACCACTAAGTCAATACCATGTCTATTAAATTATACTTTAAGTAGCTAATGAAGGAACTGTGATAGTATGTCCTTAAGCATTCACAAATATGGCAGCAATTCAATTTTGTCCAAGAATCTCACTCCCTGCATGATGAAGATTTAGATGACAAGAATTGGAAAAATTTTCTCTCCTGATCAACAATGGTACATGAATATACTGAACTGTGTCCAAAGACGACATGAGGATAATGACGGGGGTCTCCCTGAGTACCTGAGTGAGTGACAGCCATGAGCACGAACAGAAGTGATCAGAAAACAACCCTGCTGAGGAATTCGACGACGAGACAACTTTAATTAGTTGCTGATGAGAACTCTTGTTTCAGCTGGTGATAAGGACAATCTAGACCAACCCACACCAAAGAGAATTGGCGATGCTGTGCCAAATGTATTGGCTCAGTATTGGTCTTCAGATGCCCCTTCAGCACAAAGTATTACTTTGAAAAACAGACATTTGAAGTGAAAATAAGGTTCAGAACCAGACTTGCCAAGTACCAGTACTTTTGTCCCTCAAACACACTACTTGCAACTGTATTTGAAATGTTTATTGATGGTAAAAGTTGTTTTTCTGGTTGAAGAAACCAGAAAATATGCCATTTTCTTAACGTGTCTGATTCCCAAGCAATACCTGAATAGATTACGTAGGTGGTTTGAAAAATTCTCGGAATGTACTAGAATTAAGTATCTTACCTCGGTGGAACTGCTTTTATTTTTCAACATAGTCTCCCTGTAGACTAATGCATTTGGTCCAGCGATGTTCCAATGCCTTGATCAGATCTTGAAAATGAGATTCCTCCAGGCCTGCAAAATACCTCTCCAATTCAGCTGTCGGTTCTTCCCTTGTAGAAAATCTCCGTCCACCAAGGAAAATTTTCAGCTTGGGGAATAGATTAAATTCTGATGGTGCCAAATCACCAGGTGAATAAGGTGGATGTGGCAACAATTCTTACTCCAGTTCATGAAGTTTTGCCATGGCAATAACACTTGTGTGCAGCGGAGCGTTGTCCTGATGAAAGATGACCTTTTTCCTTGCCAAACCAGGCCTTGTTTCGCGTATCTTTTCCTGCAATTGGTCTAGGAGGTTTGCATAGTATTGCCCCCTAATTGTTTGGCCAGTACGAAGATAATCTATCAGCAGAATGCGTTTTGCATCCCAGAAAACTGAGGCCATGACCTTTCCAGCCAAACGCACTGCCGTTGCTTTCTTTGGTGGTGGTGAATCAGCATGTTTCCACTGCGTTGACTGCTGTTTTGCCTCTGGGGTATAGTAGTGGACCCAAGTTTCATCTGTAGTCATAAACCGGCACAAAAAATCTTGGTTGCACTGAAAATGGCCCAGACTTTGTTCGTACATTTCCAATCTGTTGCGTTTATTGTCCAACATCAAGAGCCGCAGCACCAATCTTGCGGATAATTTTTTCATACCCAATTCTTCGGTTAAAATATAATATACCCATTCAGAAGACATCCCTACAGCTTCAGCAATCTCCCGCACTTTCAGTCGACGATCCTCCACGACCATTTTATGCACTTTTGCGATAAATTATGGGGTCGTAACACTTTTGGGCCGTCCACTACGCGGATCATCCACGCTCAACCGACCAAATTTAAACTCTCTGGTCCACCTGGCAACAGTTGAAAATGAAGGAGCATAGTCCCCCCAGTGTGTTCTGAAAGTCTGCATGAATTTCCTTTGCTTTCATACCTTTCTTTACGAAGTATTTAATCACTGCTCGAATCTCAGTTTTTCCATTGTCACAAATCACTACGCAGGAATAACAACAAAGAGTCGTCACTACCACACTCCTGCAGCTAGAGCACTGACGCGCCACATGTTCACTCACAAAGGATGTGTGATTATTGCGCGGGAACCTTGTTCCTCTAGCACTGACATCTAGCGGCGATTCTGAGAACTTTTCAAACCGTTCTCGTAAAATTTCCCATTTTTTATTAGCAGTTTTGCTTTTATTTTGTGGTTATGAGAATGAAACTAAAGTCATGAACTTCTGCAATGCGTAGAGAACTTTGTATACAGATCATGAGGTTTATTCCCTGTGCAAACACAAATGGATGCTGTGAATAAGAGGAAGATTCATCCTCTCATTCAGAAGATACAGAGAAGTTGTAAGAAACATTTCGGGGCTGAACAGTACCCAGACTTCATTAAGAGTACAATAACATACTTAGACAACTGCAAACAATTTGCATGGAGAAAACCAATACTGTTCATATATTTAGTCTTGTCTGAACACACCTGATGGATACCCAGCAAACACTGGTGTTTACCAGGATCGAAGGCTTGTGGGGAGGGCGGGGAATTTCAGTAAAAATACATTACGGGAAAGCAACAGCTCCATTCCTAGCAATGCTTTGTAACTTACAGAACTCAAGTCTTTGCAGTTTTGCTTTCAATTTGACAATGTATTTACTAGTATTTTCCTCATAAGCCATTTGAAGACCCATCGTTATGAGGCAAACTATTGGAGAGAATAGGGTATCAAAGGCTGTCCCCACAGTTCCATGAAAAATTAAAACAGCTAGAGTGACTTCTGAAATGCAGAAAATCATAGATGAGGGAATATATTATAACCTGCTGAATGGACAACTCTCCCCACAGCTGCATCATTATGTAATGGTCTGCCCTGTTGACATTCCACAGTATTCTCAAGCACAAAAAGATCAGTGTGCCATGTCCTATGATTTTCCACAGCATACTATCGGTCAGAATATAGTAGAACCATATCTGGAGAAGGAGCAACACAGATTCCGGAAGAGCCAGCCGAAGCTCTACAGACCTGATAGTTGCTGTCAGAATGCTAACGGAGAAGCACTGGGAATATGGTAAGAACTTAGCGATGGCATTTATGGTCATCGAGAAGGCCTACAACAGTGTGCGTAAGGAGATCTGGGAACGCCTTGAATGTGTAGGTGTGCCAAAATTCCTGACAAAGTAAAAATGCTCTATCATAAATGCCTTAGCTTGTGTCCAAGTAGGGGGTGGAAGATCATATTGGTTTTCACCCAAAAGAGGAGTCCAGCAGGGAAGTGCCTTGTCACCACTCCTGTTTAGACCTGGATCAGATTGTAAAATCCATCAAAAAACACTGCAAAAAGTTCAACACTAATATTTGCAAATTTTCTGATCTGGAAAGAAAATGAAGCAGAAGTACAGCAGTAACTAAGTCTTTGGAATGGCCGGTTTAAAGAATATCTGTCTGCATAGTTTTCTTTTTCCTGCCACAGTTCCCCATTGTCTTTGGTGAAACTGATCCAATTTGTTTGTACCACTGAATAATTCTATTTATATTGCCTATACCAACATCAAATTTGATGATGCTTGTTTAAAGGGGCATAACATCAAGGTCATCAGCCCCTAATGGTACGAAATACAACAAAAAGTTAAAAATCATCCACTGACCAAAATTAAAAAAATGTCATGAGGAATGAATGGACAGACATGAACACAATAAACAAGCAAACAAAAACAGTGGATCCAACTCAAAAAAGATCATAACGTATTACTGACCAAGGGACCACTTATAAAGCACAATCCTGAATCGAGGATGCTTTATGTCTAAAATCCAGGTCTAAGGCCCCTCAGAATGGTACATGTCACGAGTAAAGTAGAACCATGGTATCTCATGTTGGGGTACTAGTCAAAAGTAGCAAAGACTCACTGTGTTCCACACAAGATGGTACTACTCACAAGTATTGAAATTCGTACAGGGAACGCAGACCTATGGCGTTTCTCACACACTGGCGCCACTCATAGCCAACGCAAACCGATGAGGTTCCTCACCTAGGTGTACTAGTCACGGGTGCCGGTATTCCCGTGGTGTTTCTCACATAGTGGGTACTAATCGCAGGCAACGCAGACCCATGGTGTCGCTCATATAGTGGTACAACTGGTACTGGAAACCCACCGGAAAACCAATTCGCTGCTTATAGGCTACTAATCACAAACCTATTTCGTACCTAATAGTGGTACTACTCGCAAGTAGTGTTCCCAGCGTGATGGTATAAATCAAAAGTAGTTTCATGGTTCTAATTCAATCATCCCTTGGTCGCCCTTTTTTAGTTGCCTCGCACGACAGGCAGGGGATACCGTGGGTGTATTATTCATCTGCGTCCCCCACCCACAGGGGGGTAAAAGGAGAGAAAAGGTGAAGAAAGAAGGGATCTGTTGAAAAATAAAGTAACGGACGAAGAAAGGCAAGGGCCACGAAGGGCGTGAAAATGAAAGACTCCCTAGGCCTCGAATGCTCTTCATACTGTTGGGGTCGGAAAAGAACAAGAGTTAACCAAGGGAGGTCGAACAGGATAGATGAAAGTGAGGAGCCTGGCACAAGTGGAAGCAATGCCAAGACTCAGGTAAGGGCCCCGTGATCGCCAATCCACACTCCCAAGTTGAGAGTCCCTTGAACAAAAGAAATGGCTTTATTTGCCACTTACATTGTCATTGTGACTAGTACATCACCCTGCTAGAAAGGAAAATGGAAGGTAGGACAAAAGACCTTGGAATGCAATTTATAGACAATATTAAATGCAAGCACACCTATTATCACTTGACAGGCAGGGGATACCGCGGGTGTATTCTACATGTGCGTCCCCCACCCGCAGGGGGTAACACCAAATTTAGTAGCTAACTCTCATGTCATAGAAGTATTTTGAGATAATGCTATAATCTCCAAATATGCTTCCTAGGAGTCTTATCTATTGAAGAAATAGGTATTACCACCACCACCACCACCACAAAAATCCTCAAACGTGACTCGCTTCGAAATAAATAAGGCTTTTATCCACAACAGTCGCCATAAAAATTTTAAAATGCTGAACAGTGCAAATGTGTAGAGGTCAGGGTAACTAAGAACAAGTCTTGTATCACACTGTCGCTCACCATTGGGAAAATGAAAAAATTCCATTGTTCCGATTAATTTGCATGGGACTGCACTGTTATCAGCAACCTCCTATACACTCCTTATAATCAAGCAGTCAACTACTAAGACTATTTATGAAGTTTTGCTCCCAGGCTGATCAAGTAGTACCGCATGGTGCCATCCTACAGTGCAACAGTGATACGAGATTCGACCTCAAGAGGACTTAACGGTTTTTATTGTTCACATTTTGTAATCTATTTTAAATGTCTTATTTTAATGATTTTTAGCTTTTGTCTCACCATTTTGTGATTTTTGTTTCTTACATGTATTTATTTAGTACTCTAGCTGATGATGTCCCCTAGGGGACGAAACATGTACTAGATTAATGTATTTAATGTGTTGAATAGGCGGACCACTAAATAGAATATTTGAGTACATATTCTTAAATATTTTTCTACTTTATTTCCTAGACAATACGGGTTTTATAATGGAGATTTCAAAGCTTGTTACTTGTAATAGAGCAGCACAAATCGAGCATGCAGCCCGTTTGAAAGAGTTTGATGTAGGGCAGTTATCAGTGATATGGGAAATTCCAAGAAAGATGAGGATTTTGCTAGGACAAGTCACTATGATATTACCTAATATCTGGAAGAACGGGAATAATTAATAATACGAAGATCCATCTCACTTAACCCTTCTATTCTGTTCTCACATGCCTGCAAGACCTGGACCATAAAGGCTTTGCACAAAAAATGCACTGATGCCTTTGAAATGTGGTGCTGCAGGGCGTAGAATGGTACGTGTACCTTGGACCGCAAGAAGAACCAGTATGTCCATTCTTTAGAAACTGAAGATTTTAAAACATCTTTCTCATACCGGTGATAGAGCAAGTTAGTTCTTTGGACATATTGTGAGACGACCGAGAAAATAAAGAGAAGTTCACTGTGGAAGGCAAGGTTGAGGGCAGTAGAACGTGGGGAAGGACTGCAATCGGATGGGACAGGCCAAGACTATCAACGGTTTATCTTTCCAATGTGCCGTGAGGAACATCTAGGATCACTTGGGATGGTGAGATGTGACCAGCAAAGACAAAGCCAGTGCAGTCACGACACTCTGAAACGAGTAAATCTATTAGTAATTATGATTTTCACCAAAACAAAACTCATGAATGAGTAGTCTCAAAAAAAAGAATTCATACATGGTATTGTAAACTCACCAGACAAAAGTCTCCCCTGGAGAAATCATCTCAACAGAACTTATTTCCTTACTGCTATAAATGTCCTGTACCATTTAAAATCAGTATAAATTTGTGTGAGTATAGTACCTGCAGGGTTTATTGTCCGAGTTTATTCTCGAGGTGTGCGATCTTTTCTTCGTTGCTGATGAGCATGCTTGGTCCATCCCTAGCTTCGCGGACGTAGATCTTTCAGTCCCTTGTCCATGTGGCAAATATTTTACCATTCTGCTTCAGTAGCCTGCACCTTCTTGCAATGTTCTCATTCCCGGGGGAAAGATGGTCATTAATGAATACTTTGCGTGATGGGCATTTCAGTCCAATATCCTGGGTGTTCACTCTTTTGTGTATTCTTGCACTCACTATTTCAATAATATATAAGTAATAATAATAATAATAATAATAACGTAAATGTTTCCACCTTTTCAATACAATATATTCACAAAATTACAAAATTATACAGTACTAGTTTCGACCCATCTAGGGGTCATCATCAGCCGTATTGGAGCAAAGATCATTTGTGGCGAAATCCTAAGACAATATTATTTTAAAGAATAACAAGTGAAATGAGATGTTATGGTAATAGTTAATAATACAAGGAATATACATACTAAGAGGTTTTTAACAAAGAATAAAGTATAAATGGGGTGTTGTAAAAATTATAATCATGGAAATCAGTAAGTTCTTGTATTGAAATGAAATATGGCTTAGGAAGAGGGCTTAAGGTGGGGCTGAAGGGTGCGGGAGAAAGTGTAATTGTCTTGGAAAAGTACCTTTGATTAAATTTAGGATTGAGTTTAGGTTGGCTGCATTATTGTTTCTGAGGAAAGTGATAAATAGATCGAAGAGTATGTTGGGTTTCTCTGAGATTTCATTGAGATTGTGACTGGCATTAAAGTATTGGTCTAGGTGTATGTAGTAATTTTCCATTATGTTCAGTAAAGGGCCCTTGTTTGCTAATACGAGGATGTCCATGTCTTGTTCAATATTGGTGAAATTATGGTTATAATCTTGCATGTGTTGGCCGATGGCTGAAAACTTGTTGTATTTTATTGCGTTAGTGTGCTCGTGGTATCTGATAATGAAGTTTCTCCCGGTTTGCCCGATGTAGGTTTTTTTACAGGTGGTACATTTGATCCTATAAACTCCTGATTTTAAAAAACTGCTGGTCTTGTTGATGTGTGAAGTATTGTATAAAACATTCATGTTCTTATTGTGGGTTTTGAAGGCTATTTTAACGCCTTGTTTCTTAAAGATGTTGGTTAACTTGTAGATATCATTGTTGAACGTGAAGGTGGAAAAGGTTAGAGGTTTGGTTATTTCTTTTTTGAGGGTAGTTTTTGGGCGATGTTTGTGTTTATTGATTATCCTTTCTATAAAATGATTGCTGAAGCCGTTGAATTTTGCGATTCCGCGGATTGTGTTGAGTTCGTTTTTTAGATCTTTATTGGACATAGGTATGCTGAAGGCTCGGTGAACTAGGCTGTTGTATGTGGCTCGTTTGTGGGACTGGGGGTGCACTGAATCTTGGCGAATGGTGGAGGCTGTTTGAGTGGGTTTTCTGAAAATTTTATAACTGAAAGAATCTGAGTTTCTAGTGATGGTTAAATCTAGAAAGTTGATTTTTTGATTTGATTCGGATTCTAGTGTGAATTTGATATGAGGATCAATATTGTTGAGTCTTAAGAGGGTGGTGGGTGCGTTAATTGATTTCTCATTCATGATTACAAAGACATCGTCGACATATCTGGCCCAAAAGAGAATGTTTTCGAATTCGTTGTCAATTTTGGTGTATTCGAGGAAGTCCAGGTATATTTCTGCTAAGATACCTGAGGCCGGTGACCCCATTGCCAAACCATTTTGTTGATATATGACATTGTCAAAAGTGAAGAAGTTATTGTCGATGATAAGTTTTAATATTGTGATAAAGTCTTGTATCTCTAGTTTGCTTAAGTGGCTGTTTTTGTTTAAATTGTTTATAATTATCGGAATTAATTTTGATACTTCCTCGAATACACCAAAATTGACAACGAATTCGAAAACATTCTCTTTTGGGCCAGATATGTCGACGATGTCTTTGTAATCATGAATGAGAAATCAATTAACGCACCCACCACCCTCTTAAGACTCAACAATATTGATCCTCATATCAAATTCACACTAGAATCCGAATCAAATCAAAAAATCAACTTTCTAGATTTAACCATCACTAGAAACTCAGATTCTTTCAGTTATAAAATTTTCAGAAAACCCACTCAAACAGCCTCCACCATTCGCCAAGATTCAGTGCACCCCCAGTCCCACAAACGAGCCACATACAACAGCCTAGTTCACCGAGCCTTCAGCATACCTATGTCCAATAAAGATCTAAAAAACGAACTCAACACAATCCGCGGAATCGCAAAATTCAACGGCTTCAGCAATCATTTTATAGAAAGGATAATCAATAAACACAAACATCGCCCAAAAACTACCCTCAAAAAAGAAATAACCAAACCTCTAACCTTTTCCACCTTCACGTTCAACAATGATATCTACAAGTTAACCAACATCTTTAAGAAACAAGGCGTTAAAATAGCCTTCAAAACCCACAATAAGAACATGAATGTTTTATACAATACTTCACACATCAACAAGACCAGCAGTTTTTTAAAATCAGGAGTTTATAGGATAAAATGTACCACCTGTAAAAAAACCTACATCGGGCAAACCGGGAGAAACTTCATTATCAGATACCACGAGCACACTAACGCAATAAAATACAACAAGTTTTCAGCCATCGGCCAACACATGCAAGATTATAACCATAATTTCACCAATATTGAACAAGACATGGACATCCTCGTATTAGCAAACAAGGGCCCTTTACTGAACATAATGGAAAATTACTACATACACCTAGACCAATACTTTAATGCCAGTCACAATCTCAATGAAATCTCAGAGAAACCCAACATACTCTTCGATCTATTTATCACTTTCCTCAGAAACAATAATGCAGCCAACCTAAACTCAATCCTAAATTTAATCAAAGGTACTTTTCCAAGACAATTACACTTTCTCCCGCACCCTTCAGCCCCACCTTAAGCCCTCTTCCTAAGCCATATTTCATTTCAATACAAGAACTTACTGATTTCCATGATTATAATTTTTACAACACCCCATTTATACTTTATTCTTTGTTAAAAACCTCTTAGTATGTATATTCCTTGTATTATTAACTATTACCATAACATCTCATTTCACTTGTTATTCTTTAAAATAATATTGTCTTAGGATTTCGCCACAAATGATCTTTGCTCCAATACGGCTGATGATGACCCCTAGATGGGTCGAAACTAGTACTGTATAATTTTGTAATTTTGTGAATATATTGTATTGAAAAGGTGGAAACATTTACGTTATTATTATTATTATTATTATTACTTATATATTATTCTCAGTTCAATACGGACCAAAAACATGAAATTCGTAACCATCAACTCACTATTTCGTCTTTCTTCCACCTGTTAGTGAATTTCACCACAATTCTTCGAACGTCCCCACCTCTTGACGGCAGATGATGAGCGACGTCAATCTCCTGAATACCCAAGTCAACCCCCAGTGCCCTGGCTGTTTGTATTACCAAGTCATACACGTTTTCTTTGGCCATTTCTGACATTCAACTGATTAACAAATTGTTCCTGCGGGTGTACTGTTTAAGGTCTTCTGACCCATCTAAAGCCTGTTTGGTATAATTGATTACACTCGCCAGAGATTTTTCTAATTCAGATGTTCTTTTCTTCAACTCACCTGTGAGAGTTTTGAACTTCTCAAACTGGTCATTTATAAATTCTGTTGCTTCCTTAATAGCACTGAGTTCGACCATGAACATTTCCACACCTTTTCCGGATCACTTCTTATCACCTCGTAAGCCTTCTTTGACATTCGTGTGCATTCCTTGTGAAAATTACGTCCACAATCCCCTTCACAATTAACGAGTTCTTCACAATTTCTCACTTTTTTACCGCATGGAGCACAAACATTACTAACCGCTGCCGCCATTTTAACAAATGGCAACGTTAAAGTTCCTTACATTTTCTCACATCTTTTTGAACACCATATCGTCCGCGAAAGTGACGAACTAGGGAACCTGTAGCTCTGAAGTTTTGGTCCAGATTTCATTATTTATAAAGACTACCTTCTGACAAAATCATACATCTGCAGCTCTTTTTGTTTGGCTAACACATAAAACCAATCATTAAATATAAAAATTCATTTGACATGAGTAATCACAACTTCTTTCAGTTCACCTAATTTGACAATTTGCACATTGTTAGTTTGCCAGAGGGGGAACAATATGTTTTCTCTTGTCTAACCGGCATGAACATCGCCATGATGAAAACTGACAAGCAGCAAAGAAAAAGCTAGCATCCCCCACCACAGTCTTATAAAAAGCAGAAAAAGCAAGATATATTTAGGTGTAGTAGGTTCTAGTCTATTCACATGAAACAGATACATCTCAAATGTTTATAAGACTTAGCTTCTATTATCGGCACACTTTTTCTGGATAGATTTACACCCTAGTGCTGAATCGGTAGACCTCGGCATTCTTCGAGATTTGTACTGGCAACCTTCGAAACACAAATTATGAATCTCCTATGCATCGCTGTGCGACATCTGGCATACACTTTACATACTAGTACTGTTGTTTACACAGCAAAAGCAAACTATAGAATTCATGTTAGGAACAAGATTCGCATCGAGAAATGTTACATAATGTTATATAATGTGTGTGCGACACAGTTGTTGGCTTAAGATAACAGTTTAGAAACATATCGATCATATCAATTCAATTCAGATTTTCATTCAGTTGGCAGCACTACCGGAACCGGGAGAGCTCCCTCCTTACTACTCACCCCAGTACATAATCTATCCAGAAAAAGTGTGCCGATAGTTTTTATTCACTTCACTCAGCGAGCTCAAATTTTGTGTCAGAAAGTGATTAACTTTTTATCTTCTGACTCATTCAGCTAAAAATAACTACCATAAATACTAGAACACACACGAACCCTCAAAGTGCCAGGTGCTCTTCTCTAATTGCATACATGCAGTACACCATTTCAGTTAGGATGGTGGACAGTTAGTTGTTTTCCTATTAATAAGCGTTTCTTGTGGTCCAAGTGCTTTTATCGCAGTTGCATGTGAATGAAAATGAACCGACAGCATATACTTTGATGCTTTGTGTGGTATAACTTGTTGGGAGGACACACTCCAATAATAAGCTAAAAATAAGTGGCCACGTATTGTGTATGAACAGTAAGCAGCAGCAAATGGCATCCAGTGACAATTCTACCTTCACCCTGATGCTGAGTATTCTACTACTAGCAGTTGCTGGCGATATCCAGGTGAACCCAGGATCTTAGCCTTAGCATCAACTACCAGAATGTCTGTAGAAGAAATCTCCGACTTTAACGGCACTCTGAATGACATGCAATACGACTGCGTATGTGTAGCAGTCCTGGCTACACTCTTCAATCTACAATAGTGAAACACTGCATGATAATTATGTTATTTTCTGCCAAGATAAGCAAAATATTACTTGCAAGAACAAGGGAGGTGGAGTTTTTAACAGCAGTGAATACTGCTTACGGTCCTGTGCAACGACCTGTGATAAACCACATCCCCTGGCCGAGCGGTGTACATTGTCTGCTGTTATCTGCCCCTGGATAAAGTGAAAATAATGCTCAGAATTCCGAGAAACCCTAGCTCGAATCAATCACGTAGCAAAACAAAATGACACGTATCGTATCCAGTGATTTCGATATAAGCCAGTTAGCCTGGGCCTCAAGATGATTTGGGATCTATTAATCCTATTCTTACCCATGTCAACGAGGAAGCCTGCTTTCTTTTAGAGATAAGCAATTTAGCCTTAACCAAAATTGAGGTTTTCCAACACAAGGAAATAACTTCCTGGACCTTGCTTTCGTGTCTGGAAAAGTCCCTAATAATACCCTACGTGAAGCAACAAAACAGTACCATCAAAACATTTTGCCCTTGAACTCTGACTTCATTTTTCCCATGTTCTCATTTACCACAGACTACAAAATCATTCGTATGGACAAGAGCAGACTTCCCTCACCTACAAAATCTCTTATCCTGCTGTCCGTGGAACTTGCTGGAATCCTGTTCATCCCTTGATGCTGCAGTTGACCTGTTTTATGATTTACTGCACAGTGCTCTTAAAGACTCTGTACCTTCCTGCATCATTAAGACTAGGAATCTTCCCTGTTGGTATGATTCTGAACTTGCAGACAAAACAGACAAAATGCAGACAGAGGAAAGATCAAGGAAACTAGCTGTGAGGTCCTCACTTCCCTCAGATTACATCGAATTCACAGTGCCAAGAAAATACAGATAAATGCAGCAGAGAAAGTACAGGGATTATGTTATGTCTGTTAAAGATATCAGACATCCACAAAGATTAGGTGACTAACCTCTATGATGATTAGTGAAGACAAGGAAATTACCTCACCGAAAGAACTTCTGGATAATTTTGGTTTCACTTTTTAAAAAATTAATTCATCTAGTGTTCCCTGTAATTATCACACCAAACAGTTCAAAGAAATTAACTTACCAGTGGCAACTTTGGCATCGGAAGTCTGCAACATC
Organism: Anabrus simplex; assembly: GCF_040414725.1. NCBI lineage: Eukaryota > Metazoa > Arthropoda > Insecta > Orthoptera > Tettigoniidae > Anabrus > Anabrus simplex. Next base: position 122,215,785 of record NC_090268.1, on the reverse strand, counting down.
TTGAATTTGATGGATACGAAGAAGTCATGTGGTCCAGATCACATTCCAGGAATTTTGTTTTGCGAGTGTGCTGAGGAGCTGGCAAACCCACTAACTACGATAATCAAATGGTCTCTTTGTACAGGTAATTTCCCATCTGAAAGGAAGAAAGGATATGTTATTCCAGTCTTCAAGAAAGATAACAGATCTTTGTTAACTATAGACCAGTAGTTCTTTCATTTCCAAAGTAGAGATTTTGGAAAGAGTTGTACAAAACATTGTACAGTGCCGTCAGTGGTTTAATTAATATTAACCACCATGGTTTTGTCCAGAAATGCTCAGAGCCACCAATCTTGCTGTGTACTCCCACTTCATATCTAGCATGCTGGACAATTGCAAGCAGCTTGATGCCCAGTACATTGACTTTGCCAAAGCTTTCTACTGTGCGGCATAATGCTCTTCTAAGTTATTAGCATACAACATTCATGGAAGTTTGCTTGAATGGTTTAAGTGCTATCTTTATGACAGGAGGTATTCAATAAAATACAAGGGTCTCATTTCTCGTTCTTATCAGCCTATGTCTGGAGTTTCACACGGTTCACTACTGGGGCCTTTGTGTTTCCTTCTATTTGTTAATGATCTGCCATCCCAAATCCATTTGAGCAACTACCTGCTCTATGTTCATGACAAAATCTACAGGGTAATTTAAAAGATTAGTGACCGAATTGTTACAGTCTGCTATAAATAATATTTGTGATTGGTGCAAAAAGTGGTATTTAACCCTAAATATTTTGAAGTGCAGTGCAATATCCTTTATGAGAAAATCAAAGTTAATGTAATCAAGTATCATAAAGGGTCAAGAAGTGAAGTGTGTTACTAAAATTAATGATCTTTGTATTCTTTTTAGTAATCAAATTTGTTTATCTTTCAATAAACATGTGTTAAATATCATTAAGAAGGTATTTAAAACATTACATTTCCTCGAAAGAAATTGCAAGAATTTTATATCTGTTGTGTCATTGAAAACCCTGTATTTCTCACTTATAGAGCCTAGAGTACTGCTCTGAAGTGTGGATACCATCACAGCAATACCTAGTTAATGCCTTAGATCAAGTACAGATCAGATTCTCAAAATGGATCAGTAAAAGTATTTGGATATCAAGCAGTCAGATTATTTAGTACAAAGATGCATACCAAGTCTCTCAGAACTAGGCGCAGGTATGTTAATGCAAGTTTCATATGCAAATGTATCGGCAGTTTCCTTGATTGTCCTATTTTACTCCAGTTGCTACTAATTCCTTCTCGTAACACCTGACAGGCTGTCACCTTTTACTTACCAAGGTGCAGAACTGAATCACAGAGGAACTCATGATTCATGCAGGCCCTAAAATGCCTGAATAAATTTAGCAGGATGGTGGATGTATTCCACTCTTCAACATCTTACGGACACCGCATAGACAGAGTTCCTTGTCCTGTTCTACACATCTGGTAACCGAAAGTTATATTTCCTTTTATCTATCGGTCATTTCAAATATATAAACACTGTTTTCGTGTTTTCTTCTTCTGTATGTGTTTTCTAAATGTGTATATATTATATATTGCTTAGTGAGTAGAGTAAGTGCTGTTAATATTGTTATTCAAATTTATTATATTATCTAATTGAGAAGTATAACTCTTAATAAATTAAAACAAATACTCTGAAAACCATATTTTACCCATTTATGTAAGTACTAAATAACTTATTTAGTGAGTATCAGACCAACATTTTGAAAAACTAACTACATTTGTTAAACAAATATTCACTAAAGAAAAGGATAGAGTTTAAAAAAATGACCAGTACCATATTAAAAAAAATAATTTCTTTAAGGTTTCAAGAATACATAATCCATTCAGTGTAAATACAGGAAGGAAAGCACAAGAAAATTAAAATAATGTGCTGTGCTGCTCACACTTCTGTCTGCCTCTAAGCACTACTCTTAGTCATCTGAGATTTTCCTTTTCCTGCCAGGCCTCATAGGTCTCCAGAAATGCAGAAGTTCACAGCAGTGAAAGGTTAAAATTCAGGATTTGAACCCACAGTATCAGGATTAGGAATGTCGCATAACCAAATTAGAAATACCCACTGCTGGGCTTAATACAGAGGGGTTTGGTTCATCACTTGACAGGATACAGTTTTAAAAAATTCTAAATTTATTCATTGAGAACTCTATACCAATTTTATCCCCACATGATGAAATTATGGAAATAAAAGATAACTGCTCCAGCAGAAAATTTGGTTTTTAACTCAGTCATCCTTAAACATTTCTGAAATATTTTGCAGCAACTGAAACTGCAGGGAGAAGTTGGAAAGAACAGCTGACTTGCTATCTGCCCTGTGTTTAAATGAGTAATTTCCAGTTAGTGATAAATGAGTTATGAAAAGCTTAAGGGGAGTATAAATGACAATTTTGTTGAAAAAAATCATTTTCTGATTTTTATGCTAAAACATTTGGAATTTGCTGATTAATTTGGTGTGATTTATTAAATTTGCTTGATGAGAAGTATATTTAATCTAATTTAATGCGCAGGGCATTTTCAGGATTTCATAAACTATTTTACAGTAAACACTTAATATCTCAAGAACCATAAGGTCTAGAAGGCTGTGGTTTCATTTCAATTCTAATGGAAACATTGCTGCATAAGTTGGTGGGGCGGGCACAATAATTGGGTTTATTGTTTACGTTGTGCTAATCTGATATTGATCTTGAGTATATTTGATCATGACAAGAGCAATGTCTGCTAGACAATGCCATAAATCAACTATCAGAATACTATGGTCAAGCGATCAGAAGCAACAAAACTAACCTAAATGATATGAAAAAGGCTGTGTGGGCAACCTTTTTCCATAAAATATCAACAGATGACTAGCCAATCCACAACATTTGTTCTGGCGAGTGGTGTAAGTACAAAATAAGCTGAAGCAGCTGGAACTTTAGATAAGTTTACCCTCGAACTCTATACCTGAGGGTGTTATGTTGGCTATAAAGCCAGTTTATAGAGATTTGGCAAATCCAGATTACTGAAGGAATGACAGGGAAAACACAAAACGTAAACGAGTCATACAACGATGTAGTGTGGACAAAAGTACCTAAAAACGTATTTGTGGGGTACCGGTACCATACATTGAAGCTTGGTGTGTATGATGCTGTCATCATATTTAATGATTGCAATACTGGTAGACTGAAAGTCTTGGAGGAGCTAAGTGTGAAGACTGGTTGGAATACACGAGCCATACTGAAGAAACTGGACAAGGAGCACGTCGACAAGGCAGAACTAGGCCTAAAAATGTCCAAGGAGGCAAGATCTTTGAAGAGGAAGAAGATACACTCGTACAATGTAGGAGATGAAGACTACACAGTCCGAGATTTTTTACCGTTTTCATTGAAAAATGAGTTACAATCTAAATTTTTAATTGCAATTTCTGAAAAACATTTTTTTTTTCAGACAAATGACCCGTTATCTTCGGATCTATAGAAGATAGACTTTTGATGTTTTCACTGTTCATGTATAATACTCTTGTAATACCACACCTCTAGAATCAGAGATAACTTGTATATTTGAAGAAAATTTCACAAACATTTGACAAAAAAGTGTTGAAAAGTATATCCCAACTTCTAAAATATGTACTGCAATGAAACTCTAGGAGTATGTACATAAAGCATGTATAAATAATATTCAAGAGTTTCATTACCTTTCATCAAGTGGTAACTGAGAAAAGTGGGTCATGAAAATAGCAAATTTAACATTAGCGAGATAGGCCATTTGTATTCCCCTTAATCTTTTGCCTTCAAAGTTGTACTCTATATGAAAGTATTGGTGAAAGGCTGATATAACTGATTAAGTGAATGCCTGCAAGGTTATATCACTAAAATATCAATGTCATAAGTAACATTTGGCACTTCTAGGATTAAAGTAATTGCAAGCTACACAGTTCAATACAAGTGGCCTCTACTAAGGTTAAGCAATTCTCCAGCTCTCAAGGAACATATATTAATTTCAAATTCAAAGCTTATTTCTTAATGGAAAGAATACACACACCCATGGGTGAATTTAATCTCCAGTTAACAGATACACACCCCATCCCCATTCTCTCATTGAAACAAGAACGAACAGGTTTCATTATGTATATTTAAAACAAACTGGAAGAACCTACCCAGGGAATTACAAGTAAAGAGCTACTTCTAAAATTTATTAAACCATTATAAATCAAAATGAAGTAACAGACCTGTTTCTGTACAGAGAATGATTTCCCATCATAATTTGTTGCAGGTAACAAGTAAACAGCGTAGAAAACTTGGGACTACGGTGATTGTGCTTGTCTAGTCTGCTGTACCGATGGAAAGTATGTTGACACTAGGGCCTCTTCTGTTCTTCAGCTGCTTGATCAACCAGAAATGGACAGAGCTGAACATTCCACCTTCAAGGCATTGTCTTCAATGTCCAGTATAACTAGAAAATACAAGAAACAGAATTTAGACAACCAGTTATACTAAAAGGTGACTGAAGAATACATGGCACGCAGCAACAAGAAACTCTTCCTAAAAGCAAATATCTGACTTCTAACAAAGTATGGGAAAAAGTTGTTCCAAAGAAAGGCTATCAAACCAGACCAGTATACTATCTGAACAGTGCAGATTCTTGATCTGCACTAGTCTCTAAAAATTCAAGGGGTCAGAACCAGTGATAGCCATCTCCAGAACTGCATTTTCTGTTTATTTAATGTATCTGCTATTTGAGCTAGGTTCCATTCAGTGCCAGAGAACCTTATCTCTAAGAGAATTCTTAATTCTTCCACGTTCCTTACTTAAAAATAAAAAATTAGAGAAACATTATCACTATTTATGCATGGCTTGAATTGTGGGTACATGGTAATGCAAATTATCTTGCACGCTTCATCACAGGGCCATCTGAAGTTCTATAGAATTTAGGAAATCCTCATTGTTATGCTATACACACACACACACACACACACACACACACACACTCAAATAGAGATGTCTGTCTGCACTCTCAGATGACCACACAGATTTGGGAAATATAAAAAAATGCTTCTTTCCATCAAAAGAGGAGGAATTCTTAAATAGTAACAAACCCATATTACCACGATAAAAAGAACATTACAGACTATAAAAATTAAAATTATAAATTGAAAGGAAAAATACAAATGTGTGGATAAAATTGACAAAGAATCTTTCAGAACCATAATGGGTTTTAGATAGTCTTGTGTTAATCTCACAAAGATCATTGGATTCAAATAACTCAGTTTCTGCAGGTACCCACCTGTTTGAGTGATTATTCGCTACATTCACGTCTTTAACTTATGAATAAGATACCCTGAGTCCACCCAGCTTTCACTCCCATAAAGCAAAGTTGGTCTGAAAGCAGATTGTACAGATAGTTTTGTTGAGACACATTTCTTTCTTACAGAATAAACTGTGAGCTTACTGAATTACCTTTGCTGCAATCTCGCTATTCTACCATCCTGGGAGAATACACATCCTAAATAGTTGAAATGATCCACCTGTTCCAGCTTTATATTTCTAACTTGACATTCAATTCTTTGGTTTATTACCTTCTGACATCACTTAAGCCTTGGAAAAACTAATTATCCTATCGTACTCATCGCACAAAGTTTTTTATTATAATCTACATATGAAGATGCTGTCATTGACTCATTAGGCAATGCCACATATTTACATTTTACAACCTTATGAAAGGTGGAGTAGATCTCTAATCACTAGATTGGGTGCCAAAAGCCTAAATTCCAAACCTCTCTGCAGTGTTCATATGGAGTATTGAAATGAAATGTCGTATGGCTTTTAGTGCCGGGATATCCCAGGACGGGTTCGGCTCGCCAGGTGCAGGTCTTTCTACTTGACTCCCGTAGGCGACCTGCGCGTCGTAATGAGGATGAAATGATGATGAAGACAACACACACACCCAGCCCCCGTGCCACTGGAATTAACCAATTAAGGTTAAAATCCCCGACCCGGCCGGGAATCGAACCCGGGACCCTCTGAACCGAAGGCCAGTACGCTGATCATTCAGCCAACGAGTCGGACTTCATATGGAGTGAGGGCATATAACTGTTGGAGATATGTCGTTCAGTTGGGAACCTTAAGCCTTGAGCAGACCTCTAGGTGCTATTTAACAGGAGTAGTCACCGAGCTTGATAGCTGCACTCGCTTAAGTGCGGCTAGTATCCAGTATTCGGGAGATAGTGGGTTCGAACCCCACTGTCAGCAGCCCTGAAGATGGTTTTCCGTAGTTTCCCATTTTCACACCAGGCAAATGCTGGGGCTGTACCTTAATTAAGGCCACGGCCGCTTCCTTCCCTGTCCTAGCCCTATCCTGTCCTATCATCACCATAAGACCTATCTGTGTCTGTGCGACAAAAGCAACTAGCAAAAAAAAAAAAAAAACCAGGAGTAGTTTATGTGCCGGGGCCAGGTTTCCTCCCTCTCCCTACTATCATATATTACGTCATTCATCTCGTGTAACTCCTTTGATGAGGTTGACATCAGGAAGGGTATCTGGTCGTAAAAACTCCCTATAAATATTCATCACTTCTTACTCAACCTAGAGAGTAGCAGTGATTGGGAATTAGAAGTGGGAGGCACACAAATTTATAGACAAAGTACCCAGGTTTGAGGGATGTAGCAGGTAGGTGTGTGTGTGTTTTTATACATCAAAAGTGGAAGGAAAAATCTACCAATTGTAAGCTTTTTTGATGCTCTGAGCAAATTTTGACAGGTAATAAAAGTTCATAGTTTACCAACTTAAGTATGGTAATAATAGTCGAGTTTTTTATTCAATACCAATTATAGTAGAACTTTCAACAAAGGAACAATAATTACACATGTATTGCAATTAAATAGAAGTACAGCATGATTATACAACTAAAATTATGTAGTATTGGACAATGCACTAACAAACTAACACTAAAGAGACTGCCAGACTGATGAATACGTGCAGCAAGCGGGTGAATCATACCTGTGAGCATCCCTTTTGCAACAATATACCCCCAATACCTTTCCTCACAACACATGCTACACACTACTGTGCTGGTCTCCACTAGTTGCTGTGGCACTGTACGAATCTGTTATGTCACGACAAATGACATTTTGTGCATATTTCTGCTAAGAATTTTGGTTAATTAAAAATGAAAGAAATTAAAGGAAATGATTAGCTGATAAGAGAACAGGCCTTATACAAATTGCTTTTTTTAATAAATCCTGTAATCCCTAGTTTCAAAAAGCTAAATTTGGGGGAAGACTGCCCCGCCCCACAAATCGCCACCACTGTCAGAGAAATGGAACAAGGGTTCGACATGCATACACGAAAGGTGAAGTAGATGTCCAAGTTTCAAGAGTCAGCAACCGTTTATCACTATCTGTTCTACTCCCTTCTATATATTGGCGGTATAAACAGTTACAATTTAAAGTCGAGAGGATGAACCAAAAACTGTGTCTGAAGACTTTCTACAGAATTAAGCAGAGACTACATGGAGTATTGTCTATCACTTGGATGCATTCCCCACGGCATCAAAATAAGGCTCCAGTAGTTTCTAGGGGATCAGCAATTAAATGAGAACAGCAGTAATGGAAAGTATTTGCTTACTGTGGAAGAAAAAAGAACTAAGACCAAAACAATGAGTGTGCACTGTTTAAACTGCATTTGCACAAAACCATTTTCTCTTCTCTGGACTGTACACATGGAAACACCAAGGTAAAGAACTAAAAGAAGTTCTCAGCTATTGATGTGTTGATATAAGAAGTTACATTGGCAAAAATGTTATGCCGTACTAAGTAGATCTTACTTGTGTAGATTTTTTTAATTAAATACTGTACCATACTTCATTTCCACTCTTGAATTTTTGTAATATGGTAATGTATGTGTGTGTGTATATATATATATAATGTATCGAGTAACCAAAATGTACGCATTTTATTTTTTATAGGTTTACTGTTTTATGTTCTAGTGGCAAAATATATTTGCTAAAATATAAAAAAAGCATTAAGAGAATCCTAAAAACTAACTACAGTAAATAAATACAAAATAAATGAAAGCAACAATGTCCATTTTAGAGTAAGATTTCACTCTAATGTAATAGTGGTCCTCGCGGGATAAATGATTCAGTAGACCAGAGATGCTCACGCTGAGAATTCCGCCCGACGAGCGCCCAGCATTGGAAGCGGGTGGGCAGGCAGGCGATGAGCGTATGCTATTAAATCACAGCGACATTCTGGTTACGTCACAGGCCATGAAGACTGGGCGAAATTCTCGCAGTCACTCTCGATCACTGTGGCAATACCGAAAGAAAGAGGGCAGAAATCCAGCTCATTTTCAATTTACGTTGTAAGAAATAATGTTCATTGCAGTTTATATATTTTGACTGGATACAATGGAGAGTTTGGCCCACAACTTCAAATATATAATGTATGTAATGAATTAAAATTTTCACCATTACATTTTAAGGGGTGGTTTAGAAACATTTCTAATGTGATTCGGAGTTAAGGTGGATAAGCTGTGGCTTGTGGTTGTTTGGGTTTAAATTATCAGATAAACTTTCCAACAATCCAATCAGGCTGACCAGGAATAAAATCAGTTAGGTTATGTATTTGAAGGGATACTGTACATCTGGTTGATAAATTGACGTTGTTGTACTTTAATCTTGGATAATAAATATCTATGTCCTCACTCGTGATGAAACTCCCTCGCCATTTAGAGGCTAGCTATTATCATCGGATGCCTGTTAAATACTATTTTCAGAAATTCAGTGAACAGGGAAACACACAATACTGTGCAAAATCAAACGGTAAACTTGTTGAATTAGGTGATTTTATTACTTTTTGGTAATGAATAATAGAAATTTTACTTCTTTTTTAAAATGGAAATACTAACATTCCCATCCAAAGAATTGTAAATTTTTGCTTGTACGCTTAAACCCTGTATCTTAATAGATTGAAACAAAAATTGTAACTTGACAAGTTTTCTTCAAATAAATAAAACTGGCTATTTATATTGAGCACAGTATAAATCAAACCCGAGTACCCTGAAAAGGTCTTTTCTTGTGATTATAGCATTTTATTTTAAATACTGTATCCCAATCAGCATTTCGCTGAGTCGTGGAGGAGAGCTTAGTTATCACAATCTAAAGTCACTTCTCCCTTCCGTGCGAAGTGTGTTCTCTCGCTTCACTGTGACGTATGCATGCTACTTAAGCTGCCCGCATTTACGTCAGGCCAGCCCCGCCGCACTGGACTAGCCTCAACAGGCGCCCAGCTGAGCACCTCTGAGGTAGACCTATCTACGCATTAGGCGCCATCTAACAGTACTGGAGTGATGCCATTTTCAGCAAAATAGCCATTTAATACATTTTCAAATTAAGCAAAAACAGTAGGCCTATTTAAAGGGTTTGTCATTTAGTAAATTTTAATTTCCTTACAAAAATAATGAGTCTAGCTCACCTGGTGGCCATGATAGTTAAGGCATTTAGTCCAAATGGTTTGCCACTGATTTGTTAGTTCCAATCCTGTAGGTCCAAAAACTTTTCACAATCAATGTTGGCCGGTAGGGTTGAAGTGGTGGTATACAATTTCTTTTCACGAGATTGCGTGCCAAAAGCCTGGACTTCAATTCCAAACCTCTCCGCAGTGGTCAGAATACAGAGCGAGGGCATACAACACTCCTGAAATTCATCCAGATGGAGACTAATGCAAGCCTTGAGCAGACATCTTGGTGCTATTCGACAGGAGTACACCAAATGCTGGTACGTGGATTCACCCTCTCCCTACTATCATACTGTGCATCACGACTATAGATGGTCGATAAGTCACAGCCTGTTACTTTGTTACCAATACTTTTGTCACCGATATATCAGATACACTGTCACGGAAGCATCTGTGACAAAATATTGTTTAAGTTGTGTAACCTACTTGTGTATCTGCTGTCGCTCAAGGTCTATATCCGTTTTTCATTTACCAGTTACCTATGGCAATATTAAAGGTGTTAAATCATACATTTTATCATAGTATATTTATGAGCACACAACAGAAAATCTACCTAGCAACTCTATACGACAATAGCTACGTAGTGCGAATCAGATCAGTCCTCAGCTGGCAAATGAAGCATGTTTGAATAAATATTTTTTTGAAAAGTACTTGTCTGATTTCCAAAATAATCACAGTGCTGAAATTGTAATTTAAGGCTATGGTGTACAAAATAGTATGGTACCATAAAAAAAAAAAGAAGGTAAGTTAGTACCATGATCTCAAAATATTATCATGACAGTACTTTAAGTCTGATTATTAGCCTTTTGGTACCATTACTGAAACTGAAAACAAAAGGTCTATCTTTAACCATTCACAAGTTATTTGAGGTGGACAACTTTTCCGAATAACCCTGTATATGGAAGGAATCTTCGTATTAAGTTCATAAATTTATTACTTTTAAACCTACGGTACATTAAGTACGGTACTGTAAATAATTGGTATCCCAGAGACATGACACGGGTAATAATCATACTCCGCTTGATGTGAAGATGGGAAACCACGGAAAACCATCTTCAGGTCTGCCAACAGTAGCGTTCAAACCCAGTATCTCCCAAATACTGGGTAGGCCCAGTAGCGGCGACTAAGGGGGGCGATGGGCAGTCGCCCTCCCCTCCCCCCCACTTTGTAGAGAAAACATTACTTTTCCATTTTAGCTGGCTGGGACTATGAATTATAGGAATTATTAAAAAAACAATTTGTGCAAATTTGTAATTATCAACAAAATTATTATTGAAAATACGCACAAAATGTTCGTCGCGGCTAACAGATTTGTATAGCACCACAGCAAGTAGTTGAGACTGCAAATGCTATGAAGAAGGGTCACAGGGATTTTTTTTTTTTTTTTTTTTGCCAGGTATGATTCACCTGGTTGCCGCGTGCAATCGCCAGTCTGGCAGAATCTAATATTGTCTGTTTCTTAGAATGTAGTCAAATACTCTTTTTTTTTAATGTTATAATCACTCCATACTTCGACGTAATTGTAACGTGTATAATATTGTTTCTTTGGTGAAAGTTTTATTGTATAGTATTTAATGAAAATCTCAAAATATTATTGCCGCACTTAAGTTAGTAAACTGTCAACCTTTACCTCTGTCGAAATTCGCTCAAAGAGCATTAAAAACTAATCATTTTGTAGCTTTTTTGTTCAGTTTTGATGTGTATAACCCTCCCCCCCCCCCCTCCGCCGCTATATTCCACAACCCGGCTAATTTCCGTTGCCTGTATATTTTTCCCCCCACCACCCTCAATTTCTAATACCCAATCGCCGCTACTGGATAGGCCTACCAGGCGCACTTAAGCAACTGCGGCAATCAAGATCGATATACCTACCGCTGGTTAATTTATTGCGCATCATGTTAACCTTTTCCCTATGCATTATTAAAACGTCAAATTATAAATGTGAATATTATTTTTCCCCCACTTCTAATGTCCCGAATCTTCCGAAAAATACTACCCGACATTATCATATCAACTAGAAGTACGGTATTTCCATACTGGCCGCCCGCGACCAACGAGTGACCGTGACTATAATCAATGCTCGCGCTTCCTGTGACTGAATCGCAGATAAAAGTCATCTTTTTGTGTCACAGATACGCCGATCACATTCTGAAATATCATCTAAGCTCATCTCTGATCACAATAAGACGTCAAGAAAGCCTTCCTGTCGAAAAAATTTCCTACTATATCTTCGTTGCTTGCTACGAAGATTATCTCGTTTCATACCAGACCCATTGTACTGTAACGTAGAACGTCGCTCGTCCCAATTTTTCTCCCAAGGGAATGTATTCTGGTATCATACAGTTCCTTTTAATGAAGTTTGAACACTGCCTGTTCGATCTGCATCTGATGACTGCTTAAGCAGTGGTTTGAATGGGGAAGAAAAAAATGAATATAACTTGCAGAACAGTGAATGCAAATACGCGTAGTACATTTCAACTATATAATTTTCCTTATCCGTGGGCTGTGAATACCCTATAACATTTACTTCACACTTCCACAGCTAAGAGAATTTGAACACACTATGGAAACTTGCGGAATGAGAGTGGTACTTCGACAGGAGGTATTTTTCTTAGCAACAGCCTCCAAATTTTAGAGTATTCGCTGATGGATTAATTACCGTTCTTGGCATATACTAGGTGCATTTTAATTCATTTACAGCACCCCGTAACAAGAGCTACAGTCTGGAGTTGCGTTTATTAAGAAGTCATTCTGTAATCTTAAGAGGAAAGTAAAGGCCCGCTCCCACCTAGTGGAACGGAATCGAATCGAACCGAACTTGTTTTTAACATGTGTTTAAATGGGAGATAGAGATGGCGATCGCCACGAGTCGAATCGAACGGAACAGGATTCTCTGCCAAGAATATTTTTCGACTAGCGGAGCGGAATCGAACAGAATTATCAAGATTCGTGCAACTTCGTAGACGGTCGGGTTGAGTCGAGATGTTTAGGACGACCGTTTGGCGGCAAGCCGGCAACGGCAAATGTGTATCAGCTTCAGCCGGAGAGTCAGCTGTTTCTTGGATACGGTCGGAAATGTTCTGTTTTGTGATCGTTTATTTAACATTAATACTAGACACGGAAAAACGTATTTAGTTCAAAAATATAATTTTCTCTACTATAAGACCCACGAGCATTACTCTAACAACGTAATAAATAATGCCTGGGAGGATATAAGCAAGGCTATGGAAAACCAAACTTATTAGAATATTCAATTTTGTGGTAGGTTACTGTAGTCTGTATACAATTTATTTCATAATTTTTGTTGACATCACAAAATCATGTTATGTCGGAGTCCACATACCGTATAGCAGTACGATAATTGACATCGCATCTCACATAGGATGTACCGTATCTTTTAAGTGTTTATTGTGAACGATTTCGTAAGTGGCATTCCCAAGGTTTCAAACTGTCGTATGTCTGCTGTGCGGTTAGGGTTGCGTAGGTGAGTTTTCATTCGGGAGATAGTGAGTTCGAAACCCACTGTCGGCAGCCCTGAAGATGGTTTTCCGTGGTTTCCTCATTTTCACACCAGGCAAATGCTGGGTCTGTACCTTAATTAAGGCCACGGTCCTAGCCCTTTCCTATCCCATCGTCGCCATAAGATCTAGCAAATTGCAATAATAATAATAATAATAATAATAATAATAATAATAATAAAAAGGAATGTTGAGGCTACCTCGATTTATGATTTCATCCTACCACGGGACTCAATCTACTGCGTTGAAATGGTTTTAAAAAATGATCACGGCCTCCCATTGCATCTGATGTAGCATTTCCTCCTGTAAAATTGAACTTTTCTGTTAAATTCTATTATCTGAAATAGTTGTTGAAATTGCAATACAGTAACTCTGAATTAGGCCTACCATCGAAACTTAGCTTCATCGCGCATTCAACATTCAAATAAGTTTGAGTACTCTTCTTTCGGCTCTCTTCTTAATTTCATTCACCCAGAAACTTCTCCGATCTCAGAATTTTCTACCTTCTCACACCTTCTGTCAGACTGTCCATTGCAAGCCAGTGAAGTTTCCCGTAGAATCCCGTTCGATTCTGTTCCGCTAGATGTGAGCGGTCGAGTGGAAATTTCGGCTGTTCGGTTCGATTCGATTCCACTAGGTGGGAGCGGGCCTTAAGCCTGAAAAGTGTTTACGCAAATTATCAAACCTCTCTTAATATATTTTGGCCTAGCATTAGGTCAGATAGCTCGGTATTTTAAGTACCGGTAAGGACCTAAAACATGTAGGATGAAAAGATACTCAGGATAAGAAATGAATGCTTTATGTTCTGGGATCTAACCATGTACAACTTCCCAATCGTGTCTAAGTAAAATGAGTTCCAAATGAAACTGTAAATGTACTGTAGGCCAAATTGTTCTAACTACAGAAAAGGTACCTAATTTAATGAAGGTATTTTGGGGCTATAGTGAAATATTTTTAGCAACCATTCGCAAAAGGAGTAATCATAAAATACTTTTTACTGTCCTACAAATGAACGCTGTTAAATCTTAATACGAAGCGGCAAATCAAAACTTAAGAAAAAGTTACGAGAATGGACAGTACCGTCCCTAATAGAAGTACGATGTTTCAACATATAATTCTACTGTAACGTGTTCCTCGCAATTTTCACAAGGGAACGTCTGGTTCCTTTTAATTAAGTTTGAATGGGGAAGAAAAAAGAGTAAAATGCATAGGTATATAACTTACCGAACAGTGTATGCAAATACACGTATTTTTCTACTCCAGATATAATTTCTGTAAATAGGCTATACCTAACATTACCTGCCTCATAGCTAAGGGAATATTTCCTTAAGTTCCAATTACGTTCCAGTTGGTACCAATTTAACACATACGTAGGCCTATTCAAATTCACCACGTTCCAGCTTTCAACCTCGTGACAGCGATAAGTTTTGTAACTAAGCATTATTTTACAACCTTCAACAGCTAACGTTAGATTATATTCAATCATCCGTAAGACTTAATACAGTATTATTCATTTATATTCATATCATAGCCTTACCTGTCTCTCCTTGTTATGAATACGCTTTGGACAGACTCTTAGCACTTGCCGAGTTAAACAGACTGCGTCGACTCCGAAGCTGCAAGTGCAAAACTGCAAACCACTTGCTGGGACATGATCAAAGAGGATGGATGTGACGTTCCTCCCAGGCCTGGCTCCAAAGAGGATGTGACGGTTGCGGCTCGTCACGGTTAAAACAGGATCGAGACGGCGGTGGCTGACCCTAACCAAATACTGCCTGCTCGATCTGCATCCAATAGCTAACCAGCCATCGGGTGCAGATCGAGCAGGCAGTGAGTGCATTGCTCATTTCCCAGCAATCAGACCCTTCGGTTGAAAACAACGAGCTAGTCCCCTTTCTAGCTCCTTGGTTGAAAACGTTCGGATAAAAACCATATTGCTTTTAGATGCAGAAATTCGCTTACCGTCAAGCCTTGTCTGAACAATGCCTTTTTTTTTAAAACTTGTGTTAAATTGTGAAAGGAAACATAGAACGAGGAGAAACTTACACTTCGAAGCCGCATACTGAACTGAGCAGTGTGGATGGATCTGTGAAATTTTCGAACTCTTTTCCACTCTACTGGATCATTTAGTGATTTCTGATGAAATCATCAAACGTGTTACGTGAATATCAATATTTCCATATCAGTAATGCAGATCTCGTTAGGAGGAATTCCTGGTAAAACATTTTTTTCCACATTTCATCAAGGCACTCGCAGATTCAGACTATGTTGCATTTAAGGATTGAAGCTCCAGGCTCTAATTGTTGAAAAACCTAGGCCTCGAAGCTCTAATAATAATTTTTGGAAAGTCCCTGCTCTTTGAGTACTGGACACTAACGGAATTAATAACAATTGGACAGACCTATTTCTATAAGGGGGAGATAAATAGTTCCTAGAAATAGAAGGACCGTTATGATATGCTTACTTATAATTATTTGATGTACCTTACACCACAGTCTATGAGTCTAATATATACAGTCGCGAAGCTCTAATGAGAGGAAGGTTCATCCACTTGACAGCTGGAGCGACACTAGCACCTCTAGCGGCGAGGTAGAGGCAACTTACTAGCAGACAACAGGGAATGAATTACCACTACAGTCTAAAATGGTCATAACTTCTCAAAATCAAATCAATATCTCTTTATTTGCAAATGAGGTGTCTACCTCAGTGGCAAATGGTACACTAAAATACATTATTGTCAAGCACTAAATATTAAATTAACAAGAGAAGAAAATTTTTCCTATAATACAATATTATACAATTTACGCTAACAATGTTTTCTATTAAACACACAGCTCATCCTTAATAAATTTATATTGTTTACAAAATTCTACTTATAATATCTCCTGTACTACTTACAAATATAGTCAACTGATATACAGTATGTGGAATTACTTCAAATGATACTATACAACTAGTATAACATTAATATTTACATTGCATTTATTTATTTCCTTTTTTTACCCGTTCTGGATCCTAAGTAGCATAACGACCTGCTGCGTCTTAACCAGAGCCCCTTTTGCCACCACTTTTCAGAGTTCCTGAAGGGCCTTCACAGCTACCGTAGCGGTCCCAGAGCCCTCGAAGTCCCCACTGTACTTCACCCCTACAGGCAGTCTCCTACTTTGACTGTCCAAACTTCTGAACCATTCATGCAAATACTGTCCTGACAAGGTTGTTGTAATCCTTATGAAATGGTGGAGGAGGTCAAACAATTTATTTCGATGAGGAGTTCGAGGATAATATCGAAATACTTATTTAATCTTAAGGAGTTATGTTTTTTTTTTACCGCGAACTATAACTTAAAATCGCTTCTAGAGGGCAACCGGTAATCCTCATATTGATGATGTACATATTTTATATATTGTATGTGTTTATATGTTCAACCATTTACTAATTATCTTATATACACAAACTATATTTTGATGTGTAAGTGCCCGCCAGTATGTAATGTCCTGTACAATTCCTATGTATGAGCCTGCAGCTCGTTAGAATTAATTGAAATAAATGAATGAATGAATGAAATAGGTATACACCATCGCAGAATTTTTTGTAGAAGTTTCTTTGCTCTGCAATTCGTACGCTTACACTTGGGGAGCGCTGGCCTTCTTAGTCCAACTTGGCAGGTTCGATGTCGGTCGGTCACGTGCTTTCTTGGCTTACGCTACCTGAACCGTCAACGATAGACCCCAAGTGTAAGCGTACGAATTGTAGAGCATAAAAACCTCTAGAAAAAGTCCGGGATGGTATATACCTATTTCGAACCGGTTGCACTCTAGAAGCGATTTGATGTTATAGTCCGCGGTAAAGAAAAATAACTCCTTAATATTAAATCAATATTTCGATATTATTCTCGAACTCCTCATCGAAATAAATTGTTTGACCTCCTCCACTATTTCATAAGGATTACAATAACCTTGTCAGGACATTATTTGCATGAATGGTTCAGAAGTTATGACCATTTCAGACTGTAGTGGTAATTCGTTCCCTGTTGTCTGTTAGCAAGTTGCCTCTACCTCGGCGCTTGGAGCGCTGTAGTCGCCTCGGATGAAAACTATCACCAGAGCTTCACGATTGTATATATTAGACTGTGTTTATACTGTATATTCCCATTTGGCTGCAATAAAATTATTATTATTAAAATAGAAGTACGGTAGCAGTTACAGACAAGAAACCACTCTATTAAAGAATTATATTTCGGACTCTGGAGTAATACTCCTTTATTTGGATCTACGGCGGAGTTACCTCGAGACTAGGGATGGGATAAACTTTTTTTTCTTGGTAGAGCAATTGAAATTCTTTGCTTGATGTTTTGTCTACTTTCTGCTATTTGTGAAATGATGGTAGCAGACTATTGAGATTGCTTAGCAATTACGGTTGTTTAATTTCCATCGTGTTTATTAAATGGTCAATGCTACTTTATCTGGAAAGATTTAGGATTTGATTCATACTAAACAAAAGCTTACTAAGTGTATCGGTACTTTTTGTGATAAAATTGGAATTATTGTATAAACTGGGTGATCCTTGCGAATGGACACTGGATTACAATGTTTGTACTACTACTACTAAACGTTTTCATTCTTCTCCTGAAGGGGGAGGCGGGCCTCCTAGACGGTGACGCTGTCTCTCAGGCCGGGAGATTTGTTATGATCAAGGAGATGTGCGGAGAAAGTGAGGGGGTGGGCAGCCGTGGCCTATACTACGAACTTTCCCGGCATTCACCTTAGTATAGGAGAATGGAAAACCACGGAAAACCATTCTCAGGATAGCCGACGGGTGGGGCCAGGCGTGAAGTCCGGCACTGTGCCCCAGACCCGTCTCCCGAATGCAGAGGCGTAGAGCCGTGGCCAACTTTCCTCTGCTTGGTTGGCCGATCAGAGTACAGAGCATATGGGACAACAACCCACTCTGCATCTACCGACCTAATGTTTGTAAAATGAGCAATTTGTAGGAAAGTTTAAAAAATGAGGTTAGGAGTAAATGTACATCTTTAGGTCCCCCCAACAACAGAGAAAAAAACAGTAAACGTTTTTTCAAATATTTGCACATACGAAAATGAAAAATACTACTGGAAATGTTGTGAAAAATGTTGCTACAAATAAAACATATGAAGAGCAAAATTTATTTTCTCCCTAAAAATACGATTAGCGTACATAGTAATATAAAATTAGGACATTTCTGACATTGTAAAACTTGGCTAGTAATTCGGAAATTTGTGAAATGAAATACCACATCATTTTGAGGTCTTTGATATACAGTAAGGAACACTACAGTACACCATGGTTTTTTTTTTAAGTTTATCCGATGTTCGCATTACGTAAATTCGTCGTTAATTTCAGTCACTAAATTATAATCACCTGCACTAGCACAAGAAAGCTCATAAAGTAGAAGAATACGTCTTGACACACTCGTGAATGTTTGAATGAGTACTTCGCCCGCGCAATTTTACGACTACGAAGAGCGCACCTAGCGGCAAAACGATGCGTTTCTCGAGCCGGAGCAGGAACCAGTTTCTCCACCAGCGAGGCCTTGCATTTCTCATAAGCAACGGGCTCATCCTTAGCAAATGAAAATTCAATTATTCTTCTTCTTCTTCTCCTTCTTGATGGTTATGGGCTACTATGATTTTGCCCAGTCCAAAATCCTAAATACGTCAAAACCCAATCTACCCAACACCTAATAACTGAGTATTTCACACACCTATGTATGTTTGAAAAAGCAATCAATACAAGTGGAACACAAGTGGAAGCAGGAGTATAATGTTATAAGAAATCGTTATGCCAGTACACATTGATCGCGTCAATCGTATCAGCAGTAGGATTATGCAACCAACAAGAAACGATGGTAGGAAAAGGATGTTTAAGACGGTCAAGACTGCGGAAAAGCGCCTGACGTGCAGACGTGGTTAAAGGACATTGAAAAAACAAGTGATCCGCATCTCCATTTCTGTCACCACACGTACAGTTTAGGTAAATTACCCAGGTGAAAACGGAATTTATATTGTGGAGTAAGAGCGATGTTCAATACCCATTACTCTGTGTTTTAGACCTATCACCGCGGAATATAAAGAGCACGTATCAACGAGCTAGATGGCAGGTACGGTATATACTGTACGCGTACTTTTTAGTGATAGATTTTTGTACTCGTTGAGGAGTAAGAACAAGACCAACTACAATTACATCAGACCCTAATGCCGAAAAAACATGGCCGACATCGGCGTGCGATATGAGAGGTTGAGGGAAAGGTTATGCATGTTTATTCCGAGTCACCTAAAGAAAATATCACAAGTCGAACGTCATGAAATGCAACTCACTAACCCAAAATATGAATAATTAAACACCATAAGTAGCGTTGTCGCGTGTTGTAAGTCTAAATTAAATTTCAGAGGGGAAAAAACGAAGGGAGAATTATTGTATCAACGTCAGGTTGAAACACAGAGTATAAAAATTTTTCACATATGAATCTCCGGTCAGCAAATACGATATATAGATGTCAACAAAGTGCATTATTAACCTTACATGAAATACTATGTAACACCACCATTAACCACAGCCCATTATGTAAAACACGCAAACAAATTTCCCCAACAAAATTTCAACCCTCCAAACTCCACCTGTATTGTTGAGTAGGTACAAGCGATATTTGTATGATAAACTTGACCGTCTAAAGCACTCGTCACCTTAAAACTCATCAGAATTGATGGCATAATTGTATTTTATATAAAAAAGAACATAATCCTCAAGTTAACTCACGGGAAATGGGGTTAGGTTTAGTTTACGCATGTTCACTGTAAAACGTTGAAAATTAATTAAGTTACATCATTCTTGCACCACCGTTTAAGATTAATTTAGTCTCTAAATCATAAATCTTGGTCATGATTTTCCGGATCTTTCTGGGACTGATTTAATTTTCTTTGTAGGGTAAATGCTAAGAAAGGCATCATTAGTTTTAACTTCGGAAGTTTGCGCGGCACTGGAATTAGATCACCACCTTCTATAGGTATATGTCTTCCCTCAGAATACATTTGATTTCGAAAAATGATAAAATCATTAATGCACACAACATTATTAGTCCTATGATTCGTTTCGAAGTTTTCCTTACGAATGCTCTTAATCCAATTTTGCCTTAATACTAGGTCTATTGGAAACGGGAACACTGAGCTCTTGCTTACATCCAGGCACACAGCACATTGAACTATAAACATATTGCATAGGTAACTAAAAATAAAGAAAGTACTTTCGGAGAAGAACACGAGAATCAAAATTAACCTAATCACCACCGATATTGTTGGAATAAATAAGCTCTTTGAGAACAAACAGCTTCTTACGGCACTGAAAGAGGATCTATAATCTTCTTAAGACAATAAATAAATATCATGTACGATTAATAATATTCAGATTTCCATAAATATTTGGTAATAACACGGCTTACACAAATCAAAACAAATGCATGCTAGCACTCCAGCTGCCGCCATTATGGACAGTTTCGATAGGTCGGTTAAGGTCTGAGCAAGGCCAACTACAATATATTATTGTAGATGGTCTTGACTAGCTGTAAATCTATCGCTAAAAAGTGCGCAGATAGTAGGAGTAGGACTAAACCACATAATTTGCATTGCTAAGAAGCCAAGGAGTAGGGGCTGTGAAGAACGTCACGTTGGTCAGACCAACGACTGCAGAATATTATTGTATTATCTACAAAGAGGATATTCTGTGCTCGTTGCAGACATAATTATGAGCAAAACACTACATTAAAAATTTTTCATGTCGTTGGCTAAACATTACGCTGTTAACGGAGCGGTACGGTAATTCATGGACCGGAGGCTCCGCGCGCTCACAATCAGAGCCTCCTGGGAACTTCCGATTGAATAATCAACAAGCACGTATCTTGAACTTGATATGGTAAAACTGAACGAGCATTATTGCATGAAATTTGTAACTTATCACTAATATTGCGTGAAGACATGCCCCTTCGTTAAGTTAATAATTTAATCATTTGGCGGCTTTACAGACAGCATTCTTATATACAAACACAGATGTGTAACGTAACGTAAACAACAGTCCTTCTTCACATGTGTTCGTTTCCATACAGATAGACGAGGACGCCAGGCGTTTTCGGGTGAAGAGAGTTTCTTTTCTTTGTTATAATTTCACTAGCCTTGGAAAATACTGTACTCTCTCCGACAGAATGTACGTTGCTGATTCGGAAGGATAAGGCTACGGCACGTAATCGGAGGCGCGGGAAGCCTTCCAATGTTCTGACGCACACTTATCCATTATTATTATTATTATTATTATTATTATTATTATTATTATTATTATTATTATTATTATTCATCTTGGGAGTGGCGACCCCATTGTAATAACAGCCTATATATGTTTCATTCATTACATCCCTGACCCGGTCAATGACTGGAAAACAGGTTGTAGGTTTTCATTATTATTATTATTATTATTATTATTATTATTATTATTATTATTATTATTCTGGTAATGCTAGTGAAATATCACTTCATTCTTCAAGTCTGTCCATCAATAATTTGTTTAAACGTGTAGATGAGGTTTTAAAAATTTTTGATATAAGTACCTACCTAATGTTGTCTTTTGACATAGTTCAAAGGGTCAGTATATACCTTTCTTTAAATGTTTGTATAAATATATTCACTATTACGTACCTTTTTAAATGGGAAATAATAATACTTATGCTCCCATAAGAAAGGGCTAATATTTCATACATTAAAAACATTTTGCATCAATTCGGACCAAGGAGTTCCTGACTCTTTGTATAAAAATGAAACATACATACAGAGGTAACATATCTGCATTATTTATTGCCCAACAAAACAACAAATGAGCCCCTTAAATCCCAAGTGGTGTAACTCACATTATTCTTGTTTTGAGATATTTAATGTTTTACTAGAGTAGTTATAAAAAATCAGCAGTCTATTTCTTTATTATTTGTTATCACGTGCAGTGGCGTATGCTGCCATCAAGGCATGGGCTATCACTAGAGTTAGGTTACCCATTTTCGATAGTTGGTTTAAGGGTTTTAAGGGTTAAGGGTTTTGAGCTGCAGCTAATAGCCATCGGAGTAGCCTGCTGTGTTAAGGATGGTTCACAAGCCCTAGCCTCTGCTACTGTGGATGGTAGCTAAAGAATCAGCCTCCTCGTGCTCTTAATTCCCCTAGCTCGGGGACTGGGTGCTTATGACGTCTTCACCATTCATTTCATCAGGTCACCATCAAGCCTTTCCAGAGGCTATGCATTATTATTATTATTATTATTATTATTATTATTATTATTATTATTATTATTATTATTATTATTATTTCTTAATCCATTTGTCCTCCAGGGTTAGTTTTTCCCTCCTACTCAGTGGGATATCCCACCTCTACACTCAAGGCCAGTATCCTGGAACGTGAGATTTTGGGTCGGGGGATACAGCTAGGAAGGAGGACCAGTACCTCGTCCAGGCGGCCTTGCCTGCTATGCTGAATAGGGACCTTGTGGGGGATGGGCAGATCGTAAGGGATAGACAAGGAAGAGGGAAGGAAGTGGCCGTGGCCTTAAGTTAGGTACCATCCCGGCATTTGCTTGGAGGAGAGTGGGAAACCACGGAAAACCATTTCGAGCATGGCTGAGGTAGGAATCGAACCCTCCTCTACTTAGTTGACCTCCCGAGGCTGAGTGGACCCCGTCCCAGCCCTCGTACCACTTTTCAAATTTCGTGACAGAGTCGGGATTTGAACCCGGGTCTCGAGGAGTGGCAGCTAAACACACTAACCACTACACCACAGAGGCGGACATTATTATTATTATTATTATTATTATTATTATTATTATTATTATTATTATTATTATTATTATTATCATCATCTCAGTTGCAAACAATAAGCATGGCCAACAATAAAGTTTGTGAAGTTCGCATGAGCCACATAACCACAAATATTTTTCATACTTATTTACGTTGAAATACCCTTTGTATGGATTCTTCTTTTTCTTTTTCTCTTTCTTTTTCTCCTCCTGTTCACACTGTAATTGAGTAAGAGTTGGAGTAGGCTTATCATTCTTAATTATCAGCAATTTATCTTCATATTTCAGTTGCGAGACTGGTTTATCCAACAGCTTACACACGGTTCAGCCATTTCACAGAAGTAACATCACAAGGTCACTGTCACGTTAAACACTATAACTTCAGATAAACTAAAATTGTTCTGAGATCAACTGAAATATACCAATAATTTCCAACTATAAGCAACCCGTAAGATGTTCTGCACATGCAAAAACAAATCATGATACAGTAGCACATGGGTGAATCCCATCAATTCGGACAATTCCGGAGAGCTTCAAGTCTTTGGGCCTTCTCTTTCCACCACTGTCTTTCTCGTTAGCGGCGGCGATTTGACAGATTGAAGCCTAGCACAGCTGAAGGTTAGTATCCCCTCGTTCCCCGCACCATTCTGACATTCGCCAGCAAGCCTCGCGCGGCGGGTCGAGGGGAGTGAGGCGAAGGCCTGGGCTGCGATGTTAGTCTCCGATGCCTTGCTCTCAGAAATACGAGCGACGTTCTTTCTCAATGCTTTCAAGTTTTGTAAATGGAAGGATGTGTCAGATGCTTACATTATAATAAGATTTATATTTCCATCGTTCTCATTTGAGGCTTGGGCTTCACTGATAGCCTTGGTAGCCCTCAGTATACGCCACTGATCACGTGTTTGTTTAGAAAGGTTTGTTTTAACTCAAATTGACAATTCTGATAAATTTTGTCCAGATATAGACCTGTAAGTTACGCCACTTGTGTTATAAACTGGTAAAGCATTTCGTTTACAATAAAAATGTGCATGGTAGTCCACAACACTTTATTTACATAATTTTTGTTAATCATTATCAATATTGTCATCTCCATTCAGGTGAAGTAGTCGATTCACGACCTAGTAAAACATGCTTGGCAGACAACGACACTTCAAGTACATAATGTTTGTTATTCATCAATACTGTCATCTCCATTCAGTGGACCAATGTCTTCAGCATCGTCAGAAGTAAGAAGACCCTCAAAGTAGTGGTGATGAAACGGTCTTCCATATCTTCTTCTCTTTTGTAACAGCTCTTGGTCCTCTGTACAGATTTCCCTGAGGTATATTAGCCAGAGAAACCAGGTGTCTTTTTTTTAGATCCTGGTTTGAAGTCCAACTTGTAAAATGCCATGTCCTCTGAAAGAGTTTCCTCAAAAAGGATTGTGAATGGTTCACTCTTTTGGTACCGAATCCACTCTATCTTTAGCCATGACACTGGATGTTTTTCAGTGTCAGTTTTCCTTTTGGTGATTGATTGCAACAAATTTTCTACAGACAAGAAGTCCTTGTTTGACATTACAGTGACATGAAAGGGATTTTTCTTCCTTGACCTGGCAATAATATTGTACCAATCATTGGGGGGCAAAAAATCTGTTGTTTCTTGCTGTAGTTTTCTATTGAGGCAAAATCACAATCATTTGGGAGATAGGAATGGTCACTTTGCATGAACTTTTGGTCTATGATGTCAATATTATTGTCTTCACTGGTAACTACTTTCATACATCACAACGTTTTGCTGCTGGCACCCTTATTTTCATGTGCTTCACAAAACATGCACCAATTTCTTGGGAACCTCGTGATCCAATCACTTCATCCCAGCAATACATGAATCCTAATTTTGATAACAACTCATGACATCCTAAATTGTAAATGTATAAATTACGTTTATAGTAAGCTACTTGACATGTCAGTTTAGGAAAGGGTAGAGACTTTCCTAAATCAAAAGAAAATATATAGTAAGAGCTATTAGAGGCTGATCTTTCGGTGTCCACTTTCATTGACTCCTGAGCTTTCTCAGCCTTGCGTAGATGTAGTTCGTGGTCCTGTTGAAGCTTTACTTTTGCTTGCTCATCAGTTGAATGCTTAAGTTTATTAGCGAAAGTATCACATTTTACACAAGTGTCCTTGTGAGGAGCATGGAAATGAAAATTGAACTTGTTAAAAGTTCTATGGTAACTGTGCTCTTCAACAGGCTCTTTCCTTGACTTTCAACATGGCTTTTTTATAAATTATAAAGCAGTCGAATATTTACATTGTCTGCTAAATATTTTTTGTTTAGGTTGTGGGCACGAGTATAGTGCGACTGATAAGAGGGGAACAATGCAATGTGATCCCGTACTATTAGAATTTTTTCTTCTGGGGTTTTGTTAGCAGGAACTTCCTTGCCTCGTTTATCTTCACCTGGAGGCTCTCCAAGTTGTACCTTCTTTATGGCTCGGGACATCCTACCATCAGAGATTTTGACAGTCTCCAGAAAATATTGTTTTACATGCTGTTGTACTTTTGCCATCAATGGTCACATGGAAAATGTTAGTAGTAGTTTTATGATTTTTACCACCGGTTGTTGGCCGATGACGTGGCAATGTTTGTTTTACTAGTCCACATAGCAATGAGCTCTGAGCAGAGAAAGACCCTATTTTCCACAAGGATTCAAATACATTTCTTCTTGAGTGCTCTGAAATTTTATAGAAACATTGGGGTTACTGAATGATTTTCCTGCAACCACTTTTCCAGTTCTTGATGTGTATGATTGTCCACAATTTCTGTTTTTCTTGCTCTGTGCTTTGCTTTTTTTCTCTTTCGATATCGCTTAAGCGAATCTGCTACTGCTTCATTTTCATTGAGTTCTGCCACATCTTCTGCCCCACTGTTATGACTGTGGTCTCCTGAAAAATAAATACAACTATAAGTAAATCTAATAAATCAAGGAAATATGTACCCATCATTATCACCTTCTAAAACAGATCTAGGCTTTGGTTTTGTATATATTTTTTGAAGATTGTTATTTTAGGTAAAGGTTGTAGGCCATAAACCTAATTTACAGCTAGTAGTTGGGCTTTCTCTGTAAATACCAGTAATAAAAATGATTGCAGTGATTTACCACATTTTATAGTATTAATAATGATAGTGTTGACACTAGCATTTTAAAACTTTATTGCCTGGATTGAAAAAAAAAAAAAAAAACAAAAAAAAAAAAACCAGTGAGCTGTAGTAGACCTATAATAAATACTACTTTACAAAATGTTAACAGGACAACTGGTATAACTCCATTTTCAGGTTATGAATTTCTAACATTCATTTTAGCCTGATATAGTGTAGAGATTTCCTGCTGTTGATATACCTAACGTGCAGTACTTTAGCTTGGTATAAGCCTTCAAAGAAAAGAAACTCGGAAATTCAGCAGTGAAGTAATAAGAAAACTTAGAAAATAAACACCACTTACCAGAACTGGATACATCTGAATGTGATGGAAAATACTCATCGCTGGATCCATTATCAGCCAAAATACCTGATTCACTGATGCTGTCTTCATCACTTGAACTCCTGGTGAATCACAATGAAGATATTTTTTTCCATTAAACAAATAAAATATTATTGGAACCGTTAGAAGACTGAACAACCACAGCAAATTCATAAAACTCAAAACAGTTGCAGAAACAGTGGTGTAACTCCCAACTACACCACTTTGGCTGTCAGCCAGTAGATGGCATCACTGACAGCAGAAAATTGCGCTGCTACCTACACGGTTGCCAGGCGAGTTAGGACTTGCACCATCTGTGCTGTTGACAGAATGCCACTTGCTGAACACGATCCTGACCATAACTAATAAACACGAAAAAGTGGAGTTACACCACTTGGGCTTTAAGGGGCTCAAATGGAGAGCCTCTACAATAAAGCAGCTTTGTTTTTCATTTTCAGTTACTGAATACAGCACACACTAGTACTGTGTAACCTGTCCCCTTGCTTTGACGCATGCCTGAATTTGTCTTGGCATTTTGTCCACTAGTTCATCAATATACTGTTGGTCCAAATTGTCGCACTCCTCCTCAATGATGATTCGGCATAGATCTCGCAGAGTGGTTGGTGGGTCATGACATCCATAAACAGCCTTCTTTAATTTATCCCAGGCATGTTCGATAAGGTTTATGTCTGGGAACATGGCGGCCACTCTAGTTGAGCAGTATCGTGATCACGAAGGAAGTTGTTAACGAGAACAGCACGATGGATGTGCGCATTATAGCCCATTAAGACAAATTCTCCTCCAAAATACTGACGATGCCGTGTCACTATGTGTCAGAGGATGTCGTCGTATCGTATAGCCATTACATTGCCCTGCATGACTAGTAGTGGCGTACAGTGGCCCCACATAATACCACCCCAAAACATTAGAGAACCTCCACCTTGCTGCATGTACTGGACAGTGTGTTTAAGATGTGAAACTTGACCGGATTGCCTCCAAATATGTTGCTGAAGATCATCAGGAGCAAGGTTTAAGCAACATTCATTTCTGAAAAGGACTTTAAGTCGATTGTGAAGAGACCATTCAGCAAAATGTTGGGCCCATCTGTCCCATGATGTCTAGGTTTGAGAGCTGGGCCTCACCATGGGCATCAAGAATGAAGTTGAGCCTCGTGTGATTTGTTTCTCACAGTTTGAGTTGAAATATGGTGAACTGTAGCTGCCCAAAAATTATTACTTAGCATGATGGCACTGCAATCCTCTGAGTTGAAATCTGAAGGTAACTGTCAACAACTGCAGCCCTTGGACAGCCTCTGTGAGGCAAGTCATCAAACAGTTCCTATGTCCCGATACTGCTTCCATGTTCGAACCACAACACTCTGATTACGGCCCACATGTCAAGCAAGTGCCCTCGTTGACCATCCTTCTTGACATAATACGATTATGCATTCATGTCCACGTGTCTACATTGAACGTTGTACCAACCTAGAAGCTCACTACACTGCTTAGAACACACCTCTGCTTCCTCACTAGTGCAAAAATTTCAACTGAAATACTGTCTTGTATTTGAGCGTGGCATTCTGCCTATCGGTTGGGGTATGTTCAGTTGTATGTATACAAACATGGGTCATCTTTCTGGTCTACACAGGACCGTCCAAGATAGCAACACAATTAAATGACACACAGGGGTGATGCAAAACTATTTTTGATGTGTGCAAGTTGTGTACACAAATAAATTAGTACGTATTATTATTCACCAAATTTATTTATCACGTTAAGTTTACTTATATCATTCTCAGAAGTCGTTTTACCTATTACTGAGTACCATGACCCCATTAACTATGCTTCTTTATCCCAGATGGTTTTCAGTTCTTCTTAAGGTCAGCCGAAGAGAGAGAAGCGCAAAAATAAGGCTCATAATGAGAACCTCAAACGCAATGACAACTCAACAATCCATATTTCTCATCAAAATGTAAAAAAAAATCATTTACTTTTCCCCAGTAAAAATGTTACCTACTTTCATTAAGAAATATTTAAAGGTGGCACATTTTTTATAGGTTAAATTCAATTGTTTTATTTTTCAAGTGCTTGATTTCCTAACAGTATTGATTTAATGGCTTAAATTAAAAAACCTGTATGTACTGTTTTAATTTGTCAAGTTCCATTTTATTTTGGGAAGGTGGGGGGTTGAACCTCCCTAACCTACCCCCTCCCCCCCCCCCCCAGTACAGCCTTGCATGAGTAAATACGCCACATGTGTGTAAAAACCACAATTTTATTTGTTTAGTCCTGCGGCAATAATACTGTGCATATTACCAACAACTTAATAAACAACAATAAAGACATTACAACATATAACTTTTTCAAACATAATGTACAATGTACTGAACAACACTTGCCTCTAACAATACTCTAGTCGAGCAGTATCGTGATCACGAAGGAAGTTGTTAACGAGAACAGCATGATGGAATTGTTTTATTTTTCAAGTGCTTGATTTCCTAACAGTATTGATTTAATGGCTTAAATTAAAAAACCTGTATGTACTGTTTTAATTTGTCAAGTTCCATTTTATTTTGGGGAGGTGGGGGGTTGAACCTCCCTAACCTACCCCCCCCCCCACCAGTACAGCCTTGCATGATTTTATCATAGTACTTATATGTAGAAGTACCTGGAAACTGGAGAACTACTCGTGACCCACGACTTGATAATTTGGTAATATAGCTTCAAAACTTTTCAGCTGATAGGTTTTTTGACAGTGGCTTTGCCCTCTCACACTTCTCAGAATGATTTGCAGCAATATTATTTACCATTGCTTTCAAGAATTTTTTTCATGAGAAGCAATGCAAGCTCATTACTGCACTTATCTCATTTCACTACCCTTTCAAATCTCTCTCCTAAAATGATCATGAGGTTTGTTAATAGGTCTCTTCGAGAGAGAAAGTGAACTGCGGCTGCCACAAAATGTGTCTGTGGATATCGCAGTCCATCCTGGTCCTGGAAGTAAATCAAGCTCCATGTAGGACTTGTTCCAGCTGGAGAAGAAATCCGTTGCAAACAGCGGTCACATGTTTTCTCTTCTGCCACGCATACAAAAAATCCTGCTACCATTGCTGTGAAAATATTTGATAGGGTGGCCGCCAATTCTGAAAATAACAAAACAGTTTAGCATTGTTGAAATTCTAACTGAAGTAGTTATTAAAAAGAATTGTTTTTCTTTTACCTTTAATAGGCGTATCCAATATTCGAATGACATGATAAGGAAACTCCGGGACGGGTGGGGCAGTGGAATCTCTGGGTGTTCCGCATTGTTTTATGAGCCTTGTTTTGGTATCTGCAGATTCTGAATCAGCTCTCAGCTCGACATTACCATGCCTTGAAGCTGCAATAATACCTGAAGTGTCCTTTCAGTTGGATACATGCAAGACATTACATCCATTGCATGATTGTACCCTCCATTTTGTCTCAAATGACTAAAGAAAAGCTTGATGTCATCACTGGTAAAATTCCTAGTCAAGACATAATGATATCCAATACAAATGAAATATCTGATGCAGACAGCCATGGACAAAGCAGCTAATTGTAGAGCCTTGTGGGTTTCTCTTGTAAATCTCTGGGCTTTTTCAGGAGTCCATTGAATATCCTCTACATAGGAAAGAAAATAACTTGTAAGCCAATCTAGTCTTTCATCATCGACTTCACAAAACACAAGTTTGTCTTCATTCCTGGAGTGGATGCCGTGCTTCACTTGCAGATGTCATGTAGGTCAAACTACTTGCACAATTTTTCCATGAAGTTGATTGTTTCACGAAAAGCACTGATCCTTGAATCTCTTAATCTCTAAACTCTTCACCCTGCAACAATTGCTTTTGGAGAAAATACAGCCTTAGCACTTGTGACATTCATCTTCTCGAGATTAGTTGGATAAACAACTTTACGAGACTGATTCCTCACTGGCTTGAGTAAGAGCGCTTCTTGTAGCCTGTACAACAATTTTCGATAGTAACTGGTGACAATGCTTCCATTGGCTTTAAGTTCTCTACGGACATGTTGTGACCGCACATTCTTGATCACATGGCTCAGACCAAAACTCAAAAAATGTGGTCTTTCCTCGTCTAATGGGTGTGGTATTTTATTAGTGGCTTTACACAGATATTCAAACATTGAAACGTTAACCTGGCAATTATCAATCAACATGCGTAAAACCCTGAACTACTCTCTTCATCGGCTCTAAAAGCATCTAGCGTCAATCATTCTAGTTGCTCCTCAGTGAGACCACAAGTGAAATAATATGACACTGTAGTCTGTAAAATGTTGAGATCCCTTTAAATAATATGCAGAGCAACTTGTTAGTCAGCTTGTCCTCAATGCTGATAGAAACCTTCTCTGTGTTACTCATCCCAAGAAATCTAAGAGTCGGTTTTATGGCCATCTTATCAGTAATAAAAGATCCTACCTTCTAACAGGCATTAATTAAAGATTTATCTTCTGCTGTCAGCCTAGATGCCTGTTCCCCCACGAGAGTGCTCAATATAGATTTTTAGTGTTTTTTGATGAGGCAGATGCAAAATTCCCATCCGCAGCAATTTTATCGCTGCTTGAAGACATCTGCCTTTCTTTTTTTCATAAGCCTGATTTATTCAATTAGGAAATTTGCTTTTATGCAACTACCCTCCGCATTGCTACGAATTTTGGCGATCTGCTTTTGTAAGCCTTGAATAATTTGCTCTCTCAGTTTGTTGATGTCTTCTTCCAGACAGGTTATTTTATTTCTTAATTTTAAAATCATGCTTCACTGTTTTGCTAAATGAATTTGAAATTTGAAACTTAATTGCTGGCAAACATTGAATATCTATACTTACACGCTCCATAAAATCAGGGCTCTCAGAAGAGTGTGAGATCAGAGCTTTATCATTTTCAATACAAATCCTGTTCCTTTTGCCTAATGGGCTTGCCGAACCTGGGTTTTCTTTGATTTGTCATCTTTTCAGTGACCTTTTTTGTTTATATGCTTCATGTTTGTGAAGTGGGAAATTTTCAAACACTGAGGGAACAACAGTAGGAAGAGGTTTTTCTGGTTGTACTGATACTATATTCGGACTCTTTAAAATGCTTGCTACACACATAAGACCTATCATTAGCCACCCATAAGGAACCCTGATTGTCCCCGAGCCAAAAAATAGCTGAAGCCCACAGTTTTCGAAGAGGCACACCAGATAGAAATTCATGAATACACCCAATCTTGACTTGCAGAATGGCACACAACATTAAACAATTTTAAGCTTGTAATCTCAATCCCACCATATACACATAAAAATGAAATGAAAATCCTCACCAGAGGCAGCTCTTTTGATTTGACTCCCATAGGCGACCTGTGCATCATGATGAGGATGAAATGATGGTGAAGACAACACATACACCCAGCCCCCATGCCAGCGGAATTAACCAATTATGGTTAAAATACCCGACCCTGCCGGGAATCGAACCTGGGACCCTTGTGACCAAAGGCCAGCTCGCTAACCATTTAGCTATTGAGCCGGACAGTGGTTGGTAGGTTACCTATATAGAACCACCTCAAAAGGTCTATAATTTGGTGGCTGAGGTGGTGGTTGTTGTTGTTGTTGTTGTTGCTGCTGTTGTTGTAATAATTGCTGTAT
This sequence comes from Anabrus simplex, assembly GCF_040414725.1. NCBI lineage: Eukaryota > Metazoa > Arthropoda > Insecta > Orthoptera > Tettigoniidae > Anabrus > Anabrus simplex. Next base: position 122,183,732 of record NC_090268.1, on the reverse strand, counting down.
AACATTGGAGCCAAGTGGTTACATAAGGAAGTTATTTATTTATTTATTTGTTCATTCATTCATTCATTCATTCATTCATTCATTCATTCATTCATTCATTCATTCATAAACTGAATTACAATGATCTATTATAAATATCTTAAGTACAATATTTACAATACCAATTATTTGCAACAATTGAACAATGAGATTCACACAGATGGGAGAGAGCAATTATTAGAAGAGTAATTGATATTTGTCATCAGGAAATCAAAAGTAAGTCACTAGAGTGCCCATGCCAAAGGCATATTTTACAGGAGAGAGTCAAGCGACCATCAGAATGAAAATTTGAAAAGTGAGCGATGAACAAACCACAAAGATCACCTGAGAAACAAATATAACACTGCCAGTAAATGTCTTGATCGTTACTTGTGCAGTTTTCTACATGTTTTCTTTATTGATATATTACTGTTAAACACCTGAATACAAGCTGTATCAGTCACCAAGAGTATTTTGTTATTGTTCTTTCAGTACTACCATTGTCCCACATCTGTAGTGTATGGGTTAGCATAAATAACTGCCATCATATGAGGACCTGGTTGGATTCCTGATACTGCTAGAAATGTAAGATTGGCAGGAGGGCTGGTATGTGATTACATACTGCTCACCTCCATTAGGGAGGTATCTGGAAAGAGCTGCATTACTTCAGGTGGAGGACACGAATGTGCGTAGTATTGGCATTGCTCTTAATTATTGGCATTTCGAAGGAAATTGAAATTTTTTGGCATATACCAAGATCAGAACTATATTATCAGTACTGAAGTAATGTAACAGTAGTGCTTATTTATGTACTGTACGTATGTATTAGAAAATGATTTAGAAAAAAATATCCTCTACAGACAAATAACCTACCCTTTTCAACTCAGCCCTTGTGTCATTCCACTGCACGACAAAGGACAGGCATAATAATGATTTCGAGCCAGCTATCATACAATTTATTCAACCCTCATACTGAACATAGGTCTACTGCGCTCAGCAGTTGGTCTGTAATGACAGACGGTCTCCCTGAACGCTTCTCGTCGTGTGTATTTCCCCTCCCCAGGTTGAAGTTACGACACCAGCGCCGACAGATAACTTGTCCTTGGCAATGAATATCACGAGGTCGAACGTTTCGTGCATTAAGAAATTTAATCACGGCCCTCACTTCACAACTGGTGGGGTTCTCAATTTGTTTAAACATTTTAAACGACAGACACAACACAGGCAATGCTAGCATCACGCAACCTCGCACAGAGTAGGCAGACAAGCCACTGACGCAGTCTGACCTTGCCCAGCGGCTAACCGAGTCGTCAGCGCTTCATGCGGCGCTAACGGGTACTACTTTCTGGATGGCCCTCGTATCTACCAATGGGGGCAACTTAAATCCCTTCAGCTCCTCCCAGGACTATGAAACTGGATATGACTGTTGAAAGTCACACTGGCTTGTGGTCAAACCATTAACAATGTCATTTTCTTTTCTTTACAGAATGTGACAATAGAAGGAATCAGATACACTTGACATCCCTAGTCAATCCAAATGAGAGCAATATCTTGGAAGAGAATATATTTATGGCATGATTTAATTATTATTTTGTGCGGCTGTTGCTAGCAGAGCCTTTGTAAGGCAAACCCTCCAGTAAGAATTGGTAGCGTCTGCTGTGCATATGAAACTACTGTACGTGTTTATGTGGTGGAGGATAGTGTTGTATGTGGTGTATGGAGTCCCCACTCTCAGTTGCCTCTTATAACCTGCTGACAAATTTGTTATATAATCACACCCTAGTTAACCTGGCAGTAGCTAGAGAAGGTGCTATTGCTATGTGTGATGATTGTGAGACTTTTGTTTGGACTTGATGGTTTTACAAACCACTAGAAAAATATACTGATAAAGCTCTCAACTACATACTTAATACAGGGCGAGTCCCACAAGAGTTACTATCCTTCCTGCATTCTGCGTGTTGGTAAACAAGAATATGGTCACCATCAGACCATTCCCGTATGCCTGTAGAAAACCCGTCAACTTTGCTGAATGGATAATCAGATTGAAAAACAGATTAAAAAAGCAATAAAACTTACCACATTTACGTTGCAGCGACACAGATAGGTCATCTTGCGACGATGGGGCAGGGAAGGGCTGGGAGTGGGAAGAAAGCATCCATGGCCTTAAATAAGGTACAGCCCCAGCATTTGCCTGGTGTGAAAATGGGAAACCATGGAAAACCATCTTCAGGGCTGCCAATAGTGGGGTTCAAACCCACTAACTCCTGAATGCAAGCTCACGGCTGCGCAACCCTAACTGCATTGACAACTCACTCTGTGATACAAGCATTGTAGCATATAATGATATTCAGGTTCACTCTCTACAATTCAACCTGGGCTTAAACTTTGCACTTCTGTGACTTTGTCAGGCATTAATTTCCGTTTTCTTGTCACCTGGAAACCTCACTTTGCTGAGCCAGTTTCCTTGAATATTTTTGGAGAGGGGGATTATTCATCTCAAAAATATCCTAAAGTCATTTAAGACAGTCTGTTTTTAATTCTTCTTTTTTTTTTTAACACTGAACCCACAGTTTATATCTTAGGACTGAGGCACTCATTTGGGACACATTCAAAATGACAAAAGATTATTCTTTAAAAGGCAGTAAGTGTTTATTCCACATACAAATCAACAATGTTTGATAACAATATAGGACGGAAATCCTGATGTAAAGTAACAATTTGGATTATTAAAGACTCAATAAGGCTTATACTACAAAACAGGAGCAGATACATAGTTAGTGCATATATTAGAAATCTCCATTATTATATTACAAAACGTATAGCATAAATCATAAATTGTTTCTAATCCAAGGTGATCTTGTAAGGCTTTCTGTACAAACAAACAAACAAAAAAAAAACAAAAAAATAGAAGTTCATCTTTGAATAATGATCAAGGAAAATTTACATTAATTACCAAACTACGTTGCTATTTAAAATTAATACATTTCGTAAGTGACATTCTTTTATCAGCATTAAAAGCTGAAGGATAAACAGGCTTGAGTAAAGTACAACATACTTAATGATGGCTAGGGCCTATGGAGTACATCAAGCTCTCTACAATAAAAATAAAAAATGATGTTATGAAAAGAGAAATAAATCATAATTTAGAGTTTCTCACAATCAAGCACGTTTAGAAACAAAACTAGGTTTGGGTCAGAAAAGAAAGAAAGAAAGAAAGACAGCACATATCAAGCATATTATTTCTTGAAATTTTTCTCACCAAAATATAAATGCTTCTAAAAAGACTGTAGGCATTTGGAAGGAAAACAATAGTTTCATGTACAGTATTTGAAGGAACACTTCAAGGTGTTAACAAATTGCAAAATACTTGTATCGTTGTTAACCTGGTGAGGGAATATCAAGGCAATGGCAGCAAGCAGAAGGTGCCTAGTAGAAAGTAAGTTTGTAGTACTGGCCACCTTTTGTAGTCCTGGCTCTTACTGGAGAAGTACAGAGGACTAACGCCTAATCCAGTTGTACACTATATATCTAGTTGTTGTGTTCAGCAGTTGTTTGCCAACTAAATAACTTACAAGTTCCCAGTCATTCAATTTGTTGTCATTGCACCTTAAAAAACAGCAATGTGAAATATTTCAGCTTAGTGCATTGTCCAGAAAGGTTCTGTCAGCTAAGGTTCAATATTGTGCGAGTTATATCAGAGAATTCTCAATCTTAACAATATAATGTGCTCTGACAATATCATCACATAACTGTTTCTGCAGGTGCAACGACAATGTGCAAAATCCAAAATTAAGAGAGTCACCTCTGGATTAGAATTGCTGCAGAGTCAGAATTGTTGATAATATAAATAATAATCGCATGGCCTCACCTATCATGTGTACAGGCATTTTAATTTGAGTCATCCTGCCTGCCTGCATGACAATTTTGATGTTCTGGTTTCTTCTATCAGATGGCAGAGTAAACCAAATTTGTCTCGGGCAATCCATAGCCAAGTTTTAAATTCATTTTGTTGGGTAAATGCCAACAAGTGGGTCACCAGAGATCTTTTACATGTACACAGCCTATGACATGGAGTGTTGAGGGCTTTTTTTCCGCCCTTCAGAAATCTGACTAACACTGCCACGTTTGAACCCGCTATCTTGGGATCCAGAGACTGACCTCTGATCCTCAAAAGCTAGAATTATTGATAGTTACAGTTCTCAGACTTCGCCCAAAGAGGTTTCAACTTGGGAGCGTGAGTCGGCGACCACAGGACTCTTAGCTGAGTCTGGCATTGCTTCCACTTACTTGTACCAGGCTCCTCACTTTCATCTATCCTATCCCATCTCCCTCGGTCAACTCTTGTTCTTTTCTGACCCTGATGGTATTTGGTTGTGAGGCCTAGGGAGTCTTTCATTTTCATGCCTTTCGTAGCCCTTGTCTTTCTTTGGCTGATACCCTCATTTTTTTGAAGTGTTGGATCCCTTCCATTTTTCTCTCTCTCATTAGTGTTATACAGAGGATGGTTGCTGAGTTGTACTTCCTCTTAAAACAATAATCACCTTGTTGCTTATTGTTTAAAGGGCCCACCACCACCATTCTCAGACTTCTTCCTTAGCACATACAAGACAGTTTAAATTGTAATGAAACAACGATGAATGTTGGGATGGTTACCACGTTACTACAAAACCTGAGCTGAATCTTATTAACTTACTGATAATGAGACTTGTGAGTTGAATTTATGAAATACAATACAAAGTTACAAATACGGAACTGTGCACAGACCATAAATTCAGAATTACATATTTATGACCAATTTTCATATTCTACCAGTCATGCGAAATATTAAGTGAAGCCGGTGATTTTTAAAAATCTAAATACAGATTGGCCTCAATCTTCAAATACTTCTTATGATGATGATGATGCTTGTTGTTTTAAGGGGCCTAACATCGAAGGTCATCGGCCCTACAAAAAATACTTCTTAATAATATAAAACAGATTTATTCTAATTTGTGAACATCTGTGAACCTGCACTTGATCAACACCTTCTTCAGACTTATGAAAGATCTGGTCCTATGCTTCAATAGTCCAACTCGTTGGCTGAATGCTCAGCGTACTGGCCTTCGGTTCAGAGGGCCCGGGTTTGATTCCCAGCCGGGTCGGTGATTTTAACCTTCATTGGTTAATTCCAATGGCCTGGGAGATGGGTGTTTTTGCTGTCCCCAAAATCCCTGCAACTCACACACCATACATCACACTAACCTCCACCACAATAACACGCAGTTCCCTACACATGGCAGATGCCGCCCACCCTCATCAGAGTTTGCCTTACAAAGGCGGCACTCGGCTAGAAATAGCCACATTCAATTATTATTATTATTATTATTATTATTATTATTATTATTATTATTATTATTATTATTATTATTATTATTATTATGCTTCAATAGACTCAGACACATTCTATTGTAATGGAAAATCATTACACTTCTGTCTGGCTCCATGGCTAAATGGTTAGCTTGCTGGCCTTTGGTCACAGGGGTCCCGGGTTCAATTCCCGGCAGGGTCGGGAATTTTAACCATCATTGGTTAATTTCGCTGGCACGGGGGCTGGGTGCATGTGTTGTCTTCGTCATCATTTCATCCTCATCACGACACGCAGGTCGCCTACGGGCGTGAAATCAAAAAGACCTGCACCTGGCAAGCCGAACATGTCCTCGGACACTCCCGGCACTAAAAGCCATACGCCATTTAATTACACTGCTGTACACCATTCAAATTCTCAAACTGAGTGAGCTGGCCTTGTCGTTAAAGGCGCGCAGCTGTGAGCTTGCATTTGGGATATATTGGGTTTGAACCCCACTGTTGGCAGCTTTGAAGATGGTTTTCCTGGTTTCCCATTTTCACACCAGGCAAATGCTAGGACTGTACCTTAATTAAGGCCATGGCCACTCAATCCAAGTCCTTTCCTATCTCACTGATGCTGTAAGACCTATCTATGTCAGTGCAACATAAAGCCAATTGTAAAAAAAAAGACAATCATTCTCAATCAATGAAAGTTTGTGGATCTGCTATGTAAGAGAAATGCACTATATGGTGCCAGAATTTTAACAAAACTACAGGGAAAGTATTCAAAATTACAGACTAGTATATATAACCTAACAATGCAGTGCCATGCTAGGTGAAGCATGCAGCCTCTGCATTATGCTACTATCTCTCGGAGGGATTGTCAACTAAGTCAAACTTCTTTTACATAGGAACAGTGTATTGTTTCATATTTCTTTTAGTGTATATATTGACTCTCTCTATCAATCTTTACCTTTCCTTTGAATAAGCAGAAATGTATCAATTTTAGCACTGTGACAACAACCATGGCAGTAATTGGACAAGCACAGATATCTGATGACAGTATTTTTTTTGGCTCTTGGTCAACAGTTACAATGATTTGGGTAGTATTGATTTTGACTCTTATGATAGTTTGTTAATTTAATTAATAAAGGGATGTTGCTGTAGCAGAAATTAATGCAGAAAGTGAAAGTGACAGCAAAGTAAGTGATGTTGAACCACATGCTTGTGCATTTCAGTGGAAAGGTATGTCTACTCATGTAGGTGGTGGTAGTGGTGGTGGTGATTATTGTTTAAAGAGAAAGTACAACTAGGCAACCATCCTTTACATAACACTAATCAGTGAGAAAAAATGAAAAGGACCCACACTGCAAGAGACCATCCTCATTTTTCCGTACTGAAAGTCTATTAAAAATGAAACAATAAAACTTTTGTATCCACCTATTCAATACATTAAAAACAATTATAAAATTAGGATCTCATCCTTCGAAAAATGAAGGTATTGGCCAAAGAAAGACAAGGGCCATAAAGGGCGTGAAAATGAAAGACTCCCTAGTCCTCAAGTGCTCTAATACCATCAGGGTCGGAGAAGAACAAGAGTTGACCAAGGGAGTTCGGATAGGATAGATGAAAGTGAGGAGCCTGGCACAAGCAAGTCGATGCAATGCCAGGACTCGGCTGAGGGCCCCATGGTCGCCAACTCACGCTCCCAAGTTCAGAGCCCCTGGCCCCACTTTTAGTCGCCTCTTACAACAGGCAGGGGATACCGTGGGTGTTATTCCACTTCCCCCACCCACAGGGGGATCTTCTCATGTACTCCAGAGGGAAGTATTCATAGCGTAGATTAGAAAGACGGTGTTATATTGTTCCATCCAGATCAGGATATCTCAGCATGTTGTTAACTTGAGAAGGAGCATGTTTATTTGTGTACATTTTGTACATTATCTGCATTTTAATACTGTATTATGTAAATAATCTTCCAGCATATCTACCTATATATAAAAGTGAAACTATGTTTATCTGTGTGTCTGTCTCGAATAGACTCAAAAACTACTGGTAGATGCTCTTATTACTTCTGAGAGGGTTTTTTTTTTTGCTAGGGGCTTTACGTTGCACCGACACAGATAGGTTTTATGGCGACGATGGGATAGGAAAGGCCTAGGAGTTGGAAGGAAGCGGCCGTGACCTTAATTAAGGTACAACCCCAGCATTTGCCTGGTGTGAAAATGGGAAACCACGGAAAACAATCTTCAGGGCTGCCGATAGCGGGATTCGAACCTACTATCTCCCGGATGCAAGCTCACAGCCACGCGCCTCTACGCGCACGGCCAACTTGCCCGGTCTGAGAGGGTTTAGGAAGTGGTTTGAATGAAATCTGATAGTTTTTTTTAAGAGGAGTAATTTTATGTAATTAATTTAATCACAAAGCCGCACCAAGATTTAGATCGACCTTGATGGACAGATTATCGCTAGGCGAGAACGACTTACTCTGTATCATGATAGTCCGATATCAAATGCTGTATATAGGAGGATGGGGAAATGCCGCCATGTTTTATGAATTACCTTTCTGCTAGGAGGTTCATGACCATGGCGATATATCGGAGGTTCATGCAACTAGGCAATTCATTGCCTGTTATTTGGAAATAGCAATCCAACATGCCATAATCAAGATGTACTTTCATGTAAGTAAGCAACTCAATCAAATCAATCAATTTTTTCAAGCAATCAATCATCAATGTTCTTCATTTACGACTGTCGCCAGTGTTGCCAGGTCTTCTGAAATTTCAGGAAATGTCCTGATATTTTTGCCACACACCAGAAAACCCGAAAAACAAAAAATCTCCTGAAATTTCTTCTAATCCAAATTTAAGGAAAATGAATAATAATGATTAATGGTGCATAATATATTTGTGCCGAATAACTCTTTCCTCATCTCACTGCATGATGTTTTACTGATAACATCACTCATTAGGTACTTCTCTGCATTTATTTTAGGCTCGAATTATGTAATCTCTCCCCTCTTACTGATCTCAAAACTCACGCTTGACTGCATCATTCGAAGGGAAATCACTGATCCGCATACAGAATACAAAATCTGCCTGCTACAACTTCAAAATTGGTACACAATTTCTATGTCTGATGAATAACTACATCTACAGGAAGATTGGGGAGAAAGAAGAATAAGAATAATAATAATAAGAAGAATAGAGTGGCCAGAGAGTATGGGTGAGTGAAATTGTATGTTTTTCTCATAATAACTTTAAATGACTATTGCACTTTTCAATTCAGTTATATTATAACATTTCAGTGTTCAAGAAACTACCAAAATTTTTACGTACAATCTACTGATTTTTTTATTTGTAGACCTGGCAACACTGGCTGTCACCCAGGTGGCAGATTCCCTATCGACTGTTTACCTAGTTTTTTCTTAATCATTTTCAAAGAACTTGGAGATTTATCAAACATTTCCTTGATAATTTATTCCGATCCCTTACTCCTCGTCCTATAAATTAATATTTGCCCCAATTTGTCCCCTTAAATTCCAACTTTATCTTCATACTAGGATCTTTCCTACTTTCAAAAGCTTCACTTAAGCTTATTTGCCTACTTATGTCTTTCCACACCAACTCTCCACTGACAGCTCGAAACATATCATATAAAATTAACAATGTAAGGTTTACGGTCCACCCAATCAATACACATAAACCATAAACCTTACATTGTTCTTAATTTTAACTGTATGAATATGGATCTACATGATGAAGTTAGTAAATTGTACTACATACCATATAGTTGTTGTTTGTTGCTAGTTGCTTTACGTCACACCGACTCACATAGGTCTTACGGCGACGATGGGACAGGAAAGGTTAGGAATGGGAAGGAAGTGGAAGCAGCTGTGGCCTTAATTAAGGTACAGCCCTAGTATTTGCCTGGTGTGAAAATGGGAAACCATGGAAAACCATCTTCAGGGATGCTGACAGTGGGGTTCGAACCCACTATCTCCCGGATGTGAGCTCACAGCTGCACGCTCCTAACCGCACGGCCAACTTGCCCGGCGTATCATATAGTTAAGCATCACTTCTTCTTATTCCAAAGTCTTCCCAGCCCAAAGTTTGCAACATTTTTGTAACTCTACTCTTTTGTCGGAAATCACCCAGAACAAACCGTGCTGCTTTCCTTTGAATTTTTTCCAGTTCTTGTATCAAGCAGTCCTGGTGAGGGTCCCATACGCTGAAGCCATACTCTATCTGCAGTCTTACCAGAGACATATGCCCCTCTCCTTTACATCTTTTTTTTTTTTGCAAGCTGCTTTACGTCACACTGACACAGATGGGTCTTATAGCGACGATGGGATAGGAAAGGGCGAGGAGTGGGAAGGAAGCATCTGTGGCCTTAATTAAGGCACAACCCCAGCATTTTCCTGGTGTGAAAATGGGAAACCACAGAAAACCATCTTCAGGGCTCCCGATAGTGGGGTTCGAACCCACTATCTCCCGAATACTGGATGCTTGCCGCACTTAAGCGACTGCAGCTATCGAGCTCGGTCCTTTACATCCTTACTGCAGCTCCTAAACACTCTCATAACCATGTGAAGAGATCTGTAATCTTTCTTAACAAGCTCGTTAATACGATTACCCCAATTAAAACCATTCCTTATATCAACGTCTAGGTACTTACACTGTTCCCCATGAGGTACTATCACCCCATCAATACAAATAATTAAAACTGAGAGGACCTTTTCCTCTTGGTGAAACTTACAACTTGACTTTTCATCCCATTTGAATTCATACCATTGTCTGCTGTCTACTCTATACAGTATAACATCATCTGCAAATACAGTAGCCTTATCTGTGATTCCAGTTCTTTACTCATATCATTTAGACATATGAAAACATAAAGGTCCAAGGAGTATCATGCGAGCCTTTCTTGTGAATTGTTATGCAGCCTGAATTCATCCAAGTATGTGGTCACATGTTCGTGTCCAATATTCTTTGACAAATTCCGAGTACAATTTCTGTTGCTGTATCGTCAAAACTCGAGATCATTTCCGTAAAAATATTACCTTCTCCTCTAGCCTTGAAAGCCTTGAAGACCATCTTAGAAATAAGTTTTCATAAGTTTCTGATAAAAATTGTACTCTTCATAAAATGCATTGTTTTGATTAGCTATACAGACATTTGTAGCAGAATAAAGTTACAGTTACTGAAATAAAACTAAAGCGATGAACATTTTGTCTTTTGTTTGAATTGCAATAATTACAGAAACAATAATGAAAATCTACAAATACACCTAATGGAGATTTCCAAATTATGCTATATCAATAAAAGAAGATCAGAAGTAAAGGTTCAGAGCCTTATCAATGGAGTTAGTTTCCATCATTATTTTCCTTCCTATTTATCAAACAACAAAAACAACAAATTTCATAAATCAAAACTAATAACCAGCAGAATTTATGACAGTTTAACACTAATATTTGTACACATTATCAAATTCAACAACCAAGGACTTATAAGAAAACTACATAACATGAACATTTACAGTAGTTTTAAAAATAACATTCATAATGCAGTCTATGAAAATGAACATCATTATTGTGAAAATCTAAATACAATAAGGTAAAGGCAAAACATGGAAAAGGTACATCAAGACAGAGAGTTCATTTCGTGGTCTGTGAAATGAATTATTCTGGTGAATAACAATTGTACATCATACATGGATCAACATAAGCATTAGTGCTCAACATATTACAGATACTTTTTCTGTGTTGAAGTTTCAAAACATTACCAAGTTACAGAAGAGAAATTACAAAACAGAATTACTTACCAAGGCAAGGAGTAGGTAAATCAGGGCAACCAGACCCCATGTACTTTCTATATGTATAGATTCTAATAACATTCTTTATAGTACAGAACAGGTGGGCAAGGGCATTTAAAAAATATATATATAAAAATGACAGCATATTAAAGGCAAATTCCTCGACTGATATGCTCAGTAGAGGAATTTAAATACGCCAATATTTTGCATTTAGTTTCTTCTACTACTTCCTACCAAATGTCTCTTCTGAATCACCATTTTTCAACCTCATGAGTAGTAAGGAAAAAAAAAAAAAAAATCATATGGTCTCAGCCACAGAGTTATAGATCTTTTGCCTGCCAATTTCAACATTGCAATTGTGCTTCTGTCTAGCTATGAAAGTTGTATTCTAGTGGATGGTTCCTATGGCTGTGTTTGTTTAAATTTATTGCATGACATAGAGTGCACCACCAGAGATCTTTAATAAGCCAACGACAACATGGAGTGCCAAGATTTTTGACTGCCCTTCAAAAATCATTCAGCTCAGTGGGGATCTAACCCATAAACTTGGGATCATGAGTCAAGATATTATACCGATGATCCACCAAGGCAGGTATGGCAAAGAGTGTTTATATTTAATTCATGGCATTCTTTAGCTTCCCCTCATTCCATGTTGTTACAGTCCTCACATCTTAACAGTTTAACAACATTCCTCATTGGTTCATATTCTTCAATCCTTTTCTATCCATTTTCTTAAATGGTAATTTTCTTTGCTTACAACCAAATCACTTTTTTAACTGCAGCTAATTTTAATTTCAATATATCTTATACTCAATATAAATAGATCTAGGTATGTTCAACCCTTGTCCATTTTTTCTTAGGGGTTGGGTATGTAGTGAGATGAATCTTTGTAGCTAGTTTTCTCACAATGGATGCCCTTCCTGACGTCAACCTATATCAGAGTAGTTTTTTCTTCTTCTTTATTTTTTACAATTTGTTGTCCGTCGCACCGACACAGATAGGTCTTATGGCAACATGGGATAGGAAAGTGCTAGGAATGGAAAGGAAGCGGCTGTAGCCTTAATTAAAGTATATTTGCCTGGTGTGAAAATGAGAAACCACAGAAAACTATCTTCAGGGCTGCCGACAGTGAGGCTTAAACCCACTATCTCCCGGATGCAAGCTCACAGCTGCACAACGCTAACCATGCAGCCAACCCTTTTTTTTTTTTTTTTTTCCAAGGCCTGCACTTGGCTAGAATTTGTTTGGTATCAGAGGAGTTAATGAGATGAAATGAATGACATGATATTGTATGAAAGTAGAAAGGAAGAGGGTGAAACTCGGTGCTGGCACACAGCCTACTTCTGTCGAATAGCACCAAAGGGTCTGCTCAAGATTAAGCATTTCCACCCGATGGACGAATCACCATGAATGGCATCATATGCCCTCACTCCATGTGAACAATGCGGAGATGTTCGGAACTGAATCCAGGCTTTTGGTATGCAGTCAAGTGATAAGAAATTATATACTACCAAGTCTCCTACCTTGCCAGCCAACATTCTGATGGTGAATTTTTTTCGACCAACGGTACTCGAGTCGGATAACCACGGTGTCAGATCATATAGACTTGGCCACCAGGCGGGCTCCTTAATACTGTATAAGTAGATACTATCTTCATATATGTTCCTCAGTTGCATTAGGAGCAGCTATTGATAGTTGCATTATGCTGAATACTTAATCACATTTAGAAGCATAAAAATACTTTTTCATGATATTATCATTATCATTATTATTCCATGCAGTTAGAGTCGTGCAGCTGTGAACTTGCATTTAGGAGATAGTGGGTTTGAATCCCACCGTTGGCAGTCCTGAAGATTTTTTCCATGGTTTCCCATTTTCACACCAGGCACCTTAATTAAGGCCACGGCTGCTCCCTTCCGAATGCTATCCCTTTCCCATCTTTCTGCCGCAGAAAACCTTTGATGTGTTAGTACGACATTAAACAATTAGCAAAAAATAAATACAAATGTTATTATATATGTGTTTAGCCCTTTAAGGAGCATGTGAACCATTATATAGCATTGATTTTATTCATCTTGACTTACTTGTTGTTCTTATTTTCCCAAAACTTCCTCATCCTGTTGTCCTTCTTGTGTGCATGCGCTCTTTAGTTTCAAGTTTCTTGCAGTTGTATTCTTGGGTGTAAACTTATGGCTATTAATCTTTTGTCTGTATATAGTCCTTGTTATTGTCAGTGGGTCAATACTGACTTCTATGAGATCTTTGTGTGCGTCTACAAGCCAGCGTACCTTGGTTTGTCATGTTCCATTGATAATGAAGAAGATTTTCCTGGTCAATCGTGAGTCATCCATTCGTGCTAAATGTCCATATAATTTCAAATGTCTTTTGTGTGCGACTGAAGTTTTTTGCGAGTTGCTTTACATTGCACCAACACAGATAGGTCTTATGGTGACGATGGGACAGGAAGGGGCTAGAAGCGGGAAGGAAGCGGCTGTGGCCTTATTTCAGGTACAGCCCCAGCATTTGCCTGGTGTGAAAATGGGAAACCAAGGAAATCCATCTTCAGGGCTGCCGACAGTGGGGCTCGAACCCACTATCTCCCGAATACTGGATACTGGCCGCACTTAAGCGACTGCAGCTATCAAGCTCATTTGCGACTGAAGTGAATTGCTCAGTAGATGAATAGAGTTCTTCCAAGATTTTACACATCCAGATACGATCTTGAAACTTAGATCTGAATATTTTCCTCCATATATGCTGTTCCATTTCACAATATCCTTGGCGTTGATGGTTAGTGATGATGTTTCGATTGTGTAGTGCCTCTGGGAGGACAACAGTGTGGTAATGTCAAAATTTGGCTTTGGTAGAAAGTGATTTTTTTAATTGAATTTCCAGGTGATATTATAGGCTTTATGTAGTTTATCTGCATGGTTTTTATTGTCTACTCTTTCATTGCTAGAGCTCCCGATGATTTCATCTAAGTACTTAAACTGTTTAACTTGTGTGATGTTGCCATATTTTGTTACAAGTGATGCTAGGTTTGGGCTTGTTGGAGTCCATGTACTGTGTTTTTTCGTACGATATATGGAGGCAAATTATGATGGCAATCTTGTGAATCTTCTTGATGGTGTGTCTGGCTTCCTCAGGTGTCCAGGTAATTATTTCCAGGTCATCAGCAAAGGCAAGACATTTTATGTTGATCTGTTAACTTTTGTTCCCATATTTATTCCTGATACTTCTTTGTCCCATGTTTAGTGACCTTATCTAGAACTAGGCTGAACAGGAGTGAGTACAACCCATCAGCATGTCTAATGCCTGTTCTAACTTCAAAAGGGTCGGAGATTTCACCCATGAATTTCACTTTAGATCCCTAGAGATCATCATCATCATCATCATCATCATCATCAAGCCTCAAAAATGCTCTCACAAAAAGCGTGAAATATTGGCTAAATGAAATACTAAACTTTTAGTACAATGCATATAAACTATCTTGAAATTCGCATCAAGTAAGAATACATTTTCTTTGATACCTTATTCCTGAAGAACACATAAGAGGAGCTGCAATGGTGGTTGGATAAAGGAACATGGAAAGATACCCTTAAAATTTTGACTTGGCTGGAACTGGAAACTGATGATGCTATTCCATAGTATCCTTACTTCAGTAAATCAATATTTTATTTTCTCTTCTTCAAAAGCTTGGTAATGTTGTTCAATATCTATCTGAAGTGTGTATGAACATATTTAATACCCATATAAAAATCTCACTTCATTTGCATTAGTAAGATCCTCAGTTAGCTTTGTGTAAAAGTTTTCTCAGGTGCTGACAGATAAATGCTTAATTTGTGACAAAATACTGACAATGACTCATTTGAGTCCTTCCAGCTACAGCAAGATGTGATTGATAATGATAGAGCCAGAGTAGAGTGCAGTACCATTTCTATTTGCTAGTCTCAAGATTCTCTCTTTTCCATTTACAGTACAATTTCTTTATTATACTGGCATAAAGCTTGCGGACCAAGATATTAATGCTCCTATAACTTGAATATCAATCACTCCATTCTTTCCCCAGGTTTCATATGAGGGGTTGCTCATCAATAGTATCTATTAGAAATTATAATGACCTATGCCTTGCTACAGATGTTAGTTCTCCAGGCTGCTGTGGAAAATAAATTCTAGGTATAGTATTAAGCCAGAATCTGTACTGAGTGGCTGCTCTACTAATGATAAACATTTTGGACAGCTCCACCACAGTGAGTGTGGCATATCCTCCTTAAAATTCAAGCTAAAATTGGAACTACTCTTTTTTCATACTTAAGTATGTCAAAAATTCAAACACATTTTGACATACTGGAAGATACAAACAGTGATAAGAATGTTTGTCACAAGAATAAATCACACCACTAAGCTCACAACTGTTTCTAGTTTGGCTCAATATGCATACTATGTATGTGAGTCATTCAAAAACTTAAGATACAGCTTTGGACCGGCCTCAATCCTAGCTGGAAGAACTATCATTTTTTAAAATAATTTCCTGCCGCCTCCCCCCTCCCCCCCCCACACACATGATCAGTTTGAGAGAGAAAAAATCTTAGACAATGTCTGATATCAATCAACATAAGCAGATCACCAAACATAACAAACAACATCCATGCTGACCAAGACCTTAAATTAGAAATGGTATTTTTATAATTAACAGTAGTGATATATTTGAATCTTGATCACTGTTCATGATTGCTTAGTGTGAATTTGAATGAGACAGTCTGCACAATTTATTTTAAAAATTATATGGCATGATACTGCAAGCATATTTCCTTGCTGGTTTTCAAGTAATTTTATTTGAGTCACCTTCTTGTTCCCCTTCAAAAAATGTGATTATGTTTCTCCATAGTCCTTTCCAAGTTTATGAACCACGAATGACAGCTGAGAGTCTCGATACCAGTCACGATGGAACAGAAACCTTTGGTGCACAATTTATTTTTATTTATTTTCTGTAGACATTATTTGTACATCTTTATATGTAACTTTGCTTCTGACATGATATAAATAAATAAGCTGAGAGTCTGGATACCAGTCACCATGGAAAAGAAACTGCTTTAGTATTTCTGATGACCAGTCTTGACGTCTTGATTTTTTGACCCTTGTTAAATTCCTTATATTCTTTTACCTCGATCGTTCCTTCCCCTTATCTGAACTTCATTAATTCCTAATTAATTCCACATCCTGCCTGCAGTCTCTACTGTCTTATTTTCATTAGCCTCAATAGTATTAATGGTAACCCATAAAATGTCAGTTCAGCTTGTATCCGGGAGATAGTGAGTTCGAGTCCCACTATCGGCAGCCCTGAAGATGGTTTTCCGTGGTTTCCCATTTTTACACCAGGCAAATGCTGGGGCTGTATCTTAATTAAGGCCATGGCCACTTCCTTCCAACTCCTACGCATTTCCTATCCCATCACAGCCATAAGACCTATCTGTGTCGGTGTGACGTGAAGCCACTAGAAAAAAAAAGTCAGTTCATTTGTCGAGTTGTTTCCGAGATGTTGCTTGTCTGTCAGATGAAAGCGAGATTCTTTATCCCTGATAGGTCTTAAGTTTGCTGGAAATAATTATAGCTAGCCTTCTGTTAAGTCAGATGGTGGCCTTACACTTACACGGAAACCTTCCCAATCGACATCCCAGATATTACGATGAGCCTCAGTAGATAAGAAGTACAGTGTATTCATATGCTCTATGCAAAATTATAACCGTGTATGATAAATTATCTCAGAACACCAACTTGATCACAATATGTTAAGGATGTAAAATAACAACATTATTGTTTTGAATATGTGTGGCCTTAAAAAGCAATACTTTTGAAATTAACAACATACAATGTTATATTACACGATAATGTCCCACTTTCACCAAAGTCCAACTCTGCAACATCAATAATCTGAATTCAGTTATTAGGTATGAACACACCAATCAATCCTCCCAGGTAACATTACATTCAAGCATTAAGATACTGCATTTAGAAAATGATAGTTTGGTGAATCCAGGACTACAGATACAGTTGTCCTCACAGTGATGAACTTCTTCAGTAAAAGCAAAAGAAACAGGGTTAAGAAACCAGTCAGGTTGGACTGGACTAAGTTTTTATAATCCTTTAACTTTACTTTATTAATGTCTTTAAATTATTAAATTCAGCAAGGTTAACTATAAAAACATTTCCAGCAAACTTTCCAATACCTTACTCTTCATCCTATAAATGAGTATTTGCCCCAAATTGTCCTCTTGAATTCCAACTTTATCTTCATATTATGATCTCTCCTATATTTGAAAGCTCTGCTCAAGCTTATATCACTCCACACCATCTCTCTCGAAACATACAGCATGATGGGACCTCCTGTTGTACGTGGAATTTGAACCGCAGGGAAATGGCTTTTCGATTAAAAAATTTTGCTTGATTTGGTTGGAATAAGAACTGCAACCATCATGATGAGAAGCAGTAACAATGCCACTTGGCTGTTATACCTATCAAGTTCAATAGATTGGTACTGTACCTCAGAATAAGAGGTGCAACCAACTGATTAGAACGGCCAAATATTTCAAGCAGAAAATGCCTATGAGTGCAGTATGTTTTCATTTCTATTGATACACATCAATAATGAACCATTCTTTCCTGGCTGTATAAATCAAGACACTTCCACATTTTCTTGAGGTTGATACAATAAGTGAACTTTAGCTCAGTTTTACAGCCTGATGCCATTGCTGATGACAACTCCACGTAGAGGGATGTATTCAGCAATGGTCAGATAATGGCAACATGAAGATGTTTGGGTGTAGACAAAGAGGTGTGTATTATGACAAACACACATGCCTATCCTATGCTAGAGGAATTCAACAGAAATGGCTAAAATCCCTGGCCCAGTTGGGAACTGAATCTGAGACCTTCTGAACAGAAGGTTACTATGCTAATAATTTACCCAAGGAGATGAACAAATCAATAAAGAACAATATTTTTAAAAATTTTCATGTACAAGTATGAAAAATGAAAATCCTCAGCCTGTTTCCAGTCATTTAACTGGGTCAGGAATGGAATGAATTAAGTCCCCATCTAGCGGCGAGGATGGGAACTGTGCCAGCTGCTGTCACACTTCCCTGGGGAAATGATTAATGACTGACAGGTGAAATGAAATGATAATGGAGAGTGTTGCTGCAATGAAAGATGACAGGGATAACAGGAGTACCCAGAGAAAACCTATCCCACCTCCACTTTGTCCAGCACAAATCTCACATGGAGTGACCAGGATTTGAACGAAGGAACCCAGTGGTGAGAAGCCGGAGAGCTGCCGTCTGAGCCACAGAGGCTCTCGTGTACAAGTATAACCAAGAAAAAATCCTGTTAATCAGCATTTGGTCTGAGTTGATACATAAAACTGAATTAATGTTTATTGTACGATTATAAATGTTCAAATAAGGAAGCTAACAAGAGTTAAATATATGGGGCTACTTAACGTATGGAAAGGATCGACTTATCATGTAAACACATATAGGTAAAGCACATATAATAGGAAGGAAACAATCACATAAATCCAGAATTTTCAAGTGAAGCTTGTGTAATTGATTCCAATCAAGTATACTAAGCAGCAGTCAAGATCAATAGAAAAGTTTGGCCTTGCTACACAGGGAGTAGGGGTTTAAATATGCAACATAAAATTGGAAGTAGATCACGGCTCTACAATGATGGATTATGGCTTTACCATTATGGATAAATAAAAAACTGAGAGATGACCCAAAAGAATAAAGAGAAAAAGAAAAGAAACTTATCAATATGAACTGACAATATGATGCTTAAAGAGCTGAGCTCATATCTGTAATAATGAGGCAAGCAGGCTAGCTGGAAAATTTGTTGTCACAAAAGTCAGTCAAACAATGGAATGCACCATGAAGAAAAATATAAACAAATCATATATCGTTTGGATAACATTACTTTACAATTAACACAATGCGGACCGGTCCCGAGAAAACTCGTGTTTGCCTAGCCGAGCGTTGCGGACAGGTCCCGGGTTATCTCGTGTTAGCAGCAGACCCAGCAGACTGAACTTTAGTGCTATCTTTTGAGATATACTGGAACTATTTGTAGGTCAAGGGTGATTGAAACTCTGTTATGTATGGTTTTACACAATCGATAGTTGTATTTCTTTTCGAGTATTCTTCATATATATGTTTACTAAGTTTGAAGAGCCATGCAAGATGGGATCGCACGTATTTAGACAAAGATGAAATTATTCGCGAATTATGTGCTGATACAGGCTCCGAATATCCAAGTGATGCTGAATATTTAGAGTTCGACAATGAAATATCTTCTAACAGAAATGTTTCAAGTGATGAGGAGGATATACCACTATCTTCAAGGTGTGGAACTAACATAGCGCAGAACGAGTCTGACAATTGTGTTACGGGTGTAAATATTCTAAATACTGTAAATAATGTAGTTTTTTCTGACAACTGGGTTATGGACAACAGCGAACCTAGGATAGAGGATTTTGAAGGTGCTCCTGATATAAAGGTATGGCCTAATGAATCTGGAAACATAGCACAAGTAGCAGGACTTATGTTTGGTGAGGAATTTTTTCAGTATGTAGCTGAGCAGAGAAATTTATACTAAGAGCAGAATTCACATTCTCATAATGTATCCCCCAAAACACTAAAGTAGACTAATGTCACTGGCAGGGAAATTAAAAAAATATTGCTCTGTGTATACTGATGGGGCAGGTGAAGAAATTATGTCTGAAAGATTACTGGCCAACCGATCCCCTAATAAAAAAACCCATATTCCCGAAAACTATGAGCCGAAATAGATTTCAAGAAATACTCTGCATTTCAACAACTATTCAGGAAGGCCACTTTAAAAATACACAGTAGTCCTTCAAAAGCTAGTGAAGTTCTGACAGTTTATTTGAATGCATGCACTCCAGCTTAGAGGAAGTTAGAAAGTGGCCAGAAACAGGGCTGTGCATGGGGTGAAGGGCACCCGGTCCGCAATGTGTTAAAAAAAATATTCACAGGATATGCTGATGTACTTGATCCATTTCATGGGCTTGGGACATTGTGATGATGATGATGATGATGATGACGACGACGATGATGTATGGTATTACTTGTATGGTGCAGTCCTTGTAAGGCAGACTCTTTGTCAAGGGTGGGTGGCTTCTGCTGTGTATACATACTGCATATTTGTGGGGGGTTGATGTTGCTCACGTCCGTAGGTTTAACCTCAAAATACCCTACACGTGACCCCTAGGTGATGCTAAGCGAGCAACAATATATTTGGCAGCCAGTCTATCACTGCGATCTCCTGGCAATTACATACAATGACATATCAAACATGTCTCAACAGCTCTTTTAAGAGCTCCCAAACAAGAAACATTGGACCAACGATTCGACTCTTCCAACTAAATGTCAAAAGTATCAGCAAGGCAAAGTGTGACTATCTATCTAAACTTTTATTGGACAACAATATTGATATTGTCGCCATTCAGGAAACGCATATTTCTAATGCAGATCAGTTTCGGAGCAAAGGTCGTATTCCTGGTTATTCTGCTCTTGGAGTGACATATCACGATGTGTATAGAATAGGCCCATTTTCTCCAAATCGAGTTAAACCTGGTATAAATTAAACCCATTTAACTTTAGAACCTTGTGTAAACTTGCGTCCATTTTCTCCACCAATTTCTGACACTCGTTTAGTTTAAACGACAGCTCGCCCGTTTAAATTAATGATGTCAAGTTTGCATTAGCGTCGGCTGCACTGAAGGAATAGTCGAAGACATGGTCGATTGGAATTGGCCAATCAGAGCGAAGTAATTCAATGACCGACATTTTTGTATTAATATCAGCTGTTTGTGGTGAATTAATGCTCTCGTACATAGTGAATAAAGAAGAAATTCGGCGGGATATTAGCTTTATGATAAATAAATTGTTTACATTTGTGCGAAGTGTTGTGTCGTATAATTTTAGCCATTGCTGTCTACAATTTCTTGGAACGCACTTTTATTTCTTATTTTTCTCTGTCATGCTTTAGGCCTACTGTGGGCCTAATATGTGTCTTTTGATGTCTGTATTGTCTTACGGAACACACGGGAACGTTGAGATATTAAAATCCTAGTCTTTCTGCAATACGGTATTCCTTTCCTCAGAAAATCAACATTTATGTGAATTTCAAGTAAACAAATTCCAAGCATGCTCGGGATCTATCACCTATTAATCCATCGCCCTCAGCCGGGATCAATCTCACAAACCTCGGATCCAGCAGACAGACCACTGAGGATGTATTATTTGGAGATGTATTACTTGATTCTATATTCGTTTATAACATAACCAAGTTCACGGTATGTCGTACTCTTTGCATAATGCTCTTCTCCCTATAGCAATAATATTTCTATTGCTGGTTTGCTGGCAATCGTTACGATGAAACATTTTATTACTTTTCTGATCCTATAAATATATGATCTAGTGATTAGAAATTGTATACCACCACCTCTCCTACCATGCCGGCCAACATTCTGACGGTAAAAATATTTCTGACGAACTGGATTCGAACCGTCTAATCACAGCTTTGGACGTTGCTGACCTAACGCTTTAACGACCACAGCCACCATACACCGCACGGGGAGTGGACGTATTACAGCACGAATATTTTTATGCTTCACATTACAGTATTTATACCACCAACAGTATTTTATATAATATTATAAAAATACTGCAATTTAAGGCCTGTGGTCCCCGTTTGTTAATGAGAAAATTACCTGCTGCGTAATATCTTAAAGCAACCAGAATCATTGCTTCTAGCGGAATAGCATTATTTTGTGCAGTTGACATTTTAAATGAATCCTTTGATACTAGACAATCCTTGCTGTTCGCTTATGAATTATAAATCCATCAAAATACTCCGTTACATTCGATTTTCCAAGACTGTAGACTTTTGTTCGAATGCGGCTTCTTAACCTCATTTGAATATCAAAATTATTTCCTATTTAACCAAAGACTTCAATAAATTCTTCCTTTTTTCTAATGCTAATACTACGTTCTAATTTTAGTACGTTTTCTGTTAAAGTGCTGCAGTACTGGTAGTCAAAACTAACCCTTCTACTAGGAAAATCACAGATACGTTAATAAAATGTCAAGAAGGTTGAATATAAACATAAGTTTAAACCTAGAATATAGTAGGTTTAACTTTGAACCAAGTTTAAACTTGAAACAAAGTTTAAACCAATATGGGGAAAATGAATGTTAGTTTAAACTCAGACTTTAACCAGATTAAAATAAACCTAGTTTAAACTCATTTGGGGAAAATGGCCCATAGCCACCTACATCTGTAACAACATAAATGAAGCCTCACTTATTTCTGAAAATACGGATGGAAATATACAAAAAAGTTGTCACACAGTTGTATGGCATTACTATAACAAATGTATATAAACCACCTAACATTCCCTGTCCTGAACATATCTTACATATTGCAAAGCATCCTGCAATTTATGCTGGGGATTTTAAGTCACCATAGACTCTGGAAGTACTCCAAAAATGATGAAAATGGTAGAATGCTTGTGAAATGGGTAGAGGAAAATGACCTCCATTTAATTTTTGATGCTAAAGACAAGGGCACATTTAGATCAGTTGCATGGATCAAAGATACAAATCCAGACCTCTGTTTTGTAAGCTGTAATGAAAGTAGTTTTCCTGAAAACATCACGAGAAAAGTGATTGGTGAATTTCCACATAGCCAACATAAGCCCATCCTAATTGAAATTGGTATCACAATCCCTGTAATTAGATCAACACCACATTCTCATTGGAATTTTCGTAAAGCTGACTGTACCAATTTCACAGCAGAACTTGGTAAGTTCATCCGATGGATTCCTTCTAAATATAATAACTATGTATAGGCGTTTTACTGGTGCAGTTATAGAAACAGCTAAGAAGTTCATTCCAAGAGGTTACCGCAAAGAATATACCCCTGGATGGAATTAAGAAAGTGAAGCACTATATCAAGACTTTCAACGATGTGGAGATCCTAACATAGCAACCGAGCTTCTGTCCAGTCTGGACTCATCTTGAAGGCATAAGTGGATAGAAACATTTGAGAGGATAGATTTTACTCACTCTAGCAGAGAAGCTTGGAGTCTTCTCAGAAAATTAGGAGGAAGCCCACCAGTATGCAGAGAACAGGCTGAAGTTACATCAGATCAAACTGCCTCTCACATCATTGCAACATCACGAGTTCCAGGTGACAAGAAACACACCAAATATATTAGACGACAACTTCAAGTCTCGAAGTCAACAGCACCTCAGTCTTCAGAATTTGCAAATCCCTTCACAGTATCCGAGATTGATACAGCAATGAAAGATGTAAAACCACTTAAAGCTCCTGGCTTCGATGGGATTCATCCCGAGTTCTTGATCAATCTGGGACAAAATGAAAAGAAATGGCTGGCAAAATTTTTCACAGACATCTTACTAACTGGACGCATGCCTTTGGAGTTCAAAAAAGCTAAGATAATTGCAATTTTAAAACCTGGCAAACCCAACAACAAGCCAGAAAATTATCACCCCATAGCCCTCCTTAGCTGTTGCTACAAACTGTTTGAAAGACTCATATTTAACAGAATAAGCACCACCATTTTACAGCACATCCCTATGGATCAGGCAGGCTTCAGACCAGATCGCAGCTGTTGTGATCAAGTTTTGTCACTTACAACATTCATAGAAATGGGGTTCCAAAGAAAATTGAAAACATCTGTTGCTTTTGTTGATCTCATTGCTGCATTTGATACCGTGTGGAGGGAAGGTATGGTCTATAAATTTCTCCGGGTCATACTATGCATAAAGATAGCAAGACTTATTAACAATATGTTGAGTGATAGGAGGCTTCAGGTTATCATCGGGAACAATGTGAGCAAGGAGAGGAAGCTTAAAAATTGTTTGCCTCAAGGTTCAGTCCTATCGCCGCTCCTATTCAGCTTATATATATCTGATCTTCCTGAAGTTACATCACTGAAATTCTGCTACGCTGATGATATAGCATTAGCTGTGCAACACAAAGAACTGGAAAGGACTGAAGAGATGTTAACAAGGGATTTGACCATTTTGGAAATTTACTTCAGGAACTGGAGACTTAAGCCCAACACCAATAAAACGGAGGTGTCTTGTTTCCATTTAAACAATCACTTAGCAAATACTAAATTGAATGTAAGTTTCTGTGGCAGGATACTTCACCACAACTGGAACCCAAAATATCTTGGAGTAACCTTGGATCGAACACTATCCTACAAGCAACATCTGCTGGGCTCTGCATAGAAACTGAAAACACGTAATAACATCATTCATAAGCTTTGTGGAACTACCTGGGGTTCTTCGGCAAGCGTTTTACAGACTTCAGCTTTAGGCTTGGTGTATTCAAGTGCTGTGTACTGTGCTCCAGTATGGATGAACAGTCATCACACAAGACTCATTGATACTGAATTGAATTCCACTATGCGTATAATAACTGGCACAACTCGATCTACACCAACTCATTGGCTCCCGCTTCTATCTGGAATAATGCCATCTGATTTACGCAGATCCACCGCTCTTATCAAGGAATTCAATAAAATTTTAAGGAACCCCGATCTACCTGTACATGAAGATCTACGAACTATCAACCAAAACAGATTACGTTCACGCCATCCAACTTTATGTAACGCCTTAGATATGGTTGCCAGAGGCTACAACCCAACTACAGAGTGGAAAAGACGGTGGGAAGCAGCAACGGAGATGCACCTGCACAGTATGTTCTCGAATGCCAAACTTCCAAGTGGATCCCAGCTACCATGTAAAACATGGTTTGCTCTGAACAGGATAAGAACAGGCTATGGTAGATGCAGAGACATGTTGTTTAAATGGAACAAGTTGCAGACACCTGCATGTGACTGTGGAGCTGCAAGACAAACCATACATCATATTGTCAGAGAGTGTGAAATGCGGGCATACACAGGCAGCAAAGTGGATTTTCTGATGGCAACTCCAGAAACAATACAGTGGATCAATGATCTTGACATTCAGTTGTAGGGAGCCTTTTCTTGTTCATTGTTTTCTTGTTATGTAAATATGTATATAATTTATTTCTGAACTCAACTTGATTGTATGGGCCATATGCTAAATAAATAAATAAATAAATAAAATACTGCATATTTGTGTTGTAGAAGATAGTGTGTAACTTAGTATGTAAGTTGTAGGAATGTTGAGAACAGCACTAATACCAGTCCCCAATCCAAGGGAATTAACTGTTTAAGATTAAAATTGCTTTACCTAGCCAGAAATTGAACCCGAGGCCCCAAGAATTGACAACAAAATTCTGACTACTCAACCACAGAACCAGATGTTGTGATCATCAGCCTCACGAGTAGAAAACTGCCTGATAACCAAATATAACTGTGCTGTCTGCATTTATGTAGGAACGGGTAGATACCTGTGGAGATGAAATACAGGATCTTCTCTGGAGTGAATGTATGAAATATGGAGAAAGCAATGCTCAGGATAGCTGTTAAAAGGAACTGTGGCCACTCAATTCTGGTTTGCAGTCCTACTGAGGAGAGCAACCTAACACACCTCGCTACACAGAAAGATGTTAATACTCATTTCAGTTAGGTTTATTTTACTTTTGTACTCTGTGACGTTGATGATGATGCTTGCTGTTTAAAGGGGCTAACATCTAGGTCATAAGCTTCTGTGGGCATGAAAAAATAATTTAAAATTTATCCACCGACTCATATAAATATGAATTTTAAATTTAATCAGTGCAACCGAGAAAGTGGTTGTGCGATTTGGATCACGTAACTATCAGCTTGAATTCAGGAGATAGTAGGTTGGAACTCCACTGTCAGCAGTCCTGAACATGATTTTCCATGCTTTACCATTTTCACGCCAGGCAAATACTGGGGCTCTACCTTAAGGCCACGGTCGCTTCCCTTCCACCCTACACCTTTCCTATCCCATCGTCGCCATAAGACCTATCTGTGTCGGTGTGACGTAAAGCAAATTGTAAAAAAAAAGAATGAATCAATGGATCTAATCTTATTTTCTACAAAAAAGATCATAACATGAATAGAATGTAAAAAAAAAAAATTCAATAAAGCAATGATTTGAAAGTAAATTAATAAAAACCAGATGACCCATGCTGCTTTGCAAATACACTATGTGATCAAAAGTATCTGGACACCCCCAAAAACATACATTTTCCATCTTAGGTGCATTGTGCTGCCAGCTATTGCCAGGTACTCCATAGCAGCGACTCAGTAGTCATTAGACATCGTGAGAGAGCAGAATGGGGAACTCACGGACTTCGAACACGGTCAGGTGATTGGGTGTCACTTGTGTCAGAAGTCTGTACGCGAGATTTCCACACTCCTAAACATCCCTAGGTTCACTGTTTCTGATGTGATAGTAAAGTGGCAACAACAGGCCGACCTTGTCTGTTGACTGACAAAGACCGCCGACTGTTAAAGAGGGTTGTAACGTGTAATAGGCAGGCATCTATCCAGACCATCACCCAGTAATTCCAAACTGCATCAAGATCCACTCCAAGTACTATGACAGTTCGGTGGGAGGTGAGAAAACTTAGATTTCATGGTCGAGCGGCTACCCATAAGCCACACATCACGCAGGTCAATGCCAAACGACGCCTCGCTTGGTGGAAGGAGCATAAACATTGGACGAATGAACAGTGGAAAAACGGTGTGTGGAGTGACGAATCACAGTTCACAATGTGGCGATTTGATGGCAGAGTGTGGGTATGGCGAATGCCCGGTGAATGTCATCTGCCAGCATGTGTAGTGCCAACAGCAAAATTCGGAGGCGGTGGTGTTATGGTGTGGTCGTGCTTTTCATGGAGGGGGCTTGCACCCCTTGTTGTTTTGCGTGGCACTATCACAGCCCAGGCCTACATTGATGTTTTAAGCACCTTCTTGCTTCCCACTGTTGAAGAGCACTTCGGAGATGGCGACTGCATCTTCCAACACGATCAAGCACCTTTTCATAACGCACGGCCTGTGGTGGAGTGGTTACATGATAATAACATCCCTGTCATGGACTGGCCTGCACAGAGTCCCGACCTGAATCCTATAGAAAACCTTTGGGATGTTTCGGAACGCCGACTTCGTGCCAGGCCTCACCAACCGACATCCCTATCTCTCCTCAGTGCAGAGCTTCGTGAAGAATGGGCTGCCATTCCCCTAGCAACCTTCCAGCACCTGATTGAACGTATGCCTGCGAGAGTGGCAGGCATCATCAAGGCTAAGGGTGGGCCAACACCATATTGAATTCCAGCATTACCGATGGAGGATGCCATGAACTTGTACGTCATGTTCAGCCAGGTGTCTGGATACTTTTGATCACATAGTGCAGGTCAAATAACGTGTCTTGATATGAAATTGCTCCATGCACAGCCTGGGTACTTTTTTAATGTCTACTTTTAGGATTTGTATTACCTGTTAATTAGGTGTAAAGTGTATTTTTGTAAATTTCTTTATTGTGATGCTGATTGATATTTTATGAACTATTTTGTAGAGTTATTGTTGTGTGATTAATTTTAAGTTCTAGTTCTTGTTTTAGAAGTAACTGATCCTTTCAAATAAATAATAAAAATAAAAGATAACTTTGTGTATTTACATGTCGTATCACAGATAAGATGTACACGATTCCATCTGTCATCTCCACAGCATTATTCTCGAGATAGTAAGTCATATGTGTACAAAGTTTGGTTAAAATTGCAGGTTTGCCTACAGTTGCCTGTAGTTTTTAACCGTTTAGCTTCACTGATATCTTTACGTACAGACATTGCTCTGTAACTGTGTGCAACCCACCAAGTACAAAATGTGATGTCATTTAGTGATTTGATTTTACGATTACTCAAATTTGACTGAACTTAGAGATCTATCAATGCCTGACGATTCACTGGCAGGTAATTCCAGAGAGAATAAAACAGAAATTAACTAAATTGGTCCAGTGGAATGGCTGTATGAAATGGAAACAGCTGTTTTTTAAATAATTTTTTTTAATATATAGTTTACTAGTTGTAGTGCCTGGCTCTGGTTGGATACTTTTTAAATATTTACTTTTAGGATTTGTTATTTGTTTGGAGGGTTTTTTGTATATGTCTTTATTGTGAGGAATTCCAAAATATTGTTATGTGTATAATTTTAAGTTTTAAATTGAGATTATTTAGTTTTACATTAAAGTATTTCCTTGTGGCACACCAGATTGTCTGGGAAGTAGTCGATTCTTTCAAGCAACTAATAAAAGTAAGTTATAACTGTAAGTATTTAGGGGTTGCGCTATATGTGTGATGTACATGATTCCAAATGTCACTGGAACTGTCACCACTCAGCCTAGGGGCCCTAAAAACTATGGAATCAACATTCTTTTCTCTCATTTTGTACATTTTCTTTTTCGTCCCTTCTCAACCCCCATGTCAATGGATGCTGAACATGTACTTAAATGCATCCAAAGTGTCGCAGTTCATATCAGCAACGCCGAAAGCTATTGATTTAACATTAATATAGAACGTTTTTGATTATTTTTACATGTCATCCTCTCCACTAGGGATGCTAAGGATATCTTACCTGCACTGTATTTTTTCCAGATAGTAACTCATATGTGTACCAAAGTTTGCTTGAGAGCTATGCTGGAATATACATTCATCCGTAATCTCAGTCATTTCCGACATTTTCTTTTTCACCCCCTTCTCACCCCCGTGCTAACACGGCTAAACTTAGACTTAAACGATATCTGAGTATCACTATTCACCTCAGCGACCCCAAAAACTATGGATTTTACATTAATATCTGTTTTTTATTTCGTCCCCCTTCCATTCCCGCACAAAGGTGTTCTATGAGTCTCATATCCCCACAGTACCTTTTTTTTTTTTTCCACATAGTAAGTCATATGTGTACCAAGTCTGGTTTACAGCTATGCTGGAACATACGTCCATAATCTCGCTACTGGAGAATTCTTGAGTTAATGTTGTGACATTGACCGATATGCGTATAATTTTAAGTTTTAAATTGAGATTATTTTGTTTTGCATTAAAGTATATATATAGATACATAAATGAAAAACCAAGCAAGTTGGCCATGTGGTTAGGGTTGTGCAGCTGTTAGCTTGCATTTGGGAGGCAGTAGGTTCGAATCCCACTGTCGGCAGCCCAGAAGATGATTTCCCGTGGTTTCCCATTTTCACACCACACAAATGCTGGGGCTGTACCTTAATGAGGGCCAAGGCTGCTTCCTTCCCAATCCTAGCCCTTTCCTATTGCATTGTTGCTGTAAGACCTATCTGTGCCGGTGCAACATAAAGAAAAATTGTAGATTACAAAATGTTGAGAGCAAACAACAAACAACTGTAGTAAAAAACATATTTAAAACAAGACTAAAAAGGTTCTTCATCATCATCATCATCATCATCATCATCATCAGCATCAGCATCATCATTCCAGCACACTGGGTGCAGGTATTTACAAGCCTCCTCCAGTTCGTCCTGTTCATACAAAGCTGATGTTCTACTTTTTGCTGCCAATTTACAAAGCTGAAAATTTACTTTTTCCAACCCTCACAAAGCCTCCCTCTGGGCCTCTTACCAGCAACACTCCTTTCATATTACTTGGGGTACTATTTGGAGCCATCGTTCCAATACCATTGTAATCTACTTAATTCTAAGGTTTCCAATCCAAGGTGTTGCCAGATATTGTCGTTCATTTCAGTGGCCTGTAGACGACATTTTGCATATCCAGTCAAAGTTGCTGCTATCTTTTGAAGAATCTTGTATTTCTTGGTTTACAGTACTGTCAGAAGAAATGAATCTCTCTAAATATTTGAAGTTTTAACAATATCTATTTCCTCATTTTGCACTCACAGGTGGACTGCTTCAGGATTCTGACTCATCACCACAGCAACTATTTTATTTCAGATGATGATCACTCCCAAACCTCATGGCACAACAGCTCCAAAGGTCCATGATCTACCAAGCGACCACTGTTCAGCCCAAAGGTCTGCAGATTACGAGATGTCGTGGTTAGCACGATGAATCCTCTTGACTGTTATTCTCGGTTTTCTAGACCGGGGCCGCTGTCTCACCGTCAGATAGCTCCTCAACTGTAATCACGTAGGCTGAGTGGACCTGGAACGAGCCCTCAGACTGAGGTAAAAATCCCTGACCTGGCCAGCAATCGAACACAGGGCCTCTGGGTAAGACACAGGCATGCTACCCCTAGACCGTGGGGCCGACTGATGATCACTCCTATTCCTTCAAATTCTTCTCGCCAAAAATATAGTTTAGCTTGTATTTTTGCTTTTGTCTCGACCCATAGTATCATCAGCAAATAATAGCATATTTATTGTCTAATACTAAAAATATTTACCGGTATAAATTTAGAGTAAAAATATCAATATAACAGTTAAAAATTATAAAACAGTTAAAAATGAAGTTTTAGACTACAGTGGAGATCGGTCAGGTCCCTGTACTTCATAAGGATGTGTATTACGGTCAGCTGGGCACTGCAAGTACACACCGAGGGGTGCAAGATTTCTCTCTTCAGTAAGTAGGAGTGCGTTGCTACACCATGGCCGATCCAAAGACAACACAATACCACTGCTTCTCTCCAGGTGACCCGAAGGG
The DNA here is from genome assembly GCF_040414725.1 of Anabrus simplex. Taxonomy (NCBI): domain Eukaryota; kingdom Metazoa; phylum Arthropoda; class Insecta; order Orthoptera; family Tettigoniidae; genus Anabrus; species Anabrus simplex. The sequence continues at coordinate 122,152,884 of NC_090268.1, read as the reverse complement.
AAGTCCTCCACAACTTCATTGCTCCATTTAACATGGACATGATCTTTGACATAACTTTCGCAATCTGTGTGGAGTTCTAAGTTTTTCTCCTTCCCAGTTTTCTATCTCAACAAACAGTGTTGATGAAAATGATAAAGATGCAGACTTAATTATAACAACAACAAAAATGGGCACTGTACATCACGGTTCATTGCTGTGCATAATTTGTATACTATCACTATCAAACGAAGCAGCTCCCTAACTGGATAACTGGCAGAGTGTCAGCCTATGAAACCCAAGATCATGGGATCAAACCCAGCAGAGATACTAGGAATTTTGAAGGGCAGGAGAAATCCTTTAAATCCTCCATGTCATATGATGTTGGTGTGTAAGAGATCTCTGGTGACACATTTAGTGTTAACCCAACAAAATTATTTAAAATCAACCACAGGTAACCCAACGGAGGTCCGGTTTCTCCATCATTCGGTAAACGAGTAAAACAAAACTTTGAAATTGACACACAGGCAGTCTGTTCCAAATGGTGTCAAAACAAAATGCCTGTGAACAGAAGCTGAAGCCATAAAATTATTATTATTTTTATTATTGAACTAATAAAATATTTAACTATCTCCTTCATGGCCTTTTTCCCAGTTTATTGGAGTCAGCACTTGGTGGAGATTTGGCCCAGTATTGTGGCCAGATGCCCTTCCTGATGCCAATCCTATGTGGAGGGATGTAATCACTATTGAATGTTTCTATGGTGGTTGGCAATTAAGTGTGTTGTGTGTAGATGAAGAGAAGTGTATTGCGACAAACACAAATACCCAGTTCTCAACAGAGGAATCAACCAGAAAAACCCAACCCAATTGTGCAACAATCCCGAAGGGCCTTGGCCTACGAAGTGACCTTTACTCGGTCCACAGGCCAGAAGATTATGAGGTGTCATGTGGTCAGCAAGATGAATCCTCTTGACCCTTATTCTTGGCTTTAAAGACCAAAGTCGCTATCTTACAGTCAGATAGCTCCTCAATTGTAAATACACAGGCTGATTGGACCTAGGACCAGCCCTCAGATCCATGTAAAACTTGCTGACCTGCCCGGGCATCAAACCTGGGAACTCCGGGTAAGAGGCAGGCATGCTACCCCTACAGCATGAAGGAATCAACGCTGTATGTATGTATGTATGTATGTATGTATGCATGCATGCATGTACGTTTGTATTGTCCCCGTTAAAATTGGCGATATTATGAATATTTTCAACAAGTGGAAAGTGAAAATTTTATTGTCTGCTTGGAACCGCAGCATATCATTTGGGGAGTAGTGGCGAGCTAAGAACGAGTTTTTTTCGTTGTTCAGAGGGGTGACACACCGGCAGGACTGTGCCAAGGTCAGAGCAAGCCACGTGACTACCGCACGCGCGCAACTCAGTCTGTTTCTGGAATAGTCTGCGCCAATTAAATGAGACCATCAGCCAATTACCGTTCTCGTTGAAGATCACACCTCCCAGGCTGATAATATAAAAAGGCCTTGTTTCGAGTAAATCGCTCTCTTGAAACTCTTACTCTGAAGTTCTGAAGCTCTTACTCTGAATATCCTTCGTCGTGTTGTGCTGCACCACGGTATCGGACCACGTGGAGAAGTAATTTCAGTTCAAGTCGACGCCGTTCTGCTAGAATTTAGAGAAACCATTAGTGTATTCCTATGGAATAAAAACGCTTTAAACACCAAGTTAAGTGTGACTGTGTAGACGAGCTAACTATATTCGACGTGCGCTTGTGGAATATACTTCATTTTGTCATCTCAGTTACAGCTTGTGACCGGCGTTCTACCGAAGTCGTCTTGGAAGTTGAACACCTCAAGATGGATAATTCCGCAACCACCGACATCATAATTTCATCGAGGGACACCTGCTACGGAGCCTCCATGGAGCTGTAAAAATGTGAGGCGTGTCTGGTAATTGGAAGGAGACTGACCGGAGGAAAATGCTGAAATAATTGACTGTCGACGGGAATCGAACCCCATCAAAACTTGAGTACCTTTTTAATTTAATTTATCTGTCTTACCTTTTGTACAACTAGAGGTCTTTCTTCTTTAAGTCGTAGATCTATTAGTTTGTTGTAGTTAGAAATATTTCATTTTTCCATTTCTTAAGGTGTCGTGGTAGACTAGGTACGTGTGAATGAAATTTTTGAATCTATTAGAGTAGACATGTAGGTTGTCTTTGAATGATTTCCCATGCTTAGGAGCTTTATACTTAATAATCACTGACCACGCGATAAATCTACTTTCCTTGTAATGTTGAAAGTTACTGGACTGAAATTTACGTGTACATTTTGAGTGAATAGGGTCGAACCTAGTGTCTTTTAAGATCACTTGTTGTATTTATGATGAAGTCATCTAATTTTACGATATTCCACGAGGATCAGTAGATGTAATAATCACTTAAATAGTAATAATATTGACTAAAGATCGGGTAAAGCAGAATTAAACGCTCGTGAGCCATAAAATTACTGTAGAGTCCTTATATCTGAGATTGAATGTGCTCTGTTCATGAAGAGTCTGGAATATGACCAATCTTGAGGGATACTTGTTGTATAATCGTGCAATTGATGATTTAATGGTGATATTTGACTTATTCTTGTGTATTGGGAACGCAAGATAGATTATAATTATTGGAGCACGTGTTGCGAGTGTATTTCACAAGTAGGGAATAAAAATAATACGATTAAGGCTCACGCTCGCGATAGTTTCAACCTGTAGCCCAAACGATGGTAGTGCTTATGGATTTTACTAGAATCTTCCATTAAAATTTTATGAGTTAGAAATTAGAAAATTTTGAAATCAATTTTCATTTTCTACTAAAGTTCATGTTGGTGTCATTGACTAATGTTAAATGTTGTAAATGATAAATTCAGTTGAGTACATCTTAAAACCACGTGTTGAGACTACTTTGAGTTGGTAAAGCTTTGAACACATTTATTGTAAAACACTCGTTAGCAAGACAGCTGTTTATGATTTTATGAGCTTCTATGTTAACTTATTTAATTCTTTCAATCAAATATTTTGATTCGGAAAGGCAAGAGGCCTAATTTTTCTTTGGTTTTCATTACAGCACAGTAAGGCTGGAGATTAAGAGCGCGTGTTACCATAAATGAAGAAATGCAATATTATGGAAGTTCTATTTTTGTAAAACACATCAGCAAGAGTATTTTATTTGTTGTTTGCTTATGTGAATAAATGTCAGAGTGTTGTTTTAATATTTCTTTTTATCCTGCTTGGTCATCAATCCTTAACATCCCTTAAATGCCTCTAGAAAGTGATAGCCAACGATCGAACGGTCCACCTTGGGATCTCTCGCTCGATGGCTGGGCTTAGCTCGGGAAAAATGGGGGCAGTATGTATGTATGTATGTATGTATGTATGTATGTATGTATGTACGTGCAACCCTCATCTTGTTTCTCTATGGGGTCAGGTATGAAGTGAGATTCATTTTTGTAGCACGTTTTACGACCGGAAACCCTTTCTGACGTCAACCACATCAGAGGAGTTAATGAGATGATATTAATGATGTGATTTATGATAAGATGAAAGGAGAGGGAGAAATCCGGTGCCGGCATATAGCCTGCTCCTGTTGAATAGCACCAAGGGGTCTGCTCACAGCTTAATGTCCCCATCCACCCGACAAATTGTCATCAATAGCTTCATATTCCCTCACTCCATATGAACACTGTGAAGAAGTTTGGAAGTGATTCCAGGATTTTGATACGCAATCTAGTGATTAGAAACTGTACACCACCACCACTCCTACCTTGCTAGCGAACAATCTGATGGCGAAATTTTTTTGACTAACGGGACTCGAGCCAGCTAACCATGGTGTCAGACCATATAGACTTGATGCTTTAACGATCATAGCCACCAGGTGTGCAAAACTTTCTTCAGTTATTTCTGAGGCCACCCAGGTTCATTTCGGTTTTGGCCAAGGGTTTAACGCTGGATGCCCTTCCTCATGCCACGTGATTTTTGAGACGAAAATCTCAACCCAAGGTTGACTGGTGTTTGAACCTCAGCCTTCCAAGTGAGAAGCCAGGAGATAAGCCACTGGGCTAATCATGCCCCCCACAGAGGAATCAACCATACATAGTTAAAATCCAAGACCCAGCTGGGAATGAAATATGGGGCCCTCTGAACCAAAGGCCAGATCAATGATCATTCGGCCAAGGTGCCAGACAAAACATTTAACAATATGAAAATGAAAATCCACAGCCTGTTTCCAGTCATTCGACTGGGTCAGGAATGGAATGAATGAAGCCCCAGCCATCTAACAGCGAGGATAGGAAAAGTGCCAGCTGCCGAAGCCTGTCGCACTCCTCTGGGGCAATGATTAATGAATAATTAATGGAAAGAAATGACATTGGGGAGTGTTGCGGGAATGAATGATGACAGGGAAAACCAGAGTACCCAGAGAAAAAAAACTATCTTACCTCTGCTTTGTCCAGCACAAATCTCACATGGAGTGACCAGGATTTGAACCACGGTATCCAGCAGTGAGAGGCTGACGCGCTAATGCTTGTGCCACGGAGGCTATTTAACAATACATTACTGCTATTTTTTTTTTAAATACAAAAGTTCCAAAATATAGAATGTGTAGCACAGATGGAAGTATGGGATATACAAGAAAATATATATATTGTGCAAAATATGACACATTATGAAAAAATCACTAAGCAACAATTACTCAAAAGTAACTCATGTAGAAGGGTTTAGGTCAATACGCTTTTGTTTCCGAAACAATGAGGTCAAATTTCATGATGCAGGATCCTCTTCAAACAAAGTGGAGGTGGTAGAACACTAAGAGGCAAACACATTTTATTGGGTCAAGGATGTTAAGTATTATATTAAATCTAACTTGCCTATTAGAAAGTGTTCTTTCTTTGCGATTCGCTTTACGTGGCCTTAATTAAGGTACAGCCCCAGCATTTGCCTGGTGTGAAAATGGGAAACCACGGAAAACCATTTTCAGGACTGCTGACAGTGAGGGGCGAACCCACTATCTCCTGGATGCAAGTTCACAGCTGCGTGGCTCAAATGCATGGCCAACTCAAAATGTTCTTCTAAACACAAGGAGTAGGAGACCTTTACTTTGTACACTGTCACCTGATTGAAGCAATCATGAAACAGTGAGTCTAACAAGTGATGTGGAAATATAAAATGGAATACCAATCAAATATAAGTCATGTAAACATCTTCGTCTCTATCCTTGGAACATGATGAACACCAATAGCCTTTGTGCAACAATCATTTGCTTCTTTTTTTACATTTTCTTCATTTTTATAGAAAACAAAATATATGTATATATAGATTTAGGATTAAATGATAAAACCTCATCTGAGTTCCTCTATCTCACGACATAACTCTGTGAAGGACGGGCGTTCATGTGTTTTAGCCTGCCAGCAGGGGCACATGAGGCGGACATATATCATCTGTGGACATGTTGCAGGACAAGGCAAGCGAGCACCCCTTTCAATAGCTTCTAACAATTTTGACTGATCATGTTCATCATTATTATATGCAGGGAGGCAAGGATCTTCACCAAAACTGAACATTTCATATAGAGTCACACCATATGACCAAACATCGGAACATGGAGAGAACTTGCCATCTCTGAGACTTTCTGGTGCATACCTAGGAAACAAGATAAATTCAATCAATGCTCTGATATTATCAATTACAGTAAATATATCTAAAAATAATGGAACTGAACAGAAGACGTGGTACATGTCCAAATAACATTAACCTTCGAGGTCTGGCCAGACCCTGCGGCCAACCGATTTCAACGAGCTTCAATGTACCTTCGGGGAGACACTCAAAAGTAACTCGTGTATAAGGGTTTAGGTCAATACGCTTTCGTTTTCGAAACAATGAGGTCAAATTTCATGATGCAGGATCCGCTTCAAACAAAGTGGAGGTGGTAGAACACTAAAAGGCAAACACATTTTACTTAAACACGTCAGGTCCGCAATCTAATAATTTCTGAAATATTGATGAATCCCCGATTCCAATGCAACGCATATATACTTGGAGAGCTACATCGCAGTCAACCAGAGTGGTGGCCTAATGGTCACCGTACTTATCCGCGAACTTCAAAGACGTGAGTTTGAGTCTCGTTGCAGCTATATTTCTTACACAAAATAGATTAATATTTGAGGGAATATGAAGGTACAAATGGGAACAAAAATATTACACAAAATGCAGTACACTTTATTTTCTACCTGAAATTAATAAAGGCCTAAACGTTCTCACAGTTACTGCTGGATCTCTCTCTATATGTATATATATTAATTTGTGGTAGAAAATAAAGTTCACCACAGTTTGCCTAATATTTTTATTCGCATTGTTATCTTCACATTCCTTCAAATAATAATTTATTTTGTATAAAGAAATACAGCTACTACGAGATTCAAACTCACGTTCTCAAGGTTCGTAGACAAGTACGGTGCTTACTTGGCCACCACTCCACTTGACTGAGTTGTATCTCTCCAGGTATATATGCGTTGCACTGGAATCGGGGGATTCATCAATTTTTTGGAAATTATTAGGTTGAGGACCTGACATGTTTAAGTAAAATGTGTTCGCCTTTTGGTGTTCTACCACCTCCACTTGGCCCGAAGTGGATCCTGTTTCATGATATTTGTCCTCAATTTTTTTGAAAGCAAAAGTGTATTGACCTTAACCCTTAAACACGAGTTACTGTTGAGTGTCCCACAAGAGGTACATTGAAGCTCGCTGAAATCGGCTGGACACAGGGTCTTGCTTCTCCTTGTGAGATATAAACATTTAATGCAACATCTGATGCTGAGTCATTCTGATCCATCCCTTTATAATATTTATTCTTGAATTTCTAAAAAGTATTTGACCAAGAGAAGTTTGGTTTTTATCTATTAGCCATTCTATAATGTCGTTATATAGTTTAAATTTTTGTTTATTATCTCTATCAAGCAGAACACATCCAAAAATTCTATAGTACTAATAAAATGATCCTTAAAGGGCTAGCAATAAATCAAAAGGGAATATTACAAACTAAGTAGTTTGAGTTTGTTCCTTCCAGTTGATGGTAATTTCTACAGCCTTTGTTTTACTATCTTCAACTCAAAGTTACTGAACATATTGTTCCATTCAGCCATTCTTTTCTGTACTTCAGCTTCTATTTCTCCCTATAACAACACATCATCAGGAAATACCAAGGCATTTGATCTGCTGTCCATTTTCTTGACATACTTTATGACCTTGTCCAACAGCTAAGGGTGAAGGAGTTCTTCCTTAGGAGGCCTGATGAAGTTTTGAGTAGGAAATGACACATAAATTCATCAAAGAGCTGCTGCCTTGTAAATGTGGTAGGGGACTGGCAAAGCTACGGGAGATTACCCTGACAGAAAACCCTATGCAGTGTTAGGCTTGGCAAGCCAAATGCACCAAAGTAAATGAATACTTCTTTCAAAACTATAACTAGAAGTCATTATCAAAGCTCTTAAATATATAATAGAAGATGATTATAAGAAATAAGTCACTAGGCGAGAGGCAAAGGGCATTCTAAAACAACTAAATTCTTCTAAAACTTTCATGGCTGCAGTATGGGGAACTATTCTAGAGAGATTCAATGCTGCAAGTGAAAAATTACGATCTGAAGAAACAGATGCTGGGACAGTGGTCAACTTGTAAAACTCTCTTGTCACCTTTCTGAATGAAATCAAAATATCAAATGATATTTATTAAAGTAGGTACTGGAGAAAGGAAACTGAAGAACATACAACTAGCAATAGATACACTGGAAAGTAAGACTAACAAAGTAAAATAATAATAATAATAATAATAATAATAATAATAATAATAATAATAATAATAATAATAATAATAATAATGTTATTGGTTTTACGTCCCACTAATTACTTTTTGCAGTTTTTGGAGACACCAAACAAATTAAAAACTGGAAGAGATTTTTTGATGCATCAGAAATGATCTCATTAACAGTAACCTGCAAAACAATCATAAGAAGAGGTTAGACAAACTGTCAACTGAATTAACAATGAGGATATCTGTTTATAAAGAATTTTCTAAAAGATTCTCATTTCTGTCAAAACATAGAGAAACTGGTCCTGATGAAATTCAGTAATCAGTTGACGAATTACAACAAAAACATTTGTAACATAATGCATCCATCTTAAAAGTTTTCTCTTACAGGAAGGAAATAACAGTTCATCATTACCACATTTAAACAAACTTACATAACTAAACATCTTTGGGATATGTTCAAAATGTCAACATTGCTTTGAAGATTTATTTGTGAACTCTTGTTTCAAATTACTCAGTTAAGAGGTCTTTTCTGGCCCTTGCAGGAATGAAATGTTATGATGAATGTTGGACTAATAATTAAGTTGCTAGATTTGCTGAAAAAATAGGTAGGTTTGAATGGCCACCTTTGACAGATAAGTTTCCCACTGATTACACTCAGACTGAACATGAAAATCAACCCTCAATTCTCATCATAGCAGACAAAATGTTTCAAAGTAGGATTTCAAGGTTTTTTTTTTTTTTTTTCAGTAACCGGTATAACATCTTCAATGTAATTATAAACAAACAAACAAATGCAGTAATTGCTCTCAATTCTACAATGGACAAAATAGTCAACATTTCAACAACAATAACTATAAAATTACACAGAACACATCAGATCATTGTAACATAAAGCAGAATCTGCATCTGTCAATTACCATACAAAAGACACAAATATGCAAACATCAATACAAACATGGAATTTCCACATATTTTCTCTTAACATTCTAGCAAAATGTGAAATATACACATACATAAGATGTGACCTTTGGGTCAACGGCCTTCAGGAAAAGACATTAAGGACAAAGTCATCGTCCCTGTGGATGAACGGTCATCAAGAAAAGATTCATTTTGTGATTATAAACTCTGTTTCAAATTTGGCTCTAAGTATGATGTTTAAATTTATAATTGTGGATTTGGACTGAAGAAGAACGCTAATTACTACTATTATTATTAAGATTCAATATTTAGGCCTTGTTAGGAAAATGTTAACTCTTAATTATGAAAAATGTGAAAACTGATTTTGAAGAATGCTTGTTTTAAGGAAATTTTTGTAATAATTTTTAGATTTGTTTTAAAATTGAAAGCAACTTTTGAAGTAGCTTGTAAGGGCATGTGTAAATTTCCGATTGTGAAATTGCTATGTTTCGTAAATCCAACTCTCTTGAACTTGTCCATATAAGGAAATGTATTTTTATTGGTCAGAATAACAATCTTTTCCATTGGTGAATATGGAGGTCTGGGGAAATTGCGTGTTTTCATTGGTTACCTAGTAATCGTACAATTTCTGGTTTCTGGCTCCTCGTGAGAGCCAAGGCTACTGTCTGCGTCTTTGAATTCTGATCGCCTCAGCGGGCGGACACGTTTTGCGTCCATTCCGCCTTGGGTCCCCAGTCTCTCTAGGTAAGCGCTATGTGACTGCTTTTCTCTTCATTTAAATTCATTCTTATGTTTTGTCCTTTTCTTGTTTAATGTAACTTTCGAATTTGTAAGCTATGTAAATTTAAAAACTATACAATCCACTATCAGAAGAGCTGTAGTTTTCTATGTTAGTATGTATTTTAGTTTAGGGTACTTGTGTTTTATTTCCAAAATGTAGCTGGCCTCCTTTTCTTTAATGTTATATTTTAATTTATTTAATATATATGTTTTTTTAAGGTTAGTTGCCATGCATTTCCCTTTCCCCACAACGAGATACGATCTCATAGCCTCATTAGGTTTCCTTCCACGTTCTACAATCCTTCCGTAGTTGTCACTGTTAAACCTGTAAGTTAAAAGTTGCCGCAACGTGAACTTGGCATTAATTTTTTTAAATTTCATATTTTTCTATTTCGTTATTATTATTATTATTATTATTATTATTATTATTATTATTATTATTATTATTAGGTAGATGCAAACTGCTGCTTCAATTATAAACAAACAAACAAACAAACAAACAAACAAATGCAGTAATTGCTCTCAATTCTACAATGGACAAAATAGTCAAAATATCAACAAAAATAACAATAAAATTACACAGAACACATCAGATCATTGTAACATAAAGCAGAATCTGCATCTGTCAATTACCAGACAAAAGACACAAATATGCAAACATCAATACAAACACTGAATTTCCACATATTTTCTCTTAACATTCTAGCAAAATGTAAAATATACACATACATAAACACACTATATCTCAAAGAACCAACCTTTTTAATGAACAATCACTATTCAGATCCCATGCACACTATACAAGCACACCAGACAAAAATGTCTTTCTAACTGCAATGTTGGTAATGAACACAAAGATTGAGTGTTTCTCTCCCGACAATAATTGGTTGCCAAAGAAAGAGATTTTCGAAAGGTTGATATCATGCACAAGGTAATTTAATTACCATAGTGCAGCATGAATTGTTTCAATTGTCATCAGTGCTAGACAGTGGATGCTAACACTGAAGAACATTTAAAAAAACTATTATTAGGTCAAACATGATAAATATGAATGAGACACAGAGAGAAAGTAGCAGTTCACAGAGCTTTTAACTATAAAACAACATACCATTTGATGGGAAGTTCCCTGCTGGTCTTGAGGATGTAGTAACCATTGTTACCCATAAATTGTGCCAGGCCAAAATCTGATATTTTAACGTGGTGTTCATTAGCCACAAGGATATTGCGAGCTGCCAAATCTCGGTGCACAATATTTTGCTGACCCAGGTACTCCATACCCTACAAAATATTGTATAAATCATGTCTCCACACAACACAAATTAAACAAATATTGAATGGACAGAAACAGAGCGATTAAAATCACACAGAATGAGGCCGGAGTTGTAAATGCAGATCACAGCCATGTAATACACATATGCCCCTTATTACACAGTTTTAATATTATTATTTTTATTATAAATATGCGTTACAAATGGGATATATTCCAGTGGTTTCTTAAAACAGAACAGAAATGTTTCCTAAATGAAGAATAATGCAGTTTGGAATGATACTCTACAGCTCCAAATTATAACTATAAAATATTCACAATAAGCAAAGACTACTGAAAAATGTAATACAAAAACAACACTCAAAAACTTCTGCAGTTATGAGATTGAGCTATTTTAAATAATAACAGCTATTTTCACTTGTCACAAAACATGTGTACAATTTGTAGAACATTACGTAATTTAGTAACTACGTAAAATGATAATTGCAATACTATTAGACAATATTACACAAAATTCACATGATTCTGAAATCTTTAACAAAGCAACCTACATACTTTTTAGAGATAATGGGTTTGAATCACACCATCGGCAGCTGTGAAGATGGTTTTCCATGGTTTCCCATTTTCATACCAGATAATGTAGGCTGTACTTTAATTAAGGCCACAGCCACTATTTTCCCAATCCTAGCCCTTTCCAATCCTTCCATCGCCAAAATCTTTGATGAGGTAGTGCAATGTTAAACAAGTAGCAAAACAAGTTATATAAATATTAATCAGGATAGAGGACGAGAATTCTTTAAGTAAGAAAGTACACTGTATCTCCCAAAAGTTATTGAAATCTAAACTTCAACCAATTTACTTAACCTCCAAATCCTTGAAAAAGTTAACCCATTTCCTTATATTAACGGATACAATCACTGTGTGTATTTTAATTGGAAATGCAGTGGTGTGGGTGAGTATATACTGATTTTGATTGTAAATTTCCTGATTAATATTACATTCACAGGTAGTACTGGCACATTTTGTCTGACGACAACATTTCAATGGTATATGCTACTATATAAAATTGTGCATCACATTCATACAATGGTCTTTTTCAATTTGTATCACAATTTTGAGATGAGGATAGTAATAACAATCTTCTTCCTAGCATTTTCCCACTTTATTGCTTGTTTGGGTGGTGGTTAGTAGTGTGATGTGTTGTATGCAGATGAAGAAAAGTGATTAACACAAACAACCAGTCCCTGAGCCAGAGGAATAAACCGTATGCAGTTTAAATCCTCAACACAGGTGGGAATTGAACCCAGGGCTCTCTGAACCAAAAGCCAGTATGCTGATCGTTCAGCCAAGGAGCTGGACCATGATGATGATGATGATATTATATACAATTAAGTGAGTTGTTTTAGCATTGTGAGGAAGATGAAAGAATTTTCTAATTTCCCCTTGGTAGTGGAGAAGACAATGCTATTGAAATACTGTATCTGATAAAGCATCAAGCATTTTTGGCAACCATATTTATAAGATCAAGAGAGTTAAGACATGGCTTGAACATGAATTGTCATTCCTTAGGACTGCCAATGGTATGAAGAACATCATAAATCATCAACTAACTCTTCAATTTAAGGCAGTTCACTTTTTTATACACCATATGAAACAAGAAGTGGGAGCTCACACATTTGTGCACTAAAGGAAAGGGATCTTTGCCATGAAAGTTGCAGAGTTATCTTCAGAGAAGCAATCAAGTTAAATGACTGATACACTATGAATGGATGATAAAATTCAATGTTATTAGTTTCAATATTTAAAACAAAAAATGTAAAGAAATAACCACATTCAATGATGCTGTTTCGAGTAAAATAATTGTATGTCAATGAGTTTAACACACATAACTATTGAGGTTAATAAAAAGGTGGGTGGAATACATTTTCATCATATTAAGAAAAGTAGTAGATTTTTCCTTAGATTATGTCATTGAAATGTCTAGATTAAAACAGTAATACTTAGCAAAATTCAATGTAGTAAAATTCAACTCACCCTTGCAACATCCAGGGCAAATTTAAGAAGGTGCTGCTGTTCTAGTGTTTCACGGTGGATCTTGAGGTAGCTTTGTAAAGATCCATGCTGAACAAATTCCATTACAAGGCTTGTTTCAGGTTCCTGAATGACACCCTTAATTTCTACAATATTAGGATGCTTCAATTTCTACAAAAGAAATTCAAAAGTATATCAAATTTAAATTGCAGTCAATAACAATTCATTGTGAAAACACAATGAAGAGTATATACACTTTTCAAACTTAAAAATATGTGATTCTGAACCTAACATTTGTAGCAGAACATATTTCTTGTCAGCGATAACACATTTATATTTCTTAATTTGTATTGGCTTCTAAACTTGGGAATGAATATATTAAGCCAGTTGATGGGACTGAGCCATTCTATGCAGAAATTGGCTGTACATATTGTTTATGCCATTTCTAAACTACAGAAATTTAAATGAAACACATACAGTACAAAGAAAGCCAGCTTAAGGCCTATAAAAATAAATAAAAATTACATCTATTAAGGTTTGCTTTTCACAGATTTTGGCAAGAATAAACAGCACTAAAACTACACCAGGATTTTCAGCAAGTTACTGGGTAACAGTTGAGTAAACAAACAATTCATAATAGCTTTGTGAGATTCATTTGAGGTGTACAAGATCTAGTACCAGATAATGTTCCATGTATAAAAACTGCCAGTAGGCATTTAGCTGCAGCTGCTCGAGTCCCGTTGGTTGAAAAAATTTGGCCGGCAGGGTAGGGGAGGTGGTGGTATACGATTTCTAATCGCTAGATTGTGTGCCAAAAGCCTGGATTAAATTCCAAAACTCTCTGCAGTGCTCATATGGAGTGAGGGTATATGACGCTGTTGATGGTGATTCGTCCGTCGGATGGAGATGGTAAGCCTTGAACAGACCCCGTTGGTGCTATTCGACAGGAGTAGGCTATGTGCCGGCACCGTCTTTCACCCTCTCCCTACTATCCACGTCATTCATTTCATCTCATTAACTTCTCTGATGAGTTTGATGTCAGGAAGGGCATCCGGACATAAAAACCCGCCATGACAGATTCATCTCACCTCATACCCGAGCCCGTAGGGAAACGGGACAAGGGTTGGACAAACAAATACAAGGTTTGCTTTTCAAAGATTTTGGCAAGAAGAACTGCACAATAACAGCATAAAAACTACACCAGGATTTTCAGCAAGTTACTGGGCAACAGTTCAGTAAACAAACAATTCATAATAGCTTTGTGAGATTCATTTGAGGTGTAGAAGTTCTAGCACCAGATCATTTTCCATGTATAAAAACTGCTAGTAGGCATTTAGCTGCAGCTGCTCCTAGACTTTTGCATTCAACTTGCTGTACACATACCCTTCACCTGTGCACAGAAGTCTGTATATTAAAAAAAAAAAAACTGCCTGGCATTTCTTGTGAACATGAAGGTCTAGAAGGAAAAATGCATTCATAATTTACAATTAATGGCTAAAAAGTTGGTTAAAAGGAAGAAAAACCCTGGTGAAGGTGCTAACTTCATTAAAAATGAACAGGAGGAAGTGATGACATAGAAGCAGGATATATTGCAGAGGTGGGGAAGATACTCTGAACAGCTTTACAATGTGCAAAATACCTCGGTATAAGGAGAAATCGAAGACCCAGATTTAGTGCAGATGGAATATAAGGAAAATGAGGTGTCCATGCCAGATACTGAGTGGGCCACTAAAAGAACGGAACGAGGCAAGGCAGCTGGAATTGACAAGGTCACCATAGAAATGATAATAGCAGCAGGAGCAATTGGTCTACAGTGGTTGTGTAGACTCTTCAGAGTGATAGGGACTGTTCCAAAAGAGTGGACGAAAGGGGTCATTATACCAATTTTCAAGAAACGAGACAGAAAGCAATGCGAAAATTACAGAGGAGTGACACTGATACCTCATACAGCTAAGATCCTTGGATAAACGGATAAGAGAGAGTAGAGGAAAACTGGCAGAAACCCAGTATGGATTCGGAAGAGACAGGTCCATATTTAACCCAATATTTACATTGCGTCAAATGATGGAAAGGTATTGGGAATATGGAAAAGATATGGTAGTAACGTTTCTGGATATTGAAAAGGCGTATGGCAGTGTCCCAAGGAATTTGGTATGGAAAGCATTGACAGAGTCAAAGATAGCGAATGAAACAATGCAGATGGTAATAGCATTGCATCAAAATTGCAAAAGCTGTGTTAGAATCAAAGTGGGTCAAACTAAATGGTTCAGAGTTGAGACAGGCTTAAGACAGGGAAGTGTATTGTCTCTCTTACTCTTCATTATCATCATGGATAGAATTCTACATAATATCAATTGTAGTTTGGGGAGATAATGAAGAGGAAGTACAGACACAAGTTGATTTATGGAATGAGGAGATAAGAAATTTTCGAATGAAGATTAGTACTGCGAAAAGCAATACTTTGATCATGACGAGAGGTAACAGAAAATCCAGGTGAGTGATAAAAATACACTAGTGTCCAAAAGTTAAGGATAAGTTACGAGTAAACAGGGCAACAGGAAATAGACTGCAAATCGCACGATATATGCACCTATCAACTTATGTGTTCACTCTGTATAGGAAAGGAATGTTCCCTGCTTTGACCAGCGATATAACCGCAAGGTAAACACAGCCAGTGCCTGCGCCCCATATTCCCTCAGTCTTGTTTGCCCTGTTATAGTGTGCAGAGTGCAGCCTCGTGGTGAATGTGACGACATAATGGCACAACACCGCCATTTGGACCCCGTTTTTCAGGGTAGAATACTCGGCCGCCTGGAAGCAGGCCAGATACAGACCGAAGTTGCCATATCCTTGAATGTGCCACAAAGTGTCATTTCAAGGCTTTGGAGACGATTTCAAGACACAGGAGATGTTAGTCGTAGGCCAGTACCAGGTCGACCAAGGGTAATAACCCCACAGCAGGACTGATATCTGGCCTTAACCGCCCGACGAAATCGGAGTGCACCAGCACGACAATTGTCACCGGAGCTTGCAGCCATCTCGGAGGTTGCCGTTTCCCGGCAAACAGTTTACCAGAGGCTCAGAACAGCAGGGCTGTTTGCCCGACGTCCAGCGGTGTGCGTCCCGCTCACTCCAGCACAGAGACAGGCCCGTTTACTGTGGAGCCGTGAACATCGAAACCGGATCACGAATGAATGGAGGCATGTGCTCTTCACAGATGAATCCCGCTTCAGTTTGCAGAACGATTCCCGTCGCACATTAATCTGGAGAGAGCCAGGTAGCCGATACAACCACAGGAACATCGTGGAACGAGACTACTATGGTGGTGGTGGCGTCATGGTGTGGAGCGGCATCACGTTGAATGACCGCACAGACCTGCACATCTTCATGGGTGATCCAAGGAACACTGTTAACACTCGGAGATACAGGAATGAGGTACTGAGATCACATGTTCGACTCTTCAGAGGTGCGGTTGTTCCAGACTTCCTCTTAATGGACGATAATGCCCGACCGCACCGCGCTGCACTGGTGGATGAATTTCTGGCTGGGGAAGACATTCATCGCATGGACTGGCCAGCGAGGTCTGCAGATCTGAATCCTATAGAACATGCCTGGGATGCATTGGAGAGGCGAATTGCATCCCGTCAGCCTCCACCAAGGACCCTCCAAGACCTTCGCATTGCCCTTTTAGAGGAATGGGATCGACTGCCACAAGAGCTCTTGGACCATCTGATAGAGAGGATGCCATGTCGCTGCGAAGCATGTGTGGCTGTTAGGGGTAACCATACAGAGCATATTTTGTTGTGGAAGACATTGCCAAGTTTTGTTAGTTGTTGTCAAAGGTGTAGCTTAGCTATCAGAACCTTTCTGACACCGTTTTTTCTGGACAAGTTGTGTGACATATAGTGTGTGATTCAGCTTCTGTTTGTTCAGCAATCCGTCTGACATTCCTATCAGTTGGTATGGCCTCGTTTAGTGATTATGCTTAATTTTTGGACACAAGTGTAGAAAATGAAAGTAGAAAGTGAACATTTTTTAATATTTGAGTAGCATGATGTCACAAGATGGAAATTTGGATGGAGAAATTGATTTAAGAATACAGCAGTCTGCAAGTTTCTACCAGTGTGTGAGAGACATTGTATGGAATAAAGATGTGCCAATGAAGAGCAAGAAGGTTTTATACTTGTCCTATTATAAACCTATACTGACCTATACTTCAGCAGCCTGGACGTTGACTAAGCAGAACCAAAGTAAGATACGAGCAGCTGAAATGAGGTTCTTGAGGAGCATACAGGGAAAGACAAGGCGAGATAGAATATGAAATGTGAGGAAATAAGGAGAAGCGTGTTAGTGTGTAAACTTCAAGAAGAGATTGATACAGCAAAGCTAAAATGGTTTGGACACATTATGAGAATGCCAGGAGAGAGAATACCAAAGAAAATTTTCATGGATACAGAGAATGCAAAGAGGCCTAGGGGACAGCCTAGAATGGGATGGAGGAGCTCTGTTGTGGACTGTATTGTAAATAGAGTCGTTGATAGCAATAAAGTACTAGAAAAGGAGTGGTGGAAAGATCGAGTAAGGTGGAGGGCTTTGGTACACTACCCTACCCAGACAGAATCTGGATAAGGAAATGGATGAAGAAGAGAAGAAGAAGGCTAAAAAGTTATATCAAAATCTAAACAAGAAATTGCCATACAAATGGTTGTGTAATATGTGAATTGAATTTTTAAAAAGATTTCTACATATATCATTGATCTGGTTTTCAGTAATATCAAATTTCTTTAATACTGCCACTGTTTCTTTGAAGGCAGACCCTCTAGCACCAACGAGATGAATTTTCACCATCCACACATTCGCAAGTAGGTTATATGTCTCACTCGGGTAAACTCGGTAAACAGTCTCCTTCTCTTCATTAGTGCAAGTTGCTTGCTGGTTGTCTTGGTGCATTCGCATTGTAGGGTCTAATGAACATGGTGTGTTTGTTTTTCTTTGTTCCTTTCTGTGCAGATATCAGATTAACAAAAAATTGAAATGAAGGTCCACCTATCCAATACCATTTAATATGATGTCACATTACTTATACATTGGTACTGGTTTTAGATGACCCATAATGGACATTGCCATCATTCTTTCTGTTCCCTTACAACCACATAATCTTTGGAGGTGCCTTTTGAGGATCCAATCAGCCTCCGGGTACAGACAGAAATCTGTATCTTTGAGAAGCATTAAATGACATTATAAGGAAATTAAACATCATTTAGGTAAACACAAAATGTTTAAATTGAAAAACAAAATATCAAAACTGAGCACAACTGCAATTACCGTCATAATGGATATCTCCCTCTCAAAATCTTGCAAACTTGTTCCAATGGAATTTGTCTTAAGTTTCTTGACAGCAACGAGCTTAGGTTCAGTATCATTTCCTTTCTCCAGTGTACCTCGGAACACTTCTCCATAGAAGCCCTGGAAAAGTCCAACATTCCTGCATGAAATTATTTAATATTACATTATAATATAACATTAAAAAATAAGAATTACAAAACATTTAAAACTATGACCAAGTTAGTACAAAGAATTATGTTTTTATTGGCCAGTAGATCACTTGAGGATGGATTGTGAAAAGAAATGGTAAGATTCTGGTACAAAAGACTGCCTGAAAATAGCTACAAGCATAAAATGAACATCTTTTTGCTCTATTTTATATAGCCATCAATAAACTTAATTTAATTACTAAGCAACAAAAGAAAGTAGAAAACAGAGAGGTTGGAGATGAGGACATTTTCCATATCTTCATATAGATGGGCTCTCTCCTTATCCATCTCTGTTCTTTTATGTCCATTTGTTCTCAGCCCCTGACAAATTCATTTCTGCTTTCCAGCATCAACATTCATTTCGTGCTCCCTCTTTCGATGCTGACCTGTCAGTTTACAGGGTGACCCAAAGTCCATTAACATTTGGCGAGGCAATACTTCACAGAATATTGGAGGCAGAGAGGTAATAATTGACACACGATTGGCATTAACATGGGGTTTTATTGTCACCAAAATAAAGTACACAAAATGACCAAAAGCTGGTGCTTCATACGATACAACAGCAATAATTAGCATAACAACCAAGGTTTAGCAAAGATGATGTTCTTTATAACACATGCTCAACATGTTGGCCGTCATTCATCAACAATACCTGTAGTCGAGGGACAATGTTGTGATATAGCACATCCGTAGGTATGGTGAGAAATTGCCGTCAGATGTTGTCTTTTAGCATCCCTCAAGAGGTCAGATGATCGCGGTAGACTTGCGACTTCACGTGTACTTTATTATGGTGTCAATAAAACCCCTTATCATACCAATCATGTGTGTCAATTATTACCACTCTACCTCCAATATTCCATGAAGTACTGCCTTGTAAAATGTTAACAGACTTTGGGTCACCCTGTATATTAGATATTATATGTTTCTATTCACATTTTTATTTACTGCATATAAATACAATTGTAAATTTGTCTGTACATTTAACATTTTTGTTCAAACTTTATATTCTTCTCGGATTAGGTACAAAGAAGTTCAAAATAGGAAATGTCAAATTCATTAATATTATCTGTATAAGGAAAAAACATAATAAAATTGGTAGAAATATGATTTCCAATCTTTACTGTTTCATGTTCTTATACTGTAAGAGGAATAATTACAGAGAAATTTGTGATTACTGTTTTATAATTTTTACAAACTTTATAATATATCTCCAGAAATAATAGTTTTATCTAAATAGTGCACATACCAATACATACGGAAAATCAATTCCCTATATCTTTTATACTATACAAGCTATAATAATGGAGATATCCACAAATTTAGATTTTTATTACAAACAGCAATGACCAGCATTGCTGACTTGGAAATATTTTTCAGACGTCATGGTAACAAACTAACGTGACTGTTTTTGTAAGCTGCAAAGCCATGTGGTCATTAGCCTCAATTCATCAGGAAGATCAGTTATTCACTCTAGAGCCAAAAGGAGAACATGACCTAAGCTGGCAGGACACCTGCAGTGTTTCTGTGGTGCCCATTCTTAATGGTCTTCCTCTATTCAATCTATTCAGTCAGGAAGATAATGAAGGTATCTACTGAAATGATGATGATAATAATAATAATAATAATTGTTACCGAGTTTTTGTGGTAGTTAAGCATGAAAGAAGGTGCTGGGTGGTGAATAGGTCTCAAGCTACTAAAGAGAAATTAAATTTTAAAATTTAACAAGGTTATATTTTCTTTTCAAAATTAGGTAACAACAAATAGAACAGGTACTTAGTAGCCGAAATACAACTTGAAATGTACAATTACAGGGATTAAAGAATTTGGGCTTCGAGCCCTGAAAACACAATTCTTGAGCAACTAGCTCAACTTTACGATATACCAATTTTAACAAAAGGGGCAGAAGACCCCACTCAAACCCTGGAGCCCTTGCTCCAAATTACACAGCAAAGCCTCCTCGAGGCATACAACTCTCAGTTTTAGAAAAGAGCCACTCGCTCTTAAAGTTAAGCCTCTCCCAGGCCACACCAAACTCAACTTTCAAGTTGTCCTCAAAGGACATATACACAGGGGTAAAATACCCAACCTACTGAGGTCTATTAGGTGAGAAAAGATTAATACATGACCTCTAAAATACAACTTGAGAGGAGGCGAACTTGCACTCCTAATACACTTTGCTTTTAAAACCTAATCTGGCTCTGGGCCACTAACGCAAGGGCTAATCCCATACTACAGAGGTGACTTAGAGAAGAACACTTTACATTACATAAACGAAGAAAAGTTTGAGAAAATAAGTTCACCTCAAAACAAATGTGAGTGGGAGCTCGAGAGGGTTAGCACTCTCTATCCCAATATGTAAGTTTACAAGAAAAAGAAGAAAAGAGTAGTTACATTTTAGGAAAAGGTTACATGATGGAAAACGCTTCGAACCCGCCGCGAGAGTTAAACTGCCGACCTAGCAAGAAAAGAAGATATTAATAGGCCATTACCTGGTAGTAGATCGCTGCCGAGGAAAGAGGCGCTTCCCGCCTCCTGCTATGTACTTAATACACTGAAAGATGGAACAGAAGTGGCCCGGAGACCCCAAAATCAGCAGTTTATATCCTCTCGCGGAAGATTCTAGGCGTTAGGGGAAATAAAACACCCTCCCACAAAATCTTTATTGGTACGGGAAAAGAAACCCCTACATAGAGGAAAAAGAAACACATTATTGGTGGAAAATTAATTAAAGAAATTCGGGATTGGCTAGATCCAAACTAAGGGGAAAAAGAGGGGTATACAGCCAACTTAAACAATAACAGAAAGAAATTTAACAAGAAACAAACTTTTGAAATAAAAATTTCTCCAACAAAATAGTTCTTTGATTTCGCACTAGGTTGCACTATTGTAATTCTTCAGTAGTGTCCTCTAGAAGAGAAAGTTCCCACTTCTTACTTCAAGCGAAACAAAAACACATCAAAAGTGACACAGTTCAAAAACTCAAAATTTTCCACGTGGTGACATCTTCTGAGAAAGTAGAGAATTAATAGAATAGATAAAGTTCAACCTTCCTCCAGAAGAGGAGTTTCAACTGGCGCAACTTTTAAATAAACAGAGTAGAGGTGTACCGCCCGGTACAGACCTCCCCCCCCAAAAGTTCCTCCAAGGGGTAACACAGAAGAACATAAGCTTTGTTTCCAAAATAAGGTCCAAGTTTTGATGTTGATATTAAGATTAATTGCGGAAGCATTTATAAGATTTTAGTAATTTGGTTGGTTGCAATTTCAAAATTTTGTTGTTGCCGGTGCAGTAAAGTTTTTATGTTTGTAGAATTTGTATTTCTGAAGATAAACTTTTAATACTTAAAGGTGAAGAAAAATTTTGCAATGTCCACCAAATATTGTTGTTAAATTCCCAAATGTAATTATTGCTTATGGTGACTGTCCATGTAGTTGATGTAGATTGAGTCGGATGGCCAGACCGGCCGTTGCAGCTTGCGTCCAACGAAGGCCGCTCGGACCCCTCAAGTACCCTGAGATACCGCTCGCCCGCACTATGAGGGGAGCAGAGGTGTTGAAGTACGCCGCGCCCGCGGTGAACAGATACGGGCTGCGGGCATGTAGCAGGTCGTGCGCCGCACATCAGCCTTGGCCGGGAGGTGAGCTCCGGCTCGCCGTGCACATGTCGTCCTCGCTGGAGAGGAGGGGGCCCATCCCCCTCCCCAGTCGCTGCACGGCGCTGCGCGGCTGCGGGGGCGCTGAAACATTAAAGCTAGGCGGCAGAATTGTGTTGGACAATTATTTTCTTTGAGGGTACAGGCTTGTAGAGATAGTGAGGGGCCAGCGGCGTGTAGATATTCATGGTATTCATTAAGCCACTGTGTAGAGTGGAGCAGGAGACGGGAGCGTGGTAATGGCCGTGGCAAGAACAGGATGGCAGTTTAACGGGTCGGGGCAGGTTTTACATAAGGCTTACATCTAAAACCAAAATATTACAGAAGGGGCAGAATGCCTTAAAAGTGAAACTCAAAAAAAAAAATATAACCTTCATATCCTTTCAAAATAATATGGAGCAAGTTAACACAGAAATTACACCGGTTTCACCTGGGACAGGTGAACTCTAAATATCCTCTCGGTGGCTGGATTACTTAGCAATAAGGTAACCGGCGTAAGAAAATCGAGAATGATACAAGGCCCATGAAATCTGGGGGCAAGCTTGCCCGCGGGAACAAAATTTTTGACCATAACCTGGTCACCTACCTTCAAAGTGGTGGGTCTCCGTCCACGATCATACCTTTCCCTAACCTTTTCATGAGACACTTTAAGATTAGCTTTAGCCTTCTTCCAAAGATCTTTAATGTTGTCCGGATCTATTGTCTCGGGCAGAATGTCATTCAGAGACCAGAGGTTAGAGAGCGGCGTGTTGGGAACGAACTTAAACATCAAAGAAGCTGGAGTAAATTTGTGAGATTCATGAACCGCCGAATTCAAAGCAAAAGCTAACCAATGCAGGGACGTGTCCCACCTAGAATGATCTTCATGATGATAGGCAATAAGTGCGGACCTGAGATTGCGGTTAACCCGTTCAGCCAGAGATGGTTGAGGGTAATAAGCAGATGTAGTTACATGAGAGATGGACAAGTCAAAACAGAATTTACGAAACAGATTTGATGTAAAAGCTTTAGCATTATCAGATACAATGTATTGGCACGGACCAAAAGAAGCAAAAATAGAATTTAGGCAAGTAATGGTGGACTGAGCGGTAGCCAGCTTAGTCGGAAATAACCAGGAAAATCTTGTAAAACCATCTACACACACAAAGATGAACTTGTTGGCATTACCCTTTGACTGGGGGAAGGGTCCCACATAATCGATATACAGGCGTTCCATGGGGCGCGACGCTTGATGAGAAGACAAAAGGCCTACTTTAGTGGACATGGTGGGTTTACTGATCAAACAAGATTTACAAGCTTTTACAAGTTCTCGAATTTCCCCGTCCATACCTTTCCATATGAACATTTCACGAATCTTTTCACGAGTTTTAAAGATTCCAAGATGCCCCCCCAATGGGGTCTCATGATAGTATTTGAAGATCATAGGTACAAGAACCGCTGGAACAACAACTTTCATCAACTTATCATGCCTCGAAGGGCAACATAGAACACCATTCCTCAGAACATAAGGGACAACATGTTCCCCAGAAGAAAGGGTTTCCATTATAGGAGCCAGCGTCGGATCTTCACGTTGGTATTTCTCAATATCCCTAAAAAGCATGGGAGCACCTGTTAAGATGGCATTAACACCAGATAGTATGGACTCGGAAGGTGATGAACTATCGACCGGTTCGTGGGTCTCGACGTCGTTATGAAACATACGGCTGAGTCCATCAGCAACAACATTTTCGGTACCTCTGATATGTCATACATCAAATTGGAAGGCAGAAATACGGATGGCCCAACGGGCTATACGACCAGTACGACGCGGCCTACCTAAGACCCAGCTTAAGGCTTGATTATCTGTCTCCAGGTCGAATTTGACATGTTCCAGATAGAGACGGAACTTTTCTAAGGCGAATAAGACTGCCAACCCTTCGAGCTCATAGATGGAATACTTGGCTTCTTGAACCGATAGAGTCCTAGATGCATAGGCGATGGGACGCCTCCCTAGTTCAGTCTCTTGAAGAAGGACTGCAGCTACAGCTGACGACGACGCGTCCGTTTGGACGATGAATTTCTTCGAGAAATCAGGCATAGCAAGTACAGGGGCATTACAGAGAGCTAATTTAAGATCTTCGAAAGCGGCTTGTTGAGAAGGTCCCCACTCGAATTTGATGCCTTTCCTACGAAGAAGGTTTAAGGGCGCCGCTCTATTAGCGAAGTTAGGAATAAACTTCCTGAAGAAATTCACCATACCAATGAATCTAGCGATACCTTTGATGTCCTTAGGAGGTTTAAAATCACGGATGGCCTGTGTTCTAGAATGATCGACTGCTACACCATCAGGTGACACAATATGCCCTAGGAATGACATAGAGGGCTTAGCAAAGGCAACCTTGGACAACTTAACAGTTAACCCAGCCTTACGAAGGCGATTGAGAACTTCTCGCAAATGATCTAGATGTTCTTCAAAGGTTTCGGAAAATACGACGACATCATCCAAGTAGTGATATAAGTACTCAAATTTGATGTCGGAAAAGACCCTATCTAGTAGCCTAGTGAGCACAGCTGCCCCCGTGGGGAGCCCGAAAGGCACGCGGTTGTATTCATATAAATTCCAGTCCGTGGCAAACGCTGTAAGATGTTTAGACTCTTCGGCAAGGGGAATTTGATTATAGGCCTGATTCAAGTCCAAGATGGTGAAGAACTTGGCCTTACGAAACCATGAAAAGCAAGAATGAAGGTCGGGAAGGGGCACAGATTGCAACACCACCTTCCGATTGAGAGCCCTGTAATCAATGACAGGCCTGAAGCCTCCTTGGGGTTTCGGGACTAGAAAAATAGGCGAAGAATACGCTGACTTAGAGGGCCTAATAATACCATCCTTCAACATCTGATCGATGATTTCTTTCAGAGCCTTCATTTTAGGTGGAGATAGCCTATACGGTGGAAAACGGACAGGAATTGAATCCGTGACCTCAATTTTGTATTCAATAAGGTCAGTAACACCAAGAGTATCAGAGAACACCTCGGGAAACGACTGACACAGTTTCCGAATACTATCAGCCTGCTCCTCAGGTAGATGTCTAAGGTCTAACAACATCTCATCCTGGGTAGGCGAAATAGATGAACATGATACAGAATTACACTTTAACAAGGGAATTCTACAATTGGACGCAAATTTGAATATGCACGACCTACTCTGGAGATCGAGCACAAGACCAGTGTGAGAAATGAAGTCCGCTCCCAATATGATGGGGCAAGACAAACGCTTGGCCACAAACAATTTGATCTTCCATGTAAACTTAAAAACCCGAATTTTGACATGTATGGAACCTAGAATTTCTAATGGAGATGAATTAGCCGAAACATATTGAACAGGAGAAGAGACATAGTCAGGGAGTTTACAAACAGATTTCAATTTAGAATACCAATCAGCCGAAATAATGGAACAAACACTGCCTGAATCTAAGAGAGCTGTTATAGGCTCGTTATTTAACTCAATCTTAAGAAAAGGAACAGGTGCGGGGGTATCCGCCGCAATCCTAAGACACTCTTTAGGGCATTCAAAAGATGAATTTGAAGGCTGGTCGTTCTCTGCATTTACAACCTGTTTACTAGGGGCTAAGTCTCGGGAAGATGGATTAGTCGGCTCAGCCGACGCCACTAGTCACTTTTTATTATTGGAATAGCTGGAATTTGCACCAGAAGTTGAGCAGGAGGGGGTGCTATTTGAGTTTGGGCAATTCTTGGCGATATGTGAGAAGGCCCCACACTTAAAACAGCCTTGTGATGACCCTACTCCATTCCTTGTCCCACTTGACTTGATCAGAGGACACTTATTCCGCAGATGGTCAGGCGACCCACAAGCATAACATTTACGGGGATTGACTGGTCGGCGAGGTGGAGGCCGAGTGTTACTAAAGGAAGGCGGGGGTTCTTTCGCCACACGCAAGGAATCGGCATACCTAACTCCTTCCGCAGAGACGGCTAATGCTTCCAGTTCAGAGAAGGTTTGCGGGCACGCCGCGAAACACAAATATGACCTGTAGGGTGGTGAAATCCCTTCAACAATAGCTTGCACGATCTGATCCTCAGGGAAGTGGAGAGCAAACACCCTAGTATAAAACTTAATATCTTGGATGAAGTCTGCCAGGTTTTCATCCAAGCGCTGTACCCGATAATAGTATTTCTGAATAAGGGAGGACCTGGCCCTAGCCGGGATGAAGTTAGCTAGCAAATGGGCGTGGAAATCCTCAATAGAAGATTGCTCGGCAATGGCTCTAACTATTTTGTCAGATAGAACACCAATAGCATAAGGATAGATAATTTGCAAAATTTGACATGGGGAAAGAGAAAACACAAGGGCATGATCCTGAAATTCCACTAGAAATCTTAAAAATGAAATTACGTCACTGGTGGTGTTGACGGAAAACTTAGAGATACCTCTAAGCAACATTGCCAATGGATGAGGCAAGCTGCTGAACCCAGGTGTCATAGTCGTTAAAGGTTTCAAGGGCAAGGAAGTTAATTCAGAGCGGATGTTACTCAATGCCGCACGGCGTTCAGATTCGTTGTTCGATGGGGCAGAGATAGTTTGAGCAGCAACGGTTATCCTATTGACTTCTCCCTGAGGAGGCTCTTCCTCGTTACCTACATTCACCGTGGCGGGTTGATCAGTTTTGGGAGGAGCTTCGCCGGTTAGCAATTGAGTGACCTTATTAGACAATTCAGAAATAGTTTCAAGGAGCGTATTAGCTTGCTTCCTCTGAACGTCATTCACCTTTAGAGACAATAGATCATTAACTCTATTTGCAAAGTGATACAGCCTGCCTTGCACACGCTTAATTTGATTAGGAGATGGATCGTTTTCATCAAAAAAGCTGACTACCGATGCTAGCCCAGTAATATTCTCGACAATCGTGGAAAGAGAGTCGTCAATTTCTTTCTCTCCCAAATTGGGGATGGAAATGGGCAAATCAAGGGACTCTCTAAGCTTGTTAGTGTCTATTGCAACCGTGCCTCCAGATTGAACGTTTCTGATAGTTAACTCATATATCAACTCCTCTTTGCGCAAGTAGTTAAGGAGGAGAACATCGCGAGGGCCGGGCATGATGAGAGAACAATTTTGAAAAACTCAAAAAATTCCAGCAACTGAGAAAATTGTTAGAGTTCGAATCAAAGCAATGTTTAGCCGTCAAAAGGGGCTAAATTGAGACCCATTCAACCACGCTCTGCTACCACTTGTTACCGAGTTTTTGTGGTAGTTAAGCATGAAAGAAGGTGCTGGGTGGTGAATAGGTCTCAAGCTACTAAAGAGAAATTAAATTTTAAAATTTAACAAGGTTATATTTTCTTTTCAAAATTAGGTAACAACAAATAGAACAGGTACTTAGTAGCCGAAATACAACTTGAAATGTACAATTACAGGGATTAAAGAATTTGGGCTTCGAGCCCTGAAAACACAATTCTTGAGCAACTAGCTCAACTTTACGATATACCAATTTTAACAAAAGGGGCAGAAGACCCCACTCAAACCCTGGAGCCCTTGCTCCAAATTACACAGCAAAGCCTCCTCGAGGCATACAACTCTCAGTTTTAGAAAAGAGCCACTCGCTCTTAAAGTTAAGCCTCTCCCAGGCCACACCAAACTCAACTTTCAAGTTGTCCTCAAAGGACATATACACAGGGGTAAAATACCCAACCTACTGAGGTCTATTAGGTGAGAAAAGATTAATACATGACCTCTAAAATACAACTTGAGAGGAGGCGAACTTGCACTCCTAATACACTTTGCTTTTAAAACCTAATCTGGCTCTGGGCCACTAACGCAAGGGCTAATCCCATACTACAGAGGTGACTTAGAGAAGAACACTTTACATTACATAAACGAAGAAAAGTTTGAGAAAATAAGTTCACCTCAAAACAAATGTGAGTGGGAGCTCGAGAGGGTTAGCACTCTCTATCCCAATATGTAAGTTTACAAGAAAAAGAAGAAAAGAGTAGTTACATTTTAGGAAAAGGTTACATGATGGAAAACGCTTCGAACCCGCCGCGAGAGTTAAACTGCCGACCTAGCAAGAAAAGAAGATATTAATAGGCCATTACCTGGTAGTAGATCGCTGCCGAGGAAAGAGGCGCTTCCCGCCTCCTGCTATGTACTTAATACACTGAAAGATGGAACAGAAGTGGCCCGGAGACCCCAAAATCAGCAGTTTATATCCTCTCGCGGAAGATTCTAGGCGTTAGGGGAAATAAAACACCCTCCCACAAAATCTTTATTGGTTCGGGAAAAGAAACCCCTACATAGAGGAAAAAGAAACACATTATTGGTGGAAAATTAATTAAAGAAATTCGGGATTGGCTAGATCCAAACTAAGGGGAAAAAGAGGGGTATACAGCCAACTTAAACAATAACAGAAAGAAATTTAACAAGAAACAAACTTTTGAAATAAAAATTTCTCCAACAAAATAGTTCTTTGATTTCGCACTAGGTTGCACTATTGTAATTCTTCAGTAGTGTCCTCTAGAAGAGAAAGTTCCCACTTCTTACTTCAAGCGAAACAAAAACACATCAAAAGTGACACAGTTCAAAAACTCAAAATTTTCCACGTGGTGACATCTTCTGAGAAAGTAGAGAATTAATAGAATAGATAAAGTTCAACCTTCCTCCAGAAGAGGAGTTTCAACTGGCGCAACTTTTAAATAAACAGAGTAGAGGTGTACCGCCCGGTACAATAATAATAATAATAATAATAATAAGAAGAAGAAGAAGAAGAAGAAGAAGAAGAAGAAGTAGAACAACAACAACAAATGATCACTCAAAGATTTTTTTTTTGCTAGTGGCTTTACGTCGCACCGACACACATAGGTCTTATGGCGATGATGGGACAGGAAAGGCCTAGGAGTTGGAAGGAAGCGGCCGTGGCCTTAATTAAAGTACAGCCCCAGCATTTGCCTGGTGTGAAAATGGGAAACCACGGAAAACCATTTTCAGGGCTGCCGACAGTGGGATTCGAACCCACTATCTCCCGGATGCAAGATCACAGCCGCGCGTCCCTGACCACATGGCCAAATCGCCCGGTACTCAAAGAATTAGGGAAAAAGGAATCATAAGGGGGGGATTGAAAGTCCAATTACCACCGAACTGGAAGAAAACAAAATGTGATAACCTACAATATCCTAAGCCTGTAAAACTTAATAATATTACACTGACCAACTACTGTTGTTAACTGAGGTGCAATATTTATATATATTTTATTATTATTATTATTATTATTATTATTATTATTATTATTATTATTATTGTTATTATTATTATTATTATTATTATTATTATTATTATTATTATTATTATTATTATTATTATTATTTGTCTCTTCTGCTACTACTCATCTCTGTTAGATGGCATTAATGCTGCAATTACAAAAACTAATCTATTATCAATGGTTGCAGAAAGAGCTAGGCTTTCTATATGGTTAGTTCTGTTACAAATATATGCACGAGCGTAGAACATCATGGAAACCACACCCGGGCAACTGGAGTGGAAAACTGATGATGATGATGATGATGTAGAACATCATGGAGAGGAGGGGACCTTTAAGCTTTAGAGAAGAGGTTTGTTTACCTTTCCAGGTATGGTATCGAAAAGCTATCTTTACTTCTGGAAGTGAATTTTCTTTCTACAGTTTCCATCTTGATTCGGTCGTCTCTCTTTGAGAGATGTGAGCAGATTAATTGTTTGGCAAAATTTGTTTCATAACCAAACCGAACCCCATGGTGCAACAGCCTCGAAGGGCCATGCCCTACCAAGTGACCGCTGCTCAGCCCGAAGGCCTGTAGATTACGAGGTGTCGTGTGGTCAGCACAATGGATCCTCTCGACCATTATTCTTGGCTCTCTAGACCCGAGCCGCTATGTCACTATCAGATAGTTCCTCAATTGTAATCACGTAGGCTGAGTGGACCTTGAACCAGCCCTCAGAGGCAGGTAAAAATCCCTGACCTGGCTGAGAATCGAACTCGGGGCCTCCAAGTAAGAGGCAGACATGCTACCCCTACACCACAGGACCGGCATTTGTTTCAAAACAATTAATAAATAAGAATGTGAGAGGACAGAGAGCATGCCACAAAAGCATGAAAACTAATCTTTATCATCATAAACTCCTCAATCCAGAGGTTGGTGACCTTCCGTTTACATTACTACATTCTCTTCCTGCCTTGGTCTCCCTCTTGCATTAAGTCCTTCCAATTTTATTTCCAGCAAGGTTGTGAATCACCTTGAATGTCATAGCTGGTGACCAACCATACCATTCCTCTTTTTTGCAATTGTTTTCAGCAGATATCTCCTCTTGTCTTGTTGGGCAAGTTTTTCCTTGTTAGTTACTTTCTCCATCCATGGTTCCTTCAACGCCCTCCTCCAGCACTACATTTCGAGAGCTTCAAGTTTAATCTTTTCTGTTGTTCTTCAAGTCCAAGTTTTAGAGGCGTAACTGGCTAAGCTTCAAATAAAACTTGTGACAAATCGTTACCCTGTTTTGTGAGATATTTCACTTCTTCTTGGCTTGGGCTATTATGACAACTATACTTCTGTCATGCAATGTTACAGATTTCCCCAGTTATTTGAAAGAAGTAACCTACATTACGCATTAGCCATACTTGTGTGGTCTGTTCTCCATCTCTTGAGCACTTGCAGCTCTTTGTCATTTCCAAGCAAAGTAATGTCATCTGCAAAACGGGTTGTTTTGTTTTGTTCACCACTATACCAGTCCTGCTGGTTTCTGAGAATTCTTTCATAGCATGCTCTATGTACAAGTTGAACAGGAGAGGAGATGGTCCACATCCCTGCTGAGCACCTTTGCTAATCTTTGCCTGAAATCCTTCCTGACCAATGAGAGTTGTCTAATTTTTTTTTTTTTTTAACTGCAGGATTATTCTTCTGTCTCTGTAAATCTATCCTTGCATTCTTGAGGAATCTGAGCAATGTGTTCGAAACCACACTGCAAATGCCTTTTCACAGTCAATGAAAGCTATCATGAACTCTTTCTTAAGACTCAGAATTTACAAAGATAAAAAAATAATTATTGGCAGCTTTATAAACACAGGGACACCACCAATTTCATCCCTACATTCAAGAGGGAAAGTGTCAGTGAATCTCAAAGAAAAGTCTGGGAACACAATTCTGTAATTAGAATCTCTTTAATAATATAAGGGAGACAGTGAAATAAGCATGGAATAATGATGGTCCAAATGAGCCACCTCATTTCATACAGCTGGATCATTCCATTTATTTTGAATTTCTCACTGATCCAGGCTTTTCTGCATCTATTTTTGTCTTTGTTCCTTTTTATTTAATTCTGAAGGAAGAAGGAGTTCTGCAAGACAATGCACCTTACCAAAATCTTTGATTAGTGACACTGCACTTGAAATTGTCAATAAATACAGTATTTTAAGAAACCATCTTTGGTGATTATCTTTAAATTCAACAGACTGTTTTATTTATATTTCCATTACACATTTTTAGCTGGTACTGAATATACTTTGTCTTTAAGGCAACCTCTAAATTGAGGAAGTGGTTTAGAAATGAAACTAGACTAAGACAGGGGAGTGTGCTGTCACCTCTTTTGTTCCTGTTGGTTATGGACGAAATTGTAACTGGGACATGAAGTTATTACTACTGTATTTGCAGATGATATTGTGGTCTGGGGAACAAATAGCAAAGAAGTACAAGAACAACTTGATGCAGTGAACAAGAAAATTGAAAAATATGGTATGAAAATCAATGCAGAGAAGAGCAAAACCCTGGTGATATCAAGAGGAGAAAGACATGGGAAAGCCAATGTGAAAATTGGTGGTCAAAGCCGTGAAATTGTTGACAGTTTTAAATACCCAGGGAGTGAATAATGCAGAATACAAGGCTGGACACAGAGATTAGCAAGAGGATTCAACAGGGCAATGCATTCTACCAGAGTGTAAGAAACATTGTCTGGAGTAAGGAAGTACCAAGGAAGGTGTAAGGAGATAATGTACAAAATGGATTATGCATCCATATTGACTCATGTTGCTGAGACCTGGACAGTGACAAGTAGGGATGAGAGTAGAATTCAAGCCAAGAAGTATGATAGGAAAGACAGACTGAGAAATGACGATGTGAGAAAGGTCGAAATGGAAAATGTAAATCAGAGAACTGATAAGAGTAAGCTAAGATGATTTGGTGTACAGAGGATGGATGAGAAAATACCAAGGAGAAGAAACCTGGATTGGCACAAAATGATGGAAGAGGAGTGGTGGAAGGAGAGAGGAAGGTGGAGAAGTCCATAAATGCCCTGAACCAGCAGGAGCTGGGTAAAGGGAAAGAAGGAGGATGACGACGAGTAATAGCCAGAGTTGTTGTTAATGACTTCCAGGTTGAGATACGGTGTAAATACCATATATTTGTAAATAGGTGCTGGTGGTGATTATTGTTTTAAGAGGAAGTACAACTCGGCAACCATCCTCATTGTAAATAACACCTGAACTCTAATTTTAGAAGGTAAAATTTTTATAAGTTAGTTTCTAAAGTTTTTTTTGTACAACTTTATTAAATATTTATTTTGAAAATCATAAATACTCTAGTACAACACAGTACATACCATACTTACTCGCATATTAGATTCCTTTTTTCCCCACTTTTACAGCAAGAAAAAAAGTAAAGGCGGTCTAATATGCGATAACTTCAAATTTTGTGCAGTGAACACATGACTTCTAGGCTACAGTATAATGAGCTATAAATTGTACATGTAAACATTCTACACTATTCTTTAACAAACTTATAAATGTATTTGAGTTATACTGGCTATTTTCATTGGAAAGCAGTATTTCTAAATGTAAAAAGACAATATAGTGAACACGACTTTTAGGCCTACATATAAAGTAAATATAGTCAGTTTTAGTTACTCATATCACGTCATTCGTTTCATCTCATTAATTCCTCTGATGAGGTTTACGGTCATAAAAACTTGCTATGAAAATTCGCCTCACTTCATACTTGACCCCGTCGAGAACAGGGATAAGGGTATCGTATTATCATATTATGCAATATTTACACAAAATAACTTAATGGCCAGTCATTTGTCTCTGTCAGTTGAGCAGTAGGCCTACCACATAGTAAACCTGATCACTGCTTTCATTTGAATTATCGTCTTGCGCCGCCAACTTCCCTGCTACTGGCGTGTTGTTATTCCAAGTGATGTCATCTTCACTGCCATCTCGTTAGGTAAAATTTTTATAAGTTAGTTTCTAAAGTTAGTTTCTGTAATTGAGAGCATTTGAAGTCCCGTCTTTTTGAACCTTTTAAAAATAGTTTCGCTCTCAACTATATAATCCAAACAGTGTGAATCTATTCCCAAATGGTTTCTGGAGATGGTCTTTGATATTCCCAGTTGGTGTATGCGTAGCAGAAGCCACTCCTTCTGAATAAAGCCATGCTGTAGAAAGCATGCCAAACCACCAGCGATAACTAGCGTACTTCTGAATGTAATACATACTGACTGGAAGCATTATTTTGATAACTGCAGCTGTTGAAAGTCAGACCCTTATTTTAAAGTATATTTCAAGCTTGTTCTCTACACTTATCGCATCAGGATTTACCTAAACTTCTGTAAATGAGATAAGAGAGACCGCATTATTTAGGTTAGCTATGCCCGGATAGTGCCAAAAGATCCATGATGGAAAGAATAAAAATAAATAACATGAAAGTTTGCCGCATTTATGGATATCTACAGGTGTGGCGGTAATGCGTTTTATTATCATAATGTTTAATTTTGTACGTTCGTTGTCTCATCTACATCAAACTTTCTTCCCAAAGCGTGATTATCAATTTGCTCAGGTTCTTCAATAATGAGCTTTTCTTTAGGTGTGAATAACTTATAACGATGCCCTTGCTGGCGAGATGTAGTGTTTACAGTGCACTATGTCTTCTGGTATGGGCTATATCAAATTTGTTACTTTCATTGACCTGTCTCTGTCTCATCCTTGGCTTTGACAATATGAAAGTGACTGAGGTATGAGTGATGCTAGTAATACCATTGCTTATGCAGCCAGTCCCTGTTCTGAATGGTGTGAAGATATCGCTCATAGGGTCAGTTGGTGCCTGCATTTCAGTGGGCTTGGCAGACTGATATGTAATAGCAGCGGCTGGCTCGGTGAGGAAAGCAATGGGAAACTACCTCACTCCTCATTTCCCTAGTACGCCTCTTCAGTGACGCCTAGGCTATTTATGACAGCTGTTGGCAGAGCTGCAGAGGATCAAACCAGCCTTCGGGCTGAAGACCCAACATACATACATACATACAACTTATAACGAGAACTCACAGCAGCCACCCTAAATACTTTTTACTAGAGGTTTAATAAAACACAAACACATCAAAGGTTTTTAGCGATAGAAGGATGGGAAAGGACTAGGACTGGGAAGATACAGCCCCAACAGTTCCCTGGTGTGAAAATGGGGCCATGACACTATTATACTGACGTCATGCAAATGATGTGATATGTTCATGGCATGCTTCTGGCTTTTGGCAGGAATAGATTTTCCAACAGAATGAGCAGAAAAATATGACCTTCCAGATTTCTGTATGTCGGGAACACACTATCAACCTTGACATAAATAATACCCGCATACCAACTTTTTCACCAAATTTTGAAAAAAGTATGCAGGGCTTATTCATGTATATACAGTATTTCAAGTTGTTGACATCAAATCAACTGTCTTGGACTGCTGATGATCAGTTCCATTCTTTTAAATCTCTCCAGCCTAAGGTCTAGTTTAGCTTGTACCTCTGCTTCCATTTCCCCCCATATCATTATATAATTGGCAAACACTAAGGCATTTGTTGGTCCTTTCATTAACTGCTTTATTTACTGCATACATTATAACAAAGAAGAGAAATGGGGAACCTGACCATAGAAAAATCATAATTACAGAAAAAGAAAGCCTTCAACCTACTCTTCACAATAAAATTCCTTCCACTCTACGCTCATAAGTCAGTACAGTAACACATCTCTTTGCTCCTAAAATGGGTGCTCTCCCTCAAGGAGTGCTATTTGTGGAAGCATGATACAGACTATCAGGAAAAAATTGGTACAAACTCTGCACTTCAATGAAACATTATACACCTCTGAAGTTCTTGTCTTGTGAACATGGTCTTCTTTATTTTACCTTTCTTAGCCTGATTTGAGAATTCAAGGACATGTTTAAACCAACGTCTGACTGGGAAGATTTAAGATTTTAAGTTAATTATGAAACTTTTTGTTGTTGGTCATCAACATAAAGCAGTCATTACAAATATTTATTGTTTTTACACTGACATGAAGATGTGAGAAATTCACCTGTCCAATTCGCCCTTGCAGCACTACATTACAGTCGCCATCCAACTCAAAGATTCCTTGCATAGAAGTAACACTATCCATAGCAGAGCCATCAGCTGGGAAGTGAAACATTGATAAGAAGTCAGAGATTTCAGAGATGTCAGGAGTTGTACCATCATCATCCTGAAACAGAAAATGTTTAACATTTTACATACATACGAAAAACAATGTTTTCAAAAATACTTTGATGATGGAAAACTTTTATGAAACCTACTGTATGTTTAAATTCAGCTTCCACTAAACCATAGATCTTTTCAATGTTAAAATTTTTCAACATAAACCTACCTATTCACTGATGCCAAAGTCAGACATTAGTCAGTGCTCAGATACCATAGATAACATTCAATGACTTCCACTCTTCTGTCATTCCCACCTGAGCTAAAGCTCCTACCCCACTGCAGATTTAAAACAGGCTGTCAGGAAGAAGTTTGTAAATAAACTCTATGATTATATTACTGTAATAGATTGTAATAGAAGTGTGTATGTGAAAGAGAGAGATACATGAGTGTGAACGTGCCTGTCAGGACAAAGGCAGATGCTCTCAATGAACAACATCCATTCATTCAGTACAACAAAATGTTAATAAAAGGGAAATGTTAAAGTAGATACCTTGCAGTTGTTCTCATCAAGCAGCCATGCTCCCTCCAGGCTGCTGGTCATGCTAGTCCCTGCACTCAGTGGTGAGCCATGGTCCTCATCCATACTGAGAGATAGCAATTCTGACTTCGAGTAGTCCAAGTATGTGTCCTCTAAACATGGAAATAAAATCTGAGAATGTAATACAATTTTCAAACTCTATTAATTTTTCCATTTTACACCAAGATCACTTACAAAAATGACATATTATTCCCTCGAATCATAAATTGAATCATTTTAAATTTCAAAATTATACACTGTAATGTGTTGTAACTGGTACATATTTAATGCCTATCACATCATGTGTACTAGTTGCCCTTCAGTGCCATTCCAAAGGACGGAATGACAGCATTCACATGCAAGTCATCAAAGTGGCATCAGAACTTGCATTTTGACAGGTGATATCATCATCATCATCATCATCATCATCATCATCATCATCATATTATTATTATTATTATTATTATTATTATTATTATTATTATTATTATTTTCTCTTAAAGAATTGGAGCATATTATGAATAAGTGTAAAAAATTTATGTTAAAATTCTGTATACACTAGGGTTGGGCAGACCGGAACATTCAGTTGTTCCACAACATTAGGAGCTTGAGGCGGAGTGTTTCGGTACAGAGTGCCGGGACAAGGGACACAGGAGTGTAAGTGCATCGTAGAGAGAACTTTGAGGGGCAGCATGATATGCTCCATGTCAGCTGGAATGTGCCTGTACCGAACGTGCTGTGTCAAGGCCGCACTAGATAGATTAGTTGGCCTTGGCTGTGTGCCGCCCTGTGCTGGAGTGTAAACATTTTTTCATCCAGTTATATCTTTTAATTTCAAAGAGATGACCTATATTTTTCTTGGGCTTAAAAGTTTCCTTAAAGTCCAAATTAATTTTTAACATCAATCTCCGAGAAAGTGTTGAGGGAAATTTTCGAGATATTAAAGGAATTAAATGGAAGTTGAGAGGGAAGGAATTCGAAGTGCAGAGAGCATAACAGCACGAAAGTACTACAATGTTTTCATCCAGTTATATTTTTAATTCCAAAGCGATGACCTATATTTTTCTTGGGCTTAAAAGTTTCCTTAAATACCAAATTAATTTTTAACGTCAATCCCCGAGAAAGTGCTGAGGAAAATTTTCGAGATATTAAAGAAAGTAAACGGAAGTTGAAAGGGAAGGAATTCGAAGTGCAGAGAGCATAACAGCACAAAAGTACAACAATGTATTCATCCAGTAGGTGAAGTTTTATCTATTCCTGTAAAAATTAAGAGGGGAATTCCTCAAGGCAGTACTATTGGACCTTTATGTTTTCTTATATATATCAATGATATGTGTAAAGAAGTGGAATCAGAGATAAGGCTTTTTGCAGATGATGTTATTCTGTACAGAGTAATAAATAAGTTACAAGATTGTGAGCAACTGCAAAATGACCTCGATAATGTTGTGAGATGGACAGTAGGCAATGGTATGATAATAAACAGGGATAAAAGTCAGGTTGTGAGTTTCACAAATAGGAAAAAATCCTCTCAGTTTTAATTACTGCGTTGATGGTGTGAAAGTTCCCTTTGGGGATCATTGTAAATACCTAGGTATTAATATAAGAAAAGATCTTCATTGGGGTAATCACATAAATATGATTGCAAATAAAGGGTACAGATCTCTGCACATGGTTATGAGGGTGTTTAGGGGTTGTAGTAAGGATGTAAAGGAGAGAGCATATTTGTCTCTGGTGAGACCCCAACTAGAGTATGGTTCCAGTGTATGGGACCCTCACCAGGATTACTTGATTAAAGAACTGGAAAAAATCCAAAGAAAAGCAGCTCGATTTGTTCTGGGCAATTTCCGATAAAAGAGTAGCGTTACAAAAATGTTGCAAAGTTTGGGCTGGGAAGACTTGGGAGAAAGGAGACGAGCTGTATGACTAAGTGGTATGTTCTGAGCTGTTAGTGGAGAGATGGCATGGGAGGACATCAGTAGACGAATAAGTTTGGATGGTGTCTTTAAAAGTAGGAAAGATCACAATATGAAGATAAAGTTGGATTTCAAGAGGACAAATTGGGGCAAATATTTGTTTATAGGAAGGGGAGTTAGGGATTGGAATAACTTACCAAGGGAGATGTTCAATAAATTTCCAATTTCTTTGCAATCATTTAAGAGAAGGCTAGGAAAACAACGGATAGGGAATCTGCCACCTGGGCGACTGCCCTAAATGCAGATCAGTAGTGACTGATAGTGATTAATTCCAAAGTGATGACCTATATTTTTCTTGGGCTTAAAAGTTTCCTTAATGTCCAAATTAATTTTTAACGTCAATCCCCGAGAAAGTGTTAAGGGAAATTTTCGAGATATTAATGAAAGTAAATGGAAGTTGAGAGGGAAGGAATTCGTAGTACAGAGAGCATAACAGCACGAAAGTACAACAATGTTTTCATCCAGTTATATTTCTAATTCCAAAGCGATGACCTATATTTTTCTTGGGCTTAAAAGTTTCCTTAAAGTCCAAATTAATTTTTAACGTCAATCCCCGAGAAAGTGTTGAGGGAAATTTTCGAAATATTAAAGAAGGTAAATGGAAGTTGAGAGGGAAGGAATTCAAAGTGCAAAGAGCATAACAGCACGAAAGTAACTAAACCGTACGAAAGACGATAAACTTTGCATAATGTCGCATTGGAGTCCTGTTCAGGACTTTTTTTACTAGAAGAAAACCAGACAGAGTGAAATGCAATTTATGTCCTATTTTGTTTGCAAAGGGACCTTCAACCGGCACGATGACAAGACATTTCAAACTTAAACATCCCACAGTTTTTATTTTCGTGTTCCGCTTGTATATTGTGTACGTGAATAGAGCACTGAAGAATGTTTCTTCAACAGTGGGAGTATACTTTTAATTGGTGAAAATAACATTGTGACATTTGTAAACACCTGTACTGCCAGTATAATTGTGACAGGTGTATTTCAGAATGAATGGAAACATTCTTATCCTAAAAAGAAAATATAGACATTATTTTTTGGGCGAGTATTTCATTCAGAGTTCCGACTGCTTTCTCACGTGCCGTGAAGTTTTATCCTGGCTCTAATTACTCACAATACAGGCCAATACATTCAACTGGTGAAAGTATTCTTGAATTAGTTACTTTTAAACACCTGCACTGCCATTGTAACCGTGTTATGTGTATTTCATATTGACCGGAAGAATCTTAACCTAAAAGCAGCCTTTAAACGTGATTATTGGGCGCGAATTTCAGTGTTTCGACTGTTCATTCACGTTCCATGCAGCTTTATGCTGGACATGGCCATAACTACACACAGGCACACACCACACAGTACGTTCCACACAGGCATATTCCCGCTGGCGCAGAGCATGTAATGTTGCCTCTCGAAGTTCTCTCTACACTGCGCAGTTACAGTCCCGCGTCCCGTGCGCCCACTGCACAGTTCAGCTAGTAGGCGAAGGGCAGTGCATAGTGGCGCTTCTGACCGGACAGCGAGTCAGTGTCTCCGTCTCGCTTGAGAATGTTTCAGAACAATTGACACTCGGGTGTTCTGGAACAGCGGAACATAACTGTGCACCAGCATGGTGTGCCGAAACAGGGACATAGTGCCCAACCCTAGTATACACCTTCTTAAAATAAATGAATAATAATTATATTATTTTAAAAACTAATAATAATAAAAAATAAAAGTGTGATTTGAGAGAATCTGATAATGTTCTTTCATGAACAAAACTGTTGTTCTGTTTTTAATTAAATATTATCCTTTTCAGGTATAATCTGTTATTGTTTTCTTCTTCAGGTATTTTTTAATTTTATTTATTCTGAATGTTTGGACAGACCAAAAAACTTCACAGTTAAGGATTAATAAGTCAAAACTGAAAAGAAATGGTTTCCTTTATAACAAATTACTGGAACCACACAATGTACCAGCTGATTAATATTTCCGAGTTTACAGTGAAAAACCATTAGTGGTAGCAAGTAATGAATAAAAGAAAACATTTGCAGTCATTTACTGTGCGTGAGAAACTTTAAGTTGTGCTGGAAACTGAAACCATAACAAATCATGTAGCCAGCAGAAAATATGATATCGATGAATCATGTATTCGTGATTGGAGGAAGAAGAAGAAAACATTATTAAAAAGTAATGGTGATCATAGAGTTTTCCTAGGGACAATGCACAGTTTCCCAATATTGAAGAATTTCATAAAATAAGAGACATGAACTAGGTTATGGTGTATCCACTGAAATGTGCCAACTGAAATCATTTGAGGTTCCACAGGAGGGTTTTACTGGAAGGTGTGGGTAGATAATGTTTTATCGAAAATGGACTGTGCATACAGAGGCATAAATCTATTTCACATCACCTCTCTGGTGCCTAAGAAGAAAAGTTGATAACCTTTCATCGCGTTATTTATTTGTGGAGACAAAATTTGCTATTTGCTTTTTCAAACTGAGAATGCTGACCGGAAGCCCATGTATTTTGAAATGCCAGTAGACAATATGATTAACATTAAGGGCTCTAAAAGCATAATGCAGGTGGTAATGAAAAGCAATGCTGCAAAGTAATGTTATGCGTGTTAGCTGATGGAACCAGAACTCCCTCTTTTAATGGTTATAATAAAAAAAACACTTCCAGAAGGAAACTTGCCATCTGGTTTTCACTCCAGCCCAAGAATATGGCAGGATGGACAATGCACTAATTGAGGATTGGGTGACGTGTGTTTGGCAATGTAGCCCAGGAACGTAAAAGACTAGCATGCTTGTGCTGAACAGTTATCGCAGACACACTGTAAACATCATAGTTCTCCCTAGGACCTATTTAATGGGTGCACTGCCTGGCTGTTTCTGCAGACCGCCCAGCTAACATTACCTACACATGTTCTAGTTACATAATATGAACACATATTTGAGTCATCAGTTCTTTCAAATTAAAATATAAATACTGTGAAACAGTTTATTTAAATGATAAATATTCAGTATTGTCAGCATTATTACATTGGAGTTTAATTGTTTTGCTTGACTATCACGCAGCGCTGTGCGAGTGTGGCTCTTGGATCAGCGTGGAATCGCATGCGACCACTCGGCTCGATTCTGTACGACGTCACGAACCCGCACGGCACTCCACAGCAATGGAGTGGCAAGCCCGATGATACATGATTATGAACGAGCAGTAGAACACTAGAAGTTCAAAATTCTCTGTTAATACTTGAATTAATCACGATTATAACAAATTCCACGCAATACAAATGGAAGAAATACACCGTACAATATTGGCCAGGATCATTAAGAGACCATTATAAGAACGAGACAGTGATTGTGATATATTAGTACCGTCCTAAAACACAAAATTCTAACTACATTCTCTCAATATAGAAATACATTTACAAAACAATTGGAGAGAATTGTCTGTTGCAGCAGCATTTTAAAGACATGCATCCCAATGTGATGCTTGGTACAAGCATACTCCCAGTCAACTTGGTGAAGTCATTAACAATGTTATACTAATAATAATGTTGTCTTTATGTCCCACTAACTACTTTGGACGGTTTTCGGAGACGCCTAGGTGCCAGAATTGTCTCCCGTAGGAGTTCTTTTACGTGCCAGTAAATCTACCGATGCTGACGTATTTGAGCACTTTCAAATACTACCGGACTGAGTCAGGATCGAATCTGCCAAGTCGGGGTCAGAAGGCCAGCTCCTCAACGATCTGAGCCACTCAGCCGGACAACAGTATCACTAGCAGCCACAGAGAAATTACTGACATTCAGTCCCTCAATACTTATTTTCATGAAGAGGTAAGGCAAATATCACACTAATGTTTAAGGAGATTATTGTAAATTAAGATTTAACTGCTTTAGGGTTGTGTTCATTATTTTATTCTCAATTTGAAATATATGTACTTCGCAGATATTGAACCATATCATTGTCTAGGAGTCATTAAGCGCTATTTTAAATGCACTTCCTTCGTTACATCACGATTTCATTCCTGCTAGTTTCATTGTTGCAAGTAATTTTACAAATGGTCAGAGATACCAATGCGTATTCTCATGGACTTGATACCGGAGCAGTGTCCATTTACAGGCACAGGACTTGACTCGAGACCGACTTTCTCAACTCCACTCCATCACTAGCTCATCACAACGTTTCACCAAATACTTTAACACATGGGTGACGGGCCCCGAGAAATCTCGTAGTACGCTCGCCAGCGGTAGGTGACGGGCCCCGAGAAATCTCGGTTTTATTCACGACATTGTTTTCGGTCTTACTGTGACATCTCTTGACCGTATCTTGAATTATTTCGGACGTGCACATTGAGTAGAATAAATCGTAGATGTATATCTACCACTTTTCTTTTATTCACGGTCTCTTTTATTCTTTGATTTAGTTTCGAAACGTCGACTTTCTTTCTGCCGGTTCAGTCAATGACAAGATGGAGCGCCCGCGGAATACGGTGTTAGCTGACGACGATATTTTTGAAGAATTATATGCCGATGATCGTTCAATTGGAAATAGTGTAATGAATTAGTGGAAACTGAATGTGAGAGTGATAGCGGAAGTGATATTCAAGCCTCTACAGGCCGTAATTTACCTAGTGTACTTTTTTTTCAAGTGATTCTGACGACGACAACGATGTAAACATTAATGATGTGTTAGGAATTGACGCTGAATGTGATTTTTTAAAGGCAGATCCACTATTACTAGGGGCATTGGAGAGTACCCATACCAACTTTAAAGATAAAATATTGACTGGTTTAATATTTATTTACGTTTTTATAATCAAGTGCACCCTAGTATGCTTAGTAGAAAAATGTCCGGTCCACAGGGTATGTGACAAGCTCAAGCATCCGGTCAGCAATGTGTTAATACAGTATTTAGTATTACGCATTTGCTACGGCAGCCATTTTGATGGAAAATATCGATCTACAATCGAATATGAAACACAGGAATTGACAGAGTATGTACTAGTGTTCAGTGTTACCAACTTAGTTGTTTTAGAAGCAAATCTATTTATTCGGTGGTCTTTTAGTTTCTTTAACATTTACTACTACTAACATTGGACTTCAGTTGATTTATAGTTCTGATTTAATGACATTTTAACTATTGTTAATGTGTTTTCCACTTGTGCTTTACTTTCTAATTCATCACGAATATTGGTATTATTTTCAATTTTTGGTGGGAATGATCTAAATTGAACTGCCTGTTTCATTTCTTCGTGTTCTTGACACCAAATTTTGTGTTCTCAAAATGAGCAGGAAATCTAATCAAACATCTACTCTTCTAACCTTCTTTAAGAAAGAACCTAGTAAAAGTACAGTAATAATTTAACATCAGATGAGAGTTCCGAAAAAGACACTGCTGAGGCCGGCTCATCTGGTGAAGTGGAAAGTATTCAAAATGAAAAATCACAAGCGAAACATTCCTCTAAACACTGCTTATCGGGCATCAGCAATGACTGATTTAAGC
Source organism: Anabrus simplex (assembly GCF_040414725.1). Lineage (NCBI taxonomy): Eukaryota > Metazoa > Arthropoda > Insecta > Orthoptera > Tettigoniidae > Anabrus > Anabrus simplex. The sequence goes on along the minus strand of NC_090268.1, from coordinate 122,109,395 downwards.
AATTTATGTGGTTAGTTGTGAAAGAAAATGGTATGTTATGTTCCACATGTATAAAATGTTCACTGAAGAAACCAACAAAGAAGGAAGTGACTTGGGTGACTATACTGTGTGCAAGACTTCGTAAGGAGACTTTAGTTGACCATGAAAAAACCAAGCTACATACCGATTCTTGTTCAAACTTAAGTGAAAGATGAGCATTCGAAGAAACTGGATCTGGGAAAATAGGAAAATCAGTTTCTATTTTAAACAATTTACAGAGAGATGTTTTTCTTGGAGCCCTAAAATAAATGTATTGGTTGGCAAAAAATGAACTACTACATTATACAGAAAATTGCTCAAACATTGTACATACTTAAAGCATCTTAATATTGGTGATAATGCTTAACTATACTTCTGAAAGAATAATGCAGGAGTTACTTAATGTTATAGCTTCAGAAATTAGATGTGAAATATTAAAGAACATACATTCAGTAGATTATTTCAGTGTTCTGTGTGATGAAACTACAGATATTTCCATACTGAAGCAACTTATTGTGTACATAACATATGTCAACCAACTTGAAAAAGAGGTTAATGTTAGTTTTGTGTCAACCTACAACATCACTGATGGTAAAGATGAGACCATAACCAATAAATTAATAAAAACCCTTGAAAATTTGGAATTAAAAACTTGTAATTTGGTAGGTCTAGGATCTGATGGGGCAGCTGTCATGATTGGTAAGCAAAAGGGAGTTACAACACTGCTAAGAGAAAAAAACTATCACAGATTGTCACTTGCTAGTGCCCAGGCAGCAGCTGAAGTGCCTTATTTAGTAGAGTTTAATTATATATTAAGACAACTCTTTTTCTTTTTTTCAAAATTCCTCAGTCAGGATGGCTGGTTTAACTGAAATCTGAAATATCATGGACAGCCCTCAAATTAAACTAAAAATGGCCATTGATACTAGATGGTTGTCTCATGACTTTGCTGAACAGTCACTAAGGAGATCTATGGTGAGTGTTGCTGCACTTGAACGAGAGGCCACTGAAAGGAATGACACTACAGCTGAAGGCTTAAGCAAGTGCATGAAGACATACAATTTCTTAGCTGCAATTATGATGGATGCTTTCAGATATCTTACCTCTTCTGTGCACATTGTCTAGAGCTTGGCATATGCAAGATATTGACTTGACAGAAACTGAACCAATCTTAGGAGCGAAAAAACTTAGCATCTTACAACTGAAAGACACTCCAGAAAATTATTTTCGAAGTCTCAATCACCATTTTGCAGGGGAATGGTCAGACTTCCACATCACTTATTCAGATGTCGATGTTGTGACCTTCAAGACAACAATTTATGAAAAGTACATAGATACTGTTATCCAACATCTAGTCCAACATCTAGAACACTAGATTTCCAGATATGCCCATCATTTCCTGCTTTTCAAGAGTGTTTAATGCAAAAAGTCAAGATCAGAATGAAGCTTCTGAGTTGCTTCTTTGTTTCTACTCTAAAATGGGAAGCCCTCCATTCATAAATTACAATAGCGCTAAATTGGAATGGTCTGTTGCAACAACAATGTTCCAAGGAGAGTCCTACATCAGGTTAAGACCTAAACAAATAATGATGAAGTCTGCAACAACATGTGGGCTTAAGGAATCTTTTCCAAATTTAGCAAGACTAGCTGCTATTGGACTGTCCATACCTGTGAGTACAGCTGAATGTGAAAGGGATTTTAAGCTTTGAAGAGAGTTAAAACCTGTTTGAGGAATGGTATGAAGCAGATTACACTCAACAATTTGATGCTGATTTCATTAGTGGGACCAGACTCAACAGAATTCAATTATGTAAGAGCTGCAGACACGTGGGCCTCAAAGGAGAAAAGGAGAATCAACATATAAAGTGCCATGCTAAAAGTAAATTTCAATTTTGTAATGATAGAAAAAGAAATATCTTACTTTGTCTTGTTCGTAATAACAGTGAAATAGTTCAATTTTGCAGTTCATGTATACCTGTCTGATATTACTGTTAATGCCTAAGGGGAATACAGTAGATTGAAATTTTATCATTCATTTTTGAAGTAGTATTCCCCCATCTGGCTACTTATTCCTGCCACCAGCTGACAAAAATTTCTGGGGAGAACACTGGACACTGATAAGGAAACGAAAACTGATCTTGCCATAATTCCAGAATGTCTACAGCCATTAGAAGTTTGTGTGAACTGACCTTTCGAAGCCGTATTGAAACAGCTCTAAATCACGTAGATGGCGTCTGCTGGTGATCACGCACAGACACCAACTGGACGAGTGAAACGACCCAAAATGGAACTTCTATGAAAATGGATAAAGACTGCACGGGCTTGCATCTCCAATGACTTGGTGAGGAAATGTTTCAAGAAATGTGGAATTTTGTTTTTTACAGACGGTAGTGAGGACGACTGTCTATGGGTAGGTGGCAGTGACGAAAACTCCAATGGCAGTAGTTCTGATGACACTGATTAGTACATCAAACTAATTTTATTTCTCATTTTGGGATGTTGCTGACAGTACAAATACCCAGTCCTCGAGCCATGGGAATTAACCATTTATAATTAAAATCTCCGACCCGACCTAGAATCGAACACGGGGTCCTCTGAACCAAAGGCAAATATGCTGGCCATTCAGCCAAGGAGCCGGACAGATATGACAATGATGATGAGGATGATATTTAGTATTTTTCTCGGCCACTCATTCGTGCAGGCTTAGGTAGCAGCCAGAGGTCAGGTTTTATATGAACCATTCTTTCACCCATGATTCCTGTTGATTCATTTAAAACAATCATCATCATTATCGTCAAAGTCAAGATAGCTTTACCATCAGAATAACAAACCTGTATTTTGTGTAAAAATGCTGGAGTTGGAATCAGAGAGACTGGTGTCTTTCAGGCATAAGCTCTTCAGCCCTCTAGGAAATGCTGTTGCATAAGAATGAGCTCGCCTTGAGTTGAACACTATAAAGAAAACAAAACTGCATGAGCAAGTCGTTACAACAAAACCAATTCAGTAGTGTGCCCAAAGGGACAACAGGTACTCAGTAATTTATACTATCTACAATACAAAAACACAATATACACAGAAAGAAAATACTAATAGGTGCAAAAATGTTATCCTGTAAGTGATTTTTTTAATACCATGAAATCTCTCATTAACAGACATCAAAGGGACATAACAATTTGTCTGCATCTGGGAGGTGTCCGTTATTGGGAGAGAGGTTGCTCAATTTAACTTTAAATTTAAAACATGCACACTCTAATCAAAAGAAAGGAAATAATCATGCAATTTATACTAGGCCACCAGCAATAAGTTATGCAATATTTTAAGCTTGAAATACTAACTTACGAATAATGTACAGTGCCCTATTACACAGTTCTCTTTAAAAAGTTGATCATACATGCTTGTTGACTCCACATTCTACTAACCATTTTCTGCTGATGAGCTTCAGCATCACTAGGATTAATTGAAAATTTCTTTAATTCCTCTACTGACTGGTAAAATGATTTATAGCTTTTTACTGACTTTTATAGGTCAAATCAACTTTTCAAACAAAAGATAATAATCAGTGCTCTGGTAGTGAGAGTGAAGGGAAGGACGAAGGACTTAAAATCTTGGTTCTCACCTTAATCAAGAGATAAAGCAAGCTTTAGGACTCTTACAACAGCTATTCATGTCTGTATCTGGGAGTGCCCATAACCAAGAGTTGATTTTACTTCTATATTACATCAGTTGGGATATAAAGAAAGTCTGTTCATATTAGAGTAGAATCCATAAGGAGAGGCTTCACTATATTTTTGTTGCTTTATGAAAGGTGCCATGTACTTTCATCTAAAATCCCAATTTGGCTAACTATGGACCACGACTATCACTGCCACCACCACCACCACCACCACCACCACCTCATTCTTTTTAAAGCTATCTGGTCAATCTCTCCTCCTTCTTCTTTCCAAAATTTCTTCATTATTTCACTTCTGATTATCTCTGTACCTCAGATATTATCCATTTAGACCTATATTTGGTAGTTTCTCTTCAAATGTCTTAATGTTGTCAATTCAACTTTGAACCCCAGTTGTACTTCCTCTTAAAACAATAGTCAGCACAATAACCACCACTCCTTCCTGTTGTTGATCACATCTGCTGGAAGTCCAATTTCCTCTGCATCCCTACTGACCTCTTTCACCTACTTCGTTGTAGTCTTCAATCCTACGATGTACTTAAAGATTTTCCTTGTCAATCAATTATCATCCACTCTCACCAGATGTCCATACAATTCCAACCTTTTTGCACTGAGACTTATCTTTGCAGTGTATCTGTAAAGGTTCTTTCTTTTCTTCCATATACCATCATTATCTCTCAGTGGTCCTAGAATTTTCTCAAGTTGTTTTATTTTTCCTGCAGTTACCCTTATTCAGTGTCAGGCATTCTGAGCCATATATACCCTCTGGTTTTACTACTTTACTGTAGCGTCTGAGTTTAACCTTGTAGGATATTGCTCACTTGTACATGATCTGAGTTAGTCTGTAGGCCAGTTCCAGTTTTCTAGCTCTTGCCCTATTTGCCTCTTTATCCAGCCCATTTGGTTGTATCCCTTCCCCCAGATATTTGAAATTCCCAGTACTTTTGACGATTCCATGTTTCACTTTCATGTCTCACTCTCTCCTTGGTCTGAATTCCATGCACTCTGTACTTATTGTGGAGGTTTTTAAGTAAAATATATGCTGATGTGGTGCCTGCACCAGTATGTATATTTGCAAATTAACTGTGATTCAGATTAGGAAGATAACAGTTGTAGCATGGATACTTTTCTGATTTGGTTTCTATGTATTTAGTCTTTATGAATCATACGAGCAACTTAAAAACTGAGTACATTACCTTGATATAAAATCTGGTTGATATCTCGCATAATGGCCTGAGGTTTCTTTCTCTGGTGTAAGTCCCGGTCCCAGCACTCTTCCATCAACTTGTAAATATCTGTTGTACAACCTCGCGGACGAGGTAACCTCCTACCTGACTGGTAGAACTGTGGAACATAAAGAATAGGTTTTTTTTAAATAAACAACAGTCATGAGAACACAAGTATTGGTTTCCTGGACTAAAAGTCTAATGAAAATACAAGTCTTTGTGAGATTCCAAGCAATCAGAATCATGTTAAACTTCAGAGGATGAAACTTCCAGTTTTCATCTTGTTCAGTATGTAGAATAATATTAAATGTGTGTGTCCTAATGGCCAGGCACTTGGATAAAATCCATACGTTATGAAGACTGGTTATTTGCAATTCCATTTATTTGTGCACACCATCTCTGGTAAAGGATTTAGCTACTCTCAGAGGTGAAGATCATAATGCAAATATATGTGTGATGATGATGATTAAAAGGTAGGAAGAGGATGCTGGCACACAGCCTATTCCTGTCAAATAATACCATGGGATCTGCTAAATGCTTAACATCCCCATCCACTGGACAAATCACCATCAACAGTGTCATATGCTCTCACTTCTCACCGGATTAGAACCGGAACTTAACTCAGTCTTTTGGCATGCAGTCTAGTGATCAATCATATATACTGTGTGCATGAGTTTTTAAAAGCTCTCCACTCCATAATTCTGTCTTTGGTGTAAGTTGTAACAGATCGGTAAGGGAACTCGGAATGGCATGGGTCAACAACAGTATTGACAATCCTTCTTCTGTGGCACTTGGTCTGTATTGCTTGTTAGGTGCATACATGTGTAACATGGCCAAGTATGATATTCCTACAACATATTCAGATATTGTTGACTGTGCTGGACAGGCACTTAAATGGCACAGGCTGTTAGGATATTCAGAAGATCTCAAAACTCCTCCTACAGGAAATCACCACATATTCCATAGTAACAACAACTGCAAATGTTGTACAATGTTGCAAAAGGAAGAAGGAGAGAAAACATAATTGTTACCCTATAATCAGTCACTAAAAGGAGCCAGTGTTTCCATGGGTGCACATGTCTGGACTGTTAAACTCAAGAGTCCCAGTGTGTCTCAACTAGATATATCTTAATTAAAGCAATAGCAGATGATGTCCTGATTGTCAATATGAATGATGCCTTCAATCATGAAAATGATTTCACCTCAGATGACTCTCAAACAGATGTTAGCAAATAATAAACAGTCATAATGATAATGCTTGATTTAATTGTTTCCTGATGCCTATTTTTCCTAGTTTAAAATTTGTTTTCATTGCTAGGTAGAAATATGAAGTCTCTCCACTGAGATATTTTTGTTCCAAAGTTGGTAGCATTGCCTTAGGTATGATATCAACTTTGTTTCCTCTCCCTGTATCACCACAGCTTTGAGAGCTCTTTAAAACATGCGTGCACTATAGAAAGATAGGTACACTGAACGGAACACATAACAGCACAAATGCAATGGCAGGTTACTGTGCGAAGAAAGAGAAACAGAAAGAAAACACAAAACAACAAGGACAATCTCCACATCTTCTTACAATGGTGGTGGTGACTTTTGTTTTAAGAGAAAGTACAACTAGGTAATCATCCTCTCCGAACAAATTAGTGGGGGAAAAAATGAAATGAAAAATGAAATGAAAAATGAAATGAAATGGCGTATGGCTTTTAGTGCCGGGAGTGTCTGAAGACAAGTTCGGCTCGCCAGATGCAGGTCTTTTGATTTGACGCCCGTAGGCTACTAGCGCGTCGTGATGAGGATGAAATGATGATGAAGACGATACATACATCCAGCCCCCGTGTCAGCGAAATTAACCAATTATGGTTAAAATTCCCGACACCGCCGGGAATCGAACCCGGGACTCCTGTGGCCAAAGGCCAGCATGCTAATCATTTAGCCGTGGAGCTGGACAGTGGAAAAGAAATTTAAAATAAAACAAAACTATTTATTCAACGAAGGAATTTCAAAACGAAGTATAAAAGAAAACATGAGTATTGAGTAGGATGAAGATAGGTCATGGACGATCTATGCACTCTTATCTATTAAAGAGGGGAGACACCCCAGTGTGTTCTTGTGGTGCCGACTTCACCATGGCCCACATCCTCACAGGGTGTGGCGATCTCCCTGACCTAAGATGGAGCCTCGGCCTGCAGGAGACCCTCGAACGCATACTAGCCCATGACGAAATTACTGCTGATCTCGTCATCTGCGACAGTAGTGGATTAATCAAGGGTATGTAAATTTCAAGGGTTCTGTTACTCAGAGAATTTCTTGCAATGCCATTTTCAGATAGACTGGCTCTCTCCTTATCAATCCCAGTTCTTCTACATCCATCTCTTCTCAGCCCCTGTTGAGCTCGTTTCTGCTTCCCAGCTTCATCAGAAGGGCAGACTTCAACACTCACTCAGGGGTGATCTTGACAGATCTTCAGTTTTGATATGTGAAGTGCAGGGTAAGAAGAAAGCTGGATAAACAAAGGCACAAGGATGAGACATAGCGATAAATACAAACAGAAAAAGACTGCAAACACATGACAAACACAAAAGGAGAAAAATAGTAATGGCGTGTGGCCTCCGAAGAGGCCTGGTGCAGGTCTTGTAGTTGAAGCCGTATAGACGACCTGCGCATCTCTGAGGATGGGGGCCTATCTATGATGAATTCTAATGCTGAAGACGACACACTCACCCAGCCCCCGAGCCATCGGAATTAACCGATGAAAGTTAAAATCCCCAACCCAGACGGGAATCGAACCCAAGACCCACTGGACCAAAGGCAAGCACGCTAACCATTTAGCCATGGAGCCGGACAAAGGCGCAAAGAAACCCAATAGGTCAACATATGTAATGGAAAGAAACAAATAAAAGCAAAACAAATCATATATAGAAAGATACGAACGATGAATGTAACACATAACAGGATGATACTACTACTACATACTACAAGGTTCAGACCTTTAAGGATTGGGACAGAGAAGAATGGAGTAGAAATTGACAGCTTAGTTTTTGTGGATTATATATAAATAATGACAGAATATTTTGAAACTACAACAGAAGAAATTAATGTGCTGAAAGAGGTAGCAGAACAAACAGGCTTGTGGATATCCTTTGAAAAGACGAAAGTAATGTCAAACATCAAAGACAACACAATCCAACTGAACACCAAATATGGAACAATAAACTGTGGTGTGCATAAGTTTAAATACCTTGGTGAGTGGATCCAATCAAACAGACTACATACAGAAGCCTTAGCACCCTAGTAGCAAAAAAAAAAAAAAAGCTAGCTTTCCAAACCACCAGGAATGTGTATAACAAGAGGTGCTTTTCTATAAACACCAAAATTCATCATTACAACATTGCCATCAAGCTAGTATCTCCCTATGCACCAGAATGCTTTATCCTCTCGCAGAAATGTTGGCTTGCTCAGTTGAGAGCAAAAAAAAGAGAAAGATTCTCCACAACATACTTGGCCCAAACTACAAAAATGGTATCTACATAAGAAAATTCACACAAGAAATCTATTTTGAGATAGAGAAGATCATGGACAGAATGTGCAAATACAGGGCTCGCTTCTACAGTCACCTACAGCGGACGGACGACTGTCGGTGAACAAAATGTATTTTTAACAATTCTGTCTCAAAACCAAAAACAATTCCTTGGTATGTTAATGTCAAGAAAGACCTCAAAGAAATGAGCCTATGACCAGATGACGGACACAAAATAGATCTTTTTGGAACAAGCATTGTTACTGGGACTTTCCAGCATCAGAAGTGGACAACTGGTACACAGTGGTTGGATAACTACCGTGCTCGACACAGCAAGCTAATGAAAACTTACTGGATCAGATGATAACTGAATAAATGCCAGAATGTATGATAAAACTTACCATGGCACTTAGTTGGCCAATTAGCAAATAGTAAAAAAATAAATTAAAAAATAATAATAATAGTATGCAGCCTCCGGAGAGGCCTGGTGCAAGTCATCTGAACTAATGCCGTATAGGCGACATGCGCATCTGTGAAGGTGGGGCCTTACCTAAGATGAATTCTAATGCTGAAGATGGCACAAACACCCAGCCCTTGAGCCAGCGGAATTAACTAACGAAAGTTAAAATCTCTGACCCGGCTAGGAATTGAACCTGGACCTTTTGGATCAAAGACCAGTATTAAACCATTTAGGCATAGAGCCAGACAGGAAAAACACAATGACATGTCAGTGAGTAAAGAGGAAGAAATAAAATGAAAATATAAACCTGTTGATGAAGCTGGGAAGTAGCATACAGGGCTGAGAATAAATGGGTGTAAAAGAACTGGGAATGATGAGGAGAGAACCAACCTGTCTGAAGATGTGGAAATTGTCATTGCCCTTTTGAGATTTCTTTCTATTCCTTCTTTTTTTTTTGTTTTACGTCGCACCGACACACATAGGTCTTATGGTGATGATGGGATAGGAAGGGGCTAGGAGTTGGAAGGAAGCAGCTGTGGTCTTAATTAAGGTACAGCCCCAGCATTTGCCTGGTGTGAAAATGGGAAACCATGGAAAACTATCTTCAGGGCTGCCGACAGTGGGGTTCAATTTCTTCCTCTTCCTACACAACTGTCATTGTGTATTTCCTGTTATGTGTTCCATCTGATGTTTAGGAATTGTTTACCACCACCTCTTCTATCCTGCCAACCAACATTCAATGTTTTCTTTCTATTCTTCCCTCTTCCCTCACATACTGAAATTTCTTTTTCCAGCTAACCATGGTGTCAGATCGTTAAGACTACTCAACGCCTTAACAATCATGGCAACCAGAGGGGCATAATACTAAATATAAAACTGACAAAAGTAAAATGATGGTGGTGGTAATTATTATTCTAAGAGAGACAAAACAACAAGATTATCAGCTCCAAATGAAGTTTACTTCTGTATCCCAAAAATAAAATTTTCAAAATGGTCTGAAGAATATCCAGTAGAAGTCTGCTATAGCGAGTACGGCATATAACGGAAACCCTGTTATACCGACAATTTTCATCTGTCTCTTCAAAATTCCTATATTAAACTGTGTATTATCCTTTGGTTACAGCGAGAGCCCAATCACTGACGCATCCGTTATTATGAGCGATTAAGCGTGCCCAATTTTTTCCGTTACTTATATTTATGTTGCGTGCGACTGATCACCTTCGGTATAGTTTCCTCGCTATGTCCACTACCGAGCTCTCTCGCCGACATTCAAAGGCGATGTTGGAGTCGATTAGTAATATCCGCCGACCGTTGTTCCGTAAAGAAAATTTGAAATGAAAGAGAACATATTTTCATAATAAATGCGTAAGTAACATGTCTGATAACAGTTATGAACTCGTTAAGAATAAAGGCTGAAGTAAATGATCTCTTAATTTTAATGTAAATACTGAAATTAAGAAAGTGATACACCTCAATAAACAGCACAGTACATCACTGATTTCAGAGGATATTTTATATTTTCTCGAGTCTTGTTAAATTTCGGAAAGGCTCTTCCCGTGTAAATTTTTAGCGAGGTGGTTATCATTTCTCTACATGTGTTTGAAATGTTTTCATGATACATATACCGTTAGGTTAGCTGATGACGTTTGAAGAAGAAAACTCAAATGTTCGCCACGGAAGCCTCTGGAGTGAGACCGTATTTCTCCGAATCCAAGACGACGTTTTTTTCTCAGAATCTCATGTGAAAAAGAAAGGATCGTCCTGCATTCGTGGCCTAACAGTAATGAACACCACTAGCAACCAACGCGGTAACCAGGCTGCTGCTTTTTACCCCAGTGCACACAAACAAAACTCGTTGACAATAAACGACCGCCTCTTTATTACACATCGCTAGCCGCGGCAACCGGTTGTACAGTGCCTCTGTGTAACATCACTGGATGACGTTCTATTAGCCTCTACAAAAACGTTTCTCATATCTGCAGAATGGCATCAAAACATGTGAGCCTTCAAATTCTTAGAAAGGCCACGGCTCAGTGGCAGAGTTATAATGCGTCTACTGTATCTGATGGTTAATAAAATGAAGTTTTAGAGACAGCAGGAATATTTTCGTGATGGACTGTCGTATTGTAAAGATGCGTGGAACAGGTATTGCCGGCAAATTTTCAACAGAATCTTGTTGATATTATGATGCTAATTTTTTGTTAATGGTTATTAAACACTCGGAAATATAGAGCAATTGTGCAGCTGTAAGAAAATACACCATAGGCCTAACTAAAGCCAATATTTGGTGTTAGCATGAAGACAAAGATAGTCTAAAAAAAGTTTCATAAAACTCGTGAAATTGGAAATTTTCTTTCAAATTTTCTTCTGGCACTGCTTGTGAGCAGCTATATTGCACCACCGCCGAATGAGCATTGTATCAGCTGGTGTAGGCTCGCAGCGACTTATTCAATACCATTAGCTTGTGTATTGTCTTATAAAACAGGTACTAGTTTCAACCCCATTTATATTGGGTCATCTTCAGCCACGCTCCAATTGGAAGACATATGTACAAATATAACCAATAATAAATTAAACAATCTGGTAATTTACATTTTACAATCTTAATTTAAAACAATGAGTTTTATTATTATTATTATTATTATTATTATTATTATTATTATTATTATTATTATTATTATTATTATTATAATAAATCAAGCTGCTCGTCTATACAGATAGGGATGCCAACTCCCAGATCAACTCGGAACATATGGTTGCTGCAGCAGCGATGATACAGTTTGGCATCAACCACAGCAGTTTTTAATGTGGCATTTGATTTCAAGTTAGGATGTGCTGTTCGGACCACCAATATTTTAAATTAACATTGTAAAGTGTGACATACCAGACTGTTTAATTTATTATTATTATTATGTCTTCCAATTGGAGCGTGGCTGAAGATGACCCAAAATATATATATATATATATATGAGGTCGAAACTAGTCCCAGTTTTATAAGATAATATACAAGCTAATGGTATTGAATAGATGGACCCTTATCTACCCTTTGATAGTGATCTATTGTCAATACGGACCACAATGAAATTCATAACTTACGATGACAAACTGTAAGTATAGGTCTGGATAAAGACCTTCGTTTAGCACACTGTTGGGTAAACCAAAGAAACAGGGCTTTGTTTAATTTCTCATATTTGTATTTTTCATAGTTTTGCATTTTGGATTGTTCGAAATGTTATCCTGAAACTTTGGCTTTGCTTTTACACAGTCAGATACTGTTGATATACCAACAGCATAATCTGCTGCTATGCTTCATAACAGCCTCCCATTTTCCACCTGTCTAACTGCTTCAATTTTCTGCTCAATTGTTATCACAACATGCTACCATTTCGCTGATATCTTAAAACAGCACATTAAAGCATTCACACTGATCAACATCAAAATTAAAATACAACAGTACACAGAAGGACCTTCTGGTCAATACATCAAATCAAATCAAAATCTCTTTATTTGCAAATGAGGTGTCTACCTCGGTGGCAAATGGTACACTAAAATACATTATTGTCAAGCACTTAATATTAAATTAACAAGAGAAGAAAATTTTCCTATAATACAATATTATACAATTTACGCTAACAATGTTTTCTATTAAACACACAGCTCATCCTTAATAAATTTATATTGTTTACAAAATTCTACTTATAATATCTCCTGTACTACTTACAAATATAGTCAACTGATATACAGTATGTGGAATTACTTCAAATGATACTATACAACTGGTATAAGATTAATATTTACATTGCATTTATTTATTTACTATTTTATTTTTACCCGTTCTGGATCCTAAGTAGCATAACGACCTGCTGCGTCTTAACCAGAGCCCCTTTTGCCACCACTTTTCAGAGTTCCTGAAGGGCCTTCACAGCTACCGTAGCGGTCCCAGGGCCCTCGAAGTCCCCACTGTACTTCACCCCTACAGGCAGTCCCCTACTTTGGCTGCCCAAACTCCTTAGACCAGGGGATGGAATTAATTTATTCACACATTTTTATTTTATTTACAATAACCTGCACTGGTCGAATGCCCTCTAACACTTCATTTATTTTCTCTGTTGCTGTTTATTCTCTTCTTGAATATCTGTACAGATTTTGGAAAAGGATCAAACACTACCCCTGGTAAACTGTTCCACTCCTTCACACCCTTCCCAATGAATGAAAATTTACCCCAATCGCTTCTGCTAAAATTCCTTCTAATTTTATATTTGTGGTCAGTCCTGCCGATATAATTATTTTCCAACTGAAGCCTCTCACGGATATCTCCCCATGCTTCTTCTCCTGTATAGGCTCTATGTAATCCTATAGGTCTAGTTTTCTCCCTTCTCTTACTTAAAGTTTCCCACCCAAATTCCTTTAACATTTCTGATACACTACTCTTTCTCCTGAAATCCCCTGTTACAAATCTTGCTGCTTTCCTCTGCACACTATCTATTTCTTTTATAAGGTATTCTTGGTGAGGATCTCAAACACTGTTTGCATATTCCAATAATGGACGAACCATACTTAAGTAACTTTTTCTTTTAATTCTTTATTGCATCCTTTAAGTAGCCTCATTATGACATGTAACGATCTGTATGCTTTCCCAACAATGTCATCAATATGACCCTTCCAGTGCAAATTACTTTCAAATCTCACACCTAAGTATTTGCACTTGCCATCTTTTGGGATAACTACCTCATCCAAAGTATATTCAAATTCAGTTTTAAAGCTCCTGTTTGTAAAAGTTGTAACAGTTGATTTGCCTCCATTAACCTTCATATTATTTTCTTCAACCCATTGTTGGATACTTTCAAGGTCCCTTTGTAATTCTGAACAATCCTCAATGTTGTTTATTTCCCTATAAACAATTATGTCATCTGCATACAATCTTATTTTTGATGTTATATTGTTCCCTAAATCATTTGCGTATATTAAGAAAAGTAACGGACCGATTATACTACCCTGTGCAATTCCCTTCCAAACTTTCTCTTCCTGAGATACATTATTTCCTACTTTGACTTTCTGAACCCTTGAATTTAGAAATGTTTTTATCCAACGTGTAACCCTTACGTCCAATCCTATTCCCTCCAATTTCTTTAATAATATTCCATGTTCCACTCTATCAAAGGCTTTGGAAAGATCTATGGCTATGCAATCTAACTGACCTCCTGAATCCAACTGATCTAATATGTCCTGCTGAAATCCCACCAGTTGTGCCTCACAAGAAAATTTCTTTCTAAATCCATACTGGCTCCTCATGAACCAATTTTTATCATCACATATCCCTCTGATGTACTTCGATATTAAACTCTCCAGTATTTTACAAACTATACTGGTCAGGCTGATTGGTCTGTAGTTCTCTGGTTTCCTTTTATCACCCTTTCCTTTATAAATTGGTATTATTATAGATTCCTTCCATTCCTTTGGTATTACACTATTATTTATGACATAGTCAAAGAGAAATTTTAAATAAGGCACTATGTACCACCCCATTGTCGTTAATACCTCCCCAGTAATTTGCACTTCCTGCTGCTTTTCTTTGCTGGAGCAGTTGGATTTCTCTGAAAATATCTTCGTTTGTGAATGAGAAGCTTCTTGTTTCCCTCTGTCTCTCTCCCTCTCTATCGTCTGTTTTGGTTTCCAACTCCTGACAATCATCTACTGAATCTCTAAATTCCCTACTAAATAGGTTTGCTTTCTCAGTATCTGTTAAATAGTGTTTACCCCCTTCTCCCACCATTGTAGGAATTTGGATTCCTTTTCCTTTTTGATTCCTGATATATGAATACAGCTTTTTCCATTTTCCTTTGTGGTCATTACCCTCTTGAAGTATGCCATTCATATAATTCTCTTTTTCTTCCTTTTTCACTCTATTCAGTTCCTTCATTAGCTGTTTTCTAGTTTCTCTACTCTCCCTACCCTCTTTGATTTTCCTGTTTACTATTCTACATTTTCTTTTTAATTTTTTTATTTCCCTTGTATAATAAACAGGGTCTGAGGTCATTTTACCCTTCTTAACAGGTACAAATCTCTTCTCTCCTTCCCAAACGATTCCTTTAAATTTAGCCCAAAGTGTATCCACGTTACTCCCTTCACTTATCCAACAACTGAATTGTGATTTAAGGTAAGTCCCAAATTCATCAACTTTAGTTTTTCTGTACAATTTCTTGTCTTGTGTAACCCTCTTATTAAGCCTTTTTGGTACGAGTCCTACATTCATTATTACAGCCTTATGGTCTCCTATTCCTTCAATTACCTCAGTTTTATCAACAATTTCCCATGGTTTAACCAAGAATACATCTAGTAAGTTATTGAGACGAGTCGGTTCTTGTAATACTTGTGTAAATCCTCCCTCCCAAATTAACTTATTTGCCAGTTTCTGTTCATGGGCTTCACTTGCAGCTCCATTCCATTCAACTTCAGGCAAATTTAGATCTCCCCCAATTATTACCATATGATTATTATTGTTTTTACGAGTATAATCTATTATTTTCTCAAAGATTTCCATGTCTCTTTCCTCTCTTCCAGGCCTGTATGTTCCTATAATTCCCACCTCCTTCATATTATCACAAACTAATTTTATCCCTAATATTTCATCCCTTTCATCGGTAAACCATTCATGTGAACAATAAGTTTCCTTCACCAGAATAAACACCCCCCCCTCCCTTTTTATCTCCTCGGTCTCTACGACAGACTGTGTACCCTTCTGGAAATACTTCTCTCTTACCCACCCCTTCTTTCAACCACGATTCCACTCCTATCACCACATCAGTCTCATAAGATTCCATGAATGTACCGAATTTTAATTCTTTATTTACTACACTTTGACAGTTTACCAAGAGCAATCTCAGACCCCCTTCCTCCCTAAAACTTGACTGTTGCAATTGGGTAACTTGAAATTCCTTACTATCCTGAGTTTCTTTTTCTAGTTGACTGAGCCAGCTTGAAGTACAGCTGGCTCTTTCTACTAGTTTTCCTGGTCAGTATTATAACTCAAGGGAGTTGCCTGTTTTACAGTACATATCTTAAGATTAATAAAATCTAGAACAATATTTGCTATCTTTCATTTACCTGAATTGTTTAGATGGAGGCCATGTTTTGTATAACAGTATCTCCCAAAACTGCTGCATTCAATAACCTGAGTATTCCGAAAATGTTTACAAATTTTAACAATATCTGTATTGACCTTGTCCACTTCAATGTTCACACACGAGTCTCTACTCAAATCATGCCTGTGGGGCACGTTCACTACAAAAACGTTAGTGTGGTTCAGCTTCCCTAGTGTATGTTTAAGTTGTGATCTTACATTCTTGGCGTCGTCGTGAGCTACGTCGTTCATCCCACCGATGATAAGCACTGCATCGCCGCTCCTGAAGTTCCTAGTTGCTGCTTCTACATTTTCCACAACACTGCTGATAGAAGCTCCTGGATATATTTCTCCGGTTGCTGCTATATTCTCGTCGTTAATCACTCCCGCTATTCCCCTTCCTTGGCTATCACCAAACACAGCTACCTTTGCTGATTTAGGCCTAACTGGGTCTTGAATCTGAATTCTAGGCCTAAATTTTAAACTCGGCACGGCAACGGCAGCGGATCGCGATGATTTGGTTTCACGCGCGCGATCACTTTCTTCCAGAATTAAATTATTTAGGGCAGAAAACCTATTTCTGATGTTTATTTCCGGAAATTCAGTTGTAGATTTCTGCTTTACATAGTGAAGCAGGTACTGTAATACTTGTTGTGACAGAAAATAATGATTGGAATGTGCAGTAGAAGGGAAAGCTAACGGTATAGAGGGTACAGGAATGTGGAGAATAGAATTATTTAATTTACTGCAAGTAACGCTGCCAGCTCGATTTTGAGCACTAGTCTCGGAAATTTTTATTTATCACAATCGTTTCACTTAAGCCGGGTTTCAGTTTAGCAAAGACCAGACAGAACAGCATCATATACTCAAACATAAGAGGTCAAATTAGCATAAGAATTATTGTGTGTTTCTTCATCTCTTAAAATCAAATTTACTAAAATGAAACATACTGGAAGGAATTTGGAGACTGAAGTTTACTACTTCTTCTCATCCTATTTATTCCATGTACTGTACCTGGAGGGAAAGGAATAAAACTGGATGGGTGGTGGTAAGGATGAAACACTTCAGTCAGGAACCACTTGTCATCTGCCTGGAATAGGAACAAATATTTATGAGGGAAGTACTCTTACAAAATTCCTATTATATACACAGTATATTCCTGATTTCTCATTCTCATTTCCTAATTTTCTAATATACATTTAAAAGATAAAAACCATTCTTAAGTCATTTTAGTTAAGTATGTACTATACCAAAAGACATTTTTTGATAATGTAAAAAGTCTCATTAATATATGATTGAACTGCACACCATTGTTGGCCTAGCCTCCGTGGCTCAGGCGGCAGCGCGTCGGCCTCTCACCGCTGCGTTCTGTGGTTCAAATCCCGGTCACTCCATGTGAAATTTGTGCTGGACAAAGCAGAGGCGGGACAGGTTTTTCTCCGGGCCCTCCAGTTTTCCCTGTCATCTTTCATTCCACCAACACTCTCCATTATCATTTCATTTCATCAGTCAGTCATTAATCATTACCCTAGAGGAGTGCAACAGGCCTCAGCAGCTGGCACAATTCCTATCCTCGCCGCAAGATGGGGGCTTCATTCATTCCATGCCTGACCTGGTCAATAACTGTAAAACAGGTTGTAGGTTTTCATTCACTACTGTTGGTCTGTTAAGTTGGCAGCACTGAAACATCCTTGCTATTTATATTACTGTTAGTTATAACAGAGCAATGTGTTGTTATGGTGAAAAAGCATTACAAGAACAGAGAACACTATACAGACAGTTTGCAAACTCCGTGGAATCTTTGATCGGTAAAATGCACCTCAACAATTGATAGTTCAGAGACTATTCAAAAAGAAATTTGAGGAAACAGGTTTGAATGTGGAAATTAAAGTTAGTAACTGAGCACCAATAGTCGTTCAGTTAGCTACAAAATTGAAGGAAACATTGTCTTTCACTTGATCATCATCATCATCATCATTTTACAGTTTCAGTTACCCGGGTACTGTTTTGGCAAGCCTCTTCCGTTCTGTCTTATTGAGATACGTTCTGTTGTTAATGACATCCTCCAGTGTCCTTCCCTGACCTGCAATTTCCATCTTTACAATGTCCATCCAGTGGGATCTTGGTCTTTCCACCATCTGCTTCCCTGCCACAAGTCTCTCCAAGTTAACATATGCTGTCCTTGTTGGCTCCAACCTCATTACATGCCCAAACCAACTCAGTCTGGACATGCTGACCCAATCTAACAATGATGAAACAATCCCAGCTTCCTTCCTAACCTCATCATTCCTTAACTTGTCCAGTTTGGTTTTTTGAATTGTGGACCAAAGGAACTTCATCTCGGATGCCTGCAACCTTGATGGGTCTTTCTTATTGAGGGTGCAGGTTTCAATACTATAGGTTAAGACTGGTATAATGTACTGAATTGAACATCACCCAGCTTTGATTTTGTTGGTACTTTGAGATCCCAGAGGAGTGTTCGTACTTGCCGGTAAAAGTGAAAGCTCTTCTGCACTCTATTTGCCACCTCCTTTGTGGCTAGTGTATCCCGAGATATTACACCGCCGAGGTATGTAAAGGTTTCTGCACTTTCTAGCGGATGGTTTCCCAGCATAATGTTCGCTGATAGTCCCTCTCTGTTTATTGCCATCACTACTGTTTTGAGTTCGCTTATCTTGAAATTGAACTCCTGGAACTAAACCTACCATTCATTGGGTCTCGACTGTACTTGTTCCTCAGTTTACCCCAGATCATAACATCTTCAGCGAAGGCCATTGCATTTAGTTCACCAGAGGTTTTATTAATGTCCTTCATTATGTCATCCATGATGGTGATAAACAATAATTGGGATATTGCACTGCCTTGCTGGACTCCACTTTCGGTCTTGAACCAGGATGAATGTCCGTCACCCAATCGCACACAGCTGGTACAGTTCTCATACAGCATCTGAACTTTTCTCATCAGTCCCTCTGGCACATTGCTTTTTCTCAAGCATTCCCATATCTTCTCTCTTGCAATGCTGTCATATGCATTCTCAATGTCAAGGAAAACCATAAACAGATCTTTGCCTTTTTCCAAATATTTTCCATTAACATATGGACACTGAAGATTAGATCTGTTGTAGACCTGCTAGGCCTGAAGCCGTACTGTTTCTCTTCAAACTGTGGCTCTAAGATGACTCGCAATCTGCTCTCTAAGATTATCTCAAGAATCTTAAACCCATGAGAAAGGAGTGTTATTCCCTGGTAGTTGGAGCATTTTCGGCAACTTCCTTTCTTAAACAGGGAGATAATGACACCCTTGCTCCAATCCGTAGGTATCTTGCCATCTTTCCAAACTGCACTGAGCACTCTGTGCAGCCACTGTAAACCCTGGACTCCTGCTGCTTTAATCATGTCCATGCTGACTTCATCGATTCCTAGGGATTTCCCTTGCAGCATCTTCTTAAGGGCTGCTTCTGTTTCTGCCCATGTAATGGGAGGTTCCTCTGTGCAGGTTTCAACAGCTGGTTCTTTTGTTCCCTGATCTCTTTTTCTCCTGTTCAATAGTTGATCAAAATGATTCCTCAATTGCTCTGATGGTTTCAACTGAATTCTGTTTGTTTTTGATCACTCTGAACAATAATTTCATATCGCCTCTGCGGTCTTCCTTCAGTTTTTGAGGAAATTTCTCCCAGCCCTTAATCCTCTTCTACTACTCTTTTAACTCTCAATTTCTTGTCCCGGTAAGCTTGCTCGAGGTCTCTGACCTTCCCCTCATCCCTTACCTGTTCTGGCTTGGATTTCTCTCTATCTCGTTCTTTTTGTGCTATGTTCCTTTCCTTTATTGACAATCTTACGCTTTCATTCCACCAGGGTGTCTCATTTTCCCTTACTTTCGCACTTGTCTTCCCGCAAACCTCTATTGCTTCTTTTATCAAGGTGTTTTTAAATCTTGTCTACTCTTACCTCACCACTCTCCACTTCTTCTGTAGGCAGTTGCCCTCTTATATGGTTCTGACAGTCGGTCCTCCTTCCAATCTGTTGTAGTTCCCTCACCTTAATCTTAGGTAATTTCCTGGTTGTTACTTTGGTACATTAATGTCTTTCAGATCTGCTACTAATCACCGGTGGTCGCTATTGAGGTTCTCACTTGGAATCACCTCAACATCTGTCACAAGTCTACTTCTTTATCTGTAATGAGTCAATGAGCATCTTGCTTTTTCCATCCCAGCTGTAATGAGTAATCTTGTGACTGACTCTTTTGTTGAACCAATTGTTTTTTACTACCAAACAGTTTCTTATGCAGAAGTCTATTAGGTGTTCCCCTGCTGAATTCCTTCTCGCATAGCCATGTGGTCCCATCAGCTTCTCATAGCCATTCCTGTCTGTCCCAGGCTGTGTGTTGAGGTCCCCGATGATGATTGCCTTCTCTTCACTGATGGTCTCTTCTAGTTCTTCGAGAAACTTGTTCTTTTCATCTTGACTGCAACCCGTCTGATGGGCATACACTTGCATCATTGTCAGCTTCTCTTTCCCAAGGTGAACTGTTGCCTTTATAATCCTCTCACTAATGTAATGAATCTCTGTAATACCCTCTAACTCTTTAGACAATATCAATCCTACTCCATTTCTCATCTCTCTGTTGTTACCATTCCAGTAGAGGGAATAGTTTTTCCTCAACTCTTTCTTCCCTTTACCTTTCCAATTAGTTTCATTCAGTCATAGGATTGACATTTTCCTTCTCTCCATGATGTCCACTAACTCACATTCCCAGTCAAACTCAGTACAATGATTTTTCCTATTCAAGTGTGTTGTCTTCTCCGGGGTTGTTGCACAAGCACAAGGCTTGGCCTATCATTAGGCTGTAAGCCATCATACCTGGTGTGTGTCTGCGGGTGCTGTTGTCTACTCTCAGTTCTTTGCTTGCATCTGAGGCTCGTATTGGTGTTGAAAACAATTGCAGTTACTCTTCAACTGACTTGCTAGGCCTAATGTTAGAGAAGATTTTCTGCCAGGGTTATCTCTCTTAGCCCTTAGTAGTCCCCTGCCATCTGCAAGGCAGCAGCTTCCAGTTGAATTTATGTCATTTCCTACACAATGGCTTCAACAAGCCCCCTAAGGGTGAACTCCGCTGCCCATAGCCATTGGTCTCCCTTAGTTTGTCAGGTTTGGTAACAACTGCCCAACCCTCGGCCAGACAGCCGCAGGTAATAATGTCTACTGTCGCATACGGTAGCAAGATGTACCTTACCTGGCCTGAACTATCTTTCACTTGATATATGTAGAAATACATTACACTGGATACAGTTGAATTTCTTTTTGCGCTGAGGTCCTTGTACCAGCATCTCATCCATTTGTTTTTGTCATGAACTGCACGGATTAGATGGTTATTCCCACTGGTTTTGAGATTTTATTTAGTATCAAAACAGGGACACTACTCTTTCTTGGTGGCTGAAGTGTCTCTTCATCCTCAGATGAATAAATTGCTTGTCTCTTAGCTGTGGCAACAAAACTCAATGATTCTCCAGTGTAGATTCTGAACTGTGAGAGATCCATAAATTCTTTACAGCAGTGGCCATGAGCTTTTTTTTAACTTGCCTATATCCAATCCATGAACTGACAATGGCTAAGTCATGAAATGGAAGAATACTCAAACAGCCCATTTCTTTGTTCTTATGTAAGTACTGTCTGGCTTGTCCGGCCTCACAGTGTAGGGGGCAACGCGTCCGCCTGTCACCCGGTGGCACCGGGTTTGATTCCCGGCCGGGTCGGGCGGGGTCTTTAATTTTAAATGATTAATATCCCTGGCCTGAGGACTGGGTGTTTGCGTTGTCCTTACCATTCTGTTCCTCACATTCAACACTTTACACTTCTGCCATTTACATAATACACGCAGGTTCCTCACATATGGTGCAAGTAGGGGCAAAAGATCTTCACAGGTCAACGCCCCAAAAAATAACACTTTATAAGGTTTGGTCCTTCTGTCATATATTCTGACAACAGTTGCTGTTGATGCTAAAAGGACTGATTTGCTATCAATCCACTTTGATGCAAACATTTCCATCTTCCCTTATCATAGGACCTCGTACTCTCTTCATCAGCACTTGAAAGTTTTCATTTGACTGAACTTTCAACTCTACTTGCAAACTTGGAATTCTAATTTCAATCAACTTCACAACAACTGATCCGCCAATATCCAAACCAGGCAGAGGCTGACCAGAAGACTAGGTTTTGGCACCCTGATAAATGTAAAAGTCTAGTACCAATCCAGCTGGTGTAGCAGGAACAAAATTCTTCATTCCAACCTGGTTCAGTTTGGTCTTTATAATTGTCCTCCACTGAATGAAATCATCTGTTCATCTACTAAATGAAGATGGGAAAGTGGGAGGGTTAGAAACTTTCTATATACTGTATCCTCTTTGGGATGTACTTTTCACAATTAATTTTTCTCCTTCTCTTAATTTGATACTCCTAAACTGTCAACAATATGCAAATAATTCCTTAGGTTGAACATCCTGTCTCTTGGAATAACAGTAACTGCAGGTAGTTTCAATCCTTTTTAGCAGTACATTCAAAATCTAGGAAATCTCATGCAACTTGTGATAATATGTGTCCCCACAAGTTATTAAATTTCTTTTGCATTTGTCTGAAGAGTTCTTGCAGAGCCCTGATGTTTGTCTGCTCAACTATGGTTTTCCACTTATCTTCAGGAAAATATTGGTTAAAACATCTGAGTGGCATTCAGAGTTCTCTTCCTTCTTCAAGCAAGTCTTGAACTTTGTTGTGAAACTGCCCTCTCTTCCGTTTTATTTTCCTAGACGCCATAAGACCTATCTGTGTCGGTGCGACGTAAAGCCCCCTATTTTCCTAGATGTGGTAGATTTTGAAGTACAGATTGGTATCTTTCAGATTCAAATTGCTCTACAAGTCAGGAGAAAGAATAGTCCATATGGTTGATCAAAGGTATTATCTTCTGATAAACTTTCGACGTCACTGGTCTCCTCCAAAAGTGAGAATGTCATCTGAGATGGGTTCTCTATCACCTAAAGCAGAAAGAGAAGCAACTGAAGAATTTGACAAGAAACTGAGGCCTGTTAGTTGATATTTCACTAAGTATTATATTTAAATTCAAAGGAATCAACATTTAAGATAAATTAATTTCACTCCACAGACGGCAGATTCTACTGTAAAAAGTTCAATATAGATGAACTAAGACCTAGTGTCCAGCTGGAAGGACTTCGGAATGGATGATGAAATAAGCAAACGAATGCCTTAAGACCTCATGTCCAACCAGCTGGACTTTCAAAGAACTGCTGAAAAAAGGATTGAAAAATATCTTGTTGCTTCACATTAAATTACAAACAGAGCTTCTCCAACAATCTAAGAATTATTTCAATAAATAATTCAACAATACTTTTAAAATTAAATCTATTCTTACGTTTTATTTGAAGGGACGATCTCTTGTTAACACCATCTGTATGTATGTATGTATGTATGTATGTTTATTCTCAGACCTTGAGACTAGAGATTGGCACATGCACAGCAGGCACACTTACCCTCCGCACCTCTTATCCCGCATGCACGCGAATTCACGTCAAACGACCATAGTGCTGTCAAGTTCAAATACCTATGAAATTTTTTTGCTGACATTTTAGTTCTTTAGTTTTAGCTCCAAATCATTTTCCCTCATGGAACAATAGATATGCTTGGCTGGGGCTCAAGAAGCATGGAACTTGTCTCATGATGCTCATTCCTCTTAACTTTGAGATACTCATGATAAGCCTTCAGATATTCGTCGTTGGTGGTTTTGAACTTTTTGGAATTTTGAAAAGCCGTTTCATCCTCGAGAATGCATTTTCAATAACTCTGAAGCCGTTTATTGTCCATATATTGCGACATTTTACAAAATAAATGAATTGTTTGCACTTCTTTGCACCACAATTTTCTCACAAGTTCATTATTTGATTTTGTGTTGTCATACACTGGACTTGCAGATATCACCAAGACAAATCAACTGACACCTCACTTGATGTGCTACCATGCCACAGTCCACAGCTACACTAATTGCTAGCTACATGGCATGCCAATTCTAGTACCTCAAGATGGTGGCGATGTCGTACCGAGAACAGAAACATTGGAGCTCCTCTGTACAGTGAGGTACTGAACACTACATACAACTTTGAAGTTTTCCAGTCTGTCAAAAACTTACATTAGTTTGACAGACTGAAATCTCCAAAGTAAACACTGAAAAGAAAATGGCTTCCATTATAATAACAACAATAATTACACAATGCCACTGCTTGCATTGTCTAGAAATTATTCTGATTCTAAAGCTTTCATTCTTTTGTAACACTCACTACCCTAAGTATGGATCTGAAATTATAGACGTAAAGTACATAAAAAACTATTTCTCAACTGAGGAGTTGTGGAACATTCAGACTACAATGAAATTAAAATTAAAAAAAAAAAAAAAACATTTCTTTGTACATAATTTTAATAACACATACCTTTCTCAAGGCTTCTAAATTGGTGATTCGGTCAGGCAGGGGTTCACCACGGGCAAAGATCTCCCACAGTGTAGTTCCAAAAGCCCATACATCAGCTGCGACGGAGGAACGAGCAGTGTCAAAGTTGAAGTGACATTCCACAGGAATCCAGTGGATACTAGAGAGTAGATAAAGAAAAGAAGTCACATTTCTAAGTTACATTCCTGATATAAATAACAAAAATAATGCTATGTGGATCGCCCTACAGGTACACTTCTGAAAAGTCAGAGAGCCAGAATTTTCGTTCTGTAATTACAGTTTTTAAGCAAGTCAATAAATATACAGCCACAGTTCTTTCACATTAAAGCACTCTTAAAAGCTGGCCAACTGTATTCAAGGGTCAAACCAATCCAGTGGCAAACGCAAATAAGACGAGGATGGTAAAAGCAGCTGTTATTTGTGTGAGCCCACTAATTTAAATCTTTAATCATATTAGTTCTCATTAACTGAGCAGAGTGGCCGTGTGTTAACATGCTACGGCTAAGGAGCTAAGCTATGCATTCAGGAGATGCAAAGGTTTGAACCTCCACTGTCACCAGTCCTGAAATTAGTTATCTGTGGTTTTCCATTTCCACTTCCAGGTAAATGTCAGGACAGTTCCTATTTGTAGGCCACAGCTGATTCCTTCCACCTCCTTACTCAATTTCATTCACCATCATTCATTTTATCTTCATTAGCTCCTCTACTGAGGCTGGCATCAGGAAGGACATCCAGCTGTAAATCGTGCCACATAATTTCATCTCATCTTATCCCTAACCCCACATGAAGAAAAGGGATTAAAGGGTAAATATATAATCATATAAGTTCTCATTCAAAATCATAATACCGAAATATAATTTTGAGTAGCCATTACACCCAGATGGCAACCCTTGTAAGGAAGACCGTCTAATGAGGTTGGGAGACATCTGCCACGTATAGGAAGCTGCATGTTATTGCGGTGATCAAAAGTATTGGTTGCAGTAATGGCAGTAACAATGGGGACAGCACGAGTCCCCAAGCCAACTGAATTAACTGTTCATGAATAAAATATCATAAACCAACCAGAAATCAAACCCAGGGCCTTGAGGCCTGAAGGCCAGTTAGCTACGGAGCCAGACATTTACTATGATGTCTCTGGCAAACAGCGAGTGAAGAGAGTTATATCAAGTCAACGGATTAGCTGACAATACCGTTCTATGAAATTTCACCAGAAAATGAAAATCATTTACAGAGTTGAAGTTTAGGCTAAATCCTATGGAGGCATATACCTTTGTTGTCATGTAACATAAAATAAATTACACATTGCAATAAGAAATGTAATTTTTAAATATTATAACAAGAAATGTACCAAGATTTATTTTAAATCTAGTATATTTCACTATTAACAACAAATGGTGAATTTTTTTTATGGTAGATACTTCTTGCTAATGGTTCTGAGGATGTCTGCTTTTATATTACACCAGTGAACAATGTCCATACTCCATACCAAAAGTAAATGATTGTAAATGACATTACCAACACAAAAAATCTACATTTATTTACAATCTAAGTTCCACAGCTATTACCGTATTTATCCGCATAACAAACACAAATTTTTCCCAATTTTTATGACAAAAATCTATGGTGTGTCTTTTATCATCGTCAACATCATTTTACAGTTCCAGTTTCCCGGGTACTGTTGGTGAGCCTCTTCCATTCTGTCTTATTGAGATACATTCTGTTGTTAATGACGTTCTCCAATGTCCTTCACCGATCTCCAATGTCCATATCCAGTCTCCCCACCATACATTTTCCTGTCACATGTGTCTGCAAGTTATAATAAGCTATCCTTGTTGGCTCCATCCTCATTACATGCCCAAACCACCTCAATCTGGACATGCTGACCCGATGTAACAATGATGTCTCAATCCCAGCTTCCTTCCTAACCGTGTCATTCCTTAACTTGTTCAGTTTGGTTTTTTGAACTGTGGACCTAAGGAACTTCGTCTCAGACGCTTGCAACCTTGATGAGTCTTTCTTAGTGAAGGTGCAGGTTTTAATACCACAGTTTAAGACTGGTATGAAATACTGATTGAACGTCACCAGCTTTGATTTTCTTGGTACATTGAGATCCCAGAGGAGTGTTTGTACTTGCTGGTAAAAGTGAGAGCTATTCTGCACTCTGCTACCTCCTTTGTGGCTAGTGTATATCAAGATATTACAATGACGAGGTATGTAAAGTTTTCCACACTTTCTAGTGGATGGCTTCCTAGCATGATGTTCACTGGTTGTCCCTCTCGTTCATTGTCAATCACTACTGTTTTGGGTTAGCTTATCTTGAGAGTGAATTCCTGGAACTTAACCTTCCATTCATTGACTCTCAACTGTACTTGTTACTCAGTTTCTCTCCAGATCATAACATCGTCAGTAAAAGCCATTGTAGAGGCGCGCGGCTGTGAGCTTGCATCCGGGAGATAGTAGGTTCGAATCCCACTATCGGCAGCCCTGAAGATGGTTTTCCGTGGTTTTCCCATTTTCACACCAGGCAAATGCTGGGGCTGTACCTTAATTAAGGCCACGGCCACTTCCTTCCAACTCCTAGGCCTTTCCTATCCCATCGTCGCCATAAGACCTATCTGTGTCGGTGCGACATAAAGCCCCTAGCAAAAAAAAAAAAAATCATCATTATGTCATCCATGATGGTGATAAACATTAATGGGGATAGAGCACTGCCTTGCTGGACTTAACTTTTGGTCTGGAACCAGGATGAATGTCCGTCACCCAATCGCACACAGCTGGTACAGTGCTTGTACAGCATCTGAACTTTCCTCACCAGTCCCTCTGGCACATTCCTTTTTCTCTCTTGCAATGCTGTCATATGCATTCTCAATATGCAGGAAAACCATAAACAGATTTTTGACTTTTTCTCAAATTAGTGGAACCTTGATTATCTGTTCCCAGAAACTACGTTTTCATGGATTATTCGTTTAAATTACGTGGTCTCGCGAGCATCATAATTAAATCACATTGTAAAAATCCTGCATTATCCGTTCCTCAAAGTAACTATTTTCCAGATCAACTGTCAGGAAATTTCAGTCCCGTCAACGCTAAATCCACGATCAAGCGCTTTTCAAGAAACTGTATCTCATGAAAGGACTGCAACGGCATACTTATGAATCTTGGTGTTAACGTCCCGTCATTGCGATAATTAGAGCAAATACTGTACTGGAAAAGCGATCGGCAGTGAACTTGATTAAGGGACCATCTCAGCATCACATTCGGATGGTACTGTTTAGAGAAACCTCGGAAATCATAAAGCAGAGAGTGGCCACAACAATTGGAAGGAGACAGTGGATTTCGACAGCTCTACTTGAAGACGGAATGAGTTTTGTCAAATGTCCATATTTGTAATACGCCTACATTATGTCCAGGGTTAGATGATTTTTTTTAATTTTTTAACTTTTTCGATTGTATCGACAAACAGGTTTTGGGTACTTCTCTCAGGGCACTGTATAGTCACTGGGCTTTCAGTCAGTATTTTAATATTATTGTATACAGTTATGTTATTGAGACCAGAACAGATGATGCTCCTTACATACATAAGCCATGGGAGGTCTAGGGATGCCTTATTACTGTTTTGGTCCTAATATAAGACTGGGAATTTTACATTTTTGTGTTAAAGTATCATAACTGCAGTTGTTTTATTTGCGCGCGTTACATTTAAAAAGTTTGTATCATTTCCCACTTGTACTGACTTGTGCAGCGAGTGCGCTTTCTAGCTGAGCCCAAGATCACAAATAACCATAATTTCTGAAGTCTTGATGAAATTTTTTCTCTTTCCAATTTGATTATGATTAGTGACGGGCAGAATTCAATATAATGCATTCGAGAACTTTGAGAATCAATACTTACATTCAAAACCATACGCTCGAGTTCAACATAACCTTTAAAAGTCGATGTAGGCCTAATTTACATAGTACAAGATTTCCAGAAACTGACTACGAACAGTATATGGGTGACCAATTATAATGGAAGATTTAAAAAAAACAGGAGGGATTTCACCCTCATGTATCGCTTTTGTATCTTATGCACTATATTTTATTAGATTAAAGAATTAAAAATGACTTGTGGTCGATTGTTATTTGGCTTGGCAATTTTAGATTTTTTGCAGTTTGGCTGATCAAAATTGCTGAACTGAAAGAAGTTTTCACGGGAAACTGACGAAGTTTACCCAGTAAAACTGAATATAAAGTATTGAGATTTCTACCTCTCGTACTGGTAATTAATGTTTGAAGCCAGCTCCATGGTCTAACTTGCCTGCCTCTCACCCGGAGGGTCTGGGTTCGATTCCCGGCCAGAACAGGCATTTTTACCTGGATATGAGGGCTGGTTCCAGATCCACACAGCCTACATGATTACCTTTAATTGAGGAGCTATCTAATAGTGAGGTGGCGACCCCAGTCTAGAGGACCAGGAATAACGGCCGAGAGGATTTGTCACAATGAACATGCATCACCTCATAATCTGCAGGCCTTCAGACTGAGCAGCTGTCGTTTGGAAGGCGAAGACTCATTGAGGCTGTAGTTTGGTTTAGGAGTGTTTGTAAGATTATAATTTTACATACTGTATTTCATTTTTGTGATGTTTAACTAAACTGTTGATGGATTTAATTCGTTTCTGGATATTCCGTTTTCCTGTGTTGTACGTTTTAAATCCACGATCCCTCCAAAAACGAAGAATTGAGGTTCCACTGTATTTCTCCATTAACATACAGACAATGAAAATTAGGTCTGTTGTGGACATGTTAGGCTTGAAGCCATACTGTTCCTCTTCTTTTTTTTTTTTTTTTTTCTAGTGGCTTTACGTCGCACCGATACAGATAGGTCTTATGGTGACGATGGGATATGAAAGGCCGAGGAGTTGGAAGGAAGTGGCCTTAATTAAGGTGCAGCCCCAGTATTTGCCTGATGTGAAAATGGGAAACCACGGAAAACCATCTTCAGGGCTGCCAACATTGGGATTCAAACCCACTACCTCCCGGATGCAAGCTCACACCCGTGTGCCTCCAACCGCATGGCTAACTCGCCCGGTGTGTTCCTCTTCTAACTGAGGCTCTAAGATGACTCATTCTGCTCTCTTTCTCAAGAATCTTAAGCTGGAGCATGTAAGTTGGAGCATTTTCGGCAATTTCCTTTCTTAACCAGGGGATACCCTTGCTCAAATCAGAAGGTATTTTGTCATCTTTCCAAACTACAATGAGCACTTTGTGTAGCCACTGTAAACCCTGGCCTCCTGCTGCTTTAATCATGTCCATGTTGACTTCGTTGATTCTTGGGGATTTCTCTTGCGGCATCTTCTTAAGGGCTGCTTCTCTTTCCCTCTAAGTAATGGTAGGTTCCTCTGTGTAGGTTTCAACAGCTGGTTCTTTTGTTCTCTGATCTGCTTCTGTCCTGTTCAATAGGTGATCAAAGTTATTCCTCAGAACCTCTCGGATGTCCTGTTCTTTCCTGGCCAGATTTGCACTGGGATTCTCAATTGCTTTGATGGTTTCAACTGAATTCTGTTTGGTTCTGATCAGTCTGAACAATAGTTTCATATTACCTCTGCCGTCTTCCTCCAGTTTTTGAGTAAATTTCCCTCAGCACTTTATCTTCTCCTCTTCTACTAATCTTTTAACTCTCAGTTTCTTGTCTCAGTATAGTTGCTCGAGGACTCTGATCTTCCTCATCCCTTACCTGTTCTGGCTTGGATTTCTCTCTATCTCACACTTTTTGTGCTATGTTCCTTTCCTTTATTGAGAATCTCGCTCCATCAGGGAGTCTATTTTTCCCTTACTTTTTTTTTTTTAATGCTATTTGTTCGGGGCGTCAACCTATAGAGATCTTTTCCCCCTACTTGCACCATGTAATATGAACCTGCGTGTATTTGGAATGGAGGAAGTGTAGAGTGTTGAATGTGAGGAAAGGAACATTAAGGACGACACAAACACCCAGACCCCAGGCCAGGGATATTAATCATTTACAATTAAAAACCCCTGACCCAGCCAGGAATTGAACCCAGTGCTGCCGGATGACAGGTCCGGACTACTTTTCCCTTACTCTCCCACCTGTCTTCCTCCAGCCTCTATTGCTTCTTTTATCGAGGTGTTTTTAAATCTTGTTCACTCTACCTCACCACTCTCCACTTCTTCTGTCAGCAGCTGTCCTCTTATAGTCCTGATAGTCGGTCCTCTTTCCAATCTGTTGTAGTTCCCGCAAACAGACTCTGTGATGGGATTAAAGCAATTGTTGAGGAATGTGAAAACAGGTTTGTACCTTTAAGGGTGGTAAGGAATGGTAAAGACCCACCTTATTATAACAGAGAAATAAAGAGACTAAGAAGGAGGTGCAGACTGGAAAGAAATAGAGTTAGAAATGGCTGTGGAAGTAAGGAGAAATTGAAGAAACTTACTACAAAATTGAATCTAGCAAAGAAGGCAGCTAAGGACATCATGATGGCAAGCCTAATTGGCAGTCATACAAATTTTAGTGAAAAATGGAAGGGTATGTTTAGGTATTTTAAGGCAGAAACTGGCTCCAAGAAGGACATTCCAGGAATAATGAATGAACAAGGGGAGTGTGTATGTGAGGATCTTCAAAAGGTATAAGTATTCAGTCAGCAGTATGTAAAGATTGTTGGTTACAAGGATAATGTTCAGATAGAGAAGGAGACTAATGCTAAAGAAGTATTAAAATTTACATATGATAACAATGACATCTATATATATATAAAATAAGAGTTTTGTCTGTACATTGCTCAGAATTTAAAAAGGATGGTTTTCTCTATCAGTCATGTCCACAGTAACAAGGAAATGTACTTTTTAATTTTCCATAATTTCTGTCTGTCTGTCCGTCTGTCTGTATGTATGTATGCACACGCATGACGAGAAAACGGCTGAAGAGAATTTAATGAAAATTGGTATGCAAAGTCGGGGAATAAGTCGCTACAACCTAGGCCATAAATAATTTTATTCATGCTGAGTGAAATGGTAGTTTAGGGGAAAGCCTAAAATTTAATTCTCAAATATTTATGATATTAATAGTCGTATGTTAACGAAAATCAGCAGGCAAAGTCGGGGAATAAGTTGTTACAATCTAGGCCATAAATAACTGCATTCACGCTGAGAAAAATGGTAGTTTAGGGGAGGCCTAAGATTTAATTCTCAAATGTTTATGTTATTAGTGGTCCTATGTTAATGAAAATCGGTATGCAAATTCGAGGAATAAGTCACTATAATCTAGGCTATAAATAATTTTATTCACGCTGATTGAAATGGTAGTTTAGGGGAAGAGTACATTGTTACCATACCGCCTATCATCACAGAGATATTAATGAATTTGGATTTTTGTTACTAAATCCATATCAGTGCCAAGTTGCGAGAAAATGGGTAAACAGAATTTAATGAAAACTGGTACGTAAATTCGGAGAATAAGGAACTACAGTCCACGCTATAAATAATTTTATAAGACGCCCTAATATCACAGAGTCGAAAGAAAACTAAATGTGAAGGTCTACAATACAGAAAGCTCAAAAAATTGATCAACAATAACATTATGTTGGCCATTGTTTGTTGTGATGTGCTTTGTGTCTTCTGCTGCCACTCACCTCTGATAGGTAGCATTACTGCTGCGTACCGAATATTTTTTAAAATTTGCCTTACGTCGCACCGTTACAGAGAGGTCTTATGGTGACGATGGGGTAGGAAAAGGCTAGGAGTGTGAAAGAAGCGGCCTTGATCTTAATTAAGGTACAGCTCTGGCATTTTTCTGGTGTGAAAATGGTAAACCATGGAATACCATCTTCAGGGCTGCCGACAGTGGGGTTCGAATGTACTATCTCCCGGATGCAAGCTCACAGCTAACGCGCTCCTAACCACACGGCCAACTCGCCCGGTCGCACCGAGTGTAACAGCCTGGCTGAATATTGGCGGAAGTAGCTGGGGAGTTAGATAACTTTATTCTTTAGCATGCCATTCCTCTGGTTCATATATTTTCTGATACTACTGGTACATAACACACTGGTTCATCATAGCATTCGAGTTATTCAATCCCTACTCTGAGGCACTGCTTGGAATGAGCAGTGTGCGTATTTAACGGAATAATGGCAGAGAAGTGTTTGCAACTATCTGCAACCTAATCATTCCAGTTATTGAACTGGCGATATACTAAAGACAATGGGTTGAGATAAAGTACCATATCTGAAGTACTTATTTGATTATTGTTTGATCGAAGGAGCTATACCAGATGAATGGAGAGTTGCTATAGTAGCCCCTGTGTATAAAGGAAAGGGTGATAGACATAAAGCTGAAAATTACAGGCCAGTAAGTTTGACATGCATTGTATGTAAGCTTTGTGAAGGCATTCTTTCTGATTATATTAGACATGTTTGTGAAATTAATAACTGGTTCGACAGAAGGCAGTTCGGTTTTAAGAAAGGTTATTCCACTGAAGCTCAACTTGTAGGATTCCAGCAAGATATAGCAGATATCTTGGATTCAGGAGGTCAAATGGACTGTATTGCAATTGACCTGTCTAAAGTATTTGATAGGGTGGATCATGGGAGACTACTGCCAAAAATGAATGCAACTGGACTAGACAAAAGAGTGACTGAATGGGTTGCTATATTTCTAGAAAATAGAGAATTAGAGTAGGCGAAGCTTTATCTGACCCTGTAATAATTAATTGGGGAATTCCTCAAGGCAGTATTATTGGACCTTTATGTTTTCTTATATATATATAAATGATATGAGTAAGGGAGTGGAATCAGAGGTAAGGCTTTTTGCAGATGATGTTATTCTGTATAGAGTAATAAATAGGTTACAAGATTGTGAGCAACTGCAACGTAACCTCGATAATGTTGTGAGATGGAGAGCAGGCAATGGTATGTTGATAAACGGGGTTAAAAGTCAGGTTGTGAGTGTCACAAATAGGAAAAGTCCTCTCGGTTTTAATTACTGCGTTGATGGGGTGAAAGTTCCTTTTGGGGATCATTGTAAGTATCTAGGTGTTAATATAAGGAAAGATCTTCATTGGGGTAATCACATAAATGGGACTGTAAATAAAGGGTACAGATCTCTGCACATGGTTATGAGGGTGTTTAGGGGTTGTAGTAAGGATGTAAAAGAGAGGGCATATAAGTCTCTGGTAAGACCCCAACTAGAGTATGGTTCCAGTGTATGGGACCCTCACCAAGATTACTTGATTCAAGAACTGGAAAAAATCCAAAGAAAAGCAGCTCGATTTGTTCCGAGTGATTTCCAACAAAAGAGTAGCGTTACAAAAATGTTGCAAAGTTTGGGCTGGGAAGAATTGGGAGAAAGAAGACGAAGAGAAAGATGGCGTGGAATGACATTAGTAGACGAATAAGTTTGAGTGGCGTTTATAAAAGTAGGAAAGATCACAATATGAAGATAAAGTTGGAATTCAAGAGGACAAACTGGGGCAAATATTCATTTATAGGAAGGGGAGTTAGGGATTGGAATAACTTACCAAGGGAGATGTTCACAATTTCTTTGAAATAATTTAGGAAAAGGCTAGGAAAACAACAGATAGG
Source organism: Anabrus simplex (assembly GCF_040414725.1). NCBI lineage: Eukaryota > Metazoa > Arthropoda > Insecta > Orthoptera > Tettigoniidae > Anabrus > Anabrus simplex. The sequence goes on along the minus strand of NC_090268.1, from coordinate 122,075,308 downwards.
GAATCTGCCACCTGGGCGACTGCCCTAAATGCAGATCAGTATTGATTGATTGATTGATTGAAGATGACACCACGCCAGATCTCCTCAAGGATTTCATCGATATTTAAAATGCTTATAGGAAAAGATGGCAAAGATTTAGGGACCCAACTGACAGGGCGGAATACCTGGAGCTAGGCCGGGAAGTACGAAATTGATTGCTGAAAAGAAAGATTGAAAAATGGGAGGAACTTTGCCATCAGATTGCGAATTTTGGGGGATTATATATACAGTGGAACCTTGATTCTCCGTTTTTGGAGGGACCATCGTAAAAAAACGTACAAGACGGGAAAACGGAAATTCCAGGAATGAATGAACCATGAACAATTTGGCTAAACATCACAAAGAAAGATATATGTATACTTAAAATCTTACAAACACCCCTAAACAAAACCAAACTACACCCCCAATGGGCCTTCCACCTACCAAGCGACTGCTGCTCGGTCCGAACGCCTGAAGATTACGAGGTGACGCATGGTCAGTGTGACGAATCCTCTCGGCCGTTATTCCTGGCTCTCTAGACCAGGGTCGCCATCTCACCATTAAATAGCGCCTCAATTAAAGGTAATCGTAGAATGAGTGAACCTGGAACCAGCCCTCATATCCAGGTAAAAATGCCTGACCTCACCGGGAATCGAACCTCGGTCCTCCGTGTGAGAGGCAGGCAAGTTCGACCGCGGGGCCAGTTTCAAACATTAATTACCGGTATGCGACTTAAAAGTCTCGCAACTTTACATTCAGTTTTACTGGGGAAAATTTGTTGGTTTCCTCTGACAACTTCTTTCAGTTCAGCAACTTTGATCGGTCAAACTGTTCGAAAAACCTAATAACATCAAGCCAAACAATCGACCACAAGTATTTTTTAATTCTCTAATGTAATAAAATAAAGCACATTGGATACAAAAGCGCCCAACATGATGGCGAAATCCCTTTTTCTTTAAATCTTCCATTGTAATTTGATCACCGGTATACTGTTTGTAGTCAGTTTGTGGAAATCTTGTACCGCGCAAACTAGGCCTACGGCCTACATCGACTTTTAAAGGTTATGTTGAACTCGAGAATACTGTTTCGAATGTAAGTATCGATTCTCAAGTTTTCGAATGCATTATATTCAATTATGTCCATCACTAATCACAATTAAATTGGAAAGAGAAAAAGTATCATCAAAACTTCCGAATTTACAGTTATTCGTGAGCTTGAGCTCAGCTGGAAAACACACTCCGCTGTCCAAGTCGGTACGAGTGCGAAATGATGCAAAGGTTTTTACATGTAACGTGCGCGAATAAAACGACTGCAGTTTTAACATTTTAACACAATAACGTGAAATTCCTCGTCTTACATTAGGACCAAAGCAGTAATAGACAATCCCAAAACCTCCCATGGCTTTATATATGTAAAGTGCAACATCTCTTCTGGTCTCGATAACGTAATCGTATATGATAATATTAAAATACTAAATTTGTATTCCTTAAGGAAGAGCAGTTTAGATTCCTGCCTGAAAGCTCAGTGACTATACAGTGCCCTGAAGAAAGTGCCGAAAACCTTTTCGCCGATACACTCGGCAAAAGCAAAAGTAAACATCTAGCCCTGGACATGATGTAGACGCTTTGCAAGTACAAACATTTGACGAAACTCGTTCTGTCTTCAAGTAGAGCTGTCGAAATGCGCTCTGTCTCCTTCCAATTGTTGTGGACACTTTCTGCTTTATGATTTCAATTCTCTAAACAATACCACGTGAATGCGATACTGAGATGGTCCCTTACGCAAGTTCACCACCACCTATTGCTTTTCTGCTTCCTCAAATTACCGAAATGACTGGACGTTAACACCAAGATCCGCAAGTATGCCATAGCCGTCCTTTCGTGAGATACAGTTTCTTGAAAAATGCGTGATCGAGGATTTAGCGTTGATGAGACTGAATTTTCTGAACGGTTGATACGGGAAATTGTTTCTTCGAGGAACGGATAATGCGGGATTTTTACAACGTGATTTAATTAGAATGCTCGCGGGACCACGTAATTTGAACAGATAATATGGGAAAACGTAGTTTCAGGGAACGTATAATCGAGGTTCTACTGTATAGATGTTAAGCATTCAATTATACATTTCAGTATAATACCGTAGCGAAGCACGGGTATCTTGCTAGTCATATCATATGTCATATAATACCATATCATATCACATATGATATGATACATATCATATGTTATATTCTCCAGTATATGAAATGTAAACATCTTTGTGCCACTGGTTATAAGAGCACTCAAATTTTTTAAAGGGAAAAGAGAATATAAATAATTTGCTTATAGTAGTAACTTACTCATATGTGGAGTATTTATGGAGCCCTGGGTCTCCCAACCGGACCAAGAATGAGTTCTCATTGTGGGCTGCCACAAGGAGTTTATGGCAACGAATTTTCCCATGGACAATACCCATTTCTTCCTGATAAACAAAATTCAATGAACATAGGTGTTAAAGAAAGTTCTACTCACATATACTTAGTAAAACTGCACTGCAACAGCTTATTAAACATGTTCATAAAGGAAGGCAGTGAATTTATATTACTTTTCCCAATTATCATACATTTTATTGGTTATACCTCCCCTAAGTCGTCATATAAAGCTTTGATATTCACTTAAGGGCCACTACAGATTTTAGTGGAATAATTCATTTGTCTTGGAAATACATTTTTAACTCACTTGGTAAAGAAATAGAGTGAAAAGATATTCTTGTAAAATTAGGGCCTATGGATTTGAGAAGCTAGAGAATTAGACAAATTTGACCATTTTTGGTCCCTTAATTGATCCATATTGTCTAGGTTCATATAATATAATGTAATATAATACGGGTGATTGTTTGGTCCGCCCTGTCAATATATTATCAGTTTCTAATTTTGTAGAATGTTTCACTCGTACATGTTTTGGAAACCCTAATTCCCTTCATCAGCGATTTCTACAGCATACATCAATATCTCCATATCTTAAGATCTAACATTATTCAGCTTTACATAATATATCGGCAATATATAACATTATTTTTCACACATACACACAAAATGACCATTTCTTGATAATGTTTGTTGTTATGGAAAACTTTAAAACACAAAACAATGGCGGACAAGACTAAAACACGTCTCAAAGGTGCTCTAAGATGCTTAGTGAATATCGCTGAAGAAGGCGGTTATCTGAAGAAGGAAGCTAAAGAAACCATGCATAAAGCCATAACTGATATTAGAAACCTTTTCACGGAACTGCAGTTCGCCCTAGATGATAAATGTCAGTCGAATAAGAATAAACAGAATGAGGTTGGAATAGACAAATCAGCGAATACAGAGGAAGAAGATAGTCAACCTACGGAACAGGTGGCGACATCTACCGGCCCAGCACAGGAAGTTAATGAAACCCAAATATTATCGACAGTGTCTATTGGACAGCAGTGTAATCATGACATTCAGACGACATCTCTCGACCAAACACACAAAGTCTGTGTAGATTCCGGGATAGAAGACATGATTACACAAAATTTAACACAGAGGTTACAACCTATGATGGAAAGTCTCTTGAATAATATAAGACATATGGTCAAAGAAGAAATTATAAATATAACTAAGCCAAAAATGGCAGAGCAACAAATTGTCTTGGAAACATTCTACAAAATTAGAAACTGATAATATATTGACAGGACGGACCAAACAATTGCCCGTATTATATTATAAGCTAGAGAATGCAATAAGAGACACATTAAAGAATACGTCCCCAAGAAACTAAAAATGTAGGAAAGAGGTCACGCTTAGTAAACCTTCTGAGGTATAACCTGGTGTCTTATAAATTTGTATCTTGTAATAGTGTAAGTCATATCATATCATATCATATCATATCATATCATATCATATCATATCATATCATATCATATCATATCATATCATATCATATCATATCATATCATATCATATCATATCATATCATATCATATCATATCATATCATATCATATATCATATCATATCACATCACATCACATCACATATACCATATCATATATATTATATAAACTAAGTCAAAACTAAACAGCATGGCTTCCTTCTTAACAATATATATATATTTTTCTAAACAGACATGTTTATATACGGAATACTGACCAGGTGCCAGAGAGCTGTAGCCAAGTAAGTACCAGCTTCAACTAAGTCCACAGGCTTGATGTCAGCACGATGTTGTTGCAGGTATACATCTAGTGGGCCTAAGTTCAAGTATTCCATCACCATAGCAAATGGGCTGGACAGAGTCACGCCATACAATTTTACAATAGCACTTGACTGTAGGAATGCCCATCGGCCACACAACTCCATATAGTCCTGTAAACATCCATCTTATAAGAAACAGTATTCAATTTGTAGGGCCCGGATGTTTATGCAGTAATAGGTTAGAAAGCAAACTTACTGAAGCGAGTAACAAGTAGAGTCTACCTGCACGACGGTAGTCCACCCATTACAACCCCTAATGTTTATGCAAACCTCACAGTACTACAGTCATGCAGGTAGACTCTACTTGTTACTCGCTTCAGTAAGTTTGCATTCTAACCTATTACTACATAAACATCTGGGCCCTATTAATTATTAAATTTTTTACTTAATTTTCAATCACATCATCTGTAATTGGGACATCCTGTAGGTAATAAATAAATTTTATTATTCTATTCTAATCTCTACCTCATGTAAATTGATTTTGAAAACCTAAAATGAATACAAAGGACATCATCAATATCATTATTATAACACTGACACATATACAGTACAATATGTTTTGATGCTTGTTGTTTTAAGGAGCCTAACATCGAAGGTCACCGGCCCTACAATATGTTTTAACCACCACCTCCATGACTGAGGGATTGTCAGTTATCACGGTTTTCACCAAGTGTATGACATCAGTATTTTTTCTTTTATTGTCAAAACCACACTTTTCCTCTTTTTAACTTACCTTCTCCTTCCACGATAGTGTAATAGTGTTTCGAGAATGAAACAACACAAAACATTTTGTTTTACAAGTTGCTTTACATTGTACCGATACAGATGGTCTTATAGCAACAATAGTATAGGAAAGATCTAGGAGTGGGAAGGAAGCAGCCGTGGCCTTAATTAAGGTATGGCCCCAGCATTTGCCTAGTGTGAAAATGGGAAACCACGGAAAGCCATCTTCAGCGGGGTTTTAACCCATTATCTCCTGAATACAAGCTCACAGCTGCATGCCCCTAACCGTATGAGCAAACACAAAACACACTGCACACAAAACTGTATTGGCAGAGGCAACAGTTAGTTACACCGCACTATCTGGTGATCACTTGTACAATTGTGCAGGATTTTCAAACTCTTGCTGCCAGTTGAAGACACAGTAAACTGGAATGAAGCACTTGATCGATCATTCAGTTAACAGACTTTCCGGATGATCGACTGCCAGGTAACAAAGCTTCTACTGTATATATAATTTCTTTCGAATAGTTTAGGTATTCAGCCTCTAGCCCCAGAAAGGAAATGAAAAGCCTCACCAAAAAGAGATCTAAACAGCATTTTGTACTTTCAATGTTTCAAGAAATGGCCTTTGTGATGTTAGAGGATATCCAAGGAAAGAATTTACTTCAGAACCCTATCAAAAACCAATATGTGTCATGCGTTCAACAGAAGGTCTAGTTGGTAAAGAGGCAAGCTCTTATGTTAAGAACCTCTCACCGAACAATACTCTCTTCATCACGTAACATGAACCACACAGCAAGGAATGGTAAGAAGGTGGCAGTAAGATGCAATTCACATGTTCCACAGAGTACTCTGTTCACAGAAAACAATGAGCTGTTGGTACACCTCATTCTTTTGTGAGTGAACGCTGAAAATAGTAGATGGTAATGTGTAGGTGAGTGAATTTTAATGACCTAAAACATTAAAACTGTGCTAGCAAATATGACCTAAAGAGCATTCAATACCCCCCACAAGAATTGATTTTACAGATGAATTAATTTATGCTTAAAAGTGTTATCTTAAAGTTTAACCTTTAGAAATGCCCACCCTCATCGGAGGGTCTGCCTTACAAGGGCTGCACTCGGCTAGAAATAACCACACGAAATTATTATTACCTTTAGAAAGCCAGACAATACATTTTGTTAGGTAATTGTGCATAAAGTGCCAGCAACAATATATTATCATTTGAACAATGCGCCTTACTACCTGCATTTAGTACATTTATGATCGGCACAAGGCAACATCTCACGTGTTGTTTCTATAGAGTGAAGAATGTAATTTCTAATTTTATTGGCAGTCAGCACACTAGTTAATTTATTTACACACAATGAGCTTCATGCGTTTCTCTGGCCATATGACGACTGGCACTTATGCAAAATGGTGACTGGTAGTAAGAGTAATTTTGTTGATGACAATGATTTGGGAGAATCTGTGAATAATTTAAGTTGTTGATGATGATGATGATGATGCTTGTTGTTTAAAGGGGCCTAACATTGAAGGTCATCGGCCCCTAATGAAACAAGATGGACGACATGATATGTGACAGTTAAAATTTTAAAACATATCCACTGACTAGAGTTAAAAAAATTGTGATGAAAAATGAGTATGAGATTAAAACAATCAGTGGATCTAATTCACAATGCCTTATTTTGGAATAAAATAAGAGAAAATATAGAAGACAAAGGAATAAGGCATTGCCTGGTAGTACAAATGAATATACATAATTTACGTTAGACATTAAAATAACACATTAAAATGCGCAACATAAACTAAAATGAAGTCAATAGGATAAAAGCGCAATTGACACAAATACACTAGCACAAAACACAACATTACAAACGATAAAACAGACCACTATCCCTCATAAAGCGGATGACGAGGTCTGCTGACTGCTCGTCATCACGCAGGATAGGGTAGATGGTACTCGGGTGGTTAAGACTACGACGAAGATCGACCAGGTCCGTACACTCCGTAAGGATATGTACCACGGTAAGATGGTCACCGGAGGTACACACCGGAGGAGGCTCTCCTTTCAAAAGATGCGAGTGAGTCACGATACGATGGTCGATCCAAAGGCGACATAATACCACGGCTTCCCTCCGCGAAACACGAAGGGAAGTCTTCCATACCTTCGTTGTTCCTTTTATTGCTCTCAGCTTATTGGGAAGGGGAATGGCCTGCCACTCCATCTCCCAATGGGACATAACCAGATGTCGCAGCTGAGAGTGAATATCACTTGCTGGAACCTTGAAAGGCAACGGGAAGCCTGATCTGCTAACTCATTTCCCTCTATGCCCATGTGGCTTGGGAGCCACAGAAACGTGATTCTGGTGCCGGCATCCCAAAACCCGACCAGCAGGTCCTGGATCCGCTGCACCAGAGGGTGCCGAGGGAAACAGGTATCAATAGACTGAAGCGAACTCAAGGAGTCAGTACACACAAGAAAGTGTCGGCGCTCATTGTACAGTGCGAGCTGCAGAGATAGCATAGAGCTCTGCTGTGTACACACAACAGGTTTCCGAGAGAGCAAAAAGAAACCTATCACTGTCGACAACGAACTCACAGCCCACCTTCATATCTGTCCTTGAACCATCCGTGTAGACGACGACTGAACCTGGATAGCGGCCAACAACGGACAGGAAGAGCCTCCGATAAATCGAAGGGTCCATGTTTTCCTTCGAGCCAGTGTGTAGGTCCAGGATTATTTCAGGTTGCCGTACTACCCAAGGAGGTACCCCACTCGGTTGTCTGACAAGGCAAGGAACCGAAGGTACGTTAAACAACCTGTAACTGCTCTCCAAGCGTATTCCAAACGCCCGCGTTGCTCGATGACAGGCAGCGTACAGAAAACGGTTGCAATTGTTGAATACGCAAGGATAGCTGGGATGAACTGGCGTCTGTTGCAAATTAGCAGCATACGAAAGAAGCATTTGCTGGCGCCTCAGGTGTAAAGGCGGCACACCAGACTCAGAGAGCAGGCTAGCTATGGGGCTTGTACGAAAAGCTCCCGTCGCCAACCTAACCCCCCCCTGTGGTGGATGCTGTTTAGCTTCGCAAGAACGCTTGGTCTTGCTGAACCATATGCTGCACTGCCGTAGTCTAGTCAAGATAAAATATGTGCCCTATAGAATCGTAGGAGCACCGTGCGGTCAGCCCCCCAAGAAGTGCTGCTAAAAAACTTCAGGATATTAAGCTTCTTCGTGTATTGCACTCTTAACTGCCGCACGTGTGGCTCCCACAACAATTTACTGTCAAAAAGGAGCCCAAGAAATCGGTAAGTGTCAACAACTGGAAGAACGACATTGCCTAAATAAAGCTCAGGATGGGGGTGAAGAGTACGTTGACGACAAAAGTGGACAACAGAGGTCTTTGCAGCGGAAAACCGAAAGCCATGTTCTAAGGTCCACTGCTCCACCCTCCTAATAGCTTGCTGTAACTGTCGCTCTGCGACTGCCATACTGCACGAGCTATAGTGCAGAGCAAAATTGTCCACATATAGGGAAGGTATTACGGCTGGGCCAGCAGCAGCGACAATACCATTTATGGCAATCGCGAACAGAGTGACAATAAGGACCGATCCCTGTGGGACTCCATTTTCTTGAACGTGGTATTGCGAATAGGCCCTCCCTACTCGGACACGGAATAGACGGAGGGACAAAAAATTTGCAATAAATGCCGGCAAGTTACCTCGGAATCTCCATTGATGCATGACTGAAAGGATGCCATATCGCCATGTGGTGTCGTCGTAGGCCTTCTCCAAGTCAAAGAAAACAGCTACCAAGTGCTGTTAGTGGAGAAACGCATCCTGGATAGAACTCTCCAGGTGTACCAAGTGGTCAGTAGTCGAGCGAGCGGCCTGAAAACCACATTGGTACTCAGACAAGAGTCCTTGTTTCTCCAGACACCACACAAGTCGGCGATTTACCATCCTCTCAAATAGCTTACACAGGCAGTTTGTAAGACAAATCGGTCTGTAACTTCCTGCATACTTAGCATCTTTGTCAGGCTTGAGGACAGGAATGACTATGCCCTCTCGCCACTGAGACGGAAAATCACCCTCTATCCAGATTCGGTTGAACACACGAAGGAGATATAGTAGACTATCATCACTAAGGTGTTTCAACATCTGGTTATGGAAGTTGTCCAGTCCAGGAGATGTGTCCTTGCAAAGCGCTAAGGCACTGCAGAGTTCCCACTCAGTAAAGGGCACGTTGTAGTCCTCTGAAGCTTGGGTGGCAAAACTAAGGTGATGACGTTCTGCCTCCCGCTTCAGAGGAAGGAAATCAGGATGGTAATTCCCGAAGCCAGAGACATCCGCGAAATGACTAGCGAGATGGTTAGCAATCGCGAGAAGGTCGGTGGCGACAATGCCTGCAATGGAAATTCCCATGAAGCCTTCTTACTTTGTCGAATAAGAACTCGCGCCTTAGCGCAGAGTTTCTTAAATGTTAGCAAGTTGGCCACAGTAGGCTGTCTAGGGTAATGTTTATGAGCGTGACGGCGTTCTTTGATAGCTGCTGCTATTTCATCGTTCCACCAAGGAACGAGTTTTCGGCGAGGAGCCCCCGAGAAGAACGGAATGCATTCCTCAGCAGCAGCAAGAATAACTTGTGTGATATAAGTTAGTTCCTCGTCGACGGTCCGCCGGATATCGTTGTTAAAGACAGCTAGTGATGTGTACTTTGGCCAGTCAGCATGTTTAAGAATCCATTGAGGAGGAGCCTCAACGGATTTTTGGTTCAGCAAAGTAAGAATGATGGGAAAATGGTCACTGTCACAAAGATCGTCATGTGTGTTCCACTGAAACAGCGGAACCAACGTTCGGCTGCATAGACTTATGTCTATGCGAGAATATGTGCCGTAACGTACACTGAAATGTGTTCGTTCAACTGTGTTCAAAATACATAAGTCCAGTTCTGTTACTAATGTTTCCAGCTCTCTTCCCCGGGGGCAAGGCATCTCAGAGCCCCAAATGGGGTGATGGGCGTTAAAGTTGCCCAACAAGAGAAAGGGAGGTGGAAGCTGATCGATAAGATCAGTGACGTCATTGATGTTAAGAAACTGGCCGGGTGGAAGATAAACATTACACACTGTTGTTATGACAGGCAGCGGAACACGAACAGCTACGGCCTCCAGTGGGGTTCTTATTGGAACCTCCTCGCTGTAGGTATCAGAACGGACAATAATTTAAGTTAATGTGAGGATTATATTGATTCAGATGTAGATTTCATTCCTCCACCAGAAGATGAGGAGGAAATTGAAGGTCATCTTTTGAGTGATAGTAGCGATCATTGATCATGACATAAATAGGCGACCGCATGCTGATAGGGATACCGGTAGTGACAGTGGCAATGATCTCCAGAACAATGACAGTAATAATGCCAATTAATTTCCGGACTTCTGTGAAGTTGTCATCGGCCAAGATTCTAGACACCAGCCCTCACCTGGAAATTGTGAAACACCTGCTTTGAAATGCCCCCTTGCCAAAAACCTAGTATATAGTTTTATTTGTTCTTTACTGCACACTTGTGGAAATACCGAACAGATACTTATACAATTTTCTATGTTTATTCATTTGCAAGGTGCCATTGCAGAGGGATTACCACATTTTATCTGCGAGATGAATTTTGAGTTATTGTTATTGCTACGTCTGAAATATTAATTTTTTTCCGTGTGAGAAAATGTTAAAAATACATATACTGTATTTTAAAATTTAACAGTATCACAATCATTGTCAGTAGTATGTACATACTATCCTCAACATTTACTGCAAGTTTAAAGTCAAAATAGTCAAAACTGTATATTATGTGGCACTTTAAAAGGGACTTGCAAACTGTTACTGATCAGCCTGGCTTTCTTTGCACATTCTCAGCATGAGAGCATGGCACTAAGATGGTTAATTAATTCACATATAACTAACATCTTATAATCATTACTGGTTATACCAGGTGGTCAGAAACAACGTGAACAGGGTATATGTGCGTTAAGAGGATTGGTCATATTGATAAATAATTCAAAAGAATTGATATGATATCTCACACTGTTGTTACTTTTTATCAGCTTCTGAAGACAGTCAATGAGATCACTTCACGGGCGAATTCAAATGGGCTTTGCGAGGCAGTGTTGCTAAATCTGCACGTAACTTAAGACCGGCTTGACAACCATGCCAAAATCAGCACCAAACACAAACACACCGTGGTTTTCAGCCGGCATCACCATCGCGCACTAGCTATGGCACAATCGTGTCAGCTCAGAAGTCCGTGTTTAAATTCCTCCCCGGGAGAAGATTTTCTTTCTTCAATTGGTACTCTCAAGTTGGTCTGAAGCTACGTTCATATTTAGCAACACCGCCTCACAAAGCCCATTTGAATTCGCCTGCAAAGCAATCTGATTGGCAAAGTTCAGCAGCTGGTAAAATGACAATGGCATGAGATAATGAAATTTTTTCAAATTGTTTATCAGTAAGACCACTCCTGTAACGCTCATATACCCGGTTCACGTTGTTCCCGACCACTCTGTATGTTATTTCTATCATCTATCAGAAAGTTCTTTGTTCCACTTTGCCTTCAGCTTTAGCAAGTTATGTACCCTAAAAAGTAAAGTATATATACAGTATTTTTTAAAAAGCAATTGATGAAGTACTTTTTCTTTAATTGGCTTTACGTCGCACCGACACAGATAGGTCTTATGGTGACGATGGGCGGAAAAACTATCTTCAGGGCTGCCAAGAGAGGAGCTCGAACCCATTATCTCCCAGATGCAAACTTACAGCTGCGCGCCCTTAACCGCACGGCCAACTCACCCGGTGATGAAGAACTTGGCTAGTGTCTAACCAGTAAATTATTTATAAAAACGAGAATGAAATATCCATACCTGGCATTAGTTTCCACTTCAATGAAATTTCACTGGATAATCACATGCATTTTCAAGTTACCAAACAGGAAAGATCTTTGGTTGTCAAACGAAATGTTTTTATACCTGGGAAAAAAAGTTCACTTAACATCATATGATGTTATGAGAGCAAATTGAATAAAGTTATTTCAGCTGGGGACAATTCTGGTTCCAAATCCTCAAATTTTGCTTCATGTCTAATAAGGAGGTCACTCACCTTGCTAAGCATATCTACTTTAGACAACAGCACTAATGTTATCAGCCACTTCACCTTTTGCTCACTTTAAATCATCTTCAGTTTGTTTAACAATGATCATACACAGATAACTGATCATGATATTCTAATAAAGCTTGATGTTATGTATGCCAAATTTCTGACCAATCTGTTAGAAAAAAACAAACCTTGCACAACGGATCAAACTCTTGAACTACCCTCTCAAATAAATCATAATTTTTGTAATAATACTGAGTACCATCGAGCCATGTCCCCCAGCAAGTCAGGATAAGTTAAGGAGAAAGAGCATGGGCTATTTCTTTTTCTGTACTCGAAATGGAGCTTTCAGGTATATTTTATTCCGTTAGAAATTAACCTGTCTACTTTGGAGTAGTTGCTTTGAACCTCTTCTGCCACTCTTCAAATTTTTACCTTTTAAAATTCTTACCCGGTCTTGGAGTGGAGAAGCTTCAGTTACAAACAGTAGAATATTTAATGTAGATTGATGCTTTCACGGCCTGATTGTAGACATGATCTGTTGATAGGGTGTGCTCATACAAGTAAAAATGGACCCGCACGTTTGGCCAATGTATACCTTGCCACAAGTACAAGGAATTTTGTACACCCCAGGGTGTAATAGTGAGGACAATTTGTCCTTGCTATTACCTAAACTGTGAGCAATTTTTGTGATGGTGCCAAATACGGTTTTTATATTGTGCTTGCAGAGGACCTGGCAATTTGATCTGTGGTATTGTGGATGGTATTCTTCATTCTGTGAGTTTTGCTTAGTCGTCCCTCTGGGATGCAGGGCTGTATGAATCTGTACCTCATTGTAACCATTACCCTTGAACATGACTGAATGTGTCCATCACCCTCTTTACACCATGGCCAGAGTAGCTTCATAGCATCACCAAACAGCACTGCAATGGCAGAACTTCCATGTTAGATGAAACACTTCACCCAGTTGGTCCATTACACCAATAATAATGTTACCTATGAATCTCCAATCTACATCAGTTGTTTTATCCACCAAAACCCATATCTTATTGTTGAAAACTGTAAATGTTTTCTTCTTTAACCATCTTCATAGCAAGAGGATAGATCTTTTTTTGTTGTTGTTGATTCATTAGGAACTGGCTGACTGATATACTTCTCTAAGAAGGATTTGAAGCTGGCACTATTTACCTTTTTTTTTTTTTTTTTAAATAAGAATATTGGAAGTAAACATCATCCTGCAGAGATCTTTACAAACATGATGAAGCTCCCTCAAAAAAGCAGACACTGCCTGTTCTCCATGTTTAAAATTCTTGTTAAACACTTTTGATGCTTACTGGTATCACAGTGCAGTTGCATATTAAAAGGCTTTCTAGATGATACCTTAATTTGACAGAGTTTAAAGTACATCATCAATGATAAAAATCAATTCCCCAAACTCTTGAATGAATTGCCTCAGTTTCACACTCTGAAAACTTCCCTTTAGGCATGTTTAAATCACTCTGAAAGACTGAAGTTGCGATTTCAAACCAAGGAGAGATGAAAGGTGGACGAGAGGCTAGTTCAGGTGCCCTTGCTTTTTCAGGAAACAAAAATCTGGCAATCATTCAGATAAAAATGTGATTATGATGTCATGACACACAGTGTGGAGAGAGGTATTGTCATGAATGTTGTGGAGCGCTATGAGGAAAAAATAACGATAATATGTCTATTGGAAAATTTTAAAAATCTGACTGACATATCAGTAAATTAAACTGGCAGGAATTCAAGTTCCAGTACAAGAATTCAGCTTGTGGTTTATTCAAACACTTGAGTACACTCTTTGCTTCTAGAGTGAAAATATCATATGGTTTTGTTGCATGGTTAAAAATTAAAAACCCCAATGTACCTGTGCAAAACTCAGGGAGATAGATTTATTTAAAAATGTCCCTAGTGTTTCTAGTTTCCAGTCAGTTCATTATTATGGAAGATGAATCAATAATAGACCTCGTCCAAAGCTATTTTAGATAACTCTCAAAAGAGAATCTTTTCTGAAAGTTGTTAGTGAACCAGGTGCCCTCTTGAGTTATCCATGCTGCTTACTAACCGATTCAAATTTCAGCAGTACGATGTGCATTGTTTAAGTTATTTGATGGCCACACTGTATAAATATTTTAATTTTTACCTATATGAAAAGGTGAAACAGTATTTTGACAGTCTCCTTAATGGATCTGACAAGTTATGTGACAGGGAGGAAAGTAAAAGAGCAACAGATAAAGACATTCCGATTACATGGGCAGAAGTTGAGCAAGGCCTTCACAAGATGAAAAGTAGTAAGTCAGCTAGTGTAGATGAAATTACAGTTGATATGAAAATAATGGAAAAAATTATTGAAACCAGACTGCCAGCAGTGATAGAACCTGTCCTGGAAGAAGAACAACAGATCTGATCTTCACCCTAAGGATGTTAATGGAACAGCACTAGGAGAGAGTAGTATTCTTAGAACTAGAAAGGGCATATGACAGGGTGCCTAGACCAGTCATATGGAAGTGCCTCAGAGAACTGAGAGCACCTGAATATCTCATAGGCAAGGTCCAGATGCTGTGCCACAACTGTAGCAGCTGTGTAGCTGCCTCTGTGGATTAGTGGTAAAGTGTCGGCCTCCGGATCCCAAGATAGCGGGTTCAAACCCGGAAGAGGTGGTCGGATTTTTGAAGGGCAGAAAAAAGTCCATTCGACACTCCATGTCGTACGATGTTGGCACGTAAAAGATCTCTGGTGACACATTTGGTGTTTACCCGACAAAATTCATTAAATCTGTGTGCAGCTGTGTGCATGTTGGGGATAGCCATTTAGAGTGGTTTAATACCACACAGGGTGTCCAACAAGGGAGCGCACTCTCACCCCTGCTATTCATTACTGAAAAGAGAACGAGATGGAGAACTACACACATTGATGTTTGCTGACACTGTAGCCATGTGGGAAGAGACAGAGATACAAACTAGGCTGGATGAATGGGTAGCAATGTTCAAACAGTATCAGACGAAAGTTAGCACAACAAAAACTGTTGCACTGAAAATGAGTAGGATAATTACTGGCTGCCACATAAAGCTTGAAGATGAAAACATTTAATGTGTACAGGTATTCAAATACCTCACGAGTATGATTTCCAGCAGGGGTACTACAGATGAAGAAATAGTAAACAGAGTGTCTAGCAGTTCCAACTTCTACAACCTCGTAAGACTTTTACTTAGGGATAACAAAGTGCCCATGAGAACTAAGATAACTCTGTATAAGTCATACTTTGTGCCCATTCTCACATACAGTTTAAAAATATGCACACTGAAAGAGAGGGAAGATAGTAAATTGCAAGCACGTGAAATGAAGTTCGTACGAACTACCATCCAAAAAACATACAAAGGAAAGACAACTTCAGAATGGAACTGGAAGTGGACTTGATAGAAGAGAAGCTAAGGACTTTGAGGCTGACATGGTACGGACATGTAAGCGAATGCCTGGTACAAGAACACCACATGCATACCAAGAAATAATGGTTGAAGGAAGAGGGCCAGTGGGAAGACCTAGCAAGAGATGGCTACACCAACTGAGAGATGATATGGAGAAAAGAGGAGGAAACTGGGAGTCAGTGGTGAGAGAGAAGGCATTTCTGGACAAACAACGACGGTAAAGGCTCGTTCAACACCACCCTACCCGGCACGCTAGAGGGGTTCTATGATGATGATGATGATGATGATGATGATGATGATGATGACGACGACATTGATTATTATTATTATTATTATTATTATTATTATTATTATTATTATTATTATTATTATTATTATTATTATTATTATTATTATTAAAGCTGCTGGTATAGATGGGATACAATGGTTGTATAGAGTCCTTAGAGCAGTATAGAATGATAACCCAGTGCAAGAAGACTGGACAAAAGGGGTGGTAGTTCAAGAAGGGGAATAAGAGGAAAAGTGAAAATTACAGTGGTATAACTCTTCTCTTCTATGGCCTTAGAATTATTGAAAAGATCATTGAAGCCAGAGTGCGAGTATTCTAGAACCCATCTTAGAAGAACAACAACTTCGGTTTAGGGTTGGCAGAAACACAATAGATTTGATATTTACCTTGCAGATGCAGGCAGAAAAAATATTGGGAAAGAGAAAAGACCTATTTATTGTGTTTAGGGACCTTGAAAAAGCATACAATAATGTCCCTGGATCAGTAATCCGGAAGAGTCTAAGAAAACTTGGAATACCTGAGTACCTCATCAGCAAAATTCAAATGTTTTACACCAACTGCAGAAGCTGTGTCCATATTGGAGATGGATACTCCATCAAGGGAGTACAACAAGGAAGTACCCTCTCACCTCTTCCATTCATAGCAGTTATGGATACCATTCTGAAAGACCTAAAGGGAGTAGGAAATGGAGAACTACAGGCTTTGGTGTTTGTGGATGATGTAACAATATAGGCTGACACAGTGGAGGGAGTACAAAGCAAATTTAATTTGTGGAAAACTACATTTGAAGAGTACGGAATGAAAGTGAGCTTAACGAAAACTGTGGCAATGAAAATTGCAACCTGAAAGTGCATGACAGACAGGTTGAAGTAGTAAACCAATTCCGATATCTAGGTAGCATGATGGCCAGTAATATCAGGGTGGAGCCACAAGTACTGTACAGAGTAAACAAAGGGTCCAGTCTTGTGAGAAACTTACTATAGGACACCAAGGTTCCTCCATCACCCAATACATGTCATCTCATTCCCAATCTTACATATTCCTTGGAGACATCCACACTAACATCAAAGAACATAAGCAAGCTTCAAGCTTGTGAGATGAAGTTTCTTAGAACTGTCCTCCAAAAGACACAACTAGATCATATAAAGAACAAGTCTAGAATTAACTGAATCTATGGAGGAAAGACTAAGGTCATCCAGACTTAAAATGTTTGGGCATGTTAAAACAATTAATAGCACAAGAATACCACATGCTTATATAGAAAGAAGACTAACATGCAGACGACCAGTTGGAAGACCAAGAAAAATATGAATAGACTGACTGAGGGAAGATGTGGAGAGCAGAGGACAGAGTTGGGAATTTGTCATGAACAACAAAATGTTTTGGACAGACAGTATTGGAGAGTGGTCATTTACAACCACCCTACCCGGCATGGAGGAAAAGTTCAATGATGATGTTAAAAAGGACTGGATATGCATTGACCTGAAAATATGCTTTCCAACATGCTAGTAAATCTGAAATGGTTTTCTCACATTTAAGCACTCTTAATTGTCAGCTGACTGCATTAGGATTCAATCCTGTAATCTTGAACACAGAAAGAAAGTTCTTAATAAACTGTGCTGTTGAAATAGTTCTGTCTTTGACAAAAACATGAACTAGTATTACCTTGATCATGAACATCTTCCCCTGACATTTCTCTTAATTAATGTTCAATTATTTCCAATTGTCTGTCATCATCATCATCATCATCATCATCATCATCATCATCATCATCATCATCATCATCATCATCATCATCATCATTTCCCTTTATCCAGCTGTAGCCGGGTAGGGGCAAATATGGTTCCTCTCCACTTTCTTCGGTCTTTCCACCACTCCTCCTCCAACACTGTGTCCCAGTCCAGGTTTCTTTCTATAATGCTGCGTTGGATGGTATCCTTCCATCTCAATCGTGGTCGTCCACGACCTCTCCTTCCTTGGATTTGCATTTCCATCACCTTTTTTGGCATTCTTTCGTCGCTCATTCGCTTTATGTGCCCAAACCATCTTAGTCGGCTCTTCTCTATTCTATCATTCATTTTTTCCACTCCAATTTCTTCCCGGATTTTCTCATTCCTTATTTTGTCTTGTCTACTCTTCTGCATCATACTCCTCAAGAATTTCATTTCGGCTGCCTGTATTCGACTCTCATCCTTCTTTGTCATTGTCCAAGTTTCTGCTCCGTAAATTGTCTGTATCAACCTTAAATCTGCCTGCAATTCTTAAAAACTGTTGACAACAATTAAAGACTTCTGAAAAATTAACTGCCAAAATTACATTTTCCTTTAATCTATTTAAATAAAATAGCAATGACTGTGGGTCTGTACATTGACTATTTTGGCAAAATTTTCATTCAGTTATCTGTTTCAGGTGTAATAATGACCATCTACATATTTTTTAGCTTTGGTGTCTCTTAGTCTATTTGTTTGTCTGTGTGTCTGTTTGAGTTCTTATAACTTGAAAAATACTGGATATATTTCTACCAAACTTCATATTTAGAATCCACCCGTCCTTGGGTAGGTTTTAGGGTCAATAGTTTCTAAATCCTTGAACTGACTGGAGGTTTACAAAAAAACAAAACCATGATTTTGCACTCTCACAAAACATACACAACCAACCTAATGGAAATCTACCTGCCTTAATGGAAATCAACTTCTAAACTTTTTTTCTCATGTGCATAATTTTGAGATGAGGATTAATAAGGGAGATATCATTAACGGACCGTTTTTCAGACTAACTTTGAGCAGACTTTTTTTAAAGCCTTTATTTCGATTTGTCTGTTTGTTGAGTTCTTGTAACTCGGAAACTACTCTATATATTTCTACAAAACTTTATAACTGTCCTTGGGTAGGTCAATATTATTTATAAATCCCGGATTGGTTTGGTGGTTTATAGAAAGTTGCAACAGTGATTTTACCCTCCCACAAAATATACATGACCAATCTTAATGGAGAACTACCTGCCTTCATGGAAATCAATTTCTAAAAAGTTCCTCGTGTGCACCTTTACGATAGGAGGGTAACAAGGGACTGTTTTGCACACTGTCATGTTATTTCAAGCTGGGTTAAATGGTTTAATTAAAGAGCCATTTTACTCTTTTCAATAGAACAGATAATAAGGGAGGTTATCGTCAACGATTGGTTTCATGAGTCTTCAACCAAAGTGCCACTCCGGGTTTCAGAGGAACAACAATATGTAACCGAGAAATAGGGAGAATTACGCACAACTTTGGACCAGGAACTGTATTGTTCAATAAACTCTGTGATCTACCCCATTCTGGCTCCACTTTGTTCAGCTTTATCGTACTTCACGTTACTACCATGTGCTTTCATAGAAGAATATCAGTTTAACATGCCGTATTAAAGGCTTGAATACAGGCATGTAACTTCGCATAAATTCATTAAGGAATTGTGAAATCAATTACCAATTCCTGTGCAAAGAACGGCCACATAGGCTAGTATTTAAAAAAGTTACAATAAAGCTAATGGGTGTTATTAGAATGTTTTGAATTATCAATCATGAAAGTACCTTTAAATGCTTTTCTCGATGTTCAGGCTTTAGTATCTTCATTGCTACCTCCATCCTTTTACTTCTAGAAAGTTTCAGTACACTACGATAAACCATCGATATTCCATTCCTGCTCTCCTTCTTCTGACCTGAAATCAAACAAAACAATAATGACTTCATATTTCTTCAATCAGAAGTGAGGCATTTAGAAAATGTTCATTAACAAGTAAATTCATAATTATATCACATTCCATCATCTCAGTTATTAGGAAGGAAATATCAAATAACTAATCAAAATTATATTTTTGACAATACATTATTTGAAAAAGAGTTTAATGATAACAATCACATCATCATCATCACCATCCTAGCATTTGTCTCGCCTAGGTGCAGGGTCCACTTTTCTTCATGCTAATCGCCCCTTCTTCCAATCAAGGGCACTATAAGGGACGACGCTTAGGAGTTCCATGTCCTCCTTCAGTCGATCACGAGGTTGGTGTCCTTTTGGGATGAGATAGAATGCCCTTCTAGTCGTACAATGTTCATTACTACGTACAAGATGACCATTCCAACGCATATCAGTCTATCATATTTTGTCTTGTATGGGCACCATTTCAAGAACAGCCCAGACATCTTCATTTTTGATGTAATCTGGTCTCATGAGGCCCATCATTTATCAGAGCATGCACATTACCATGATGTACAGAGCTTGCTCATGTCTGACAGTGACCAGCCAATATTCAGAACCATAAACGACAACTGGGCTCATGAAACTCTTGTAGACTTTGGCCTTCAGATGGGTGGGTATTCTGCCGTTGCAGATGATGCCAGTGACCTGCCTCGACTTTAGCCAGGCTGCATCGAGAACAGTGTCACAGTCCACATAGGTGAGGGAGCTGATGTTTTGAAATTGGTCAGCTTTGTTTACATCCCGGTCACCAATTTGAATGGTTCTGTCTGTCTGCATTCCATGTACTCAGATTTCTTGATGTTTAGCCGCAGTCTGTGCTTCACAACTCTAGTTTCCCATGCTCATGTTTGTTTGTGAAGATCCCAAGGCTCTTCGCTAGCCAAGAAAATGTTGTCGGTGTATATGAGCGTCCTTGGGTGCAGTGCTTGGATGTCTGCCATCACTATGTCCATGCAAAGGACAAATAGCAAGGGTGACAAAGCCAATCCCTGATGGACACCAACTTGGATGGGGAAAGACAATGAGATTCCAGCACGACATCACACAATACAGTACAGGAGCTGCGTCTAATAGACACACTGTTTGGAAACACCATGCAACTGAAATGCCTGCTAGATCAGCTCGTGAGGAATTTAGTTGAACGCCTTCTACACATCTACAAAAGGCTGCATGGACTGGCTTGTTCTCCCTGTGTCCCTGCATGAGCAGCCTGACAGCATGGATGACATCTGGTCATTCCACTACCCTTAACAAAGCGCCACTGGTTAGGCATGATACTGATGATGCTGCAGAGGCAGCTATCAAGGATGTACTCAAAGATCTTCACTGTATAACAGAGCTGTTGAATGGGTTGGTAGTTGACAAACTCTTTGCCATCACCCTTGCTATTCAAAATGGGTACCGTAATGCTGGTGGTCCAGGCTTGTGGCACTGCACTTTCCTCCACAATCTTGATAAATAGGGATACAAGAATTTCAACACCATACTAATCAAGCATCTTCCAGGACTCAGCAGGGATGTCATCTGAGCTGGTTGCCTTCCCATTCTTCATCTTACTAATCACCTGTTGAACTTCCATGATTGAGATTGGCAGAACTGGTCCATAGATATGCCTGGCTCTCCGAATTGGTGGATGGAGGAGCTCCCAGTTGCTGATCTTGGAGAAGTAGAAGTGCTCCTTTACCGCAGCCTACACAGTGTTAGTCCACCACCTGACTTGCCTGTCAATAAATCGCCTGCCAGACTTTGTCTTTCTGACAGTAACAGCCGCTGCAGCACGAACATGGTCTACAATACTGTTCCAGTGGGCCTCTACTGGTTGGCTGTGGTCGAAGATCAGTGTGCAAAAATTATGATGATGATGAAAACAACAATCATCATGCTTGTGTGCTTTTTTTCTATGTCCCTTCAACTACTGTTGATTTTAAGAGCCTCCAGAGTGCTGCGATACTGTTCTAAAGAAAGGTTCATTTAAAATATCTTAAGGCCTTTGCTGGCAGGACCTAGTGTTTACAGTGCACTATGTCTTCTGGTATAGGCAAGAGCAATTTTGTTACTTTCATAGATCTGTCTCCGTCTTATCCTTGGCTTTGACAATATGAAAGTGACTGAGGTATGAGTGATGCTAGTAATGCCAATCCATATGCAGCCAGTCCCTGCTATGAATGGTGTGAAAATGTTGCTCATAGGGTCAGTTGGTGCATGCATTTCAGTGGGCTTGGCAGACTGATATGTAACAGCAACTCCGGCTCGGTGAGGAAAGCAACGGAAACTACCTCACTCCTCATTTCCCTAGTACGCCTCTTCAGTGATGCCTAGGCCATCTATGACAACTGATGGCAGAGCTGTTGAGGATCCCACCAGCGGAATCGCTGACGGACTGAACATACATACAAAGTACCTTAGTGAATCTAAAGGCACGGGTCTCTCGCACATATGCCCTCGTTAATGTCAACCGAATGGGCTAGGAGTCGATCATGCAACTTTGAGATGAGTGGGCTAACAAACTATGTAACACAAGTAGTCTCAATGAACAACTTGGGAAACGGGCAATTTACTTCAAATTTAAATTGTACTTTATTACTTAAGTGATGGGATTAAACAGGACAATCTCAAGAAAGAAAGAAAGAAAGAAAGAAAGAAAGAAAGGAAAAAAAGAAAGATAGATTGAACTGAGATTTTGTACATGTTTTACAGTACATTTTTCATGACTGCCTTCTCGTTAAAAGTTTATCATACATTGTTATATCCCTTTGTATTGTTTGGGTGATTCATGGTGGCACTATTTTGTAGCACATGTTTTAATGTGCTAACTCACTCACAGCAACTTCTGGTGCTGCGATAAATTTTTCTGTTGTGTTGAAAGGTCTTTTCAACCATATGCAACCCATCAGTGTTATTTCATAGTACTTTACGATTCAGTGTGTTGACAGCCTACATATTTTGGGACATAATGTTTTGTGTAGTCCATCCCTCAACTCACTTCCACTTACATATTTCCTAAAAGGGAGCATACATTTAGCTATGTTGTGCCCGTGTGTAGTACAAGTACAGTGTAATCATGGAAGCACCAGATGGAAATCTCATACGACCACATACAGTATGTAGTCAGTAAACAAGTTAATGTCAACCATTACATTCACAAAGCAGAAATACTCGTTAAGGTGAGCATGGTCTCTTCCCTTCCATAATTTAAATAATAAAAAGAGCAACAAGAAGAAAAATTATGTATAATGAGTAAATATAAATCATCTAACATGTGTAGTTTCATAAAAATGTAGGTATTTTCTCAGCTCTAATATGTCTTGCTGTCTTACTTTTATAAACTTGTAAATTCTTCACATCAATGCACTGTGGCACTCCCCCTGGGGAGCCAAGAGTGGAGCCAGGGATGGCTGAGTCGTCAAGGGCACTTGAATCTGGCTGACATAGGAGGAGTGATGACTTATCTGAAATAAATTTATAACAGGGACAATTAGTAATAATCAAAGCTGAACTAGAAATTAAACTGCAAAACATTTTGAGCTTGTCAATTTACATGTATTAAAAAAATATTTGTCTATCCTCCTAATTATGATGTCCTAGTATGGTATTCCTGCCTGTTGCCTTTACTTGGTGGATGCAGTGCTTTTGCATACTTCTCTTGACACAAGCCAGAGTAAAATGTAGCTTCCACCAAAGTCCCAGTCTTATCCATGGCTGTGACAGTATGGAAGCTGGTGGGGTATGGGTGGTGCTGAGTAATGACAATCAGACCACACTGAGGTAGTCGTGACAGTTACATAATTTTCACAGTAAATGTTCTTACAGTAAAATTACAGACACTTCACTGTCATATATGTAAAGTGTACACAATAGACCAATAAGCGGTGAGTTCATCACTGGCTTGCTTTTTGAGCACTGAACAGTGGTGTAAGGCATAGCCAAGCATATATGAAGGTGGATCAAATTTAAACGAGACTCATTTTAATTTTTTTTTAAATTTGCTGTTACAACAGTAATTTGTTCTTTTGTGATGATGGCTTGACAGCTCCCCACATCTTAATCTGACCTGAGAAGCAATTTTGGGCCAATGACCTTCGATGTTAGGCCCCTTTAAAACAGCAAACAAGCAAGAAGCAATTTTGGAAACCATGAAATGTTGGTCGCCATCAATGAGATGGCCATAGGCCATAGAGATGAAAATTGTAAGGCGAAAGGTCTAGGGTGTAAGGAGGGTGGTCGAATAGTGACCATTTCATTTCTTTTAATTTTTGGCAAGTGACAACGGCAGTATAAGGACCGGTATTGTCATGAAGGAGGATGACTTCCCGTATTGGTTGGCTGCGTCGTTTGCAGTAATAAGCAAGTCTAAATTCTCTCAAAAGGTGATAGTAATATGCTGCATTGATGGTACGATGCCTGTGCAAAAAATCAATGTGCAAATCCCCACACTGGTTAAAAAAACCAGTCGCAAGCACCTTGCCAGCTGACAGTGGAGTCTTGGCTTTCACTAGAGGTGCCTCACTCTTCCTTTGCCACTCCTTACTGGTTTCTTTTGACAAGGCATGTAAAGGAGTACCCAAGTTTCAAAACAGGTGCAGATGAGATAAAAAAAATGCACCCCCTTCATCTGCAAACCTTGCTGACTACCTTTCAGTAAGCTGAAGATTTTTCAACTTCTGTTCTTCATTCAAATGTCGAGGCACCCACCGAGAACACAATTTACCGTACCTCGTTCTTTTGTGATGATGGCTTGACAGCTCTCCACATCTTAATCTGACATGAGAAGCAATTTTGGAAACCATGAAATGTTGGTCGCCATCAATGAGATCACGAATGGCATTAATGTTCTCTGTAATGTTTGTCCGTGGACAAAGGTCAAGACTGACATTTTCAACCTGTTCACGGCCTTCCTTGAACTCCTTATGCCAACTAAACACAAGAAGCATTGAAAGTGCTTGATCCTTGAACTGTGCTTTCATTCTCTGCAAAATTTCTGGTTTCATGCTTTCACTGGCAAGAAATTTGATCATGATGATGCACTGCACAGTCCTACAATGAACCTGTTGCTCAGACATCGTGAGCAGTACTAATGTTAGGGTCTGCAAAGGCCAACCACCCGCCCTCCTGACTCCTAACATCCCCACCCATACCTTGTAGAAGTCGCCAGCCATTCTCTTCAACATACATGCTCAGGACACAAAATATTGTTTAAATGTGATCCGCCCTCATCATCCACTAGTGTTCATAGTTAAATATTTTCTTGCAAACAGTTGTAATGTTGCCTTCATGAGTTAATCAAACATTTTCAATGAATGAAACATCTGGAAATTATCAGGCCATCACAAAAATAGAATGTTCTTATACCTTAAGAGGGAACCAATGGTCATCAGTACATGTAGCCTGGCAGTGATTTGCTGAAATAGGACTTGTCTAACA
This sequence comes from Anabrus simplex, assembly GCF_040414725.1. Lineage (NCBI taxonomy): Eukaryota > Metazoa > Arthropoda > Insecta > Orthoptera > Tettigoniidae > Anabrus > Anabrus simplex. The sequence continues at coordinate 122,050,280 of NC_090268.1, read as the reverse complement.
ACAAAACTGACATATTAGGCATTCATGATGATGGTACAGTTGTGTGCTAGAGGTGGTTTATTTCATAGCAGTGGTAGAAGTAATAGGAGTAGCCAGTATATATATCAGTGCCTTACACCTAAACCAAGGTAAGGTTCAACAGAAGACGCAACACACTATCATTTCCCCTTTTAGTTCTACCATCTGATGCATCACTGCAACAATTGGTTTTCATTGATTATGATTTGCATTTTGAATGTATTCTCCAAACGAAACTTTTGACAAACCAGTACTACACCACCAGGCTGCAGGATATAAGATAATCTGTTACTGTACATCACTGGTGCCCTAATGCATCAGTTGAAACAGTGCAGTATCCTTACAAGATCATGATTAGCTTTAGCATTTGTCAGTGGGAGACAACCAGAATTCAACATAAATTCAAAATTTACTTTATTTCCAGTGCTTGCAGAGTATAGAGAACTAGATTACAAAAATATTAAGGCATGAACATCATACGTTAAAAAACATAAAACTGCATATACAATATTCTTTAAATCAGTCAAAATTCACTTAAAGAATGCAAAACTTTCTTAGGTAGGTAATTGAAGTTCTTAAATATTGAGCTGGACAACAATTTTATTTCATGAGTCTATGATGAAATATTACTCCCTTTTTAAAAATGCTCCTGTTCAGTATATAGCATATTTACCCTTACTCTAAAATAGTTGTCTTGACCTCTAGTTTCATAATTGTGCATGTTATAGTAGATTATCGTATTATGTGCGCTGTTTCTTACCAGTAAGATAACTTTAATTATGTACAAATTGTAAAATGTTAAAAAGTATTTTTGATGAAATGAAGCCTACATGATCCTCTCTCAGTCCAAATAAGAATCAACTTCACTTTTCTGTAATGTGAATAACCTGCCCATGTGACTATATACTGCACCTCCTCATATTTCAATAGCATACGAGAAATGAGAATGTATTAAACCATAGTATATTGTAGTTTGATGTTCTATGTAGTTAGAAATTCTTTTTAAAATGAAGGATTTTATATTCATTTACTAACAAGTCTCTTTAAAGTATCCCTGCCATGTTAAATTGCTTTCTACTGTAATGTCCAAATTTTTTGGTTGTGGTTTCTTGTTGATATTTTTCACAATCACAAGTAAAGTCAATACCCACTTCTAAATTAGTTAATTAAATTTATTTTTTTATTTATTTATTTTATTTATATGGTTCATGGTGTGGGTTACTGTAGTCACGTCCTAGTTCGTGAACCATGGGCAATGGCTGAGTGGGCTAGTAACTGGTCAGGAATCTCGGGATACCAGTTGCTATAGAATGGGAGTGGGCATCTTGGACATATTTGGAGTCATGGCCCTCCTTGCGCTCAGGCAGCTAGGACTATACAATCCACTGATGGTCCCTAACCAGTTAGAGGAGAGATCCTCACTTGGACTATGTGTAAGTAGGGTAGCATCTGCTTCACGAATTTACCAAGCTCAGAACATTTTAAGCAAGCCTCGGACCAATGGGAGGAACGGAGTCCCACTCCCATTTGACAGACGAGGGACTCCCTGGAAACAACTTGGTAAACGAAATGGAATTTGAAGAAAGAAGAGTAGAACTGCCTGACTCAGCAAAGAGGATGCATCTGGATGTGCTAGGAGTAAATGCTATTTGGGTAAGGGGAGATAACGTGGAAGAGATTATAAAGTGTACTTGACGTTAAAAAGGGAAGGGCAGAGTTTGGGGTAGGGCTGTTCATCAGGAATACTATTGCACACAACAATGTTTCTGTTAGGCATGTAAATGAGCGAATAATGTGGGTATATTTGGTAGTTGGAGGAATTAGGATGAGAATTGTCTCACTGCATTCACCATGTGAGGGTACAGATGAGGATGAAGTTGACAAATTTTATGAAGCATCGAGTGACATTGTAGTCAGGGTCAACAGCAAGGATAGGATAGTGCTAATGGACGATTTCAATGCGAGAGTTAGAAATAGAACTGAAGGATATGAAAGGGTGATTGGTATATGTGGGCACGGTATGAACACTAACAGGAATGGGAAGCATTTGCTGGACTTCTGTACTAGTATGGGTTTAGCAGTTACGAATATTCTTCAAGCATAAGGCTATTCACCAATACACATGGGAGGGTAGAGGTACCAGATCCTATATCTTAACTAACTTTGAATTTAGGAAATGTGTTAAGAATGTATGGGTTTTCTGGAGATTTTTCGATGATACAGACCACTATCTGTTCTGTAGTGAACTAAGTATCTCCAGACTTAGGATAGAGAAAGTGAAATATGTCTGCAAATGAATAAGGGTAGAAAATCTCCAGGATGAGGAAATTAGACAGAAGTACTTGGACATGATTAGTAAGAAGTTCCGAAAAGTGGACAGTACGCAGGTTCAGGATATCGAAAGAGAATGGGTGCCATGCAGGGATGCTGTAGTAGGAACAGCAAGGGAATGCCTAGGAAGAACAGTTTTGTGTAAAGATGGGAAAAGGCGAACATCTTGGTGGAATGATGAAGTGAGAGCAGCTTGTAAACGTAAAAAGAAGGCTTATCAGAAATGGCTCCAAACAAGGGCTGATGCAGACAGGGAATTGTACGTAGATGAAAGAAACAGAGCAAAGCAAACGGTTGTTGAATCCAAAAAGAAGTCATAGGAAGATTTTGGTATTAACTAGGAAAGGTTAGGTCAAACAGCAGGGAAACCTTTCTGGACAGTAATAAAGAATCTTAGGAAGGAAAAGGAAATTCTTTTTTTTCTTTTTTTTTTTTCTGCTACTTGCTTCATGTTGCACCGACACAGATAGGTCTTACGGCGACAATGGGAAAGGAAAAGGCTAGGAGTGGGAAGGAAGCGACCGTGGCCTTAATTAAGGTACAGTCCCAGCATTTGCCTGGTGTGAAAATGGGAAACCACGGAAAACCATCTTCAGGGCTGCCAACAGTGGGGTTCGAACCTACTGTCTCCCGAATACTGGATACTGGCCACACTTAAGCGACTGCAGCTATCGAGCTCGGTGAAAAGGAAATGAACAGTGTTTTGCATAATTCAAGTGAACTCATAATAGATCCCAGGGAATTACTGAACAGGTGGAGGAAATATTTTGAAAATCTTCTCAACGTAAAAGGAAATCTTCCTGGTGGTGTCACGAAGAACCAAGCTCATGAGGAGGAGGAAAATGATCGTGGTGAAATTACGCTTGAGGAAGTGGAAAAGCGGGTAAATAAACTCCATTGTCATAAAGCAGCAGGAATAGATGAAATTACACCTGAAATGGTGAAGTATAGTGAGAAGGCAGGAATAAAATGGCTTCATAGAGTAATCAAATTAGCATGGAGTGTTGGTAAGGTACCTTCAGATTGGACAAAAGCAGTAATTACACCTATCTATAAGCAAGGGAACAGGAAGGACTGCAACAACTATACAGGTATCTCGTTGATTAGTGATGATGATGATGATGATGATGATGATGGTGATGATGATTGTTGTTTTAAGGCGCCTAACATCGAAGGTCATCAGCCCCTACCTCGTTGATTAGTATACCTGACAAAGTATTCACGGGCATCTTGGAAGGGAGGGTGCGATCGGTGGTTGAGAGGAAGTTGGATGAAAACCAGTGTGGTTTCAGACCACATAGGGGCTGTCAGGATCAGATTTTCAGTATGCGCCAGGTAATTGAGAAATGCTACGGGAGGAATAGACAGTTATGTTTATGTCTCATAAATCTAGAGAAAGCATATGACAGGGTGCCAAGGGAAAAGATGTTTGCCATACTAGGAGACTATGGGATTAAAGGTAGATTATTAAAGTCAATCAAAGGCATTTATGTTGACAATTGGGCCGCAGTGAGAATTAATGGTAGAATGAGTTCTTGGTTGCCGGCCCCGTGGTGTAGGGGTAGCGTGCCTGCCTCTCACCCGGAGGCCCCGGGTTCGATTCCCGGCCAGGTCAGGGATTTTTACCTGGACCTGAGGGCTGGTTCGAGGTCCACTCAGCCTACGTGATTAGAATTGAGGAGCTATCTGACGGTGAGATAGCGGCCCCGGTCTAGAATGCCAAGAATAACGACCGAGAGGATTCGCCGTGCTGACCACACGACACCTCGTAATCTGCAGGCCTTCGGGCTGAGCAGCGGTCGCTTGGTAGGCCAAGGCCCTTCAAGGGCTGTAGTGCCATGGGGTTTGGTTTGGTTTGGTTTGGTTTGAGTTCTTGGTTCAGGGTACTCAGAGGGTTTAGACAAGGCTGTAATCTTTCACCTTTGTTGTTTGTAGTTTCCATGGATCATCTGTTGAAAAGTATAAAGTGGCAGGAAGGGATTCACTTAGGTGAAAATGTAGTAAGCAGTCCGGCCTATGCTGACGACTTGGTCTTAATGGCAGATTGTACCGATAGCTTGCAGTCTAATATCTTGGAACTTGAAAATAGGTGCAATGAGTACGGTATGAAAATTAGCCTTTTGAAGACTAAATTGATGTCAGTAGGTAAGAAATTCAAGGGAAATGAATGTCAGACTGGTGATTATATAAAGCTGGAACAGGTAGATAATTTCAAGTATTTAGGATGTGTGTTCTCCCGGGATGGTAATATAGTATGTGAGAATGAATGAAAGTGCAGTAAAGCTAATGCAGCGAGCTCGCAGTTGTGATCAACAGTATTCTGTAAGAAGGAAGTCAGCTCCCGGATGAAACTATCTTTACATCGGTCTATTTTCAGACCAACTTTGCTTTACGCGAGCGAAAGCTGGGTGGACTCAGGATATCTTATTCATAAGTTAGAAGTAACAGACATGGAAGTAGCGAGAATGATTGCTGGTACAAACAGGTGGGAACAACGGCAGGAGGGTACTCGGAATGAGGAGATAAAGGCTAAGTTAGGAATGGACTCAATGGATGAAGCTGTATGCATTAACCGGCTTCGGTGGTGGGGCCATGTGAGGCGAATAGAGGGGGACAGGTTACTAGGAGAATAATGGACTCTGTTATCGAGGGTAAGAGATGTAAAGGGAGACCAAGACGACGATGGATAGACTCAGTTTCTAATGATTTATAAGAGGTATAGAACTAAACGAGGCCACAGCACTAGTAGCAAATAGAGGATTGTGGCGACCTTTAGTGAATTCACAGAGGCTTGCAGACTGAACACTGAAAGGCATAATGGTCTATAATGATGATGTATTTATTTATTCATTTATTTATTAAGAATTTATATTCAGGATTTTATCTTTGAAATACTTATGCAAGTGGCCAGTTACATTTCAACTTCTATTCAGTAAACTAACGATATTTGAGTCTGGGGTCAAAAATTGAAATATCAGCATATAGAATAACTGAACTGTGTTCTGGTTGTGGTACATCATTGACATGAAGAATAAAAAGAAGAGGACTAAGAATAGAACCTTGTCATATGCTTTTATCAACAACAGTAGATACGACATTGATCAATATTCCTTTGCATTTTTGTAAAGAATGTCTGTTAAATGCCATCTATTATTCAAATATGATTTTAATAAATCTAATATTATCCCATTCTTACCATGTGGTACATCCACCTTCCCACCTTTTCTATACACTCTTTGCCCAACAGAAACCTTCCATCCTAGCTACCATGCAATTCCCTGGAAGAACACATACCCACTCCTGCATGTCAACTATGCAATCGTAATTAAAGTCCGACTCGTTGGCTGAATGGTCAGAGTACTGGCCTTCGGTACAGAGGGTCCCGGGTTCAATTCCCGGCCGGGTTGGGGATTTTAACCTTAATTGGTTAATTCCAATGGTTCGGGGGCTGGGTGTGTGTGGCGTATTCAACATTAGAAACCATCCTAGGTAGGGCCCTTATCTTCACAGACATGCAGGTCGCCTAATAGGCCATCTACTAGAAAAAGACCTGCACCAGGCCTCTCCGGAGGCCATACGCCATTATTACTTTATTAATTATAATTAAAGTAATTTGTTTCTATGACTGTCTTAACCGCTGATAAGAAATCATCAGGCTACAAGTAAACAGACACTGACAGAGAACTGTGATGTATTTAACTGATTAATATCAACCATTTTACATTGTTTGACATTCTACTGCCTGATAGAGCAAGAGAAATTGAAACTGAATGCTAATCAATTCATAAGTAATATATACTGAACCTTCAGATGCTTTGAATTTCATGTTATTTTCCTGATATGAATCTATTATAACAAAATTGTTTTCTTCCTGTCAAGGAAATGTTCTGCTGAATCATACTTTGATAAGAGTAAATACTCAAAAAAATTTATGTTACGCACATTACAGGGAAGCTTGATATCAATAAAAACATTCTAATTCTTAATTCTCGGCAGAGACTCCTATAGTAAATAACACAACCTACGTTTATATTTTTTCAGTACCATCTTCCCATGCTTAAGTGGGATCAGTGAAGCAACCAGGTTCAGTTTAGGATTTGATCAGTGGATTAAGGTTAAATGCCCTTCCTGTTACCTTATGTTTACAAATAACCAAATAATAAACACTGAACAGAACACTTTTTTAAAACATGAAAAACTTTTATCTTTATTAAGTTATAATTGCACTAATACCCACCATATTCAGAAGGAGGAAGGCACTCCAGCAAACAAACAGACTTATCATCTGAACGGTAGGCTGCTATTAGCTTGGGGATGGACTCGTACGTTTTACCATCGGCACTGAATACATATCCTTCCTCGTTTAACTTCTCAATTTTGTAAGTTTTTGGTTTGGAGCTAAAAATTTAAAATATATCAGTTTTTCAAAAAATACAACATGATCATCAATTAGCTATTATGTCCATTATTCCAACAGATCAAAACTGGAATTTGCAATATCTCACTTATTCACCAATCAGTCATGAAATACGCCACATCTCAGTCTCATATGAAAAGGAATAAATCACTAACAAAAATCTGTCCTTGTTGAACATCACTGTTTGTTTTGTAAAGTAGGTTTAAACATATCTTTCTGTGAGTTTCTTACTGCATGATATGAGTTTATTATCTGTACATAATTTAAAAAAAATGACAAAACATATCATTTACCTACATTATGAACAGTGGCATATGAACATAAGCATAGTGTTCCATACACTGAACATAGTATTTTCAATGCACTATATCTTGTAACATTGAGTTTCTCATGAAATTATGACTACAACTACAGTAACGTGGAAGATTATTACACACATTCAATCACATTCAACAGATATAAACATTCTAATATGAAGCATGTCACTAACAAAGTAACTTCAATCCTCAGCAAAAAACTAAAAGTTTACACAAAGACTGTTACTGTTTTCAAACTTCCATTACACACGGATCATAAATGATTCTACTTTCATATAAATACACAAATTATTCTGAAGAGAAACTTGCAAAGTTCATTAAGAACTGTTTATAGAATACCAGTAACACTGCCTTCCCACTTGATGACCTCATTGCAGTTTTACTATAATACTTGCTGACAATGTGAAGTTTCTATGCCTTAACCTGGATGGAACTCGCTAGCTTGGGAACAAAAGGACATTGATTAACTGACAGCGCTTAGTAGATTCATAGACATAATGTAACTGAGTGAAAAAGAAGACGAACATCCTCTCAGACGTTCTAGAATTATTTTCAATGGCATTTCTAGTTCAGTGAGAGACAAGCACAAGCTGAGCTCTAGCCCATGTTGATGCCTATCTCTTCAGGTGCTTCCCAAGTGTGTAGCAGTAAAGCTTTCGCCATCTGCTGTAAGCCTGCTTGTGCCTCCCGCTGCACGCTCTGTGTTCCACATGGTGGAAACATTATGAGATTAAACGGAATGGGCCTACGACATCAAAGAATCACAACTGTTTCTTTCAACACATGAGAACATGATACAGTAGAGTCTCGATTATCCGACCTAAACGGGACCTGGAGCATGTCGGATCACCAAAAATGTCGGATAATACAGAACAACTTTGAAAATGAACTGAAACAAACAGGAAGGCTGTACTCTAGTACTAAAACAATGACATGTTTTACGGTACTCTATTTAATGCATTATCAGATCAATTGTACATTGCATGCAGTACTGAATGTAAGCATTCCAAATGTCTTACGTAAAGAAACTTGTCAACAATGTCTGCTTGCCTGCTGATCCACATTTTCTTGCTGCGAGATCCCGCCATCAACGAAAAATCAGCACCTCTGTTGCGCTTGCTTCCGGCTGTTGCTCAACGTAGGTTAATGCCATTTCCAATGCACTTAATCCTTCACTGTCAGTCATCGTTTTCTCCTCTTGTTCTGCAATGCCTCGATCTTCTTCATCATCATCCTCGTTTCCATTAGCATTCACAAAATCAATAATATCAAGGTCAGTTAGTTCAAACACCTGATCTTGTGCACACCACTTACTCGCATCTTCAGTCGTAGCATCCTCACAGCCAGGAATGCAATTCAGTAGGGGCACAATATTTTCCATGTCTTCTTGTACCACCTCTCGATGTTCAACCTCACTCAACAATATGTTCCAAGACTTTGCTAATGTCGTTGTTTCAACTTCTTCCCAAGACTGCGCTATCCAATATGCCACGTCTTTCATGTTGATTTGTTTTAACTTTTCTATCATGTCGTTGCCATTGTCCATTTCCTCTATCAGGGATGAAAGGAGTTTCCGCCGATATTTCCTCTTCAATGTTTCCAGCACACCTTGGTCCATTGGCTGGCATAATGACGTCACGTTAGGAGGGAGGAACATGACTTTGATGTCACCACTTCTAAGTTGTTCTTCATTTGGGTGTGATGGAGCGTTGTCTAGTAGAAGAAGCGCTTTTCTAGGGAGATTATTCAAAGCTAGAAATTTTTCTACATCTGGAACAAACTGTGTAAAAAAACCAGTTTTTAAAGATGTCAGCAGACATCCAGGCAGCCTTCTGATTCGTGTAATGGACTGGAAGAGCATTAACAGAAATGTTTTTAAAAGCCCTAGGCTTCTTTGCTTTACCGATCATAAGCAATTTTGCTTTTAAGTTCCCAGTAACATTACTACAGGCAAGAACAGTAACTCTTTCCTTACTATGCTTGTAGCCAGGTGCAGATGTCTCGGCTTGGGCTGCGAGAGTTTTTGGTGGCAGCATCTTGAAATTTAGCCCAGTCTCATCACAATTAAAAATCTGATCACCGGTTAATCCTTCAGCAAGAATTATTTCTTGAAATTCCTTTTTAAATTTCACAACCTCATCAGATTTAGCTGACAGTTTTTCTCCACAGATATTAAGCTGCCTAATAATACCAATATAAATGGTCCGTTATTGGACATTATAAATTTTCCAGCTAACTCATTCTTGGTTGCCAGCGTTTCGCCCTCGTGTGCTAGGGTGGGCTCATCAGTTGGTACCTAGCACACCTACCAATACGCACTAGCCAGCGTATTGGTAGGTGTGCTAGGTACCAACTGATGAGCCCACCCTAGCACACGAGGGCGAAACGCTGGCAACCAAGAATGAGTTAGCTGGAAAATTTATAATGTCCAATAACGGACCATTTATATTGGTATTATAAATTTACTCATTCAGGACAAATATTTCAGATTCCCTATGGGAATGAACATCTATATCATCTGATGGCCAAGCAGGCATCAATTTTTGATAATGAGACAAAATCTCTTAGTGCATTGGCACTGCCGGTGGCTCCAGTTAGCCTACGCAGTGGCCTCCACGGTATGCACTAGCCAGCGTATTGGTAGGTGTGCTAGGTACCAACTGATGAGCCCACCCTAGCACACGAGGGCGAAACGCTGGCAACCAAGAATGAGTTAGCTGGAAAATTTATAATGTCCAATAACGGACCATTTATATTGGTATTATAAATTTACTCATTCAGGACAAATATTTCAGATTCCCTATGGAAATGAACATCTATATCATCCCTATGGGAATGAACATCTATATCAAGCTGCCTAATGCCGTACCATTTTTTCCACCGATCAAGCCACCCCGCACTGGCAGTAAAATTAGGGTCCCCTTCATTAAACTCCTTCTGGAAATACACCGCCTTTTCTTGCAGAATGGGGCAGGATATTAGCAGGCCCTTTTCCCGGTGTTGAGTGAACCAAAGAAATAGCGCTTCACTTACTTTTCCGTACTCACATTTTTTTCATTGTTTTTCTAATTTTCAGTGCATCACTTGTTGCTCTGGTAGAGCACCACTTTTCAATTTCGTCCCTCTTTTTTTTCCAGTCTCCCACTGTAACACGTCCAACACCATAATCTGAAGCCACTTTTTGAAGAGTTTCCCCTTTGTCCAGTCTCTTTAATGCACTCAACTTGTCTTCCATAGAAAGAATCACTTTCTTCCGTTTACTCGCCATACTCACAAAGGATATGAAAACTATAACATCCGCACCCAACCAATACTATAATGAACAATGACTGAAGACTCACTGCACCTGTCCTTGAGAGAAAAACCGGTCCTACCCCCAGCGGTCAGGCCAGTGCTTGTCCCAAGGTCGCACCCTCCACACCGGGTGTCCCTGAATTTAGTCTCCACCAAAAGTTCAAATTAAGTCTACCAGTGTCGGATAACACAGAATGTCGGATAAGCGAAGGTCGGATGAGCGGGACTCTACTGTAATCTAACTTGCAATTTCTTTCTCAACATTCCTTCCATCAACATGATGGTTACTTCTAGAATGTTCTGCTCAAGCTTCTCTATAACATGTGTCCAAAGTGGTGCATACATTCAATCCTTTATGTATTCTCATAGGAAGTAGTCACATACAGTCAAATTAGGTAATCTCAGTGGTCACTATGTCAAAAAATATCCCATTCAGCGCCTCTGATCCAGTATGGAAGCATCTCCCATGTTCAAGTAAAAAAGTCAGTATTAAAAAAAAAAGAAGTGGAGCTTCATCTTCATACAGGAAGAATCAGAATCTTGCTTTACTTGGTGCATTAGCTGTATCTGTTTAGGTATGGATATCCAATCACAGTGGACAAGAGGGGACTGTACACTTTTTGTCAAGAATATGTACAGAAAATATTCATCTCAACAAATCATACTGACTGGCGAGTTGACTGTGCAGTTAGGGGCGCACAGCTGTGAGCATGCATTCGTGAGATGGTGGGTGCGAACCCCACTGTTGGCAGTCCGTGGTTTCCCATTTTCACACCAGGCAAATGCTGGGGCTGTACCTTAATTAAGACCACGGCCACTTTCTTCCCACTCCCAGGCGTTTCCTATCCTATCGTCGCTATAAGACCTATCTGTGTCGGTGCGACGTAAAGCAAATTGTAAATAAAAATAAATAAATTTAAAAAATCATATCGATATGTAGTATAGGCCAAGAGAACTTCAGGGCCATGTGCCTCTTCAGAAATGAGAAGTTTCCAGATTTTTCTGGCTTTCTAATGGGGAATTGAACCCATGAACTGATAAAAATTATACCAACAACTTTTGTCTAATGTGATGCTTTTTCTTTTTATGTGTAATGAAATACAACAAAGTGAATGCAGTTGTAAGGTGGTTTATTTGTACTGTTCTGGTCAACTGTGAGTTTCTATTTTAGTTCAAAATATGAAATTATCTACATTTTCCCTCCTCTCTTCTTTTTTTAAAAAAATGAAAGTTTAATTGATCCTGGTCTCTTTTTATGTCCCAAATATTCAGACAAAGAGAGTTAAAACACCAATTTTTAATACACTACTGACCTTCTACAATGTTTTGGATGCATTTTCTTTTAATTAAGGTACACAAAACAGATCCCAAGTAGTAGTGCACATATCCACTAAGAAAAATAATATATTTATATAAACTTATAAACAAACATATACACTGGTATGCAAAACATAAGGATAAAATGTAAAAAAAAAAAAAAATCATCACCACTCATAAATGTTGCAATCAAACTAAAGATCATACAGGGCATCACCAGAGAAAGGACTAACAGCACATAAAACTGGTGATATTAATGGTCTGGGAGTTTTTAAGAGCTCTATGCTTGAAAACAGTGCAAATGCAGTAGCACACAATGAAATTAAGTGACTTTCTTTTAACAGTGAAGCTACAAACAGTTAGATCAATCTACAGAGAACATCTGGAGGTACAAAGATTAGGAGGCTCAAGGAAAGATGGGCTGTGACAAATGTGGCTAAGGAGTTTGGTATTGTCTATAACATTGTATCACGAGCATGGAAAGCCTTCAGGATGGCAGGTACAGCTGTGCGACAGACCAGCAGAGGTCACCCATGGAAAACCATATACAGAGTGAGGACTACTGTATACTCCAAACAACCAAGAAATACAGACACCAGGCAGCAAGTAACATCGTACAAGTCCAACAGGGCACAGGACTCTGACTGTCACAATTTATCACAGCCAGAAGACTACACAGATGTGGACTGTTTGCTTGATAACATGTCCCATTAACACCTGTCCATTGAGATGCCATTTACAGTGGTGCAGAGAACACAAGGACCGAGTAGCAGAGCAATGGGGTTAAGTTCTTTTTAGCAATGAGAGTATAACTTGCCTCAGCAGTGGTTCTGGAGACCAATTAATCTGTCAAGAGGTTAGAATACTGTATTGTCCTAAAAACATTGCTGCAAGGGATGGATAAAGCAGGGACAGTAAACTTTTCTATTTCTATTTTGTTTTTCTATACATTATTGTTTATCAATCCTGCAACTAATGAAGAACATCTAGTAGGATTTTCAAAAGATATACAGGGTCTCTCTTATAAACTCAGACCGAGTGCACGGTGTTCGTACTCTGCGCTATAGCAGCTGCCTCAGCCCAACTTACGTAGCGTGTGGCTGCCCTGCTTTAAGCGTGTATACAATCTTATATGAAATCTTACCTTATAAAAGATGCTGAAGGGTAATCCTTCATAATAAGGGACTTCATAAATTCCATTAGGATTTTCTGCACGCCAATAGCAAGAGTTATAACAATTAACATGAAACCAGGCCTCATCCAAAAAGAACACAAGCTGTGGGTCGAATAAACGATCATTCTACGATACCAGATACCACTCACAATATCTCACTCTTGTGGCTGGATCAGCAGGTTTTAAATAATGGGCCCATGTAAACCTGTATGGTTTGATGTGCAACAGCTCTGTAGCTCTATGTGCAGAAGAAACCAAAACCCCTACTTGTGCTAATTTTGTGAGCGATTTATTCGATGACCGTTCAAGATTCGCACCAATGTCATCTAACTTTTCCTCTGTTAAAACTGTTTGTGTGCACGTATGTTTTCTTATTGAGCATTGAGCCAGTAGTTTCAAAAGTATTTACAATTATGTGAATCTGTGCTCATGAACGTGGCACTTCACCAGGAAATCGCTGAAGAGATGCATCGCATACCCGTCGAGCCAACTTGTACTTAAAATAACTTCTGCATACGAAAGTACTGCTGCGTAACAATAACTGTCTCACCCTGTTAACAGCTAAGATTCAGACTGGCTATTGATGCTAGATGGAACACGTGCACACTCCTTGCAAAGTCAAGAACTATGCGCGCACCTCCCATACAGCTGCTTAGGTCTCAGAGAGTAGAAACACTGCTGGACGGTCTGGGTTTATAAGAGAGACCAGACCCTGTATGCTTTCTATGAGGTACTAAAAGAGAAAATACGTTTTGTCCTTGATTTTTGCACACCAATGTTTAAAACTCTGACTGCAATCAATGTGGAACAGAACTTCACAAACCTTAGACTTAAAAAATGTGTACTGGATATAAAAACACACTTATATTCTCCATTAACACTAACATTTTGGACTCAACAGCAACGTATACACTAAGATTACCTTACCTTTCTTTTGTACATACATCAAGATAATAAACATCATATTTTGTTTCACTTTCTCTCAAAATAAAGCAGCCACATTTGTTATTCCTCTTCTCCTCTAACTTGGCATATGAGAACTCGCCTCTGGAACAGAGAGATAAGAAAGTACAGATACACTCATACATGGTCATTAATCTAGAATATACTGAAAAGTAGCTTAAAGTACTCTGCTTTGTTTGGGTGTGATAAACAGCACTGAATATTTTTTGATACTCTACATTCTGTATTTAAAATACTTTCAAAAACAGCCTCCTATTACTATTGTGTTTTTACCATCATTTACTGGCAGTCTGAAACAACTGAAAGGTTGAGACTTGTGTAAGGACTAAATCAGTCATGGGCTGCATAATGGCCAGTACTAGTCTTGGAGGGAGGAGAAGATCCTTGAATCCTTGAGATAATGGTGAGAAAGGGGTGAGGAACAGCTGAGCAACACATATTTAGAGATGATTTTCCTCGAAATCATACACAGTTCCCAGAGTTCCATAGGGACACCTCTGAGTTTTGCAGTTCATGTCACGAGGAATACAATGAGATTTTTTCAGTATGTCTATGAAAACTTTGGCGTGTACCTCTAATACTCCCAAAATACCAATGGGCTAAAATCTGGAGACTGAAATGGAGTGTTCAAATGTAAGGCTGACAGCTTTACCCATAGAAACCTAAATCTTATCTATGCAAACTTTGGTTGTGATCATTGAAACAATACAGAATTGTGTAAGAAAGAAAGAAAGAAAGAAAGAAAGAAACAAACAAACAAACAAACAAACAGAAAGATAAATCACAAAATGTGCTCTTCTTAAGTATAACCACAGTCAAAAGTGACCCTCCATACTTCCAGGATAATGGAATTCTGAGGTTCTAACTAATAGATCTGAGGCATCCTAATTTCATCAGTGATAGAATCATACATAAAATCTAACTAACAGAACATGATATAGCCTCATCCTATTTTATATAAATTATAAAAACAGAAGAGTTCTAAATTCATAAAAGAATATTAAGATCAACTTGACTGACCCCATCAAAATTTGAGATATTTTTGAAACATGTTGAAGAAATAAACAGTACACTATTTTGGAATGATATAAATAATTTATAATAGCTCTCTGTAAATGATACATATCAGAATTCATATTCATCACATTCAATGCTCTTTTACAAGTATGTCATATACTACATTGAGAGTAGTGCATTGCACTTTCAAATTACTGAAGAAATGCACTTGAGACATTGTAACACACACAGCTGAATCACGTTATTATAACCACCGCTAGAAGTACCATCTGCAGAGCAAAGCCCATGATGTGGGCTGGTGAAGTGGGTATATAATTGTGACTGACAGGCTGGCTTTACACACTGCCCTTCCTGCTGTCATGGGTAAGAGAAGTGATCTAATCGAGTTGCAAAAAGGCTTTCGGGCAAAGGAATGCAGTATTTCAGAAACAGAAAAGTTTGTGAACTGTTCACATGTCTCTGTGGTAAAGTGGACGAATGGCACCACTGGGAATAACCATCATAGAAACTGTGAAGTTCCACGCACCCCTGGTGTCCAAGGTGAACATTGACTAAGACGGTGCCTGAAGGCCAACCGACAGGCTACAGTAGAACAGTTCACCATACAAATGAACTAGCGGGCAACCAGACACATTTCTTCCACAATAGTTCTACAAAAACTTCTATGAATGGGACTACAGATTAGATGGAAGGTGACTGCAACCATGCTAACACAAATGCATCGAAGAAAACGACTGAAATTTGCTCAACAGTATGGCGACTGGACTTCTGCTGACTGGCAACAAGTAACCTCTGACAAGGCACATTTTCAGCTGCATATAACAGATGGAAATCAGCATGCTCGGTGAGAAACGTTGGAGAACCAACACCCTGCAACCAATGCTAGACAAACACAAGGCAGTGGGGACAGAGTTATGGTCTAGGGAATATTTTCATGGTATTCTCTAGGTTCCATCATCCATGCGAATGGCACTCTTGATTGATTTGGTTATGAACCCATCCTTGGTGATCACGTTCACCCTTACATAATGATTGCTTTTCTTCGGGAGAATGGAATCTTCCAGCATGATACGACACCTTGCCACACAGCTAGAAGTGTCTGCACATGGCTGGAAGAATACGACTAAGACTTCAAAATTCTTCCTGACCACCAAACAGCCCCAATCTCAATTCAACTGAATGTCTGTGGGACCACCTAAATTGTTGTGTTCATCATCTGTCTCCTCCATCGCACACGCTTGTAACAGTTGTGGGACACACTACAGACAGCATGGCTCCAGATACCTGTGTAAACTTATCAGCACCTGATTGAGTCACTGTCAGCACGTCTAGCTGCTGTTCGTGCTGCAAAGGGCAGTTAGTCCGGATACTAGGAGGTGCCATTGGAATTAACCAATTAAGGTTAAAATCCCCGACCCGGCCGGGAATCGAACCCGGGACCCTCTGAACCGAAGGCCAGTACGCTGACCGTTCAGCCAACGAGTCGGACGTGGTCATAATAATGTGATTTGACTGAGTTTAACTAGCCATGAGACAATACTGGCTGGGGTAAACATTCCAACAAGTTTACCCCTGTGCTTCATTTACATCATACAAAAAGCTAAACAAACAGAAAATCCTCTTTTGAACGAAAAGGAAGAGTTGTGTTTGGAAGAATTACATTGATTCTACCCTTTCACCAGTAATGATTTCAGGTCTAGACAGCTGTCATACACATTCTGTATAGGTACAATTAATAGTATCCATTTAAATTGCCTTGAAAAGCATTTAAATTTCTTAATAAAATCAAAACAGTATCAGTTTCATGGCCACTCTTGTGCTTTCAACATGAAACCATCCAGCCATTTTTGCAGGTGATTTCAACAGCCACACATGGAAACTGGAATTAAACCCAGTGTGTTAACTGTGGTAATGCTGTTATTGAATGGACTGAGGAACATAACATACACCTGATCTTTGATGTTAAGGACCGTAGAACATTCAGATCTGCTGCCTGGAAGTATAAATATAATCCAAATAATGAGAAGCATTCAGCATGATTTTTCTTGCAACCAGCAAAGACAAGTATTTGTACAGATAAAACTCATAACACCATTCTCTAGTCCTCAATGGAACTTCAATAAAGCTGACTGGGAAAAATTTGGAATTGAATTAGACAGTGCATCAGATGGGTTTCTAGCATGAAACAATTGCTATCACAGGTTTACTGGACTTGTGGTGTTGGTTGCCAAGAAATGTATCTTTAGGGGATATTGAAAGGAGCATGGTCCAGGGAGGAACGAGCAAAGTGATGCTCTACAAAGAATATCTGGAAACAGGAAATTATGAAATAGCAGAGAAGGTCCTTCATAGCCTGGACACATCATGTAGACAAAAATAGACATAAACTGTTGAAAAGGTGAACTTTTAACATTCAAACAAAGCAGCTTGGTATTTTCTGAGAAAGCTTGGAGAAGTTCTTTGGGCAGAAGAAAACAATCTAGTACTGTATAACATCTAATAAGATTGCCAGACATATCGTAGCAACTTTGAATGTCACCCACGATTAAGGATCATACAAGGATGATGAAAATAAACCTCAAAAACCTAAAAGCACCCCCACATGAAATTTTTCTCACTCCAAAGTGTTCACCAATGAGGAAGTCAATATAGCAATACAAGACCTCAAGCTTTAATAACAACTCACAGAGTGCAGTTTTTAACATCAGCTTAAAAACATCTGTTGTTTTTCTCATGATGTTGCTGAAAACTGGAAACGAATAGGTGGGAGTCTCCAGTCAACACCCAACTTAACAATTCCATGAGGCTAATCACTGGCCTAATCAAACTGATTCCCACCTATCGGTTTCCAATTCTCAGCAACATCATGCCTCCTCATCTGTGCAGAGAATATGCTGTGATTTGAAAATACAAGAAGATTGTAGAAAACCTAAATGTGCCTATTCACGAAGACGTTCTTGACCTCAACAGGTACCAACTTAAGCCACCAATTCACCAATCAGTTATACTCAGGGATTAACAGAGACATTTTGATGCAAATACCCAGTGGAGAGAAGAATGAAAGTTGAACAACAGCCCCCAGCTTTGGTCTTATTTGAGGGTTAAGACAAACCCTGCACCTGGTTTTAATCTACCAAAGAAAACTTGGACTGCTCTTAACAGGATTTGGAACAATCACGGAGTTTGCGCCAAATCTCTATACACAAGTGAGGCAAAATTTGAGTTTCTCAGTGTGACTGTGGTGCTCTCATACAGTCTCTTCAGCATGTGTCTGTTAGGTCATCAGCCCAGAGGCTGGTTGGATCCTCAAATAGCACCACCAAACGCTCTGCACTTACTGTACAGGGAAACCGCAAAAACCAATGGCAGAGCCCAAATGAGGCGAACTAGGCAAGATAAGGAGTGGGGTAGTTTGCCATTGCTTTCCTCACTGGGCCCAGAATATGTCACTGCAGCACAACTGATCCTATGAGCAACACCTTTCATAACACTCAGACACTATTTGTGCGCCGAATGTCATTACTCAGCACCACCCAAACCTTAGCAACTTCCATATTGTCACAGCCATGGATAAGACTGGGACTTCAGTGGAAGCTACACTTTGCTCTGGCCTGTATTAGAACACAGAAAAGGATGGTGGTGTGCTACAGTATTCACTATTTTTTCCTGAAATGTGTTGAAACCATTAATGCTGAGAAGTATCACAACAGAAATTATGATTTAAGTGACCAATATCTGTTAACAGAGATGGAGTTATACTGTTTTGTGACAATGCACAATCACAATGTGTCAAGAACAGCCCAAAAATCACATAATTTACACCAACAAGACTCCTGTATTCCTCAATCACCATACTTATTAGACCTCTGGCCAGCCGATTACCACTTTTTAAATATTTAGCACCGGGCGAGTTGACTATGCGGTTAGGAGCGCGCAGCTGTGAGCTCGC
Organism: Anabrus simplex; assembly: GCF_040414725.1. Classification (NCBI taxonomy): domain Eukaryota; kingdom Metazoa; phylum Arthropoda; class Insecta; order Orthoptera; family Tettigoniidae; genus Anabrus; species Anabrus simplex. The sequence goes on along the minus strand of NC_090268.1, from coordinate 122,031,483 downwards.
ATCCAGGAGATAGTGGGTTCGAACTCCACTGTTGGCAGCCCTTAAGATGGCTTTCCGTGGTTTCCAATTTTCACACCAGGCAAATGCTGGGGTTGACCATAATTAAGTCCATGGCCACTTCCTTCCCATTCCTAGGCCTTTCCTGTCCCATCGTCACCATAAGACCTATCTGTGTCGGTGCGACATAAAGCAACTAGTAAAAAAACAAAACTTTAGCTGGCCGATGACCTAGCTGTTCAGCCCCTTTAAACAACAAACAAACAAATAATTTAATTCATTTCTTGTTTATTATGAAATGAAACATCGAGGCAGCTGTCAGAAACCCCTTACAGGAATTTCTTACAGCCAGCCAGTTGGACTTCGAGAGACAGGCATGACTGCACTTTTATCTCAAGGAGAGAAGTATATTGCATTAATGGTGCCTATTTTGATGAATAAAAGTTTGCTGTCCTGTTGTTTGATATTTCACTAGCAAATCCAACATTTCATGAGCACAAACCAGGTGGAATGCCACAAAGGTGACAACAGAATGCGAGGAATGAGAATCAATACTATAGCAAAGCAAAACAACAGTTGTAGCTCAGTGAATGAAAAATAGAGGAAGTTATATAACACTAAAGCGAACCACTTGATCACCATAACACAATTCCAATAACTTGGAAAAAAGATGTCTGGGGATGAAAAAGTTAAGAGATCAATGAGAGACTACATCTAAGTGATAGATTCTAACAAAGACGAATATATCATCACTGAAGAATGGAGACCTTGTATATAACAAAAACCTGATTTTACAGGAGTGAAAAAATTGTCCTATATGGTTGAAAATAGAAATTACAAATCATGAATTAAATTTTATTACAATCATGTGTGATGCCCTCCAGGGAACCATTCCTCAAGTCGGAAAACCGCATTTTGGTTTATTTTATATTTTGATAGTAGATAAATTTGCAATCATTTTGTGAAAACCAGAAGTCTCTAGCTTAAAAACTGACACTTCATGTAACTTAGAAATAGTAGGACAGAACTGACTGAATTTCAAGAAAATAGATTGGAAAATGGGGTATAGTACTCCGATAATATATTTAAGGATTTAAGAAAATCTGATTGTTTCACTGGATAAGGGAATATCAGCTTTGTGTATTAAAATAATGTTCATAAATATTTACGAGTTTTATTATCTAGCAATTAAATACGTAAACAAGTTCAAAATTTGACAAAAGTGAAAAACGAAGTTTTAGTCTTGTGGCACTCATGCACACAGAAGTTCTGTCTTAAGATCTACAAATAAAATAAGGATGCATTAATTATAATAAGTAATAGTAATAATGCATATTTTAAAATATCGCTCTGAAACTACACAGAGTCGGTATCCAACTAATGATTAATGATTTACATTACTAATCTACACAAAACTGAACTGTTGCTCCTTTTTATGGAATGTTCTTAATTATGTATGGCTCTTTTTTCAAACACAATTCATCTCGCTACTCGCTGGCACAACGAATCCCCAGTTTCTACTGTGCAGTACTCTTGAATGTTGTCAACCCGTTATTTAGTCCTTTCTGCAGTTATGCCTTTTACTTCCAACTTCTTAGGTAGTTTCTGGGGAAGATTATCTGCCTCGCAAATCTTCACAATTACAGTTGGACAGTCCAATTTTTGTTGACACGGAATGACTCTGGGTATATTTTAAACAGTAAAATGACTGAAAGATCTGATCTAAGGAACTCTTTTCCAACCATGTTGCCAGTCATACGCATTTTTTTTTAACAGCTCACCAGTTTCTTTTCCGATGATGACAGCTCTGTTAAGTTTTGATTCAGCAGTGCTATCTTAAATGACCATGGTACTTCCTTTTCATGAGACCAAAAGTCTAGTCACACAAAAAAAAAAAAAAAAAAAATTGTATGACCCAATGGCAGGAACAATTGTAATTTCTTCATGTAAACCAGACATAACTCTACACGTGATAATTTTATTTTTATTTTATGCGATGCACCTGTCAGCATAAAGAAACAAATCACAGCACTTATGACTGGGCTCCTTTGCAAGAAGTCCAGCTTAGTTAAAATTACCAGATATAAAATAAGCAGCCAAGTAAATGTCTATCATTGTAACTACACATTATCTTGATCTGATTATTTCATATTTGGATACAAGAAAACAATGCAGGAACTTCATTTAAGAAACCACACCGTAAGTCGCCATTGTGAAATTCCCACTGCAACTTGATGTACGGTTTTGTTTGATTGCACAGCTTGTTTCCAAGGTTATTTTGAAGACTTTTCCATATGGTCATGACACTGTCACTCCTTTCATCATGTAGTTTAAGGATAAGGCTAAAAGATGACACTCAAATCTAAAAATCTGTAATTCTCCCCTTCCCACCTTTTTCCTTCGTAGTGTAAAATTTGGCACATAACTTAAGGTATGGTTTCCTGGAGAACGTCACATGAAATTTATTGTTTGGGCCTATACATATTGATTAGTAAAAATTTCTGTTGTTCTTTAAAGATTTTAATTTTGCACATACAAGGTTTCTGTGGACAAAATTGCAGATACAAGGTCTCCATTTTTAAGCAACAATATGGAGTCTGGAAAGTATGACATAAATGAAGAAATTCTTTAGAAGCATGTCAGAGAAATAATGGGAGTAAATAAATCTGATGAGAAAATTGCACTATTAATTAGAAAATTAAAGTAAAGTGAATATATTCGTAAAGAGATCGTTACCCAACTGGTCCGTGGCACTTCAGAGCATACAATTTCTGTACAGAAGGAGTGCGAACATCCTTGCACAGATTGAATGTCCACTTCACCATCAAGCGGTAATAACCATCCAGAAGGCTCACAAACGAGAACATCAGTGGTATAGACTGGAACTTCAGGTACATAGGTATGCCATTTTTCCGTGAGATCTCCACTGTCCCATCATTTCTCACAGATATGTAGCACAAATCTTCAATTGTACACAATTGCTGCCACTGAAATAAAAAGCACAATAATGAATATTATAAACAACTTATAAACCTAACAATGAACTAGACAATCAACACAAGAGATGTGGGAAGTCCTGGTAGAACTTTATGCCACATTTTTTACAGAGGGTTCTCAAATGGGCGGACAATCATGGTGACCGTGGAGTCCTAAACTCAGCCCAGCATTGCTTCACTTCCATGTGCCTCAATTTCACAGATTACTTTTCCTTCTACTGTCTGGCTTCCCATGCATAGTCTTAGTCTCTCCTAATTCTGTGAATAATATGGAATCTGACACCTTTAACAGCCTTAAGTTCTTACAGCCTACCACCTCAACGTCTGACTGGCGTATTGTCTAAGGTGGTCTACTGATGGTTAGAGATGACAATTGATGAGTTCAGAGATGGGAAAACCTTCAAAATTCCAGGACAAGTAACATTTTCCCATTCTTCATGGACTTTAAGGGAGATCCTCCAACAGATCTCTTTCCTATCAGTCTATCTTCTGACTACTATATCTCAGAGTCCAAAGGTCTTTATGAAATTAACCCATTACAGAGAGAAACATCATTTTGCATGTGTATGATTATACTTTTCTTGATCATGGACACAAAACTATAACTTTGGGATATCCAGATACTGATTTAATAATTTGTTGACTTTTATAGGTTTAATTCTTATTTGTAGGCATGTTGAATGAAGAAACTGTCTCCAAATCTAAATTCAGAAAATGGATATGGGATCTCTCTTCCACACCTTTGCAATAGGAGAAGCCTAAAACTGAAATCTGGTACACAAATTTCTTCCTGCCATCCTGAAGTTATAGTCCTATAATTCGGAGAATAATTTATATGACGATTCAAGGTTCAGTCTCTATACAGATGTCTGCTATTGCCACCCATAATAATGCAATTGGTAGCCATGACAGTTAATGCGTCAAATCTTTATGGTCTGACACTGTGATTAGCTGGTTTGAGTCCCACTGGTGGGAAACATTTTCAATGTCAGAATGTCAGTAGGCAGGGTAGGAGAGGTGGAGGTATACAATTTATAATCACTAGATTTCATGCCAAAAACCTGGGTTCAATTACAAACTTCCCACATTGTTCATATGAAGTAAAGGCATATGATACCGTTAAGGGTAATTCATCCATCAGATGGAGATGTTAAGCCTTGAGCAGACCACTTGGTGTTTTTTGACAGGAGTAGGCTATGTGCCAATACCAGATTTCACTTTCTCCCTACCTCCTCCTCCTCATCATCATTATACACAAAGATGTGCAGCTCGCCCATGGGCTTCAACTAGAAAGACCTACACCAGGCCAACATGGAGGCTGCATGACATCAATCATTCAATCAATCAATGTTAGACAGCCTACCCTATGGAGAATAAATGAATTTTTTTTTTTACAAGCTGCTTTACGTCGCATTGACACAGATAGGTCTTATGGCGATGAAGGGGTAGGAAAGGGCTAGGAGTCGGAAGGAAGTGGCCGTGGCCTTAATTAAGGTACAGTCCCAGCATTTGCCTGGTGTGAAAATGGGAAACCATGGTAAACTATCTTCAGGGCTATCGACAGTGGAATTTGAACCTGTTATCTCCCGAAAGTAAGCTCACAGCTGCGTGCCCCTTACCGCACGGCCAATGCACTCGGTGAATGAAGAGCGAGTGGTTGATCTCCACCACAGAACTGTTGAGAAACATTCTTCGCTGAGCTTTAACCCAGCAGTAGAAAGGACAGGTTTGCTCAGGTGGATGCAACCATATGTGACAAACTTGAAGATCAGAAAGACTCGTGCAGGAAGTCAGGCTGACAGGAAAGCATGTCCTTCCTCCCCTTCCCAACATATCTCACCCACCACTAAGACACACTGATTCATTATTTATCCTGTCCAGTTCCATGGCTAAATGGTTAGCATGCTGGCCTCTGGTCCAAGGGATCCCAGGTTCGATTCCCGACAGGGTCATGGATTTTAACTTTAACTGCTTAATTCCGATGGCTTGGGAGTGTGTGTTGTCTTGAACATTAGAAATCATTCCAAGTAGGACCCCATCCTTACAGATGAGCAGGGCACCTATATGTGTCAATGTTGATAAACTTAACCATAATAGGTATTTTATTTGATCTTGTATTATGTGTGTCACCTCGAAAGCACTGCATCAGGCCTCTGCAGAGGCCATACAACATTATTATTATATTTATCCAATGTATAAGAGATAATGGGAATGTTTACTTTAGTCCTAGTCGCCGTCATCATCGTTGACCAATACCAGTAGCCCAGGTGTGATATGAACCCTCTTTATCTTTGTCTGTCCATGTCTCTTGTAACCATCTCCCAATCTTGTCCTCTCTCCACAATATCTTTCTTTACTAGATCGGTTCACTTTTCTCTGGGTCTGCCCATGGGTTGTTTTCCTTTTACTTCTCTTTCATATTCCTTTCTTGAAGTCCTGCTGGCACTCATCCTTTTTACAAGGCCAAACCACTTCAGTCTTGCCTTCTGGATCTTTTGTAGTAGAAAATCTCCTGTTCCCATCTCCTCTCAGATTGTTTCATTACTGATCTCGTCCTTCCTGATCTTCTGGATCATGATGTGTATGAACTTAATTTCTGAAGCTTGGAGTTTTGAGTAGTCTTGCTTTGGTAACATGGTAGTTTTCAGGCTATATGTGAGGATCAAGGTATAATAGGTGTTATATAGTGTCATCTTAGCTTTCGATGATGATGATAATGCTTGCTGTTTAAAGGGGCCTAACATCTAAGGACATCAGCCCATCTTAGCTTTCAATGGCACTTGCTTATCCCGCAGCAGTTTTCTTACTTGGTGGTAAAATTGTGTTGCCTTGCTAATTCGATTGTCCACCTCATATTTTGCAATATTGTCTTTTGATATGATACTACACTAATACTTAAACTTTGGAACACTGTCCAGATTAGTGTCATTTAGTATGATGTGTGGTTCTTCATCTCCCATCCGTATCTTCATCACCACCATCTTAGCCTTGCTGATATTTAAATTATGTTTCTCAAACTATCGACTCCATCTATGCAGCCTTTCCTCCATGCCCTTTTCAGTTTCACCCCAGATCACCACGTCGTCAGCAAAGACGAAAGCTTGTAAGTCCTGCTGTCCCTTCCTTTTTAGTGCCTTTATTATGGCATCCATCACAGTGATAAATAGGAAGGGGGTAACAAAGCACTGCCTTGCTGTACTCCTCTCTTTGTTTCAAACTATTTGGACAGTCTGCAACCCACTTGCACATAACTTCTGGTTTTTCTATACAGCATCTTCATTTCTGCAATAGGGCTGTCGCAAACCTTCAGCTCTTTTAGGCATTCTCAGATATGTTCCCTTGGTATATCATCATAAGTCTTTTTGATGTTTAGGAATAGCAGATATAGTGGTTTCCCTTTTTCCCAATGCTTCTCTTTTAACATCCTGACAGCAAAATTAAGGTCTGTGGTTGTTCTTCTGGACCTAAAACCATAACATTTCTCTTCCAATAAAAGTTCTCTAAATCTATTTGCTATGATTTTTTTCTGGAAGCTTTAGGCCATGAGAGAGCAGCATAATGCCACGGTATTTGGTGTATTTCCATCTACTCTCCATCTTGAAAAGAGGTATGATTAAGCCCTTCTTCCTGACTTCTGAAATAATGTTTAATGTCCATACTGTGTTGAGGAGTTATGTAACTACCTGACTGGTGGCGTTGCTGTGGCTCACAGCATATCTGCATTCAACTCATCCATTCAAATGGTTTTTCCTTTTCCTCATACTTTTCAGTGACTTTTCTATTTCTATGCTTCTACTTGGCCCACTACTACTACATGGTTCCTCACTGATTTAGCACTTGTCACTTCATTTAAGAGCTTATTGAATCGTAAATTTACTCCTGATTTCATTCTTGCACAAAGGTTCTGTTGTCCCGTTCTCTTGCCTTTATATCATCTTGATCACTCCTCCTGCTCATCACTACCCTGTACAATAATTTCCTATTTTCTCAGCTGTCTATTTCCAATTTATCTAAGAACTCACTCCAGGTTTTCTCTTTCTCTTCTCTTACTACCCTCTTATCTGAGAGTGTCTTTGTTTTATAAAGTTCCTGTAGTAACTAACTCCCGAGGACATGCAGTTCTTTCTTATGAATGAAAGATGTACTGATGATGGCTTCCTCCCAGCTAAAATATTCCAGAGGTAAAATAGTCTCCATTCGAATCTCTATACAAGAGGGGGCAATAATCAGGAAGATGAATAATGACATTCTGAAAGTCAGAGCATGGAATGTTCAAAGTTTGAATCGTTGTTGTAGGTTAGAGAATCTGAAAAAGGAAATGGATAGACGAAAATTAGATGTAGTTGGTATAAGTGAAGAACGTTGGCCGAAAGAGCAGGAGTTTTGGTCAAGCAACCACAGAATTATCAACAAAATCAAATATGGGAAGTGCAGGAAGGTGGTAATTGTTGTTTTAAGAGGAAGTACAGCTAGGTAACCATCCTCTGAATAAATTAAGTGGAAAAAAAATGAATATCAATTTAAAACACTTTATTGAATGCAGGAATTTGGACTTGGTTTAATATTGAATAAGAAAATAAGGCACCGGGTAAGCTACTACGACCAGCATAGTGAACAAATTATTGTTGTCAAGATAGACACCAAGCCAGATGATGAAGAAATCAAAATAAAAAAAGATAAAATACAATGTGTAAAAGGAGAAAAATCTAATTGTGATGGAAGACTGGAATGCAGTGGTATGCCAAGGAAGAGAAGGTAATGCCATAGGAGAATTTGGACTGGGACAAAGGAATGAAAGCGGAACAGCAATTGAGACTTTCACGGCCAGCGCTACAAATCATGTCAGTGTTTTCCGGGCTTGTAGAAATGGTCCACGACCATGTGATGGTCTCGACGTTTCTCCGAAAACTACGTTCAGCATTGTCAAGGGTTCCGACTGACTTTGATAGCAGCGAAGCTCTCAGTGGAATGAAGTGGTGTTGTAATTCCACCTGATTATACAGTGCAGGCTACGGTACACTGCTCACCCATTGGTCCACCATGCTGGGGGAGGGCAGTCACTGATTGGCTGTTCTTCAGCCAATGGTTGAAGCATTAAGGAGCCCAATGTACATCAATCTGCCTTGGCAGAGACAAACACCTGATCACCCGTTGCTTTTTCTGTTTGGCCTCGGCCATCATGTCGTTCAGGATTTAAGGCTTTCAGGACTGGAAACCAGGCTTTTTTACCTGTTCAGATTCCTCCTTACAGTTGAAGATATTGGTCTGTAGCCATTCGAGATAAGACACAGTAGTTGACAGTACATTGGGGTCGCTGTACTGTATGTCATAGCCTGCTAACAGCGAGTGTTCAGCGACTGATGATCTATCTGCTTGTCCCAGCCAGCTAGGCCTGTTGTGATCCTTCAATCGTATGGTGATGCTGCGTTTTGTAGTGCCTATGTACACATGGTCGCAGCTGCACAGGATCTTGTGGACACCTGCTTTGGAGAGAGGATGGTGTTGTCTTTGGCAGATCTAAGTAGTTCATGGATTTTCTTTGTTGGCCTATATATGGTTTTTACCCCATGGTAATCCAGTAGCCTCCCTATTCTGTCAGTTGTTTTCCCAATATATGGCAGAAAGGTTTTAGCTACCGGCCGCTCCTCCTCTTTTTCCCTGGTTGTTGGACACCTGGAACAGAATGCTCACTGGATATCTTTATATGGCTGTACGCGTTAGCGAATAGGGCTACATTGAGGAAGCTGAGGTTGACAAATTCTCTTAGCATGGTTGGCTAGCGTCTTAATCACTCCGTATTTTTGTCGCATCTTCTGAAGAAAGCGGACTGTGTGGGTTGGCTTGTGGTTTACTGTGTGTCCCAAGTTTAAATCAAGTGGACAGTCATGAAGAATGACATTAGTAGGGCTGCTGAAGAAAGGGTAGAATGAAAGGTATGATCAAGTAAGAATCAGTGGATTACTTGGGAGATATCAGCCCTGACTGATAAATGACAAAAATACAAGAATGCAAAAAAATGAGGAGGGCATAAAAGAATACAGGCTATTAAAGAATGAAGTAGATATAAAGTGCAGGCCAACTGACAAAGAATGGCTGAAAGAGAAGTGCAAAGATATTGAACGTTGTAGGAAAGGTATATTTTGCATATAAATAAAGGAAACCTTTGGAGAGAGTAAAACTATGTGTATGAATATTAAGAGCTCAGATGGAAAACCACATCTAGGGAGAGAAGACAAGGCAGAAAGATGGCAGGAACATATTAAACAACTGTATCAAGGGAAAGAAATAGATGATAAGGTTCTGAAACAAGAATAGGTTGTTGATGCTGATGATGATTATGCTTGTTGTTTAAAGGGGCCTAACATCTAGGTCATTGGTCCCTAATGGTGCAAAATGTAATGACAATTTAAAAGTTCAAAATCATCCACTGATCAGAATTAAAAAATGTGAAGAAGAATGAATGGATGGATATGAATTTAAAACAATCAGTGTATCCAACCCAGAAACTATCATAAAGAATAGTATTACTGACCAAAGGACTGCTTCTAAAGCGCAATCCTGAATCAAGAATGCTTGTTGTCTAAAGGGGTCCAAAATCCAGATCAACGGCCCCTCATAATGGTACTTATCGCTAGTAAAGTAAAACCATGGTATTTGTCTTGCGGTACTAATCAAAAGTAGCGTAGACTCAAAGTGTTCCACACATTATGGTACTACTCGTGCAAGTATTGTGCTATCAAAGAGTAGAGAAGGGTCCACCTATTCAATATCGTAAGTTTGTATGTTGGTATTGAATAGGTGGACCCTTCTTTACAGTTTGATAGTGATCAGTTGTCAATACGGACCATAACGAAACTCATAACTTATGACAAGTATTGTACGCCACACAGGTAATGCAGACCTATGGTGTTTCTCACATAATGGTGCCACCCGTACCTAGGCAATGCAAACCGACGGTGTTCCTCATCTAGCTGTACTAATCACAGGTGCCGGCATTCCCGTGGTGCTCCTCATTCAGTGGGTACTAATCACAGGCAACGCAGACCCACGGTATCACTCATATATTGGAAATCCACAGTGAACTGCTCTCAGCTGCTACTAATCACAAACCTATTGTGTACCTAACTTAGTAGTACTACTCCCAAGTAAAGGTGACCCATGGTGTTCCCCGTGTGATGGTACTAATCACGAGTAGTTTCATAGTTCTAATACAATCATCCCGTGGTTGCCCCTTTTAGTCGCCTCTTACGACAGGCAGGGGATACCGTAGGCACAGTCTTCGTCTGCGTACCCACCTACAGGGGGTAGACAGAGAGAAAAAAAGAACAAAAAGAAGGGATCTGTCACTTCGGAAAATGCATTAACGGACGAAGAAAGGCAAAGGCCACGAAGGGCGTGAAATTAAAGAATCCCTAGGCCTAGAATGCTCTAATACTGTCGGAGTCAAAAAAGAACAAGAGTTGACGAAGGAAGGTCGGGCAGGATGGATGAAAGTGAAGACCCAGGCACAATTAAGTGGAAGCAATGCCAAACCACGCACCCAAGTTGAGAGACCCTGGGGCCCCTTTCAGTCGCCTCTTACGACAGGCAGGGGATACTATGGGTGTATTCTTCATTTGCGCTCCCTACTCACAGGGGGTGCTGTTGATGCAAATGAAAAGGAAGACCCAATTTTGAGGTCAGAATTCGACAGAGCCTTGAGAGACCTAAATAGGAACAAGGCACCTGGAATTAATGACATTCCCTCTGAATTGCTGACTGGCTTAGGAGAAACCAACATGGCAAGGTTATTCCATCTAGTGTGTAAGATGCATGACACAGGTGAAGTGCCATCCGATTTTAGACAGAATGTTGTTGTACCTATTCTCAAGAAAGCAGGTGCTGACAAGTATGAAAACTACTGCACCATTAGTTTAATATCTCACACTTGCAAAATTTTAACATGTATTATTTGCAGAAGAATGGAAAGATCAGTTGAAGCTGAGTTGGGAGAAGATCAGTTTGGTTTCAGACAAAATGTAGGAACACGTGAAGCAATCCTGACCTTATGTCTGATCTTAAAGGATTGAATTAAGAAAGACAAGCCCATGTACACTGCACTTATAGATCTAGAAAAGGCATTCAATAGTGGTGCTTGGACCAAGCTATTTGAGATTCTGACTGTGATTGAGATCAGATACCAAGAAAGAAGAATTATCTACAATCTGTACAAAAATCAGTCTGTAGTGATAAGAAGTGAAGGCTATGAAAAAGAAGCAGCAATTCAGAATGGAGTAAGGCAAGGCTGCAGTTTGTCCCCTCTGCTTTTCAATGTTTATATAGAACAGGCACTAAAGGAAATCAAAGAGGGATTTGGACAAAGAATCCCAATCCAAGGAGAGGAAATCAAAACTCGTGAGATTTGCCAATGATACTGTTATTTTACCTGAGTCTGCAAAAGATCCAGAGAAACTGCTGAATGGTACAGACACAGTCTTGGAAAAGGAGTACAAGATGAAAATAGGGTAAATAAATCCAAAACAAAAGTAATGGAGTGTAGTCAAAAGTCAGGTGATACAGGAAATATTAGATTAAGAAATGAAGTACATGAATATTGTTACTTGGGTAGTAGAATAACTGATGAAGGCAGAAGTGAGGAGGACATAAAATGCAGACTAGCGCAAGCAAGGAAGGCCTTTCTTAGGCCCAGTTTCACAGTTTGAGTTTAAGCCGAAGCTTTAGTAAGCCACGCACGCCGCTTAAGCAAGGCTTACTCTTTGGCTTACTCTTTGGCTTAAACACTACGAGTTTCACAGTAGGGGGGCCACGTGTAGCTTTACTAAGCTGAACATCTCTGAAGTTGGTAATGCTTGCGCATGCGCAATGATTCAATTCTCATCTTTGTTTACATCCGTAGCCTATGATTGATTGACTTGTAGGTTATACATCGTTTATCAGCCAAGATTATTTAGAAACATGAACGGAAAATGTGATTCCCATAATAGTAACAAAAATAAAGTTTAAAAAAGGTCACTCGCCAGTCCTGCTGACACGTTTTACCACTAGAGTCTAAAATGGCCATAACTTCTGAACCATTCATGCAAATAATGTCCTGACAAGGTTATTGTAATCCTTATAAAATACTGGAGGAGGTCAAACAATTTATTTCGATGAGGAATTCGAGGATAATATCGAAATATTTATTTAATGTTAAGGAGTTATATATTTTACCGCTGAGTATAGCATAAAATCGCTTCTAGAGGGCAAACGGTTGGAAATAGGTATATACCATCGCGGACTTTTTTGTAGAGGTTTCTATGCTCTACAATTCATACACTTACACTTGGGGTCTATCGTTGATGGTTCACGCAGCGTAAGCCAAGAAAGCAAGTGACCGACCGACATTTTTGTCTCTTTGTTACTGTATATTGGAACAAGGAAACTGTATTATTTCACGAGCTTCGAAATATATTCAGAAATATAAGTTATTTAATGTTAATGTTACTATGAATTTGAGCACCTTCACCACAGGATTGAGACAGGATCGAACCTGCCAAGTTGGGCTATAAGAAGGCCAGCGCTCTACCATCTAAACTGAATCCTTAGCTTAAACCTCAGTTTCATACAGCTTAAGCCAGTCACAGATTAGCTCGGCTTACCACTTGCCCTCCCCACTGTGAAACTCGTCCAGAGTTTAAGCTCCCGCTTAAGCCCGATCCAAGGCTTAAGCGTATACTGTGAAACCGGGCCTTAAGAAAAGAAATCTGCTCACTTTGAATACTGATATAACAGTAGAAATTAGAAAGACATTTTGAAGACCGGAGCATGGCACTGTATGGAAGTGAAACATGGACAATAACTAGCTCAGAAAGAAAGATAATACAAGCTTTTGAAATGTAGTGTTACAGAAGAATGCTGAAGATGAGATGGGTAGATCAAATCACAAATAAAGAGATACTGAATCGAATTGGTGAGAGGAGAATTATTTGGCAAAATATGACCAAAAGAAGAGACAGAATAATAGGACACATCTTATGACTAGAGCTCTGCACGGATGCAGATAACCGCAAAGTTAGTGTCTTGGCGGATACAAATTGTATGGCAGTGCAGATAATTTTGCTGATAATTTCTAAATAATGACGTTTATTGATTTTCACTCAGGTATACTCTTATGTTTGCTTGTGATTAGGTGACCCTTGACAGTAGTATGGGTGAATGGTGATACCATAAACCATAAAGCTGTAAATCTAACCTGAGCTACCTGACTCTTGCCCACAATTAATGGAAGGAAGGAAGGAACAAAGGTCAATACGATGGTAGTTGTCGCAAGAGAAAATCTCTCTAAAACCTGTGACTGCAGGGGTTCTGGTGCCAGGTGTAAGGCCTATTGTATGAATGTTAACACATCTATTAGTTTCAACAACTTGGCTGTAATATACTGTGGTTAAATATTTACAATATCCGCAGATAACAATTCGTGGATGCGAACAGCTATTCGCGGAAGCGGATGAAGGAAGTGCGGATGCGGATATTATTTTGTATATCCGCGCAGGGCTCTACTTATGACACCCAGAACTTGTTCAGTTAGTTTTTGAGGGAAGTGTAGGAGGTAAAACTGGCAGGCATATACCAGACCAAGGTATAATTATAACAAACAGATTAGAGTTGATGTAGAATGTAGTAGTTATGTGAAAATGAAATGGTTAGCACAGGAGAGGGTGCCATGGAGGGCTGCATCAAATCACTTTATGGACTGATGACCTAAACACCAACATTAACATTTATTATTATTATTATTATTATTATTATTATTATTATTATTATTATTTTATGGACCATATTTAATCAAGGAGTAAGTTACTCCTTGCCTCAGAGGTGAAGATCATTACACGAGTGTCATGTATTTCCATATCTAGTGTGATTATTACAAGTTATGATGATGACGATGATGATGATGATAACGATGAAGATGAGCTAGGGAGAGAGACTGAAACCCAGTGTCGGCACATAATCTACTTGTGTCAAATAATACCTGATTCCATACGCGCATTGTGGAGAGAGTGGAACTGAACCTTCTTTTTTTTTTTTTTTTGCTAGGGGCTTTACGTCGCACCGACACAGATAGGTCTTATGGCGACGATGGGATAGGAAAGGCCTAGGAGTTGGAAGGAAGCGGCCGTGGCCTTAATTAAGGTACAGCCCCAGCATTTGCCTGGTGCGAAAATGGGAAACCACGGAAAACCATTTTCAGGGCTGCCGATAGTGGGATTCGAACCTACTATCTCCCGGATGCAAGCTCACAGCCGCACGCCTCTACGCGCACGGCCAACTTGCCCGGTCCTAGGGTTCTGAAACACAATCTAGTGAGTGGGAATCTCATAGCACCACCTCTCCTACTCTGCCAGTTTATATTCTGATATCAAAATTTTTCTTACACTAGGCCTAACGGGACTTGAACCAGCTAACCGAGGTGTCAGACCATAAAGACTTGACACCTTTACAATTATGCACACCACATGTTAAACTATTAAGTGTAAATCTAGAGCAAGGATTGATATGGTTGTTCCATGTAAAACAAAAACCTGTGCACTAGACTTACAATTGCTCCGTCATTTAAAAAAGGCTGATTCAAAATCGGCAATGCATACTTTGCATTTATTTTTCAAAACATCTTCAGTCATGGCCTAGTGTTGTTCAGTGACAATTTGCATATGATCAGTGCTTTAAAAATTCAAAATAAGAAAGCTACTCACATACCTGCAAATGTTTCTCCAAAGACTTATTGCAAATCTCTCTTGACTGAACTTTCCATTCGAACAATAATCAAGTTATTTATAGAAATTTTTAATGATTTAACCAATTGGAACACAATACATTAAAATCAGATCAATTTACCCAGGTGTAGACTAGAGAGAATTTTTTTTTTTTTTTTTACATTGCACTGACACAAACAGGTCTCATGACAACAACAGGATAGGAAAGGGCTAGGACTGAGAAGGAAGTGTCCATGATCTTAATTACGGTAGCAGCTCCAGCATTTGGCTGGTGTGAAAACCGTAGAAAACAACCTTCAGCGCCACCGACATAGAAGTTCGAACCCACTATCTCTTAAACGCTAGCTGACAGCTACGTGACTCAAACGGTGTAGCCATTCAGTCAGTACTGCACAGGACTCAGAAACCTCACAGGGTGTACCACCATAGAAATAACACTTCTTAATAAATTAGGATGTCACATTCATAATCTAACATTAAAGTTTCTTTAGGAATACCTTTTGGAAATGGTTGTTGGTCAACCCATGGTCCCTATTTCATTAATGGGTGCTTGGAAGATGACTGGCTTGACATGAAGTAATTGTAATATAGTTTATTGAACGACAATTCAATGTATAAGACATAGTTTTCTAAACATTTCTTTTCTATTTTTTTACGTCGCACCGACACAGATAGGTCTTATGACGACGATGGGATAGGAAAGGCCTAGGAATAGGAAGGAAGCGGACATGGCCTTAATTAAGGTAGAGCCCCAGCATTTGCCTGGTGTGAAAATGGGAAACCACAGAAAACCATTTTCAGGGCTGCCAACAGTGGGGTTCGAACCCACTATCTCCCGAATACTAGATACTGGCTGCAAACATTATTTCTTACATACGACTTAAGTCAATGATCACTGTCATTGTAATGTAGCTGTGTTTTGAATGTCATTGTTTTGTATTATCCTGTGGATAAAAACCACTGCCCAAGTTTCATAGCGCTGTCCAACAAAGAATGCATTGCTAACACTGTATGGAATGCTGCAGGCCTAACAGCTGCTTTGCACGGCCCTAACCTGGGGGGGACTCAAAGTCCAATGGTTCTGTCACTAACCGAACCTAACCTAACCAATCCAGACCAATGGTTTTGTCACTAGCCATCCTAAGCAATCTAGACCAATGGCTTTGTCACTAGCCGGCATGATAAATTAATTCATCTTTTCACCACTGTCCCACATAGAATGTGCTGTTATTGTCCTACGGAATGCTAAAGGAACAAAGGACAGTGCAATCGTGCCTAGATGCCTGCATTGAAAAAAGGCTGCAAATACTGAACCTATGCCAAGACAAAATATCAGATATCATGAGACAATGTTACACCAGTTAGTTTCAGTTTGAGCATGGTGCATCTTGGTAAGGTTATGGTTAAAAGAGCGGACCATTGCCAATTCATTTGAAGGTGCTCTTAAATATATTAATTAAGGTGTGAGGAACGAGACACAGAGCAAAAATACTGCTTTCTTGTACTATTACTCAAGATATTAAAAATTAATGCACTATAAGCTTTCATTATTTAAATTTTATTGAGAACATAATATACTCAAGTTTTATATTATGAGACAGAAATGAACTTTTCCTCTTTCACAGTTCTTTCTGATGATGGCATTATGAAAGCATGGATGTACAAAGTCTAGAGCCATCCAGTGTAGGCAATTTCTGTTGGACTACAACTGTCCAACAGTACATTTTCTCGCCAACAGACATGCACACATTCTCACACCAGCTACACAACTGGCAAAAGATTCTTACCTGCTTCTTTCCATCAATGCACATCCTTATTCCTGGTTCATCTCTGTGAAATGGATTCACCCTTAAGAGAAGTGCACGTACACTACCACCTTCATCTGTCAATACCTTAAATTCTTCTCTTAAATAGTTTGGTGCCATGTCTTCAAACTGTCTCATATATTCACCTTTCACATACATGGAATTATGGTTACACCCTTTTTTGATTTTCCCTAATGTGTCATGGACAATCTTCTTAATAAAAAACAGATGATGTTTGACAACTTCTTTAGGTATGTATTTTTTATAATCATTTTCAACAATATCCCTCTCCACACGAGTTTCCAACATCACTCTGTACATATCAGCAACACCTAAACCAACTAACTCAGATTTTTGTTTGTCAGAACTAATATCAGGAATCTGACTGTTCATAACATCAGTCCTAACTTGATGAAAATAATAGTCATATGCCTTAATATCAACCTTCTCCAGTTTATCAGAATTGGGAACTTTAAATCGCAATCGAAAATCATATTCAGCATTTACGCTTCCTGCAACTAAAGGACAATTTGGACTAAGATATATTTTAGAACCATGTAATCTGAGAGCAAATAAATGACGGGCAACAGGGCCTATGCCCAACTGTTTTGATAATTCTATGCACACATCTTCTGCTGAAGTTGAACTTTGTATTGACAAACGTCTCACATCGTTATCGACATAAACATGCACGGATATAATTCGAACTACACTCTCCATGTTTATGACAAGACGCTTCTACTAGTATTCACAGCGTTCATGATCGATTACTATAAAAATATATCAAATTGTAGTATCTTCGTCCGTGTTATAAACATCAGCAGTACTTTTGACGGCCATCACCAATACATATGATTTTCCAACCTTCTTCTGTTCCATGTTTACATCAAGTACGGTAATAATATCCAACATAAAGAAAAAAAAATCCCTTTGTTCAAAAGGAAAATGTATGATCATACATTCATGAGTACGGAATTATTTGTATTTATATAGTATTGTACTGCAATATTGAAAATGCATAATGTATATGATAAGTTCAATATAACCAAATACAGTATTTGATATAACTAGTAGAGATTAAAAGTTCCGTCCGAGTAGGCCTACATATAAGAGATGAATAAGAAACAAAAGTATCTTACTTATTACAAACATACCGGTACCTACTTCATATCAATTTTTTCGAGGATTTCATAGCATTGATCATAATTTTTGAAGGATTTGACAGAAATATGTTTCACATGTAACGTTGTTAAAGGGAAATGCGGAAACACGCGATGCATCTTTGCGATTACGATGCCGAAAGGATGAGATGAGCGAACAATGAGCACTCAAAAAACAAGTAACTTGGTAGCCCACCGCTCTCCAAACTCCGTAAGTGGACTGTATCGTCCTAAAAACACCCGCAAGCATTTTTATTCGGCCGGGTGGCACCACACCTTTAATTTCGCGCCCAGCCGATCCAAAAAAAGCAAAATAGGCCAGACACCAAGAGGAAGTCGGCCTCCCCTAAAATGTACTACACTTGTATTGCCCAAGATGTTGACCCAGCAATTCCAGAAGATGACATCCTTAAGGAACTTCGCCCCACTGGAGTCTACGCCGCCGCCAGACTGTATGAAAACTACAAACCCACAAGAGAAGTACCGTACTCTTATATTATCCAGTGGAAGAGGACGTGTTCAACGCTCTAGATAATGGGGTATTAATCAAAGACAACTACGCCAAGTAAAAGATACCCCACAGAAATTAATCGACCAACTAATGAAGGAATACGCCGCCGCCACAGCCACCCCTACTACTGGCAATCTCCTCTCACTCCACCTCCAACACTCCTACCACCACCACAGCAACTACCCACCCCTCTCCCATAATGGCATACCACCCCCCACCCTCTCCCACCCAGAGCCAGCAGGAAGAAGTAATTACGGCGCCAAATGAAGCAACTGTAACCCAAGCAGATAATACACGACCACCAGCACCAGATAATGTACGACTGCCAACCCCATCACCACCGCCCAGCCAGAACAACATATACAGCTGTGTTGCCTGTGGTGTGGAACCCAACCTGCCAACCACAGCAATCCTCCAAGAACTCCAACAAACAGGAATCCCGGTGAAGAAAGCCATTAGGATCCGCAACGATGATGGACCAACGTACTTAGTACGCCTGCACCTACCTACACCCAAAGACATTCAGCAGCTCATCACCCAAGATGTATACCTCAACGGCCGTCACCACAGGATAGAACCGTCCCGCTCCCCACCCCAAACTCCTAACCAACATAAATCACCCCGCCACCGCACACGCCTCCGGCCTGCACCCCCTCAGCAACCTCCCAGTCCACACTCCCGCTTTCCACAATTTTCTCAAAGCAACTATCCACCACCCCCACCTACAAACCTCCCACCACCCCCACCTGCAATCTTCCCACTACCCACTCCTCCATCTAACCTCTTAAGTCTCCTACTCACCTCCCTGGTAAATTTCTCATCCCTGTATCATATCCTAGCACTTCACATTCTCCCTCAACCGCACGAAACCCCTCACTTCATCACACCGCCATGCGCAACCTGGTTGTAAAATCGCGCATGAATCTCTTGAAAAATCACACATCAGTTATAAAATCCATAAAGCTTTGTATATATATACGTAACATTCCCGCAAGACATCCCATTAATAATTCCCACCCCCAGCCTGCCCCCTCTTTTCAACCTCGCCAATTCGTCAGTCCACCCCATAATTCATCCAGTTTCTTCCCCTGCCCACCTCCGACGCTGGAAATCATACGATACCTAACATCTTCCCTCCACAATATCACTATGTCCCTGCACCTCCTAACCCTTCAACTCCACCCTAGCACCCTTCTCTAAACTTCAATTCTAGCGCACACCCTCTAAAATTAACATCCCCGTAGCTCTTCACAAAATTAGCACATCGCTCTACCCACCTTCTTAATTTTACACCTCACACAGTTTCTATTGAGGCTTATTAGGGCAGGGAATGAAACACATTCTAAAAAAAAAAAAAAATGAGCACTGCGAGTCAGCGACCAGAGTGTGCTTCGGCTCAACAGCTGCTCATTTCACTAGCTTTGCAGCTCTGCATTTGGGAGACGGAGGGGATGGTCTCCACCACCGACTGTCCTGAGAATGGTTTCTCATGGTGTTCCATTCTACTGCGCTAAGGCAAGTGCCGGGACAGATGCTTTTATAGGCTATGGTCGCCACCTGCTCAACTCAAATCATTGTTTCAATTATCCTTGATCTGAGAGAAGCGTAGGTGATCTGCGCGTCATGATGAGGATGAAATGATGATGATGAAGACGACACATACACCCAGCCCCCGTGCCAGCGGAATTAACCAATTATGGTTAAAATTCCCAACCCTGCCTGGAATCGAACCCGGGACTCATGTGACCAAAGGCCAGCACGGTGACCATTTAGCCATGGAGCCGGAAATAATAATAATAATAATAATAATAATAATAATAATAATAATAATAATAATAATAATAATAATAATAAATGTTAATGTTGGTGTTTAGGTCATCAGTCCATAAAGTGATTTGATGCAGCCCTCCATGGCACCCTCTCCTGTGCTAACCATTTCATTTTCACATAACTACTACATTCTACATCAACTCTAATCTGTTTGTTATAATTATACCTTGGTCTGGTATATGCCTGCCAGTTTTACCTCCTACACTTCCCTCAAAAACTAACTGAACAAGTTTTGGGTGTCATAAGTAGAGCCCTGCGCGGATATACAAAATAATATCCGCATCCGCACTTCCTTCATCCGCTTCCGCGAATAGCTGTTCGCATCCACGAATTGTTATCTGCGGATATTGTAAATATTTAACCACAGTATATTACAGCCAAGTTGTTGAAACTAATAGATGTGTTAACATTCATACAATAGGCCTTACACCTGGCACCAGAACCCCTGCAGTCACAGGTTTTAGAGAGATTTTCTCTTGCGACAACTACCATCGTATTGACCTTTGTTCCTTCCTTCCTTCCATTAATTGTGGGCAAGAGTCAGGTAGCTCAGGTTAGATTTACAGCTTTATGGTTTATGGTATCACCATTCACCCATACTACTGTCAAGGGTCACCTAATCACAAGCAAACATAAGAGTATACCTGAGTGAAAATCAATAAACGTCATTATTTAGAAATTATCAGCAAAATTATCCACACTGCCATACAATTTGTATCCGCCAAGACACTAACTTTGCGGTTATCTGCAATGAAGACCAGTATGCTGACCATTCAGTCGGACATACTAGTAACAGCAACCAATAAATCAATCAATCAATCAATCACCACTGATCTGCAGTCATCCAGGTGGCAGATTCCCTATCTGTTGTTTACCTAGAATCTTCTTAAATAATTTCAAAGAATTTGGAAATCTATCAAACATTTCCCTTGGTAAATTATTCCAATTATTCTTCTTCCTATAAATGAATATTCACCCCAATTTGTCCTCTTGAATTTTAATTGTATCTTCAAATTGTGATCTTCCCTACTTTTAAAAACACCACTCAGACTAATTTGTCATTCCATGCTATCTCTCCACTGACAGCTGAAAACATGCTGCTTAGTCGATCAGCTCGCCTTCGTTCTTCAAAGTCTGCCCAGCCCAAACTTCACAACAGTTTCGTAACACTACTCCTTCATCGGAAATCACCCAGGACATATTGAGCTGCTTTTCTTTGGATTTTTCCAGTTCTCGAATCAAGTTGTCCTGAATAGGGTCCCATACACTGGAACCATATTCTAATTGGGGTCTTACCAGAGACTTAACACGCGGGCTGTAAATGAGGTAGCGGCAATATTCATAGAACACACTATTTAATGAACTAACAGGTACAATTGCATTACATTCCTTCATTGTAGTCACCCGCAAAGTCTATTACCTTTTGCCAAATATCGGGAAGCCGTAGGGGACCACTGGCAAGGTATTCTCTGTTGATGACAGCGACGGAGCGCCCTACTGCACAGAGTACATAGATTTATACCCATCATAATTGAAAGAATTAAGATTAACTCATTTATTAAATTAATTAATAGTAAAATAAACTCATCATCATATGAAGCACTCCAGATGGCGGACGGCACCATGGCAGTAGAGGAAGACGCCCCCTGGCGTTCAGAGGCTGCCGTCCAGGCCCTGCCTGCCAGCGAGTCTGTCGAGGTGAAGATATTGATAAGCGCCCCACAGGACAGGGAACGCAGTGAGGTGTCAGCACCGACCGACGCCACCGCCACCAGCCAGGAGGAGGGAGAAGATGGCGACACAGCGGGACTGCCAGCTACCCTGGGGTCACCAGGCCGGGAGGAGAGCCACCAGGACGAGACCTCTTCCCCTGCCGAGAAGAAACCCCTCGGGGAGGAGACGGCGCCGCCCCCGGACCAGAAGGAAGAAGACGACACCGGCCCACCAAGAGAGGACCACCCAGCCGCAACCTAGGACCGCTCCCAGGACAGCAGTCAACTGAGGAGCCAACTAGGAGAGGACCTCAGCGGGAAGCGGCAATCAGGTGAGACCGAAACGTCCCCCTCAGCAGTTCTTGCAGTGTTTCCGCTGCTTGAGGTGGGGCCACCGGCAGGAGAGGTGTGGGCTCTTAGTAAGGTGCAACCGTTGTGGAGGTGATCACCACTACACGGCCTGCGCAGCACTTAAAGAGGCGCCGGTGTGCGCCAACTGCGCGGGGGGCCACCCGGCCTCTCATCGCAGTTGCCCTGCGTACCGGGCCATGGCGCGGACAGAGAGGAAGGAGGCCCGGCGTCATGACCCACCCCCATCCAGGAGGCCTCCGTCCAGGCGGGCTTGGCCTCATTCTCCGGGATCGGAGACTGGGTACGAGGGACCCCAAGGAGGCGGCGCTGTGCGGCGGGCACTAGTGGTACTCGATGCATGGCTCTGCAACCGGCAAGGCCCGCGCTAGCCACAGCAGTGCCCAGAAGTACTGATCCCCAGAACAAGTGGACTAGCAACGAATAGGCTTATGACTTGTGCATGATACCTGTTCCCAACTAATGCAATCACCTGGACCTTTCCAGAACCACATTATTGCATGTGCTATTTAGAAAATGTCAGGTTTTACATGTGGGCATCTTTCTATTTCTGCCTATATGGTTTTTTCCTGACCCTTACTACCCGATTACACTGCTATTGATACCCACCACCACATCTGGCCTGGCCTGGTAACATGAGCATGGGGACAGGCAGATACTCCTGTAGTATCACTTCCCACTCTTCCCTGCTATCTCTTTTCTACTTAGAAATTAATAGCATGTCAGGGGCCATGCAGATTGAGTCGATGGTCACGCAGGGAATGGTCTTCCCCCCCCCGTAAAAAAGACCAAAAAAAATGCTACCTTGTCTTTTGATTGCCGTATTTCTGAGAGTGTGTGTATTAAGACAGGAGGTGGGGCGTCTCATTCTTTTGCCAGGCAGTCTATCAGCCAAGGTAATGACCACCAAACTTATTTTTCTGTAGCTACCTCCGCAGACTTACACGAGGGGAAGGTTCAAATTCCTAATTATGTAACCTGCTGTTTCTAAAATATAGACCTTTTCTTGGATAATGTAAAATTTCATAAAGTTTTAAAACTGTAAATCAGGGATGGAGAGTGCGTTACCCTCTTGAGTTCTCCTTCAATTTAGTTTGAGGTGACTATGATTTTGTAACCTTTTCCCTTTTCTGTAAAGTGTTAGATTAATTTCCATTCTAGTCACCTCAGTAGCTTGGAATTAACCCCTGCATCATCGGGCTGAGAGCCCAATTAGGGTTTTATATCTAATTTTCTAGGAGCACAAGTGTACGCCTCCATTCATTTTGTGTACGGGCCAGTAATTTAACCTGTTCTTCTTTCCATGAAGGCCCAGTAGTTTGGGTAATTGATGCCCCTGTGTAAAAATTTTAAATTGTAAATTGTGCCTAGAGAGGCTAGAGAATGTAAGGTTTTGTGTAATGTTGCCTTAAGCGGGCTGTAAGAAATTAGTTAAAGTGGGAGAGCATGTAAACTCTTATCTGTTTTTTTCTAAATTCAACTGTAATATTGAGGGGTGCCTCTGGAAGGCTGTAAATTTGTTGGAGCAAAGTGGGATATTCCTGTCCTTGCATAAACATTGAGATTTTGCAGACATTGTGAATTTTGTAAACTGAAGCTTGTAGCTCAGAACTTGTAAATCTGGGGCTTGAAGCCCAAAGTCGTTAAATTCCCTAGTCTGGGGTGTTCCACCTTCGTAGGAAAATTGGCATTATACCTGAGATTTGTTGTTTTCACTCTGAAAAATTTGTTATGTTTGTGATTGGTAAAGAAATGTAACCTTTGTTTTGAAGTTTTAATTTAATTTTTGATATCGCGGATAGACCCATTCTACTCAGCACCTTCTTTCACCTCTTTCTGCTCCATGGAAATTCCATAACAAATACAATAAACAATAATGGCGAGAGTGCACTTCCTTGCTTGAGACCTTTTTTTGTACAAAATGTTTCAGAGTCACCACTCCCCACTTGTTCATTGTTTTTACTCTTACGATACAACATTTTTATCTTGTTAATTAATGATTTTGGTTCATTCCTTTTCAGTGGGCATTCCCATACATGTTTTCTCTTAGCTGTATCATAAGCTTTTTCCAAATCTAAAAATACGAAGATGATTTCCTTGTTCCTTTCCAGATATTTTTCCATTATCATTCTCACTGTAAATATCAAGTCTACTGTTGATCTATTCAGTCTAAAGCCATATTGTTCTTCCTCTAATTGTGTTTCTATTATATCCCTCAGGTCCCTCTGACCGCAAGTTTCGACAACAATCAATACAGGATGTGCCCACCACGAGCTGCAATACATTGATGATGTGATAGTGCATGTGATAATAGGATTATACCTCTATAATTTTCACATTTCTTCCTATTTCCTTTTTTGAACAATGGTACAATCCTTAATAAACTGAAGAAAATGGAAATTGCAACACCCAGAAAGAGTGGTGCTACATTGCTGCAATTGAACATGCAGGACGAGTGTTTGGTTGTGATTCGATGATTACACTTTCAGGTCCCTGTGACCGCAAGTTTGGACAACAATCAATACAGGATGTGCCCAGCACGAACTGCAATACATTGATGAATTCGTCGAGGCATGGAGTCAATAAGGCCCTGAATCACTTCCTGAGGAATTGTGGCCCATGCTTGCTGCATTGCATGGGTCAGTTGTTCCAGATTTGTGGGTGGCTGAGGACGGTTGGCACGTTGTCAACCCATCATGTCCCATACATGCTCAATAGGACTGAGGTCTGGGGATCTGGCGGGCCATTTTAAGGTTGTGATGTCGTGGAGAGCTTCTCTGGAGATGCGTGCAATGTGAACCTGGGCATTGTCCTGCTGAAACATCCCATAAACAATGTTCGCCATCATAGGGACAACCACTGGATTGAATACCCTATCACCGTACTATCGAGCAGTCATAGTGCCCTCCAAAAGCACTAATTGTGTCTTTCACATTAAAACCAATAGCTCCCCAGACCATAATGCTTGATGTTGGCCCTGTGTGCCTCTCGACAGTAAGATCTGGGCGGCTCCTCTCCCCGGTACGTCGGCGCACACGACACCGGCGATCACTGCGGGCAAGACAGAAGCGGGATTCATCACTAAAGACGACCCTATGCCATTCGTCGACCCACGTCGATCTTTCTCGACACCAGGCCAGCCTTACACGTCGCTGTTGTGGGGTCAATGGAACACCTTCTGCAGGGACACGGGCTCGTAAGCCAGCTGCATGCAGACGATTACCAATTGTTTGTTGTGCAACGTGGGGTGCCACAGCTGCTCGAATTTGCGCTGCTGTTGCATTGGGTTCCATCCGGGCCATCCGAATTATGCAGCGATCCTCTCTCACAGTTGTCCGTCGCGCTGGGCCTGTGCCAGGTCTACGAGTTTGGGTACCTTCATTTTACCACTGCTGCCATACGTGTTGTACCATAGATGCCTGTCGGCTAACACGTGCAGCGACAGTCCTTAGTGATAATCCACCCTCACACAGCCCAATTATCCGAGCCCTCTCAAAAGGCAACAGTTGTTGATAGCGTGCTCTTCTCTGTCGTCGAGGCATTTTTGATGGGGAACACTTCACTGCACAGACTGCAAGTCAACTACGCTACACCAGAGACCATATACTGGAGTTGATTCCTCCGCGACCAATCACATGGGGAGACCTGTAGCAACAATCCAATGGGTCTGAAACTTTGATCGTTTACATACCTACATGGCATCGTTCCATATCTTGAAAATCAACACAAACGACCAATGCCTTCATGGTGTTGCAATTTCCATTTTCTTAAGTGTACAACCCCTAAATACCGCAATAACCATGTGAAGAGATTTGTAACCTTTATTTACAATCCCATTTATGTGATTACCCCAATGAAGATATTTACTTATATTAACATTTAGGTACTGTACTTTCAGTGATCCCCACAAAGAACTTTTACCCCATCAATGCAGTAATTAAAATTGAGAGGAGTTTACCTGTTTGTGACTTTTCACCCTGTTTATCAGCATATTATTGTCTGCTGTCCAGCTCACAGGATTGTCGAGGTCTTTTTGCGGTTACTCACAGCCTTGTAACTCATTTATTACACTATGCAGTATTACATCATCCTTAAAAATTCTCCAGTTCCTTAATCATGTCATATATATATATATATATATCTACAGGGTTATTACAAATGATTGAAGCAAGTTCATAAATTCACTGTAGCTCCATGAATTGACATATGGTCACGATACTCAACAGTCATGTAGAAAAACTCAAAACGTTTTAGTTTGCTGAAGTCGCACTTCAGATTTCTACCACAAGAGCGCAGTAGGAGTGAGCAGTGCGCAGTGAGACAAGATAGTGATAGGAGCCAAGGAAGCGTTTGTTGTGCTTGAAATGCACTCACATCAGTCTGATATAACAGTGCAACGACACTTCAGGACGAAATACCACAAAGATCCACCAACTGCTAACTCCATTTGGCGATGGTATGTGCAGTTTAAAGCTTTAGGATGTCTCTGTAAGGGGAAATCAACGGGTCGACCTGCAGTGACTGAAGAAACAGTTGATCGCGTGCGGGCAAGTTTCATGCATAGCCCACACAAGTCGACGGAGAGAGCAAGTAGACTGCTGAACATACCACAGCCGACTGCTTGGAAAATCCTACGGAAACCACTAAAGCAGAAGCCTTACTGCTTAAAATTGCTACAAGCCCTGACTCCCGATGGGAAAGTCAAACGCCTTGAATTTTCGGCACAGTTGCAACAGTATATGGAGGAGGATGAGTTTAGTACGAAACTTGTTCAGTGATGAAGCAACATTTTTTGTTAATGGTGAAGTGAACAGACACAATGTGCGAACCAGAGGGGGGTAGAGAATCCTCACGCTATTGTGCAGCACATTTGAAATTCACCAAACATTGATGTGTTTCGTGCAGTGTCACGGTTTAAAGTGTACGGCCCCTTTTTCTTCCAAGAGAAATCCGTTACAGCACACGTGTATCTGGAAATGCTGGAAAATTGGCTTATGCTGCAACTGGAGGACAGCGTAGACTTGATCTTCCAACAGGATGGTGCTCCACCCCACTTCCATGGTAATGTTCGTCAATTTTAAACAGGAGATTGCCAAACCGATGGATCGGTCATGGTGGAGCGATGATCAGCCATTCATTTCATGACCTCCACGCTCTCCTGACCTAACCCCATGCGATTTCTTTGTGTGGGGTTAAGTGAAAGACTCAGTGTTTACACCTTCTCTCCCAACAAACCTGCCAGAACTGCGAGCTTGCATCAATCATGCTTTCGAATCCATTGATAGAGACATGCTGCGCCGAGTGTGGGACGAACTTGATTATAGGCTAGATGTCTGTAGAATCACTAAATGGGCAAATATTTAAAAAAAAATTGAGTTTTTCTATGTGTGTGCAAAGCCTTGTGACAATATGTCAAATAATAAAGTTATTGTAGAGCTTTGGAATCACTCAAATCATCTGTAATAACCGTGTGTATATATACATATAAGGAAACATAAAGGTCCAATAATACTGCCTTGAGGAATTCCCATCTCTATGATTACAGGACCAGATAATGCTTCACCTACTCTAACTCTCCGAGTTCTATTTTCTAGAAATATAGCCATCCATTCAGCCACTCTTTTGTCTAGTCCAATTGCACTCATTTTTGCCAATATTATTTGGAGAAAAGGAACAAAAGAAAAATATCCCACTGTTTAAATACCTTTATTTCACAGGAAATCTGTTGGCTAATGCTTTACGATAAAGGTGATTCACTAATGAGAAACCTGAGCTTGTCATTTCTTATACAAAAGCTTAATTCATGGTTGAATTGAAAACAAACATGCGAACATTTGAGTAAATATTCAAATGGCAGACTGCAGTCCGGATCTAGACTCCAATGCCATTTTTATCCGGAGCTGCATGGTTTATATGATGTCAAGAGTGAGAAAAAAAAGGGGGGAAAATACAATTAAAAACAGTAAATATATCTTAGAGAGTAGGTATTGTAATGTACAACTTTCATGTTCCCTCACCTAAAACACTATTTGCTCCACTAATGGCAGTGAGTGTTCATTTTGATTTTTCTCTAGTCTCCAATCTCTTCCCTGCCTCAGTTAGGAGTTAGATCTTGCTTGATCCACACATGAATTAAAAAATGATATGTTGTTTATACATCCGTGTAAGTTTTCAATTATTTCAGTGAACTTTTACATCACGAGTGATTGCAAGAGATGTAAAGTGAACTCTGAAAATCACATCTTCAAGCCTGAATGGGAACTGCAATGCTTATTCGTTTTGCCTGAATGTACAGACACAAAGCCCACATGCCTAATATGCAGATGGACAGTTGCTTTGATTTACAAATTGCTTAACATCGCATCGACACAGATAGGTTTCATGGCGACGAAGAGATAGGAAAGGGCTAGGAGTGGGAAGGAAGCGGCTGTTGCCTTAATTAAAATGCAGCCCCAGCATTTGCTTCGTTTAAGAGTGGAAATTTAAAGTGGAATTTCAAC
Organism: Anabrus simplex; assembly: GCF_040414725.1. Classification (NCBI taxonomy): domain Eukaryota; kingdom Metazoa; phylum Arthropoda; class Insecta; order Orthoptera; family Tettigoniidae; genus Anabrus; species Anabrus simplex. The sequence goes on along the minus strand of NC_090268.1, from coordinate 122,002,850 downwards.
AGTAAGCATTTCAGTTAAGGGCAACAATTTCCACTCGGCAGTGACACATGAAACCAGAAGGTTAACAGTTGAAAGATTCATTAGAGGCTGGTCAAGAATGCATGAGACGAGTTACCACAGAACAAGAGAAAGCAGCACTGGCATCTTAAAAAGTACCCCGGATTTTAAGAGGGGCAAAAAAATTCATTTGTCAGCTCAGAAACTGTGAAAGAGTGTCTTGTTGAAATGGTCAGCACATTATTTCCAAGTGATGCAAAAGTAATTCATGTCATTCAAGTATACTGCTGTCTGCTGCTACAAATATGTGCAGGGTAGAATTGTTATCAATGGATGCTCATTAGTGATGGGCAACGTTCTCGCTCAAGACTCTCGCGAGAATCTCGAGACCGATCCTCCTGTAGTGCAAGCTGTGCAACGTACCAGTAACTACGACTGTAAAATTGATAGTATATCATTGGCAGTTATTGCGTGAAATAACGTTCTCATATAAAAACTTGTGAGCCAATACATTTTGTCAAAAGCCTGGAAAAATATTGCCTGTTCAACTATGAAACCCTTAATACCAGTAACAAAAGTGAAAACAGAATGTTGATATCTTAAACTGTTCACAACTTATTTGGGGTGCACATCTTAGCTGAATAACCCTGCATAAATTGTGAATAACTGTAGATAGGATGTAAACTTACTTGGATACTACAGGTGTGCATTATTCGAACCTGAGACGGGGAAGATGTGCTTTGCTAGATATGCAACCCCCATTGCATATGAGTGGAACGTGTAATCTAAAATACCCGACTTTGCCCCAATTCTTTCAGCAGGGGTGATGAGCAACGCTCTCGAGACCGATTCTCGTGTGCTGCAAGCTGTGCGACATCCCAGTAACATCGAGTGTAACCTTGATAGTTACCATCATCAGTTCTCATATGGAAACGTGTATGACAATAAATTTTGTCAAAAGCCCAGGAAAGCACTGCATGTTGAACTATGAGCTCCTTAACACCGTTAACGAAAATGAAGACAGAATGCCAGTATCTTAAACTGTTCACGAGTTATGTCAGGTGGACTTCTTAGCTGAATAACCCGTATAATTTGTTAACTGTTATTAGGATGTAAACCTACCTGGATGCCTTACAATCATTGTCGGCAGGGTAGCTTCTTCTGATTCAAACCGGGCCGGAGGTGTTCTGTGAATTCCTCTTCATTTATAATTAGTATTTTTAAGTGTCGAATTATCACAGAAGTATTTCTGCCGATGTATTTTACTTCTTTTGAATAAGGAACACAGCGGGCTGTTCTACGTGTCATCTCTTCAAAATAACAGACATCCACGACTTACGTTGCGTTTCGGACATCGTCTTCAAGTTTTTGGGTACAACTAGACACAATTTCACATTGCACCGTCATATATCGAAGTACCTAATTATGACGCGAATACTCTACAACATTGTAAGGAATTATTTCCTATGTCACCAAAATATCGGTAAACACAAACAGTGGTCATATGTTATTGTATGTGGGGTCTAATAACGATGTACACGTACCTGTCAAAAGAAATGGAGCAAACTGACGCATTTTAGATTACACATTCCACTCATGCGTAATGGTGGTTGCATACGCAGCAATGCGCATCTTGCCTTGTCTTGAGTTCGAATAATGCACGCCTCTAGTATCTAGGTACATGTACCTACAGTAGCCGTCAGGTTCTGTACGTAAACCACTCTTTTGTATACCTACCAGTGCATACAATGCCATAATGCGTAGGCCTATCCCTTATAATTGTGTTATACTGTGTCAAAATAGATCTCGGTAGAAATCAACGCCCTATTCCCTTGTTGACACGTATTTACGAAATTGAGAAGGCCCGTGGTTGGCTATTACGCATACTCTGCACAAACAACATTCAGCTCCGAGTACCTGTAGGCCTACGACACGCTGCTCGCCGCACAATGCGAGGACAACGCTCTCGAGATCTCTCAAAATTTCTCGCGAGAAATAGTGCCTGCGCTAGTCTCGAGAAATCCCAAGAAATCTCAAGACCTCGTCTCAGACTGCCCATCACTAATGCTCATACTAAACAGAAGCAGTAAATGAGTGATGTCTCTGTGCGCTCTGTGGCTCTGGACTAATCTTCAGCTGGGACTGACTGGGCTCAACTGTGGTATTCTTTAATGGTATTCGATTTTTGAAAGAATTGTTTGGCTTCAGGCTATTGTATGCAGCCCTATGTGGTGGTGATTATTGTTTTAAGACGAAGTACAACTAAGAACCATTCTCTAATGCAGCTGTATGGAAGACACACTATGCGGCTTTATGTCTGAGTATGATATGAAATGAGAAAATCTGTTATCTGTGGCAACAGATGAGCTTGTAGCATGGTGGGAGATAAGAGTGGCCTGGAACATCATATTTGAGATCAAAATAGTAATGTCGTTTTTTGCCACTACATAATTCACCAAGCCATATTATGCAGTAAGCTGTCTGATCTTAAGAGTAGTCACTTGTATGGTTAATTATTTTAGGTAAGAGATTATCATTGACACATGGACTTTCTAGAACCTATCTTGAGAAATTTGGTGCCATGCACACAGATCTTTTGCTTCACAACAATGTTTGCTGGCTTAGCAAAAAAAAGACACACTTTCCAGATACTTTGAACTGAACTGAAAGACAAAATCAGAAGTTTTCTCAATGGGTGTGGCATGAAAGACAGCAAGCAGAAACATCAATTTATCAACTTGCTTAATGAGGAGGAAGTATACAGCAGGTTGTTGTCTTGACTGACATTTTTTTTTAAGCTTACCATTTTATTATACATGGAGCAGAAAAACTGTTACATTAACTGCCTAATGTTGTACAGCTTTTTCAAACTAACTTAATTCAAGACCTGAAGGAGGAAAATAAAAACTTTTTCCAAACTTTGTTCAGTATTTTGTAAAGAAGATTTGTTGAAAAATTTGTCATATTTTTTGCACCAGCTGAAGAGAAAAGTTCATGAAAGAATGATTCAGTTCAACAAATTGAAAGACATTTTTTGGGCTCTGATGAAACTCTTTATTATCGGTCCTCATGGAGAATGGTGTACCAAAGTAAATGAATTGTGGAACTTTGACAAGGCAGAATTACAGATGGAAATGCTACAGCTGCATATGATAGAAGAAAGGGTAGAGAAAGTTATTTCATTTTGGCTGTCTCTTGATAGAGATTCTCATACCCTAACTTGTGCAAGAAATTGAAGTAGGTGCTGACAACATGGAGGTGTGTGAATCTATGATTTCCAAGATGAATTTTGTGAAAAACATTTTCAGATCCAGAATAACTAATGAATACTTTAGGGACTGCTCAACTCATTGCCAGAACTTTGTACACTCCAGATGTTGAAAAGATTTCACATAATGAGGCATGCCATTTCTCTCTCTGATGAGGCTAGGTGGGTGAATTGTATATTTCAAACATGCATACTGTCACCGAATTCAAAATATCGTTGATCTAAAATTTTATTTCTATGTGAATATATTGTACGTAAATACTCCACTGGTTGAAACCAAATATTTGAAACCAGGGCCCCTTTTATGGCAGTATTATCACCAATCTGGACTTAAAGGAAAAATCATCAAAGACCCCTGGCCTACATCCATGCTTCTTACATATAAATCACAAAATAGTCACTTCATCACCAGAAGTCAGTGTTCAATTGAAGTGTTTTCACAAAAATTAATGCCATTTTAACTTCTGATGAGTCTACATTAAAGTAACAGTAGGCCTTGGATTTTGCTTGGTAAGCTTCATTATTCAGAGATATAAACTTCATTATGGTTCTGTGCTGAACTGAGATCACAAAGTTAAGATTCCAGTAAAGTTCCACCTTAAGTTGTACAAGATGTTGTTTACAGCATTTATTTATTTATGGGACCAGTTTCGACATACACAAATATCATCATCAGCCTAAATCACTAAAAGAGCAAGTACATAATAAATTTTATACAGTACATATAAAGATAAATAACATCATACTTCATTTTCACAAACAGAATTAACAGTTTCATTGAAATTATGAATTTGGCATGTTTTGAAACACATAATAGTCCTATGCCATACAATAAAATCTTGTGATGTATTTTGTAACTTGTTGATTGTGCGAAAGTCTTGAGAAGTTTCACGTATTGAATGTTGTAACCGTCCAGGCTTCTCCAGCCCTACTAATTTAATAATATCATTTTACGCGATATCATCTGATATCAAGTTTATCCGCCATCGGCAATTATTTGTAATAACATATTTATTCAACGTCAATCATTTGTAATCAAGGCTTTTTGGAATCATATTGTATATATAATAACATCGTTTTAGTATTTAAATTATTATATTATGTAGGATAAGAATTCATTATGTTGTAAATACGGTCAATATGTTGAGACATAGTTGTTTTCATTTCATCTCATGTTTGTGTATACGGAGGGTTATTCTTGAAGCTTGGGATTTTGCGTGAGTCATGGGTTTATTTTATGACCAAGGCTAGTAAACAGCGACCCGTGCACGAGGCTTGCAAGCTGGTCAGCTATATCATCGCCACGCCTTCTGGACTTGTCGAGGAAGAAGAGAAAGGGAGTTGATGTTTCGATCTATCGAATCAGATACTTTGTTGTATATGAGTTTTGAGATTGAACTGTTGCCAAGAGTGGGGGTGAGCTCGGATATATACTGATTCTCAACACGAGAACGGGACCTTACCACCGTACAACCTTACAACTTTACAACCTAACTACGTGTACTCCATCACTATTACTTCTACTGTGAACATCTACTTTGAACGACGTGATTTGATTTTTGAAACAGTGTGTGGTCGCTCAGCGACATAGTTACTTTTGTACAATGTGTTGTCGCTTCGGTTATGTTATCGGATCTACGAGAAACGAAACAAGCTTATGGCTTGTGTGATATTCAGTAAATATTGTGGACGAAGAACTATGTTTAGTTCAAGTCTACGGAATTTTGGTACAAGTCTGTACCGTATAAATAGTATAGCTCAGTTGGATTGAGATTTCTACTAATATGGAAAAATTCATATCTCTGAATTTTTTCCTCTTACGATCAACGCTGATCAGTTATTACAAGTATAGGGCCAATGTCTAATTTAAAGACTAGGCATGTAGGGAGTGTTAGTCCAGATAGCCCGTACCATATCAGAGAAGGAAGGAAGGATGTCCATTGAGCAAAGTCTACATCGAGAAGAAGAGAACGAGCAACCACGGAAACCAGATGACTTCAACGGAAGCTGCAATTGGTAAGCTTCAATTAGATAAAGCAAGCAATAGTAAATTCAGTAAATTAAATTCTAAATTCCTTCACGCTTTAAGGAAACTTTTCCGATTCATCTCACTTTATTTTTGTATAATAAATTCATTTGTATTTTATATTGCGTTAATTTTCTTTCTTAAGCGATACTTAATGGTTAATTATTTAGAATCCTACCCCTGTGATTTAAGTATAAGTCTCTATGCTAGTTGTACCGGGCGGTACACCTCCACGCCGCTAATTTAAAATTTGCGCCAGTTGAAACTCCTCTGGTGGAGGAAGTCTGAACTTTATCTAATGTATTAATTTTTAAGTTTCTCAGAAGATGTCACTACTTGGAAATTTTGAAGTTTCTGAACTGGGTCGTTTTTGATGTATTTTTGTTGTACCTGTAGTAAGAAGTGTGAACTTTCTCTTCTAGAGGACACTACTGAAGAACTACAATAGTGCACCCTAGTGCGAAGTGAAAGAACTGTGGTTTTTTTTGGAGAAATTTTGAATTCATAAGTTTGTTCCTTGTTAAATTTCTTTCTGTTATTGTTTAAGTTGGCTGTATACCCCTTTCTTTCCCCTTGTTTTGTATTTAGCCAATCCCGAATTTCTTTAATTCATTTTTGACCAATCTGATGTATCTTCTCCAACTTGAATATCTTGCTTAAGCCTAGCCAATAAAGTTTTTGTGGGCGGGGGTTCTCATTTCCGAAACGCATCGAACTTTCCACGAGAGTATATAAACTGCTGATTTTCGGGTCTCTGCGCCACTTCAGTACCATCTTTCAGTGTGTTAAGTACATAGCAGGGGGCGGGAAGCGCCTCTTTCGTCGGGCAGCAGTTCAACAACCAGGTAATGGCCGTTTAACAACTTCTTTTCTTGCTAGCTCAGCAGTTTAACTCTCGGGGAGGGTCCGAAGCGTTTCCCCATGTAACTTTCCTCTAAAATGTAAAGACACTTAGTATCTATTCTATCTTTTAAACTACATATTGAGATAGAGAGTGCTTAACCCTCTCGAGCTCCCACTCATATTGTTTTGAGGTGAACTTATTTTTCATAACCGATTCTTCCTTAACATAATGTAAATGGTTTCCTTCTAAAGTCACCTCTTTAGTATGGGATTAGCCCTTGCATTAGCGGCCTAGAGCCAGATTAGGTTTTAAACAAAAGGTATTAGGAGTGCAGATCGCCTCCTCTCAAATTGTTATTTTGGAGGTCATGTAATTAACCTTTTTCTCACTTAATAGACCTCAGTAGGTTGGGGGTTTTTTTTTTGCTAGGGGCTTTACGTCGCTCCGACACAGATAGGTCTTATGGCGACGACCAGTTGGGTATTTTACCCCGGTGTCTATGTCCTTAGAGGACAACTTGAAGGTGGAGTTTGGTGTGGCCTTTGATAGGCTTAAAGTTGAGAGCGAGTGGCTCCTTCTTGAAAATTGAGTATGTATGCCTCGAGGAGGCTTTTCTGTGTAATTTAGAGCAAGTGCTCCTGGGCATGAATGGAGTTTTCTGCCCCTCGGTTAAATCTTGTTTTGGGGTAAAGTTGGGCTAGTTGCCAAAGAATTGTGAGTTCGGGGCTCGAAGCCCAAATCCTGTAAATACTGTAAGTGTAATTTGTTATCTTGCTACTCTGTACCTGCCATTCTTGTTATTTCTGAATTTTGAAAAGAAAATATAACCTTGTTAAATTTTAAATTAACTTTAATTTCGTAGCCTGAGACCCGTTCACACCCGCACCTTCTTTCACCTCTAACTACCACAACAAAACTCCGTAACAAGTGGTAGCAGAGCGTGGTTGAATGGGTCTCAATTTAGCCCCTTTTGACGGCTAAACATTGCGTTGATCCGAACTCTAACAATTTTCTCTGTTGCAGGAAATTTTTGATTTTTCTTTTTCAAAATTGTTCTGTCATCATGCCCGGCCCTCGCGATGTTCTCCATCTTAACTATTTGCGCAAGGAGGAGTTGATCTATGAGTTAACTATCAGAAATGTGCAATCTGGAGGCACGGTTGCAGTAGACACAAACAAGCTTAGAGAGTCCCTTGATTTGCCCATTTCCATTCCCACTTTGGGAGAGAAAGAAATTGACGACTCTCTTTCCACGATCACTGATAATACTACTGAGCTAGCATCTGTAGTTAGTTTTTTTGAAGAAAAAGATCCTTCGCCTAATCAAATTAAATGTGTGCAAGCCAGGCTATTTCATTTTTCGAATAGAGTTAACGATCTGTTGTCTCAAAATTTGAATGACGTTCAGAGGAAGGAAGCTAGTATGGTTCTTGAAAATCTTTCTGAATTATCTAGTAAGGTCACCCAATTTTTAACTGGGGAAGTTCCTCCCAAAATCGATCAACCCACCACAGTGAATGTAGGTAGCGAGGAAGAGCTTCCTAAAGCAGATGTCAATAGGAAAACCGTCGCTGCTCAAACAACCTCTGCCCCATTGGACGAGTCTGAACGCCGAACCTCGTTGAATAATGTACGTTCTGAATTAACGTCCTTGCCACTTAAACCTTTACCTACTATGTCACCTGGGTTCAGCAGCTTGCCTCATCCATTGGCAATGTTGCTCAGAGGTATCTCAAAGTTTTCTGTTAACACTACCAGTGAAGTTATTTCTTTCTTAAGGTTTTTAGTTGAATTTCAGGATCATGCCCTTGTTTTTTCTCTTTCTCCATGTCAGATTCTGCTAATCATCTATCCCTATGCAATTGGTATTCTCTCAGACAAAATAGTTAGAGCCATTGCCGAGCAATCATCTATTGAAGACTTCCACGCCCACTTGCTAGCTAACTTCATCCCGGCTAGGGCAAGATCCTCACTTATTCAGAAGTACTATTATCGGGTACAGCGCTTGGATGAAAACTTGGCAGATTTCATCCAAGATATTAAGTTCTATACTAGGGTGTTTGCTCTTCACTTCCCTGAGGATCAGATTGTACAAGCTATTGTGGAAGGTATTTCACCATCGTATAGGTCATACTTGTGTTTCGCGGCGTGCCCGCAAACTTTCTCCGAACTTGAAGCATTGGCCGTCTCAGCGGAAAGAGTTAGGTACGCAGATTCCTTGCGTGTCGCGAGAGAACCCCCACCTTCTTTTGGTAATCCTCGGCCTCCACCTCGCCGACCAGTCACACCCCGTAAATGTTATGCTTGCGGGTCGCCTGACCATCTTCGCAATAAGTGTCCACTGATCAAGTCTAGTGGGACAAGGAATGGAGCTGGTTCATCACAAGGCTTATTAAATGTGGGGCTTTCTCACATATCGCCAAGAATTGCCCAAATTCAAATAGCACCCCCTCCTGCTCAACTTCTAGTGCAACTTCCACCAATGCCAATAACATAAAGTGACTAGTGGCTTCGGCTGAGTCGACTAATCCATCTTCCCGAGGCTCAGCCCCTGGTAAACAGGTCGAAAATTTAGGGACAACTCAGTCTTCAAATTCATCTTTTGAATGCCCCAAAGAGTGTCTTAGGATTGCGGCGGATACCCCCGCACCTGTTCCTTTTCTTAAGATTGAGTTAAATAATGAACCTGTAACAGCTCTATTAGATTCAGGCAGTGTGTGTTCGATTATTTCGGCTGAATGGTATTCAAAATTGAAATCTGTTTGTAAGCTTCCTGACTATTGTTCGTCTTCGATCCAATATGTTTCGGCTAATTCATCTCCATTAGAAATTCTAGGCTCTTTAAATGTCAAAATCCGCATTTTTAAATTTACATGGAAAATTAAATTGATTGTGGCTAAGCACTTGTCTTGCCTCATTATATTGGGAGCTGACTTCATTTCTCACTCCGGTCTTGTGCTCGATCTTCAGAGTAAGTCGTGCACATTCAAATTTGCTTCCAATTGTAAAATCCCATTATTGAAATGTAATTCTGCATCATGTTTATCTATTTCGCCTACCCAGGATGAGATGTTGTTAGACCTTAGACATCTTCCTGAGGAGCAGGCTGATAGTATTCGTAAGCTGTGTCAGTCGTTTCCAGAGGTGTTCTCGGATACTCTTGGTGTTACTGACCTTATTGAATACAAAATTGAGGTCACGGATTCGATTCCTGTCCGTTTTCCACCATATAGGCTATCTCCACCTAAAATGAAGGCTCTGAAAGAAATCATCGATCAAATGTTGAAGGATGGTATTATTAGGCCCTCTAAGTCGGCGTATTCTTCGCCTATTTTTCTAGTCCCGAAACCCCAATGTGGCTTCAGGCCTGTCATTGATTATAGGGCTCTCAATCGGAAGGTGGTGTTGCAATCTGTGCCCCTTCCTGACCTTCATTCTTGCTTTTCATGGTTTCATAAGGCCAAGTTCTTTACTATCTTGGACCTGAATCAGGCCTATAATCAAATTCCCCTAGCGGAAGAGTCTAAACATCTTACAGCGTTTGCCACGGATTGGAATTTGTATGAATACAACCGCATGCCTTTCGGGCTCCCCACGGGAGCAGCTGTACTCACTAGGCTACTAGATAGGGTCTTCTCCGACATCAAATTTGAGTACTTGTATCACTACTTGGATGATGTCATCGTATTTTCGGAGACCTTTGAAGAACATCTAGATCATCTGCGAGAAGTTCTTAATCGCCTTCGTAAGGCTGGGTTAACTGTTAAGTTGTCCAAGGTTGCCTTCGCTAAGCCCTCCATGTCATTCCTAGGGCATATTGTGTCACCTGATGGTGTTGCAGTCGATCATTCTAGAACACAGGCCATCCGTGATTTTAAACCTCCCAAGGACATCAAAGGTATCGCCAGGTTCATTGGTATGGTGAATTTCTTCAGGAAGTTTATTCCTAACTTCGCTAATAGAGCGACGCCCTTGAACCTTCTTCGTAGGAAAGGCATCAAATTCGAGTGGGGACCTTCTCAACAAGCCGCTTTTGAAGATCTTAAATTAGCTCTCTGTAATGCCCCTGTACTTGCTATGCCTGATTTCTCAAAGAAATTCATCGTCCAAACCGACGCGTCGTCGTCGGCGGTAGCTGCAGTCCTTCTTCAAGAGACTGAACTAGGGAGGCGACCCATCGCCTATGCATCTAGGACTCTATCGGCTCAAGAAGCCAAGTATTCTATATATGAGCTCGAAGGTTTGGCAGTCTTATTTGCCTTAGAAAAGTTCCGTCTCTATCTGGAACATGTCAAATTCAACCTGGAGACAGATAATCAAGCCTTAAGCTGGGTCTTAGGTAGGCCGCGTCGTACTGGTCGTATAGCCCGTTGGGCCATCCGTATTTCTGCCTTCCAATTCGATGTCAGGCATATTAGAGGTACCGAAAATGTTGTTGCTGATGGACTCAGCCGTATGTTTTCCAACGACGTTGAGACCCATGAACCGGTCGATAGTTCATCTCCTCCCGAGTCCATGCTATCTGATGTTAATGCCATCTTAACAGATGCTCCCATGCTCTTTAGGGACATTGAAAAATACCAACGTGAAGATCCGACGCTGGCTCCGATAATGGAAACCCTTTCTTCTGGGGAACATGTCGTCCCTTATGTACTGAGGAATGGTGTTTTATGTTGCCCTTCGAGGCATGATAAGATGATGAAAGTTGTCGTTCCAGCTGTTCTTGTACCTATGATCTTCAAGTACTATCATGAGACCCCATTAGGGGGGCATCTTGGAATCTTTAAAACTCGTGAGAAGATTCGTGAAAGGTTCATCTGGAAGGGTATGGACGGTGAAATCCGTGAACTAGTAAAGGCTTGTAAATCCTGCTTGCTTAGTAAACCCACCATGTCAACCAATGTTGGCCTCTTGTCTTCTCATCAAGCGTCGCGCCCCATTGAACGCCTGTATATTGATTATGTAGGACCCTTCCCCCAGTCGAAGGGAAATGCCAACAAGTTCATCTTTGTATGTGTAGATGGTTTTACAAGATTTTCCTGGTTATTTCCGACTAAGCTGGCTACCGCTCAGTCCACCATTACTTGTCTAAATTCAATCTTTGCTTCTTTTGGTCCGTGTCAATATATTGTGTCTGATAATGCTAAGGCTTTCACATCAAATCTTTTTCGTAAATTCTGTTTTGACCTGTCCATCTCTCATGTGACAACTTCTGCTTATTACCCTCAACCATCTCTGGCTGAACGGGTTAATCGTAATCTCAGGTCCGCGCTTATTGCCTATCATCATGAAGATCATTCTAGATGGGACACGTCCCTGCATTGGTTAGCCTTTGCTTTGAATTCGGCGGTTCATGAATCACATAAATTTACTCCAGCTTCTTTGATGTTCAAGTTTGTTCCCAACACGCCGCTCTCTAACCTCTGGTCTTTGAGTGACATTCTACCTGAGACAATAGATCCGGATAACATTAAAGATCTTTGGAAGAAAGCTAAAGCCAATCTTAAAGTCTCTCATGAAAAGGTTAGGGAAAGATATGATCGTGGACGGAGACCCACCCATTTGAAGGTAGGTGACCAGGTGATGGTCAATAATTTTGTTCCCGCGGGCAAGCTTGCCCCCAGATTTCATGGGCCGTGTATCATTCTAGATTTCCTTACGCCGGTCACATTATTATTAAGCAATCCAGCCACCGAGAGGATATTTAGGTTTCACCTGTCGCAGGTGAAACCGGTATAATTTCTGTTCTAACTTGCTTCATATGATTTTGATAGAAATATGAAGGTTATATTTTTTTGAGGGGTTTCACTTTTAATCTCTTTCCTTTGTGTGTAATTATTTATTGTAAACCCTCCCCGCACAGTTAAACTGCCATCCCGTCGTTGCCACGGCCATTACCACGCTCCCATCTCCTGCTCCACTACACACAGTGGCTTGTACATGAAAAGAATTTCTCCACGCCGCTGACCCCTCAACCTCACCACAATGAATGTACCCTACTATCACTCTGGTCCAACAAAAATTCTGCCGTCGAGCTTTAATGTTTCAGTGCCCCGCAGCCGCGCGGCGCCGTGCCGCGACTGGGATAGAGGATGGGCCCCCTCTACTCCAGCGAGGTCGACATGTGCACGGCGAGCCGGAGCCCTCCTCCCGGCCAAGGCTGATGTGCGGTGCACAACCTGCTACTTGCCCGCAGCCTGTATATGTTCGCCGTGGGCGCGGCGTGCTTCAACACCACTACTCCTCTCATAGTGCGGGCGAGCGGTATCTCAGGGTACTTGAGGGGTCCGAGCGGCCTCCTCTGAACTCAAGCAGCGGTGGCTGGTCTGGCCGCTAAAATCATCATCGTTTAAAGTACATATCCAGCTATATGGACATTCCAGTTCAACATTACTACATTTTCTTGGATTTTACTGCAATTCCTGGTGGACTTAGAAAATGTTTTCCTCAAACTTTAAAAACTAAAATTTTCCTTCTGAATTTAACTTCTACAAACATAAAGACATTACTTCAGCAGTTACTACAAGAATTTTTGAAACTGGATCAAATCAAATTTCAACAATTTTGATAAATGCTTCTGCAATTAATCTCTATATCAACATCATAACTTGGACCTTGTTTTCAAACAAATTTCATGTGTCACCCCTGGAAGGACTTTTGGGGGGGGAGGTCTGTACCGGGCGGTACACCTCCACGCCGCTAATTTAAAATTTGCGCCAGTTGAAACTCCTCTGGTGGAGGAAGTCTGAACTTTATTTAATGTATTAATTTTCAAGTTCCTCAGAAGATGTCACTACCTGGAAATTTTGAAGTTTCTGAACTGGGTCGTTTTTGATGTATTTTTGTTGTACCTGTAGTAAGAAGTGTGAACTTTCTCTTCTAGAGGACACTACTGAAGAACTACAATAGTGCACCCTAGTGCGAAGTGAAAGAACTGTGGTTTTTTTTTTGGAGAAATTTTGAATTCATAAGTTTGTTCCTTGTTAAATTTTTTTCTGTTATTGTTTAAGTTGGCTGTATATCCCCTTCTTTCCCCTTGTTTTGTATTTAGCCAATCCCGAATTTCTTTAATTCATTTTTGACCAATCTGATGTATCTTCTCCAACTTGAATATCTTGCTTAACCCTAGCCAATAAAGTTTTTGTGGGCGGGGGTTCTCATTTCCGAAACGCCTCGAACTTTCCACGAGGGTATATAAACTGCTGATTTTCGGGTCTCTGCGCCACTTCAGTACCATCTTTCAGTGTGTTAAGTACATAGCAGGGGGCGGGAAGCGCCTCTTTCGTCGGGCAGCAGTTCAACCACCAGGTAATGGCCGTTTAACAACTTCTTTTCTTGCTAGCTCAGCAGTTTAACTCTCGGGGCGGGTCCGAAGCGTTTCCCCATGTAACTTTCCTCTAAAATATAAAGACACTTAGTATCTATTCTATCTTTTAAACTACATATTGGGATAGAGAGTGCTTAACCCTCTCGAGCTCCCCTTAACGTAATGTAAATGGTTTCCTTCTAAAGTCACCTCTTTAGTATGGGATTAGCCCTTGCATTAGCGGCCTAGAGCCAGATTAGGTTTTAAACAAAAGGTATTAGGAGTGCAGATCGCCTCCTCTCAAATTGTTATTTTGGAGGTCATGTAATTAACCTTTTTCTCACTTAATAGACCTCAGTAGGTTGGGTATTTTACCCCGGTGTCTATGTCCTTAGAGGACAACTTGAAGGTGGAGTTTGGTGTGGCCTTTGATAGGCTTAAAGTTGAGAGCGAGTGGCTCCTTCTTGAAAATTGAGTATGTATGCCTCGAGGAGGCTTTTCTGTGTAATTTAGAGCAAGTGCTCCTGGGCATGAATGGGGTTTTCTGCCCCTCGGTTAAATCTTGTTTTGGGGTAAAGTTGGGCTAGTTGCCCAAGAATTGTGAGTTCGGGGCTCGAAGCCCAAATCCTGTAAATACTGTAAGTGTAATTTGTTATCTTGCTACTCTGTACCTGCCATTCTTGTTATTTCTGAATTTTGAAAAGAAAATATAACCTTGTTAAATTTTAAATTAACTTTAATTTCGTAGCCTGAGACCCGTTCACCCCCGCACCTTCTTTCACCTCTAACTACCACAACAAAACTCCGTAACACTAGTAAATATAAATTTTGGTTTACAGTTTTATTTAAAACTGTAACCATGGCGCCCAAACATTACATAGAGAAATGGGAAACCATGGAATGTTAATTGTTTCTATTTGCGTGGCAATTTGCGGGCAAGCCACAAATAGTTTATTTAATATTCATGTGTCCCAAGATAGTAACTTTCATCTACCCAAGTGTTTTGACGAGAGGGAACAGTTACAATGTTGAATTAAAAGAATGTGCACAGAGCAAATACATGTTAAACCCATCGTGCTTTACATACAGGGGCACATAACACCTTGCGTCATTTTCACAATTATAGTTAATAACTTCAATAAAATATTTGTCGTGTTCTTTAAAACACCTATTATGCCGCACAATTAAATAAAGCAATGTAATTTGCAACACATTGATCGGGTGATGGTCCTTAAAAAGTTACACGTTTGTATACTGCATTAAAATATTATATTGAAACTGGTATACTTATTAAAAACTTGCTTAAACACATGTATAAAGTTTTCTTTTAATGGTGTCATTAGACACAATGGTTGTTGTACGTAATAAATAAATTCTTCTGTTCTTTTTTTGGACGTAATTAGGTGGTGTGATGTCTGTAGGCTAAGATTTCTCAGTCCAATAACGAAGTTTATTGAAGCCTTAGTCTGGCTCCATGGCTAAATGGTTAGCGCGCTGGCCTTTGGTCACAGGGATCCCGGGTTTGATTTCTGGCAGGGGCGGGAATTTTAACCATCATTGGTTAATTTCGCTGACACGGGGACTGGGTGTATGTGTCGTCTTCATTATCATTTCATCCTCATCACGAGGCGCAGGTCGCCTACGGGTGTCAAATCAAAAGACCTGTACCTGGCGAGCCGAACATGTCCTCCGACACTCCCGGCATTAAAAGCCATATGCCATTTCATTGAAGCCTTGATCACCTGTACCTCCTCTCTACAGCATAAACTTCACAGAAACTGCTGGAAAGAAGCAGGATGAAATAAAAAATAAAAGAACACCAAAAAGACTTTAAAACTTTTTAAAGAAGCAAATAAAGGTCCAGCTTGCCCCATTATATATTGAATTGCCAGAAACATAACACAGAACAGGCAAGTATTAAAAAAAAAAATCTTAGCTTGAAGAAGCTAGTTAAAGTTGAGTTACCTCACTCTTTCCCCTGCCTTGGCATGATGACCAAAAGTTAAAACATAGATGGCATAGAGAGACTAGCCAAGGAGAATTTTAGCTCCACCCGAGGAGAACTCCGCTCGTAGCCAGGGCGATGTCACATCCAAACTGCTTTAACAGTCCAACTAGTCCTGTATTTATACAAGCCAAGGCAGAGTATAGAGAAGATGAGAATGTTTGAGAACTAAGCAGGGTAAGTTGAGTCAGACACGTGACGAAATGACGTCACATTTCCAGCGACAGCAGGCAGGCCGTACAGAGTTGATTGTGAGCAATGAACAGAGTTCTCTTACTCATCAGAGTTTGATAAATCTTATGGAGTATCAAGGGGTAGTGTATTATAACATGTAATTTGCAATAGTTCAGCGACACCAAACCGGAAATTAAATATATGAAGGGGAAGATTATACTCAGCTCGAAAATAAGGTGCCAAAGAAAGAATTTAAGGCGCCATGGTGACCTGGCACCAGGGATTTGTCTGCCCTGCAATAAATGTACCGTCATGAGGCCGACGTATTTGAGCGCCTTCAATACCACCGGATTGAGCCAGGATCAAACCTGCCAAGTTGGGCTCAGATCAAACACCCTGCTACTCCCTCAGCTTTCATGCAGCATGAAGGTTGTTGGCATTTAACAATCCTCATATAAGGATACTTTTGCATATAAAAACACTTTCAACACAAAATTCTGATAATCCAGTGTCTCAATCAAGCATTTAATGAGAGGTTAATCATACGTAGGTGGTTCAATAAGTAAACTGAATTTTGTCTATTTCATACCAAAGTAGAGCATCATATTGCCTTACAACCAAAAAAACCACATCATTATAATATCAGTTATACCATGCAAATATCAGTTGTTACATGATGATGCTGACAGAAACGTGGTACAACATTGAGACACATACTGTGATCTCTTTTTCTATTGTAAGTGCATATCTGCACCTCAAAAACATCACCTGTGCAGTTGTGAATAGGCCAATTGCATACAAGTTGCTACAGTATTGCTACTGGGAGGTAATGGACCACCTCATTTAGAAATAGCATCAACTGATATCCATCTTGTTGGACCAATCTAAAAGCATCTATGCTGACATGACAGCGAAGTTCAGCGAGCTGTTGTATCCTGGCGTCAGACATTTGAGTTTGATTTCTTCCATGACCAGACAGATGCCTTGTTATACTGTAAAAATAATTACTGTACTTGGACAAATAAGGATTATGTTTTACATGTGTATGAGGTCCTGTTAACGTAATTAACTGAACTGCCCTCATATATCATTGCATTACTTTATATTCAGAAAACTAGCTTCTTCATTCTATCTTGTGTCTGTCCGGTCATCATCCCAGAGGCTGGTTGGATCCTCAAATAGCACCATACAGGGTGGAAAATGGAGCATATTTATTGTTCAGACCAAAAGGTGAGATTCCTGCAAATGCATATTGCTATTAATCATGGGAAGAAGTCAGGAGGAATAGGCAGTCTGAGAAGGAACTGTAAAGGTATAGTATGAAACATTAAGACATGAAGAAAAGGAAGTTTGTACCATTTATTTTTCTCCAGTAACATCTCACATTCACTATCACAATATGGCAACATTCCCCACATAATATATATGGTAACAACAAATGCCAACTATACATTCAAAAATAAAACTTTCAAATACAAGAAAACATGTCAACATTATATAAAATAACATCAGTTCACATTGTGTTGAACTCTCTAAAGGTGATGTACTGAATTTCCCTATCCAAAATATCAGTTATCTATTGAAATAAAAACAATAACAGGCACATCTCTCTCAAACATCCATTAAGAATGTGAATGGTAGCCTATCTTTCTCAAAACAATTGTTCAATTAAGATACAGACTTACAACTCATAATGGTCTTGATATATCACAAAATTATAAATGAAAGAAACTGGGTAAATTAACTCAATTGAAAACAGATCAGTTGTAAAATCTTCAATCAAGTTTACAAATACTTCTTTATCATAAATAAGTTACTGTAATCCTAATCTTACTCCAAAAAGCATACCACATATACCAATCTTAAAATATTGGACACTTCAAACAATTCACAAGGAAATATGTACAACACTTCAGTGGAATGATAACTAAGGTTTCTTAAACTTAACAAGAATGCTGAAAGGAAACTCTGTTGTTTTACCAATATCTTGTCGAAACAGTTGTGCATGCTGCCAAGCAACATCTCCCTTGCCTCCAGTAAGTTCAGCATTCAAGGTAAAACTTTGACAACCCTTCAATGCATTTGTCTCAAAAATGGAATCACCTGCAAACAACAATATATAAAGTCAAAATAGGACAATAAGTATCTATAAATATTATAAATAGGGAGTGTATTTTATGTAATTATATTTTTTGCACATGTTTTAACACAATTTACAACATTTATTATTCCTATTTGGTATCCCCAAGCAATAAAAGCTAATCTTATTTCACATAAAAACACATATTTTCATATATTTTTTTGTAAATACGTATTTTAAATAAATCCATATTGTTGTTGTTGTTGTTTGAGTCATCAGTCCATAGACTGGTTTGATGCAGCTCTCCATGCCACCCTATCCTGTGCTAACCTTTTCATTTCTACGTAACTATTGCATCCTACATCTGCTCTAATCTGTTTGTCATATTCATACCTTGGTCTACCCCTACCGTTCTTGCCACCTACACTTCCTTCAAAAACCAACTGAACAAGTCCTGGGTGTCTTAAGATGTGTCCTATCATTCTATCTCTTCTTCTCGTCAAATTTAGCCAAATCGATCTCCTCTCACCAATTCGATTCAGTATCTCTTCATTTGTGATTCGATCTATCCATCTCACCTTCAGCATTCTTCTGTAACACCACATTTCAAAAGCTTCTATTCTCTTTCTTTCTGAGCTAGTTATCGTCCATGTTTCACTTCCATACAATGCCACGCTCCACACGAAAGTCTTCAAAAACATCTTTCTAATTCCGATATCAATGTTTGAAGTGAGCAAATTTCTTTTCTTAAGAAAGCTCTTCCTTGCTTGTGCTAGTCTGCATTTTATGTCCTCCTTACTTCTGCCATCGTTGGTTATTTTACTACCCAAGTAACAATATTCATCTACTTCCTTTAAGACTTCGTTTCCTAATCTAATATTTCCTACATCACCTGCCTTCGTTCATATTAAGCACATAAATCAGTGATATTTGTTACTCAATAAAATTTAAAATGCTACTGTGTTATAAAATGGAGCTCATATTCACATTTTAAGATTACGGTCTTGTTTTTTTTAACAGTGTATTTTACATCGTTCTGTTGTTGTTTGAGTCATCAGTCCATGGACTGGTTTGATGCAGCTTCCATGCCACCCTATCCTGTGCTAACTTTTTCATTTCTATGTAACTACTGCATCCTACATCTGCTCTAATCTGCTTGCCATATTCATACCTTGGTCTACCCCTACCGTTCTTACCACCTACACCTCCTTCGAAAACCAACTGAACAAGTCCTATGTGTCTTAAGATGTGTCCAATCATTCTATCTCTTCTTCTCATCAAATTTAGCCAAATCAATCTCCTCTCGCCAATTCGATTCAGTATCTCTTCATTTGTGATTCGATCTATCCATCTCACCTTCAGTATTCTTCTGTAACACTATATTTCAAAAGCTTCTCTTCTCTTTCTTTCTGAGCTAGTTATCATCCATGTTTCACTTCCATACAATGCCACGCTCCACACGAAAGTCTTCAAAAACATCTTTCTAATTCCTATATCAATATTTGAAGTGAGCAAATTTCTTTTCTTAACAAAGCTCTTCCTTGCTTTTGTTAATTTGCATTTTATGTCCTCCTTACTTCTGCCATCGTTAGTTATTTTACTACCCAAGTAACAATATTCATCTAATTCCTTTAAGACTTCATTTCCTAATTTAATATTTCCTGCATCACCTGCCTTCGTTCGACTGCACTCCATTACTTTTGTTTTGGACTTATTTATTTTCATCTTGTACTCCTTACCCAAGACTTCGTCCATACCATTCAGCAGCTTCGAGATCTTCTGCAGTCTCAGATAAAATAACAATATCATCGGCAAATCTCAAGGTTTTAATTTCCTCTCCTTGGATTGTGATTCCCTTTCCAAATTCCTTTTTGACTTCCTTTACTGCCTGTTCTGTGTAAACAATGAAAAGGAGGGGGGACAAACTGCAGTCTTGCCTCACTCCTCTCTGGATTGCTGATTCTTTTTCAAAGCCCTCGATTCTTATCACTGCAGACGGATTTTTACACAGATTATAGACAATTCTTCATTCTCGGTATCTGATCACAATCACCTTCAGAATCTCAAATAGCTTGGTACAATCGACATTATCGAATGCGTTTTCTAGATCTACGAATGCCATTTATGTGGGCTTGTCCTTCTTGATTTGATCCTCTAAGATCAGACGTAAAGTCAGGATTGCTTCACGAGTTCCTACATTTCTTCTGAAGCCAAATTGATCTTCTCCCAACTCAGCTTCAACCTGTTTTTCCATTCTTCTGTAAATAATACATGTTAAAATTTTTCAGAATTGAGATACTAAACTAATGGTGCGATAGTTTTCACACCTGTCAGCACCGGCTTTCTTGGGAATAGGTATAACAACATTCTGCCAAAAATCGGATGGGACTTCTCCTGTCTCATACATCTTACACACTAAATGGAATAAGCTTGCCATGCTGGTTTCTCCTAAAGCAGTCAATAATTCAGAGGGATTGTCATCAATTCCAGGTGACTTGTTTCTAATTAGGTCTCTCACAGCTCTGTCAAACTCTGATCTCAAAACTGGGTCTCCCATTTCATCAGCATCAACAGCCTCCTCTTGTTCCAGAACCAAATTATCTACATCTTCACCTTGATACAACTCTTGGATATGTTCCTGCCATCTTTCTGCTTTGTCTTCTTTCCCTAAAAGTGGATTTCATCTGAGCTCTTGATATTCATACAGCTAGATTTCTTTTCTCCAAAGTTTCCTTGATTTTCCTGTATGCAGCATCTACCTTTCCTAGGACCATACAACCTTCAACATCCTTGCACTTTTCCTTCAGCCAGTCTTCCTTAGCTACCTTGCATTTTCTATCCACTTCATTCTTTATTCGCCTGTATTCTTTTCTGCCCTCTTCATTTCTAGCATTCTTGTATTTTCATCGTTCATCAATCAGGTCTAACCACTGATTTTTAGTTGTTCTTCCTTCCTAACATTTCTTCAGCAGCCCTGCTGACTTCATTTTTCATGACTATCCACTCTTCCTTTATTGTGTTTCCTTCAGCCTTTTCATTTAGTCCTTTTGCAACATGTTCCTTGAAACAATCCCTCACAATCCCTCACAATCCCTCACACTCTTTTCTTTCAACTTGTCTGGATCCCATTCTTCTGCATTCTTTCTTCAATTTCTTCAGCTTCAGATGGCATTTCATTACCAACAAGTTGTGGTCAGAGTCCACGTTTGCTCCTGGGAAAGTTTTGCAATCCGACACCTGGTTTCTGAATCTCTGCCTAATCGAAATGAAGTCTATTTGATACCTTCCAGTGTCTCCAGGTCTCATCCACATATAAAGCTTTCGTTTAAGGTGGTGATGATGATGATGATGATGATGACGATGCTTGTCGTTTTAAGGGGCCTAACATCCACGTCATCAGCTCCTGATGGTACGAAATGAAATGGCAAAATAAAAGTTTTAAATCATCCACTGATCAAAAGAAAAAAAGGCATGAAGAATGAATGGATGGACATGAACCCAAAACAATCAGTGGATCCTACCCAAAAACTACCATAAATAAACAGAGTTACCGACCAAGGGACCACTTCTAAAGTACAATCCTGATGACGATGATGCTTGTTTCTAAAGGGGTTCAAAATCCAGGTCAATGGCCCTCATAACGGTACATGTCACTAGTAAAGTAGAACCATGGTATTTGTCATGTTGGGGTACTAATCAAAAGTAGCGTAAACTCACGGTGTTCCAAACATTATAGTACTACTCACAAGTATTGTACCTCATACAGGTAACGCAGACCTATGGTGTTTCTCACACAATGGCGCCACTCACAGCCAATGCAAACCGACGAGGTTTCTCACCTAGGTGTACTAATCACAGGCGCTGGTATTCCCGTGGTATTCCTCACATAGTGGGTACCAATCACAGGCAACGCAGACCCATGGTGTTACTCATAATAGTACAACTCGCAGGCTACGCCCAGACCCGTGGTGTTGCTCACATGGGTACAACGCACGGGTACTGGAAACCCACAGTCCACACTCACTGCTGCTACAATTCACAAACCTATTGTGTACCTAATATAGTGGCACTACTCGCAAGTAAAGGCGACCCATGGTGTTCCCCGCGTGATGGTACTAATAAAAAGTAGTTTCATGGTTCTAATTCAATCATCCCTTGGTCGCCCCTTTAAGTCGCCTCTCATGACAGGCAGGGGATACCGTGGGTGTATTTTTTGTCTGTGTCCCGAACACATTTTTTTTTGCTAGTTGCTTTACGTCGCACTGACCCAGATAGGTCTTGTGGCAACGATGGGCCAGGGAAGGGCTAGGAGTGGGAAGGAAGCGGCCATGGCCTTAATTAAGGTACAGCCCCAGCATTTGCCTGGTGTGAAAATGGGAAACCACGGAAAACCATTTTCAGGGCTGCTGACAGTGGGGTTCGAATCTACTATCTCCCGAATAATGGATACTGGCTGCACTTAAGCGACTGCAGCTATCGAGCTCGGTCGTCCCCCACACACGGGGTAGAGAGAGAGAGAAAGTAAGAAGAAAGAAGGGATCCGTCACTTTGAAAAAATGAAGTAATGGACGATGAAAGGCAAGGGCCACGAAGGGCGTGAAAATGAAAGACTCCCTAGGCCTCGAATTCTATAATACCGTTGGGGTCGGAAAGGAACAAGAGTTGACCAAGGGAGGTCGGACAGGATAGACGAAAGTGAGGAGCCTGGCACAAGTAAGTGGAAGCAATGCCAAGACTCAGCTAAGGGCCCTGTTGTCGCCAATCCACACTCCCAAATTAAGAGCCCCTTGGGCCCCTAGTAGTCACCTCTAATAATAATAATAATAATTGTACCGGGCAGTACACCTCCACGCCGCTAATTCAAAATGTGCGCCAGTAGAAACTCCTCTGCTGGAGGAAGTCTGAACTTTATCGACGGTATTAATTTTCAAGTTTCTCAGAAGATGTCACTACATGGAAATTTTGGAGTTTTTGAACTGTGTCATTTTCGACGTATTTTGTTTTGCTTGTAGTAAGGAGTGTGAACTTTCTCTTCTAGAGGACACTACTGAAGATCAACAATAGTGCACCCTAGTGCGGAGTGAAAGAACTGGTTTTTTTTGGAGAAAATTCAATTTCAAAAGTTTGTTCTTTGCTAAATTTCTTTCAGTCAATGTTTAAGTTGGCAATATTAACCCTTTCTTTCCCCTTGTTTTGTATCTAGCCAATCCCGAATTTCTTTAATTAATTTTCAACCAATAATATGTTTCTTCTTCGTATTGTGTAGGGGGTTTCTTGATGAACCAATAAAATCCTTTTGGGAGGGTGTTCTCATTCCCCTAACGCCTCGAACCTTCCGCGAGAGTATATAAACTGCTGATTTTTGGGTCTCTGGGCCACTTCTGTTCCATCTTTCAGTGTGTAAAGTACATAGCAGGGGGCGGGAAGCGCCTCTTTCTTCGGCAGCGGTCAACAACAAGGTAATGGCCAATTAATAACTTCTTTCTTTGCTAGCTCAGCAGTTTAACTCTCGGGGCGGGTCCGAAGTTTTTCCATTATGTAACCTTCCTTAAATGTAAAGAAACTTGTATCTATTCTATCTTTTAAACTATATATTGGGATAGAGAGTGCTTAACCCTCTCGAGCTCCCACTCATATTGTTTTGAGGTGAACTTATTTTCTCAACCTATTCTTCCTTAACATCATGTAAATTTGTCAATTTCTAAAGTCACCTCTTTAGTATGGGATTAGCCCTTGCATCAGTGGCCTAGAGCCAAATTAGGTTTTGAAACAAATACATTAGGAGTGCAAATCGCCTCCTCTCAAATTGTTGTTTTAGAGGTCATGTAATTAACCTTCTTCTCATTTAACAGACCTCAGTAGGTTGGGTATTTTACCCCTGTGTATATGTCCTGAGAGGACAGCTTGAAAGTGGAATTAGGTGTGGCCTTTGACAGGCCTGAATTTTGAGAGCAAGTTGCTCTTTTCCCGAAAATTTTGTTTTCTGCGCGCCTCAAGGAGGCCTTACTGTGTATTTTGGAGCAAGTGCTCCTAGGCATGAATGGGGTTCTCTGCCCCTCTGTTGACACTTGTGTTTGGGGTAAAACTGAGCTGATTGCTCAAGGATTGTGATCGCGGGGCTCGAAGCCCAAATCCTGTAAATACTGTAATTGTACTTTTGTTGCCTTGCTACTCTGTACCTGCCATGTTTGTTATTTCTTGATTTTGAAAAGAAAATATAACCTTGTTAAATTTTAAATTCACTTTAATTTCGTAGCCTGAGACCTATTCACCACCCCGCACCTTCTTTCACCTCTAACTACCACGGAAAACTCCGTAACAATAATAATAATAATAATAATAATAATAATAATAATAATAATAATAATAATAATAATAATAATAATAATAATAATAATAATAATATTTGCTTTCTTTATGTCCCACTAACTACTTTTACGGTTTTTGGAGATGCCGAGGAGCTGGAGTTTAGTCCCTCAGGAGTTATTTTACGTGCCAGTAAATCTACCGACACGAGGCTGACATATTTGAGCACCTTCAAATACCACCGGACTGAGCCAGGATCGAACCTGCCAAGTTGGGGTCAGAAGGCCAGTGCCTCAACCGTCTGAGCCACTCAGCCCGGCTGAAGTCGCCTCTTACAACAGGCAGGGGATACCGCGGGTGTATTCTACATGTGCGTCCCCCACCTGCAGGGGGTAGTATGTTTGGTCCGCGAGAGGTATTTTATTTCCCTCAAGTCCGCCGGCAAGCCGGTTAGGACCCCCCTATTCATCACCTGGGACGCGCCATGTGGGAGTATCACCTCTCCCCCTGCTACGCCAGCATGGGAAACATGTATCTTGCTGACATTTTCTTTCAATTACTAAATCTAGCTCACAGACATTTACACTGACACAAATTTAATGTTGTTCTTCTTTTATGACCACATAGGATCACTTTAGTCAGTCCGTTGTTCAGGTCTCTTTGAAGGGATTGTTTGTTATAACATACAGTGTGTGTTTTGTATAAACGATATGATTCTATATTAACATTACTGTACTTGGTTTGATTACTTCATACTATTGCTTTTATTATCATTAACATATTTCTCTCAATCTTATTGTTATCATTATTTTCATCATTTAAAAGTAGTAGTTATTAGTAAGAGTGTATTGGGTTAAGATTGGTTAAGTGTAAGAAAGGGAGTTGTGTGTGACAGTTTTATTTTAATTTGATTGTTACTGATTTATGGTTTGTCCAGTTGATGGATTCTTCCTGCCTAGTATTTGAGGATTTTCTCTTCAACGGGGCAGGTACGAGAGAGAGCAGCGAATTCCTACCACCCTAGCAGATAACAACAAGGATAGCAAAAATAAATAGCTATAAGAAGCTGTACCTCTAACTTGCTGAATGTGTTCTGGTCAATGTTACACGGTGCAGTGCACAGTGATAACAAGTATTCCTTTTGTGCATCTAATTTCCTTTAAAAATGAGATTACAGTGGTGTAATTTAAGAAAAAAATGGCTATGCTAACTTTGGTGTAAACAGAATTGTATATTTAAGGTATTTTCATTAGCATCGTCATAGTTGAGTTTCCCAGATGTTCAAGATTAACCATTTAGTTTTTATATGCTTTTGTGCTATTATTTCTGTATAAAGTTATGTTAATTATATTATATGGATTTTAACAATATATTTAATATTTACCTGAAGGAACCTGAACACAAAATTCTTCATTGCACAAGGTGAGAATGACTCTGCCCGTTTCGAAGGTAGTTCCAACACACTTGATGCCCACCGAGTCCACAACAAGGCCACTATGGCTGCAGTCTACCTTCCACTTGATCAAACCTTTCTCCGTCCCTTCTGCAATTCAACAATTTACTTGTAAATAAACAAAAAATTTGAAGGCAATTCCAAACATTAAGAGAATTTGGGAAAATCATCTTTAATACTGCTCATTTTTATCATATTTGTTACACATTTCTAAAAGTTTCATACATTCATTCCAATGTCAATTATGTTTTAAAAAATGATTTGCGTAAAAATAAATGTTCTAATATTATTCATTCTGTCATATAAATGATGATTACGCCGAGTTTTGATGACCAGGCGATCCCTCTGGGCTGGGTTTTTTTTTAAGGAAGAAGCACTTTTACAGATAAATGTTTACTGATACTATTTGTTCATGGAATTCATATCGTTCCCTTAGCCCAACAAGAGGTCGGAGATGAAGTAAGATTATACATTACAGCATATTTTTACAGTCGGATACCCTTCCTGTTTCAAACTTTAGTTGAAAAGATAATGAATATGAAATGGATGATGGTGAATGAAACTGGGTAAGGAAGTGGAAGGAATCAGCTGTGGCTTATTTGCTTGGGAGTCCAAAAGGGAGATAACAAAAATAAAACATTCAGGACAGCTGACGGTAGGGTTTGAACCCACTCGCCTGCCGAATGCAGAGCTTGGCTCCACAGTTGTAGCATGTTAACATGCACGGCGACTCCACTCAGTGATATTATTACTGAAATATAATATAAAATTGTTGATCCAAGAACTGGTATTACCAAACTCATTAACATTTGGGAAAAAAGTATTTATCTGAGGAGGGGTGACAATTCCGCATGAGATTCATCATTACTACATTGTCTCGCACTTTCTTGTAGTTCAATATCACCCCCTATATATTCTCCTCTGCCTGCTGTCATTTCTTGATGGATACAGTATTTTTGCATCCATCTCTTGGCACAGGCCAGAGTAGTGGAAGTTCCAGTCAACATCCATGGTTGTGACAATATGGAAGTTGCTGGGGTACGGGTAGTGCTGAGTAATGACATTCAGAGCATGACTAGTGCATCTGAGTGTTATGAAAGGTGCTGCTCAATGGGTCAGTCGTGCTGCAATAGTACTTTCTGACCCAGTGAGGAAAGCAATGGCAAACTACCTCACTTCTTATCTTGCCTAGTACGCCTCATTTTGGTGCTGCCATTGGTTTCTGGGGTTTCCTTCTAACTGCGTAACCTTTGGTGGTGCTATTTGAGGATCCAACCAGCCTCTGGGCTGATGACCTAACAGACACAGACATATATTCTCCATCTTCATTATCAAAATATAGCTCTCCAGAATCACTATTTGTGAGGAAACATTCAATTTCTTCATCAACAAGAGATGAATGTATACTTCAAGATGCCATGATGGCTACACATTAGCGGGAAAGATGTTCCACTCCAACGAAGCTGAAATAACACCAGATTGCTTTCAAAACATGCAAAATGGAGTGGTACATCTGCCATATAGAACTTCTTTGAGCATTTCCACATAATCTCAAAGCATGACACTATATCTCGTTCATCTGTGATATCGGTGAAGTACACACTGCAGCAGAATGTATATATACGGGTTTGGCAGTGAATGGGTTAATATGAGAATAACTTGCATTAAATATTGCTTATTTCCACATATTTTTTGCCTTCAGGGTTTAACTACCTCTCAAAAAAGCAAAACCTCAAGGCAAGGTACCTTAAATGAGTTCTCAAGGTGTAAAAAAAGTCCCTCATCAGGAACTTAAGACTTTCTATTATTGTGTCAAAATATATGCAATCCTGACTGATCTATGTTCTTGTGAAGGAGCATTTCTAGCGGAAGATCTAAGACTCCAATTCTTCCTGCCATATCCAATGAGCTATAAGGAACTACAATGCTACAGGAGCTTCATACAAAGCAAGCTACAATATGGGATGACTTCTACACAACAGATGTGATGATAATTCGAGACTGGACATGAGCAGGATATGACTTACGACATATGGTCACCTGATTTGCTGTACATGGAATTCACCATAAAGTGTGTAAAACAGTATGATTCCATGATCTGGGTCCTGACTGCATATGAAAACTATGTGAGCAAGCATGAGAAAGATACCATGTAATGAACTGTATTTGATGACAAACACTGACACAATTATATCAATCTTTATTTCTTTGTACATACTGTATGGCCAACGGCTGCAATAAAGATCATATATAAAATCATCACTCCATAGATGACATTGATGTCAGAGAGAACAGAGTATTATATGCTGTACCCGGTGGAGTCAACAAACTGGAATTACATCTCCTTGAGCAATGTATTCTTCCAGATGGAACGATGATGATAGAAATATCATAGAAGATTTTGGTTGTGATGGTTTACTGTATATCTTTCAAGAAGCAAATCTTCCACAAATCCCTGCATTCCAATTTAAGGTCTGCTCTGCAGTATGGAAGCAGAAGTTTAAACAATTCCAGATACCATATTTATAAGCTGGGCATAAATAGAATGGTTATTTAAAATATGATAAGGTAAGTAAAGAAGCAGAAGAGCTTTCTCCTAGTATCATACTTCGCATCGTCTATTAATTCTACTTTATAAACATCTTGAGAAGACAATGTTACGTTTCTTTATTTTCAATTGATCTCTGAATGAACAACATTATCGCTTAAGAACCAAGTTTTTTCGATTTCCATTTCCACAATTTATACGACGCACGGAACTTTTTTAAGGATCTCTATTTTTTAACATAATATAGCGCTTCTCTGGTTTCCTAAGCCTCCTCGCGCAACAATTGCCTTGTTCCAAAAAATGAAGAGCCTTTCCAACATCCATGTATTTTGACGTCTTTCAATACCTTATAAAATACGACGTAATCTTCTTCGAATATACAACAGCTAAGAAGAAGCCAGCATTCAACCTACTCTTCTTCTTTATTACATCATTTAGTGCACAGTGGTCTTTTATAATATACGGCGCACCGAACTTTACATAACTTCCGCTCAGTGCTTCGTCAATTGGAAGAGTTATTATTTTTAATATATCTCTACTCAAATTCCCACATGGTATGTACCTTTAAAAAGACTGTACTTGTGTTTACATTGTTTATGTTTTTCTTCGATATTTACGCTTTAATTTACTTCAGGCTGATGATGACCTATTACTAGGTCGAAACTAGTCCCTATGTAATTTTCATTTTGTATTGAAAAGGTGGACCAATAATAATATATTATTTTACTCTATTATGATAAGGTAAGGTCAATGAATCTGAAAAGGTGAACTTAAATGGGGAAGATACTTGATGTAAGTGGATAAGGCCGACCACCACAGCGACTAAAGGACTTAACCAAACAGAATAAGATATGTAGAGGGAGATCTTGGAAATTATAATTACACTCTAAATTTTGCAGTAAGAAGAGTATAACCAGAACAGACTATAGTGCAGTAATTGCAAGAAGCAGATTATAGAGATTGGTTACAGAGTCCTAGGCAGGAAAATGTAAGATAAATAGGGCTTACTATATATAACCTGCCCATACACAAATGCATTACCTTCAACAAAAGGGGTTAAAAGTACCTGGATGTTAATATAAGCAAAGATCTTCATTAGGGAAATCACATTAACAAGGTTGTAAAATACAGTTACAGATCTTTTTATATGGTTATGAGGGTATTTAGGGGTTGTAGTAAGGATGTAAAGGACAGGGTGTATAAGTAACTGGTAAGGCCCTAATTAGAGTACGGTTGCATTATATGGTTGCAGTGTATGGGAACCTTACCAGGGTTACTTGATTTGAGAACTAGAAAAGATTCAAACGAAAGCATGCATGATTTGTTCTGGGTGATTTCTGACAAAACAGTAGGGTTACAAAAATGTTGCAAACTCTGGGCTGGGAAGATTTGGGAGCAAGGAGGTGAAATGCTTGACTAAGTGGTTCATTTTAAACTGTCAGTGAAGAGATGGCATGGAATGACATTTGTAGTTAAATAAGCTTGAATGGAGTTTTTAAAAGTATGAAGATAAAGTTGGAATTTAAGAGGACAAACTGAGGCAAATATTACTTTACAGGAAGAAGAATTTACTAAGAGAGATGTTCGACAGATTTAAGAAAAGACTAAAACAACTCACAGGGAGTCTGCCACCTGAGTGACAGTCCTAAATGGAGATCAGTGGTGACTGATGACTGATAAGGTTAATATGATTCAAGTTTAAAATAAATCTTATTGTATTCTGACACCTAATGACAAACAGAATGTTCATGGTGTGTCTTCTGAAACAATGATGTGAATCTGAAAGTAATCAAATTTAATGTCATTCTGTTGCACTGATAGGACATAGCAATTCATGATCAGTTACTGGGTAGCTGCAAGTCTGCCGTGCTTATGGAATATTCTTAAGCTGATGTGATGAGAGATCAATATGAGTGAGGAGATGTACGGGATAATCAAAGAAATGAGGACCAGAACTGAGAAGACATCAATGAATTTGATCTCTAATAAAGGTAAGCATATCTAGAAACACACCAAGAATGACAGTAACAAAGAAAGTTTTTTTTTTCTAGTGGGTTTACATTGCACCAACAGATAGATCTTATGGCGACGATGGGATAGGAAAGACCTAGGAATTGGAAGGAAGCGGCCATGGCCTTAATTAAGGTACAGCCTGGTGTGAAAAAAGGAAACCACGGAAAACCATCTTCAGGGCTGCCGACAGCAGGATTCAAACCCACTATCTCCCGGATGCAAGCTCACAGCTCCGCACCCCTAACCACATGCCAACTCGCCTGGTAAACAAAGAAAGTTAACAAAATAGGAAAGCATTAAATTTACAATGAAAGAACAAGATAACTAAGATTTACTTTTGTATTAAAGTAAGGGTGAAAATACATCAAAATTATGCTGTGAATAATTCTCTTTGAAGTTTAAAGGGGAACAAATTTAGAAATAACCAGTATCTGGAAAGGAAATTTGAAAAAATAATTAAAATTTCAAGCTCTAATTTTAGGGGTAACTTACCAAAGGAAATTTAGATATATGAGAGAGGGTTCTGTAATCTGTCAGCAATAATGGAAATCTCTCACCTGCTCTTGCTAAATAAACTGTTTTCCAGTCCTTCTCTTCTTTCCTGAATACACCACTTGTTTGGTAAACTCCATTCTGCCAGCACTTCACTTCCTCTTTGGAAGACACACGGATGTACTTATCTTGAGCAGCAGAATACAGAATCTGCATGCAGCAAGATGACTTCTCTGCAGTGTTAGGTTCCCATATGTAAGGAGTTACTGATGTTGGAACGCCAGTCTCTCCACGTGCCAAACGCCAAGCAAGAGAACCAGAAGAGCGGCCCTTTAAAATTATTTGAGAACAAGACAAATGCAGTAACATTCAACATAAATTTTCAGAGACATTAATATTACTGATCTTGTTTTAGACAAAATTTTAAGTCTATCTAACTTTATAGGAAGAGTGTTCAAACTATTGCCGAAATACCTGCGTAACTGTAATACTAGATGGTGGAACACAACCTGTGATGAAGCTATCAATGACAGAATCAAAGCATGGAATCAATGGAATGGACATAGAACAGTCGACAGATGGCAGAATTTCCTAAAGACTCAAAAACTGACCTCAAAAACAATCCGCTGCGAAAAACGTACATACAAGAAAAACAGACTCGCAGAGATAGAACAGGATTTCCAGAAAAACACTCGGAGTTTCTACAAGACATTTCGTGAGGACTTATCAGGGTACAAACCACCAACATTAAGTTTTTGTCGACCTAACAGATCACTAGAGACAAACAGTAAAGAGAACAGCAAGATACTGGCTGACTATTTCCAAAATCTACTGAACTGTGATCCACCAATTGAAAGACTACAGTTTGAAAAACCTCCATCAAACCCAGACTCACAGCCCCCAACAACTCAAGAAATAAAAGAGATAATCCAATCGCTCAAAAATAATAAAGCCCCTGGAAACGATGGCATAACTGCAGAAATGTTGAAAATAGGAGGAGATGACCTCATCAGAAGAATTCATACGCTCTTAACAGAAATATGGGAGACCATGATGATTCCGAAGGACTGGAAGAATGCCATTATCCATCCATTACATAAGAAAGGTGATCGAGCAGACCCCAACAACTACAGAGGCATATCCCTTTTACCAGTTATATACAAGGTTCTATCTAAAGCTCTATTAAACAGAGTAGAACAACAAACAGATCATTTGATTGGTGAATACCAAGCAGGCTTCAGAAAAGACAGATCGTGTTCTGAGCAAATTTGGAGTCTGAAGACGATATTAAGGATACGCCGCAGTATCACCACATTTGTCACCTTTGTGGACTTTAAGAAGGCGTATGACTCTATCGACAGACAAACTGTTGTGGACATCCTAGGAGAGCTTAGTGTGGACAAGAAGACCACAGAATTAATCTGCCAGACTCTCACAGACACAACATCTCAAGTGAAGTTTCTAGGTGAACTATCAGAGCCTTTTGAAGTGCATACAGGAGTTCGACAAGGAGATGGCCCCTCCCCAATCCTCTTTAACTTAGTGTTAGACGAAGTCATCAGGGAATGGGGAAAAGAAATCGAAGGTATAAACATTGGTACTCGGGGACAAAGAATTAACGTGAAGTGCCTAGCTTTTGCTGATGATCTAGCTATCTTTACCAAGGCTAGTGAAGAAACCAGGTATGCCATAGAGAAGTTGCATGAGATAGCATCAAAGACAGGCCTCCAAATATCATATGAGAAGACTCATATCATGGCTAATGGACACCAGAATATCCAAAGATCCCCACTACAGACAAATTATGGAATAATCACACAGGTCCCTTCCTTCAAATATCTAGGAGAAATCATTGTACCATCCAGATTGGACAGGAAAGCTAATTTAGAAAGAGCCACCAAACTCCTGAAAGCATACCGAATAACATAGAACCACTACAATAAAAGAGTGATGTCACAAAATGTAAAACTTCGGCATTACAAGACTGTTGTTCTTACGGAAGCCTTGTATGCCTCAGAAACCACATCTCTAGGAGGCCACTCTAAAATGGATGAAATTGAAAAACAAGAACGAAAAATTCTGAGGAAAATATATGGCCCCGTTCGTGTAAATGGTATATGAATAAAAAGGAAGACTGTAGATTTGTACAAAGCAATCGACAAGTTCACCGATACCATACGCAGGAGACGATTGAAATTCTATGGCCACATCTGTAGAATGGACGACACTAGATATCCAAAAAAACTGCTTGGTTAATTCAAAGAAGGTCAAAATAAGCTGGTTTGAGGAAATAAAGCTGGACTTAAAAGAAATGAACATCACAGAAGATATCATCAGGGATCGCAAGGCTTTTGGGAATCTGGTTGCAAAGCACACGTTCACGGAAAAGGCTAAAAGAACCACAGGAAGACAATGGACGGAAGAACACAAGAAACAACACAGCGAGTTCATGAAGAGATTTTGGGAGGAGAAGAAGAAAGGAAAACCATCATCAAGCTAACAAGTTCCAACGCGCTCGGTAAACGGGCATAATGAAGAAAGAAATAATAATAATAATAATAATAATAATAATGTGCAGGCATTTTAATTTGATGCCATCTAGGCTGTTATGCAAATCAATTTTAACATTCCATTTTATTCTATCAGAGGGCAGAGTAAACTGATCTCTTTGGCAATCTACAGCCAAGTTTTAATGAATTTTGCCTGGTAAACACCAAATCTATAACCTAAGATCTTTTATATGCAAACATTGTATGTAAATAAGTGGCAAATGAACCTTATTCTGCCCATCAAAAATCCTACTAACTTTGCTGGGTTTGAACCCGTGATCTTAGGATCTGGAGGCCAACACACTACCACTGATCCAAAGAGAGAGCTTTCCACTCAATTAAAGGGAGAGACTGCAAAGCTGCAATTAAGCGTGCCAGATGGGTCATTGGACAGTGATATGATGACACTTTCTGGTCCTTCTGTACTCATGCGTTTTTTTTTTTTTTTGCTATTTGTTTTACGTCACACCTACACAGATAGGTCTTATGGCGACAATGGGATAGGAATGGGAAGGAAGCGGCCATGGCCTTAATTAAGGTACAGCCCCAGAATTTTTCCGGTGTGAAAATGGGAAACCACAAAAAACCATTTTTAGGGCTGCTGAGAGTGGGGTTCGAACCCACTAGTTCCTGAATGCAAGCTCACAGCTGCACGCCCCTAACCGCACAGCCAACTTGCCTGGTACAGGGCATTCTACAAGTTTCTTCAAGAGGAAAGAAATGGCATGGTAACACTATCTTTTGACTGCCAGAAAAATCAGGTACTACCAAAACTACCAGATCAGTAGCATATTATTTCCATCAGGTAAATCTTTATAACTTCACGGTATTTACTGGCAGTTCAAAAGAGTAGTATGCCAGAATCTAGTGTCAATTTATATTTGGACAGAAAATGAACATCCTAAAACATCAAATGAAGTGATGTCTGCTCTGTATCATGAGCTGCAAACTATTGATCTTCAAGAAATAAACATAATAAAACTCTTTGCCGATGTAGGCCCTGGGCAAAATTAGAATTTAACGCTACTGACAATGTTCTCTAAATGGCTCTGCAGTGCTCCCCTCAAGAAAGTTGAGATATTCTTTCCTGTTACTGGCCACTTGTTTTTTCTGCCAAACAGAGTTTTTGGACGAATAGAGAAGGAGCTGAAAAGAATGAATACTATTGTCCTACCTTCTTAGTATCATGAAGTGTTCCAGAATCATGGAACTGTCAAAGTTATAGGAAAGGACTGGACCATTTATGATTGAAAAATTGAATATCAGAATGTGATGTGATGAAATCTACTCAGTCCCTTCCGTTCAAGATATCACACTGCAAGATATTTGTAGTCAGGAGGACTATGGGGAACAATATTCGTATAAGAGGAGTGCTATACTACAGAAGTGATCTAGGAGTGGAGGGCACAATCACTATGAATGTACATTGGGTATTCAGCCCGGAGGCTAGTTTGATCCTCCACAGCCCCACCAAAGGCTATCATAGACAGCCCAGGCGTCACTGAAGAGGCATACTAGGGAAATGAGGAGTGAGGTAGTTTCCCGTTGCTTTCCTCACAATCACTAAAAATATTAAAACATTTAAAAAAATAAAAACAGCAGTATGATCAATCCTCTTGAAGCACCCATTGGAATGAATAAATTGAAGGTAGAAAAGGTTCAAGAAATAAATCAGTTCTAAAAACAATCATTTTGGACAAGATTGGAAAAATCAGGATAAATTACAGTTCTATCAAGACATAGTTTCTAATGCTGGTGAAATTTCTGATGTGGTCAGTGAACCAGAATTCTGTGAAGGTGATTGTCATGACAATGGTGTCTCAATCTAATATTACTTGATCCAGTGTTACTTTGGCTATATTATAATCTACTTCCTTTGCATGTAAACTCTGAGTTTATTTCCTTTGTAAACTAATGTTTAGCTTTTTATTTATTTTGTTTATTCTTTTTTATCTGCCTTTTTGTTAAATTAGTTTTTGTAGTGTGATTTATTTTTAAAAAATTAAAACTATGAAATTTCATTTAAAATGTGGAATTCAATCATTACGACACAGCCACTTTCACAGCCCCACAGATGAACTGGAGTTGGTTGACAGAGTAGTTAACTTTTATAACAGGTCACGCCCAATATTTGGTTTCAAAACTGGAAAAGTCCAGCACTTCGTTTCAAAACAGGACAAGTCCAAGGAGGGGTTTCAAAACTGGAAAAGTCCAGCACTTCGCTTCAAAACTGGACAAGACCAGATTGTTTCCATACAAATCATCATTTTCCATATCCTAAAATAATTACTAAACATGATAATAAACCCAAATACAGTAGCATGATGTAAAGTTATGTATCCCTAATAATTTTTTTGCAATTTTTTCTAATCTATTTAAATGGAAGTGTCCTGTTTTGAAAATAGACACTTCATATCCCCAGTAAAATTAACAATTTCTTGGAATAAAATGATAAAAAAGTCTAAATTTAAGGTTGGGGATTATTCAGTGCATGAGTAAGATACTGTACAACTTATAAATCTCAGTCAGCTGACAGCATAAAGGAAGGAGGAATATAATGGGGCCGGACGGGAGACTCCCACCAACATCTCTATACTTTTAACCAGGAATTATAATCAACTAAGGTTTTGATATTATTGTTACAGTTTAAACTGTAAAACTCAGTACATATTACAAGTTAATGGAATGAGCATTGTATAATATCAACACATTTCTAAATTTAGAAGAAAGAAGAACCTCTTCCCCCTTTAATGACCAATGCCACACCGAACTATTTTATCAATACGAGCAATGATGTGTTCAGTGTTTTATTTATCTATGGAAGAGCATTTTAAATTCACTATCACCTTTAGGGTTCTCATTATTTTATGTGTGTCAATATTTGTACTTAACATACTTTTTTTTTTTAAGCTGAAGATGTTCCAAAATGGAATGAAACATGTTCTTATAATGCTAGGTTAGAATTTAAGCTGACACATGTTTGTATACGCACAAAAACTAGCTATAAAAATAAAATAAGTTAAGATTCTGTAATTTATAAATCCAAAAAGCCATGATTTATTGTTTAAGTCATAACTGATGCTAAGTAAAACCCAATTTTAAATTTTATGTCATAACACATGATAAGGATAGAGTCTACAAGAACAGCCCAAATGTACTTCAAAAGAGAGGCAGAAGGAAATTATCTGGCTGGAAGACCTAGAAACTGCTGGATGGATATGGCCAAAACATTGGATGTTGTAACAAAGAACAAGACATTCATTCATAAATGAAAGTATAGGGTTGCTGTGCAAGTATTAGGGTTGCTGTATTAAAATAGTCAAAATCCAGAAGATGTAAAAAAAAAAAATGTATATATAAACTGATATATCTTTCATTGGCTAAAAGTGGAGACAGGTCAGACTTCGTCACTTGCTAGAACTATGGATTTCAACAAGTTTCTTTTTCCTCTGGAATCTTGAGGTAAAATAGCACTCATCATAAGGTTGAAAAATGATCTTCAAGTGCTACATTTGCTTTAGCCAATGTCTAGCCTGGTCATCACTCCAAAATGAATTTATGAGTGAAAAAACATATTCAACCAAGCAACTACAGTTGAGAAAGCAGACAGATCTACACTGTTTTCAATGGATGTTCTAAAAATTGGTACCCACATATCTTCATCTAACAAATTATCATTTTAAGATGAGGAAGTTTTCATATACAGTCATCTGTACAGCAGACGTGCATAGAGGCATGATATTTCTTTTAATGTGGCGTTGCATGAACCAAAACCTAGCACATAGTTTTCAATTTTGATGAAATCCACAACACATGTATGTCCCAAAAAGTTCTCTCAGGACATCAGGACAGATGATTATTATCGTGTACCATCCTGGAAAATCTGGGACATATAACAAGGGAAAGCAGACACTGCGGTAGACAGACAAAACAAAACAAAAAAAAAAGAAATAAAAGAAAGACAAGGTGAAGAAAGAAATGGATAAGGAAAAGCAAAAAACATATCAGAGGGATAAGAATAAGATAGAAAGGTTACATGTAGAATACAAAAGTATGAAACTACAATTAAAGAGGAGTATCAAGGAAGAAAAGGAGAAATGTTGGGGAGAGTTTACCAACAAAATTGAACAAGATAGTTGAGGAAATCAGAAGCTATTACAGAGAGTAATAAATTGAAAACAATAAATCTGGCAAAAATCAATGCATTAGAGAGAGAAGATGGATCCATAGTACATGACAAAAAGGGTCTTCAGAAGGTGATGGCAAAGTAGGTATTTTGAAAAACTTTATAATGAGGATGATTGCTCGGAGGAAGAAGGAGATAAGAAAATGGACATAATAGATGGAGAAAAAGAAGAGAACCCGATAACATGGTTGGGACTTGAAAGGGCAGTGAAAGCAAGTGGAAAAGATGAATTCAATGCTGATATGATTAAGGCAGCAGGAAGCATTGGACTACAGTGGCTATACCGAGCCCTAAATGCCATGTGGAAAGATGAAAGGATTACCTGAAGGTTGGCAACAAGGAAGCATTGTACCATTGTTCAAAAAAGGAAATGGGAAGAAATGTGAAAATTATTGAGGTATAACCCTATTATCACATGGCCTAAAAATAATGGAGAAAGTCACAGACAAAAGACTCGGGGATATAATAGAAACACAGAAGAACAATATGGCTTTAGATCAAATAGATCAACAATAAACTTGATATTTACAGTGCGAATGATAATGGAAAAACATCTAGAAAAGAACAAGGAAATCATCTTTGTATTTTTGGATTTAGAAAAAGCTTATGATACAATTAAGAGAAAACATGTATGGGAATGTCTACTGAAAAAGAATGTACCAAAATCATTAATTAACAAGATAAAAATGTTGTATCATGAGAGTATAAGCAGTGTGCAAGTGGGGAGTGGTGAGTCTGAAACATTTTATACGAAAAAAGGTCTCAAGCAAGGAAGTGCACTGTCACCATTATTGTTTATTATATTGATGGATGAAATCATAAAACAAGTAAAACAGAGTATCAGTAGTGATGAAGTGAATGTTTTGCTATTTGCAGATGATGTGGTGATTAGGGGAAGGGAAGAAAAGGAGTACAAAGGAGACTGGACATTTGGAATGAAAATCTGAAGGAGTTTGGAATGGTAATTAGTAAAAAGAAAACTGTAGTTACGCTGTGGAAAAGAGAAAAAGAGAAGACAAGTGAACATAGATGGAGAATGGTTGAAGAATGTAGAAGTTTACATATCTGGGTAGGATTATTAATGGAAGTAATGAAATTAATCCTGAAATTAATAACAGACTAAGTAAAGGTACAATATTTTATTATCAAGTCAGAGAGCTTTTATGAGATGACAAAGTATTCAAGAGAACGAAATGAACATTATATAAACAGTATTTCATACCAACTGTAACGTACAGACTAGAAACACTGGTAACGATAAGAGACAAGATAGTAAGAACCAAGCAACAGAAATGAAATTTTTATGAACATCGGTTAAAAAGACAAGAAGAGAGAGAATTCAAAATATTAATAATCACAGAAGACCTAAATATAAAA
Organism: Anabrus simplex; assembly: GCF_040414725.1. Lineage (NCBI taxonomy): Eukaryota > Metazoa > Arthropoda > Insecta > Orthoptera > Tettigoniidae > Anabrus > Anabrus simplex. The sequence goes on along the minus strand of NC_090268.1, from coordinate 121,964,226 downwards.
CCGTTAGTACGGAAGATACAGAAAGCAAGACTGAGATGGTTCCGACATGTAAAAAGAATGGAAAAGGAACGGGTAGCAAGAAGGAAATTGGAAAGGGAAGTTAAGGGAAAGAGACCAGTTAGAAGACCGAGAAGAAGGTGGATGGATCACATTTGGAAGGATATTAGAGAAGGTGGATTGGATGTGGTGGAAGTAATGGAGCAGGAAAAGTGGAAGGACAGAAAGGAGTGGATGAGGCTTGTAAACGACATCCAGGCGACTGGAGTGGGACACTGATGATGATGATTAGTTGAACAGTTACCAGTCCTACATTTCTCTAATTGAAGTGGGAACCTAGCCCATTGGTGTATATAAATACACTGTACCCATCAGAAAACCACACTAAATTTTTGAAAATGGACTTATTAGACATGTTGTATGTCTAGATGTTCTCAACTCCCTTCTATGATCCCACTGGACTTTCAAGGTAAGTCACCCTTTTCAACTAGTTAAAATTTAGTAAAATTTCCTACAGTTCTTTAAAAATAAAATACTTACCTGAAATTCAGTCTGAGAAGGTTTTCGAGGAACCAGAAACTCTACCAGTTCACTCAGCAGACGGCGTGTAAGGTATGCACGTCGCGGTTCAGACAAACCCTTCTGACGTTCCTGACGAACTTGCCACAGAGTTGTCAAGAGTTCTTCCTCTGTGCAGAGTGTACGGCGAGAAAGTATGCCACGATGATCAGTGGAGTATCGCCAGGTAACATCTTGAACATCGTCACAGGAGTATGCTATTACATACGTCAACATCTTGCCCCAGCCTTTCTCATATATTAAGGGCTGATCACACACATTCTCACACGGATCACAATGAAGCCAGCGTCCTTGTGTTAGAGAATACACCTGCAATTTAACCACCAATGTCAACTTTAAATTGATACAGTTTAAATACATATGACATTTTGGGACCTTCTATTACTATAAGTATTCCTCCAACTTGCGATAACTCACCTGTATTTCATTAATCATACCTAAATATGTAAACTGTAGTACCATTATGACAGTCAGAGCGGATGAAAACCTGATATCCAGCAAGATCCCGGTGGGAAAAGGAGTTTAACAAAATGGACATGAGCTCTCAAATCTTTAGATTGGGACAAAAATGAATAAAAATTGATGGCTTGTATCAGAATCATATTTAGTTTGATAATATTCTGATAAGTGAAAATGTAGAACAACTCAAAACTATGATAGTGGAGTTGAAGACTACCTCAGTAGTGACTGGTTTGGAGATTAATATTTTTCTAACAACCAAATCGCAGAAATCTCTCGAAGAATAGGACTGAGCGGCAGTGCTTAGAAAACGTCTGATTTATCCTGACCAACAAGGATATCACAAAGTTGCTCATGTTTCTCATCAAGAGGATCCATTTCAGTGCCAGACATGATTATTTTTTAAAAACTATATATTACTAGTACTTTTAGACGAACATCCCAATTTTTCAAAGTAATTTTAGTATAAGTTTTATTTTAATCAATATATTTGTACTGTAAACATTTTGCATCCACAGTATTAACACTTGTAAATATTCATCAATACTTTTTAAGTAAGTTTTTATGACTCCTTAGACCACATGTGTTTTAAGATTGTTTGTGGCTGATGATGCCCAATAAATAGTGGGAAAAACATGTACCCTTCAAATTTCTGATAATTTCCATGTGCATTTAACCACACTATAGTGGAATAAATTTGTATTGAATAGGTGGTATTAAAATTACTCCTTGTATAACTTTGTGATCAGCTATTTTTCAATACGGAATAATGACGAGAATAATGGTTTGTATTTGCAACAAGGATATTCCATACAAGCTCTTTAGGCCTTTTCAATCATGAAATTACCAGAGTTTTGCCCCAGTGTGGCAGTGGGCTCATCAGTTGGATTGCTACACCTAACAGCGCACTAGCTGCCAGCATCTTGGAAAGGTGTGGCAATCCAACTGATGAGCCCACTGCCACACTACGGGAAATGCTTGTAATTTCACAACTGAAAAGGATTAATGAGCTTGAATGTTTTTAACATTTGCATTACATGAAATTAAATTATGGTTTCCTTCCGGGAACTTAATTTTTGATATGAATGCCAAAGGCCGACATTTATACATGTGGAGGTACATACTTTCCATAGTGCACTATCACTGCATTTTCCTATTTGGGAGCCTTGCAGTGGTGTCTGACCCTGTATAATTAAGAGGGGAATTCCTCAAGGCAATATTATTGGACCTTTATGTTTTTTTTACATATGTCAATGATAATGCAAGAAATCAGCTTCATTTCCCGTATCAAATCATATTTACAATGATATAAGAAAAAAGAGGAATCCAAGATAAAGCTTTTTGCAGATAATGTCATTCTGTACAAAGTAAAGTTACAAGATAGTGAGCAACTGCAAAATGACCTTGATAATGTGAGATGGACAGTAGATAATGGTATGATAAACAGGGTTAAAAGTCAGGTTGTGAGTTTCACAAATAGGAAAAGTCCTTTCAGTTTTAATTACTGCATTGATGAGGTGAAAATTCATTTTGGGGATCATTGTAAGTACCTAGGTGTTAATATAACAAAAGATCTTCATTGGGGTAATCACATAAATATGATTTGCAAATAAAGGGTACAGAACTCTGCACATGGTTATGAGGGTACTTAGGGGTTGCAGTAAGGATGTAAAGGAGAGGGCATATAATTCTCTGGTAAGACCCCAACTAGAGTATGGTTCCAGTGGATGGGACCCTGACCAGGATTACTTGATTCAAGAACTGGAAAAAATCCAAAGAAAAGCAGCTTAATTTGTTCTGGGTGATTTCCGACAAAAGAGTAGCGTTACAAAAATGTTGCAAAGTTTGGGCTGGGAAGACTTGGAAGAAAGGAGACAAGCTGCTCCACTAAGTGGTATGTAGAATTTAAGATGGGGCAAATATTCGTTTTTAAGAAGGGGAGTTACGGATTGGAATAACTTACCAAGGGAGATGTTCAATAAATTTCCAATTTCTTTGCAATCATTTAAGAAAAGGCTAGGAAAACAAGAGATAGGGAATCTGCCACCTGGGGACTGCCCAAAATGCAGGAAAGACCAAGGCATCTTACCAATTACAACTTACGGCCTAAAAACTACGATTCTAACAAAGGCATGCATTTCAAAGCTACAATGCATAATAGAAAATGCCAGGTATCAGCCTTAGGGACAAAATTTGAGTGAAGAATGAAGGTGACAGATATCCTAGAGAGAATAGCGAAACTGAAATGGCAATGGGTAGGCCACATGGCTGGACCCCTCGGAATGTTCACTTGAGACTGTGGAAACACACAAGAAGTGTGGGAGGACCATGGAAGTGATGACTTGATATTGTAAAGAAAGTAGCAGCAACACGGCAATACCAGATACTCAAGATCGAAGAGACTGGAAAATAATGTGAGAAGCCTACATTCAGCAGTGGAGAGATAAAGGCTAAGAAGAAATCCATTACCTTTGAAAATGCACTTTAGAGCCTTGTATCACATATGAAGAATATTTAACTATCAAATAGTGAAGTCAATGGAACTACATCCTTACATTCATACCAACACCAGCTGTTAAGATCCTTTGCAATCACAACATATAAATCCATTTTTGGCACTGTCTCATAAAAAGGGTCAAAGTTTGGGCTCAAATTACGAACAGATTGTCACTACTACAACCAGAGTTATTAAAAAAATCCCCTAAACTCGTGGCAAAGTCCCCGTGTACATGCACAAGCAACAGGAAGGAGCACATTAATAGACATTTCTAGGCTATCTGTAATAATGTTATTGTTCTTTTTTACATCCCACTAACTGCTTAAAATGAACACTCGATGAACATGAAGAAAGAAAAAAAATTGGTCCAGGCAAGGATACATTGTTTTTCATGGGAAGTCCTATTGGTTAATGCAAATTTTGCAAATTTTTGTTAGCCTGAAATACGAACAGTTTAAATTTTGTCCCTTGCTCGTAATCATTGTATGTATTTTAAGTCAGACTTCACAACATCCCGTGGAAAGTACGCATGCCAAAGGAAAGCAGGCAGCAAAACAACTGAAAACAAAAACAAATTGCAAAAGTTCTTAATCCACGCGTTTGAGTAGTAAATATTCGTTTTCAGGAAAGTATAGTATTGCATAGTCTGGCTCCATAGCTAAATGGTTAGTGCTGGCCTTTGGTCATAGGGGTCCCGAGTTCGATTCCCGGCAGGGTCGGAAATTTTAACCATAATTGGTTAATTCCGCTGGCATGGGGGCTGGGTGTATGTGTCGTCTTCATCATCATTTCATCCTCATCATGATGCGCAGGTCGCCTACGAGAGTCAAATCAAAAAACCTGCACCTGATAAGCTAAACTTGTCCTCGGACACTCCCGGCACTAAAAGCCATACGCCATTTCATTTTTTAGTATTGCATGCTGAAAATTGTTATTGTTCATATTTAAAGGAAGAGTAAACACCATCGCTGTTTCTGTAAATGTTTGGTCGCTCATAGTGAGTACCTACCAAAGAATGGGGCAATACTGATATAGTGGGGTAATAGCCATCATTTGGTTGTTTACATGTAATTTGAAGTCTCCTACCAAACAGCGGCAGTAATGAAATCGCCATGCAATGTCCAAACGAGGGTAACTTTGTGTACTTGACTGAATGCCAAGAACTAGCACTGTTGTCACCTAAAACTGACTAGTGGATGCTGCGGGAAACAGTTTATTGCACCGACAACTACTTAGCAGCGAAAACTTCAGTTGTAGAGCTTCACAGATTGTACGAAGACAGAAAGGTGATATTGTGAACTATTCTTCATTTAGTTGGGTCCTTACATGAACATTTGTATGAGATGCTAGGTATTGTCATTGTCAAGTCAGCAGGGGTTTACATAGAAAGTTGTCTTTTTTAAGGTAATGCCGATCGTGGTGAGAACATACATAAAAGAACTTGGCAGTGCAGATATGATAAGATTTATTTGGAAAATAGAGTAAAAGCCATAGGTCGGGTGAAAATGATCAGGAGAGCATAAGAAGAATTTGCTGTGCCGTACACATCAGTGTTAATGATAAGTAAAACAAAACGTGGGCTTTAAACAAGGAAAAGGAAAAAGCACTTGCTGAAGTTTTGTTGATATTGGCCAAGTGGGGTTCTCCACCGAAAACCCCAGATGTACGTAACATCGTACATAGTTGTCTTAACCATGCATGGAAGGTGAAAATGATCAGGAGAGCATAAGAAGAATTTGCTGTGCCGTACACATCAGTGTTAATGATAAGTAAAACAAAACGTGGGCTTTAAACAAGGAAAAGGAAAAAGCACTTGCTGAAGTTTTGTTGATATTGGCCAAGTGGGGTTCTCCACCGAAAACCCCAGATGTACGTAACATCGTACATAGTTGTCTTAACCATGCATGGAAGGTGAAAAAGACAATCAGCTCCAATTAGAATGGATTCATGCATTTCTCAGAAGAAACAATGAGCTGTTGGTGAGAATCAGAGAGAATATGAAAATATAATAATAATGTTATTGGCTTTATGTCCTACTGACTTCTTTTATGGTTTTTGGAGACACCAAGGTGCCCGAATTTAGTCCAGCAGGAGTTCTTTTATGCCCCAGTAAATCTACCAACACGAGGCTGACTTATTTTAGTACCTTCAAATACCACCAGACTGAGTCAGGATCGAACCTGCCAAGATGGGGTCAGAAGACCCGCGTCTCAATCATCTGAGCCACTCAGCCCGGCGAGAATATGAAAAGAACTAGAGCACTGTTTCTAGGGAGATCATAAAAGAATATTATGAAAATCTTCAGGAAAACATTAGGCCAATTAACTATGACAAAACAAATTTTTCTGATGATCCGGGGCAGGTGAAGGTGGTTGTGAAACGGGTACAAAGCATGCTGAGAGAATTTTAGACATGTCTAAAACTAGTATCGCTATTATGATGAGAGCAGCTGAAGATCAAAATTTATTACCCCCATTCATTGTTTACAAAAGCAAGCACTTTTATGATACTTGGATTGAGGGAGGTATCAATAGGGCTGTGGATGGTTTGATCTCAACTTGTTCAAATCATGGTTTATAAAAATGTCATTGCCTTATGCTAATAAATTGCAAGGTCATAGCCGAGCTGAGAAGGTCATATGGTAAAGCGCTGGCCTTCTGAGCCCAACTTGGCAGGTTCGATCCTGGCACAGCCGAGTGGTATTTGAAGCTCAGCACATAAACTCCTGTGGGACAAAATTCTGGCATCTCAGTATCTCCAAAAACCACAAAAGTAGTTAGTGGGTTGTAAAAACCTGTATTATTTTCATTATTATTATTATTATTATTATTATTAGCAGGGACGTAAGGTTATAATTGGGATAACCTATCCAGTCACCTTTCGATTAGTGTCAATTTTTGTGAGAAATATGGCCTTAAATTCATCCTTTTGTAATTAGTTTTATAATTTATCCTTTCTACATTCTACACTGATCAGTGATTTTTTTCTTTAACCACATTACATTCGATCACTTTGATCTTCATTCTTCATCAAACAAATAGTAATGAGTTATATATTTTAAATGTGAAATTTTGTAAATATAACTTGAATACCAGCAGAAAACAGAAAAGTGATCGGTATTACATTTCAAATTCAGTTCAAAAATAATAAAGGTGTTCATTAATCCACCTATCCAATACTTTATTTTCACTTATAGTGGTTGCATAAACACAATAACACTTATTTGGGACATGTTTCGCCCTTAATTTAAGGCATCTTCAGCCCAAAATAATCTTCAAATGTACATATAATATTATAAATAGAAGCTAAAAGATTACCTAGTTACTAAAATTTGGTACTATAGTGTGAATATTGTTACATTAATAAAAACATGTTAATGGAACACTGTCAATGATCATACTAAAACTATCTTGACAGAGACTAAAACTTCCTCCATTAAAAATACGTAGTTCTAATTAAAATGGTAAATTGTTTGTGGATTCACCAATGTGATAATGCGTATATTGCCAACAAAATGACGGCGTTAACATAAGCACAAAAACTTATGTCATGTACACAATATGTTCAAGGCCACTGTTCAAGTCGTAAGCATGAAGGAATTAAAACATTTAAAGGTAGATGTACGTAATGGCGAAACTGAAACATCAGTTGAATTATCGTAGAAGAAGTGGCACTTTTGTACAGGTAGGAAATATTGTCAGAGACCTTTGTCGAGAGATGCCAGTAGATTCTGGAATAATGTTCACTGTAAGAGAAGGAAAGGAAGTCTTAAAATGGTGAACACAAGGAGAGAACTCTTTTTACGTTGCTTAGAATAGATGAGGACTTACGTGTTTGCTGTAAGCTGTTACTTGTTATCTACCGTTGTGTTAGTAACTGCCCTTCTGTTGGCTCCGAGTCTTGTATTGTAACTGTGCTGCAGAGGCAGTAATGAATACGGATGGGAAGGAATGGGGAGTGTGGAAGGGAGGAGAGGATGGGTGGAGTTAACTGTGTCGAGGCTGACGAAGGGGTGGAGTTATCAAATTTGCTGGAAGTAGGCCCATTATCCGTAGGTATGGGTGGAGTTTTAGAGTATGAAGAATTAAATATATTAGGTATCCAAACTTTATTTGAACTAACCGTCTTCAATAATTTAGGTGTTAATGCATGTAACATGCTTTTAATGTCTGTGAAGTCATTAAGATTCTGATCCTTATTATACGTCTGGTCTAAATAAATATAGAAACTTTCTAGTTTGTTCAACATTCTTCCTTTTTCTATATTTCTAATTATCGCTAGATCTTTCTCTATGGATTCAAATCAGTGACCAGTCTCCCTCATATGCAAACTCATCGCCGAGTATTTTCTATTACAAGATATTAGAATCATTCCGTATTGACGGTTTTCACTTTACAAAGGTGAAAAATGAGAGTATCCTCCTAATTCAATACAATAAATATTCTGTCATTAGATGGAGTAAACAAATTCAAACATGTAATGGAAAAATGAGGTTGTATGAGAAATGTGGGGTGATAAGTAAAAAGTGTAGAATTACAGATTACAGATTAGAGCTTCATTGACGGTTTCCGCTAGATCACTTACAGTTTACTATGCATCTGTCTTCTGCCTAACACAGCTTCTCAATTTTATATCGCGGCCCTTCCGACCCTTTATAATAAGGCAAGACACCAGCCAACATTATGAAACAATAATCAAGAAAGGGACCGCTAGATTGAGAAGATTTTGAGAATGCTGTTATTTCTAAAGCTTTAAATTTCATTGGTGTTTTTTCCTTGTCACAGGCTTTTCGCCTGCACGTCACATCAGGCTTGGTTTCTCAAAATGTTTGCTCCCGCTCCCCTCCTGACCAATTTAATGTGATGGGTTTCTACAAGGATGATCAACAGTGATTTCAACCTATTTGTTATTGTTACCAAACAATATTTTGTAAACTATGAGGTCCACAACCTCACCATGTGCTACTATTGTTCATTTCCGTCTGCACCATTTGTTTTTTCATTCATTTGTTTTCTTAGATTAACACAGTTTTTAGTTTCAATTATTATTTTAAATTAACACCTTTTCACTGAATTTTGTCGCAGTGAGTTGTTTTTTGCTCTGCATACTGATGTAAATATTGTATATTTGTGCTAATTTTGTTTCCGTCTAGGCTCTCTTTTGTTTGTTTTTTCATTTGCTCCTTCATTATGTTTTTTAGCATTTTTTCAACTTATATTATGTAAATTATTTCAAATCTCCCCTCATTTTTCACTGAAGATGGCTCAAACGAGCCGAAACATGTTTGAATTTGTTTACTCCGTCTAATGACGGAATATTTATTATATTGAATTAGGAGGATACTCTCATTTTTCACCTTTGTAAAGTGAGTATTTTCTATGTTTTTCTGCGTCAACATGTTCCATGTATATTTTCATAAAGCTTCTCCCAGTTTGTCCAACATATGAAAAATTACACTGTGTACATTTCAGTCTGTATACTCTTGACACCACATAATGATTTTTGTCATAATTAACTTTTTAATTATTGAAGAATATGGATTGGTTAGCATTAGTAGTTCTAAAAGCTATATTAAAATTATGTTTTTTGAATACATTAGTAATTTGGTGTACAGCTGGATTGTTATAAGTGAATGTAGCATACTCAGTCTTTTTGGTTTTGTCTGATATCAGATTCGTGGATAACCTATTCTTAAATTTATTGATCAGTCTATTGATCATTCCTATTTTGAAACCATTCAGTTTAGCAAGATTCCTAATATAATTAAACTCTGTCTTCAAATTCTTGGGAGATAGAGGAATTCTAAGTGCTCTGTACATTAGACTGTAAAAAGATGCTTGTTTATGCAAATTCAGGTGTAATGAGAAATTGTTTATAGTTGTAGATGATTGTATAGGTTTTCTAAAGATTTGGAAATCAAGACTGTTATCCTTATGCGTAACTGTTATATCTAGAAAATTCAATGAGTTATCGACTTCGTCCTCTTTTGTGAATTTCAAATTGGGTTTGATTTCATTTACTTATCTGGAACTTCTTGACTATTAGTGACGTCTTTGTTTATAATTACAATGCCCAATATTGGGTCACCCATTGCTAATCCATTCTGTTTATAAATTCTATTGTTAAACGAGAAGTTATCATTGTCTAATACAAAGTTTAATAATCTAGTGTACTCTTCTACTTCCAGTTTACTAAGTCTAATATGTTTACAAATATTATCATGAATAATATTAACAGTTTTATCTGTCGGAATATTTGGGAACATATTCACTACATCATACGAGCACACCGTCTGATTTGGACGCATGCCAAACTTGTTCAGAATGTCACACAAGTCAATGGAATTTCTTAAGGGTTGTTTATTATTAAAATTGTAATGCTTTCTAAAAAAATTATGAATGTATTTGAAGGCCTTATATGTGGGAGAATTTCGGCAATTGATTATCGGGCGAATCGGAAGATATTTTTAATGTATTTTGGGCAAAGCTCTTGTCACTGGGAGCCTAGGATTCATAATGACGAGTTTTTGTTGTTCTTGTTCGGTAAAAAGAGATGTGGATCTTTTAAGTAAGGCTCTTAAGTTGCGTTGAACTTTTGCTAACGGATCTTTAGTCACTACTGTGTATTTGTTATGATCAAAAAATTCTTCAGTTTTTTTGATATATGTATCCTTATCCATCAAAACAATTATAACATGTAATTAAAACATTTATGTAACACTACAGTAGTGATTTTAATATTACCCAGAACGGTAAAATATTAACCCCTTCTGGTCTCTTTGAATTCATGTTAACAATGTTTTACTGTGAATAAACATGCTCAATGAAAAAGAACATTGATCAATCACAAATGTATTTAAATAGGTGGAACAAAAACTATTTTTCAATAAAGGAAAAATTTATGTGAATTCTAGTAAGTCAAAACAGATAAAACATGAATTTTATATTGTCATATATATATATATATATATATGGATAAAACCAGGCAAAATCAGAGAAGGGATTAAGACACTTTCAAAATCTAAAATAAATCTACCATTTTGGAAACAATTCCATATATGGTATTAGGCTGCATAGTGTAGGGTCCATGACTAATAACGTAAATACTGTTCACCACTATACACTTCCCGACACATGAGTGGGCTCTTCAATGGAAGCATCAATGTCAAACTTTGCCTCCTACAATAATCTTTTGTCATGTCTTACCCCTTAATAAATCTTTGTTCAATATACACTTCGTCAGAAAGCTAGCACAGTTCTATTATGACAAGGAAGTGACAAACAGCATTTAGCGCTATTTATAACAAATGTCATTTAAACTCATTCTAAAAGCACAGAAGTGATCCCCTTTATTGGCAAAGTGTACACAAACCTCTGTGTATTAACTAACTAAGAAATCTATGATATTGAGAATCATCCTCTGTCTGCGCTCTGAGGATCAAGAATAGATGATCACCTCAGAAAAGTGCAACAGCTGACTCAAAACATAAGCCTTGTTAAGCCACCTGAATTTCCTTATGTAAAGTTTATTATGAAACGTTCTTTCAATACGTTTTTGAGCCATCTTAAATTTAAATATCAGATAAGATCCAGAACTATTAAAATAATTGATAATAATATAATAGTTCCTCTTTGATAACAGAAATTATTATACTTTGGTGATAAGAGATCAAATACAAGAGGAAATTTTACATATGATTTGGTTTTAAGTGGTCCACCTATTCAGTACAAACATATGTGAACACAACTATATCTTAGTATCAGTTATATCCTCATTTTTTATTTTGGTACTATTTTCGATCTTTTTGGTCATCATCAGTTGTCATAATCAGTGGTGCATAAAAACATTAAACACCTCAATCTGTCTAAAAACATGACAGTAGTTCACTAAGTTAAGCTTTCTAAGTATTAAGAAGAACAAACCTCTGTCCAGACGTGGTCAGTTTGATCAACAACATGTCGAGTCTCCCAACCCATGGAACGGCAAAACAGGGTAAAGCAGCTAGCCCACTCTCCACATCGGCCTTTACGGGTTTCCAGTAACTTACGAGCATCGTGGTGACGAGGAAAAAGTGTCCTTTCATTGCACACTTTGCAAATGTATACCTAAAAAAATAATAATAATAATAATAATAATAATAATAATAATAATAATAATAATAATACCGGGAGGTACACCTCAACCCCGTGCATTTATATGAAGCGCCTTGAAGAACACTATCACATAAAAAGTGAAACACCTAGTGCAAGAAGTTGAGACGTTGATCAACAGATGTCACTACTAAAGTGATAGAGTAATGTGTTATTTTATGGTTTCCTAAACTGACTGGATTTTTTTTTTAATTTTTTTTTTTTTTTTGTATATCACAGGTTGCAACAACTATTTCGAGAAGTTTGGACTTTACTCTATAGATGTCTCTTATTAAAAAACTGATGACATGCACTCTGGTGCAAAGTGGAATAACTAGAAATTTAAAGAAATTTTGTATTTATAGGTTTTCTAAAGTGAATCCATTATTCCTTCTTTTGATATTTCTAAGGTTGCAACACTTCTAGCTCTTCCCGCCAACTTGGGATTTCAACCAATAGGAAAATTCATGTATTTATTTTTCTACCAATCATAGGCTTGTAACTTTTCGACTGTCCAATAAAATGAGAGGGTGTGTCCGGATTAATCCAGAGCCTTCTCGAAGCTTCCTCTTGGGTATAAAAGCTGACGCCTTTTCGAGCTAACTTGGCTTACTGATCATCGCGTTATTGAGTGCGTGTGCTAAGAGAGGAGGCAGGGGCCTCATTCATCGGCAGGCACAACACCAGCAAAGGTAATTTCTATCTTAGTAGTTATCTCTGCACGCTGACTCGAGGGGAAGGTTCCAATCGTTAACTATGTAACAATTTCCTAAAATGTAAACATTCTTCCTTCTCATGTAAAAATACCAAGTAAATCATAAGTACTTAAACTGAAAACCGGGGATAGAGAGTGCGTTACCCTCTCGAATTCCCCTTCAATTAATCTTGAGGTGACTATGATTTTGTAACTGTTTTCACTTGTAAATTGTAACTTAACTTGTCCATCTAGTCACCTCAGTAGTTTAGGATTAGCCTCTGCATCGTTGGGCCACAAGCCCAAGTAGGGTTTTAATCTTTGATGTCAAGGAGCGCAAGTGTCCACCTCCAGACATTTTGATTTTTGGGCCAGTAATTGAACCTGTTGTTTTCCACAAAGGCCTGGTAGAATGGATACTCAATAGCCCTGTAATTTTTCTTTCATGTAAACTTAAAAGACTACCAATATGGTTTTGTAAATTGTAGGTTGTGCCTAGAGAGGCTTGAAAGTGTAATTTTATTGAGCAAAAACGCTCTAATCTCTAGCGTAAAAGGTAAAAGTTGCCTTGAATAGGTGGTTAGGGTTTGGGAGTGCAGTCTCCTTGGTTGAACTATACAGCATAGAGGCTTTGTTCTTGTAATGTAATAGATATTTGTTTAATATTGAGTGGTGGCTTTGGAAGGCCGTGACTTGTAACCGTTGGAGCAAAATTGTGATTTAGAATTTCCTGTGAAGCAAATTGGGAGATCCATCTCCTTGCCTATCTATTAAACGCAACATTAGCCATGTTGGGACCTTTGTAAATTATAAGCTTGAAGCTCAAATTGAACTTACCAATTCTTAGTTTTTCTGTTTTTTGATTTTGTACCAGATTAGCTCTGTACCTGAAATCTTGTTCTTTCACCAAGTGAATAGTTTTGTTAAAATTTAATATCTGAAAAAATATATAGCCTAACCTTTATTTTAAAGTTTTAAATTAATCTTTGACTATCGTAGATAGACCCATTCAAACATAATAATAATAATAATAATAATAATAATAATAATAATAATAATAATAATAATAATAATAATAATTATTATTATTATTATTATTATTACTATTATTTTATTTGCCTGTTCCCCTATTGGGCACATCCCAGGTGGTAGATACGGAGGGTTGCCAAACTTGCCCAGTGGGTTTGGGGGAAATAAAATTCCTGTCGCTGACCAAAACCAGATACAGCCGAAAAAAGTCTTGAGGCAGCCTCTAAGGCCCACTATTACATTAGTCGTAACAGTGAGATTGACACAGATCGATCTCCCCATTATCTTGAACTTGCTAGCACAATGAATTCAATTAATAATGCAGCTACCCCAGGGCCCTAGTAGATATACTAGTTCAGTTGTATTCAAAACGTGGTACGCGTACCATGAAGGCTACCCCTAGAGACGGGTACGAGAAATTATTGTAGCTTGAACTTTTTTCGGCGAGCAGTTCAGAAAAGAGATGAGCCCGCTCATTTTCAATAAAATCTCCTTTTGATTTGGTGTTTCTGTCTACCACTACACAGAGTCTCCTTTCCGAACTATTCATTCTCTAATATGTGCCTGTTTGACTAGGTATGGATTGCTCTCTTTAAAAATTTTTCTTTTTAAGTCCACTTATTCACTTCAATTTTTCTTCAATAGCCATGTATATAATACAATGGTAATTGTTGCATTAATAATTATACTCATGTATATATATCGTTATTAGGCAATGAAAACCTCCTAATTCCACTCACGAGAAAACCACGTTGCCTGAGAAGGAAACAGAAGACTCCAATGGTGGAATAATTGGGCTATCATTAAGCAATGAAAATACTGGGAACAGTTCTCCGGCTATTGCCCTCTGCTCAGTTTTGAGCTTATTCTGTAAACTTTACTCCGAAGGAGTTACAAGGTTTCCTTTGCCCAGCGTCGATATACATATACAATACACTATTGTTGTTATTGGGGAAGAGGAGGGTGTAGTGGCTTAGCTGCTTGCCTCTCATCCTGGCGACCGTGGTTTGATTCCTGCTGTTGCTGGGGTGGGATTTTTAGTTGAAAATACCCCGAGCGCACGGAGGGACCCTGAGCAACTGGAATAAGTTGCGTAAGATGATGACGATGATTATAATTAATATTATTTGGCATCCAGCAACAATCATATATTATTTCTGGTATAATCATAATATACTCATACTTCAGGAGTATGAAGGTAAAACAATTGGATTTTGGGGGTACGCCAACCAAAAAGTTTGAATACCACTGTACTAGTTTACCTTGGTCATCAGATTCTGGGGGACCGAGAACATCATGCGGGAATGTATTGGAGCTTCCCAAATTTCTTCGCCTAAAGTGCAAACATTTCATTGGTACTCTAAACATCAATACTCTTCTAAAAACTGAAAAACTAACAAATATGCAGACAATAGACAAATTCAACATCCAGATTTTAGTACTTCAAGAAACCAGGTACACTGATGAAAATCACTTTGAATCAGGAAATTATTGGATTTACGTAGGGAAAATACTAAATCTTCCTCCGTAACAAATCAATACAACTTGGCACTGGATTTGCAGCCTGAGAAAACAAATTCAGTACTCAACTTTACTTCTCCTTCTGAAAGAATTTCCATACTGTCAATTAAATCAGGAAACAAAGCCTATCACTACATGCACCCTCAAATAATTACAACCAAAAAGATTTGCAGAAAGTAGAGGACTTCTGGCACCCTCTAGAAGAAACTACAGCCAAAATTCCAAAACATCATATAAAAATTCTATCGGGAGACTTCAATGCTCAAACTGGGAGAGAAAAGAAATTCAGAACAACCACAGAACTTCACACTGTTCATAAGAGAACTAATAGAAATGGAGAAAGATTAAGAGAGTTCTGCATGATTTTCTATCTCAAATTAATGTCAACACATTTCTTGGAACTTCAACACACACTCAAAAAAGCCTCCAGAATCCCCAATTTTCTTTTAAGAAAATTTAAAACACATCATATAGCTATTTGCAAGAAAAAATCTAAAATTTCTGAACGTTAAAGTTAAGAATGAAGTCACTGAATCCAACCAGTCAAAGTAAAATTTATAATAATGTTATTGGCTTTATGTCCCACTAACTACTTTTATGATTTTTGGAGATGTGAAGGTGCCAGAATTTAGTCCCAAAGGACTTCTTTTATATGCCAGTAAATCTTCCTACATGAGGCTGATGTATCTGAGCACCTTCGAACACCACTGGACTGAGCCAGGATCGAACCTGCCAAGTTGGGACCAGAAGGCCAGCGCCTCAACTGTGTGAGCCACTCAGCCCAGCAAAGAAAAATTTCAACCTAGATCTGAAACCCAGACTAACCAGAAACAAAATTCAAGTACATACCTTGAAAATATTCCTAACCACAATCCTTCCAACAGCTTGGAACAGAAAGACATGCTTTTGAAAGCTTCTCAAAAAGTCAGCATCCCTCCCAGGAAATGCAAACATAGATGGATGAATGAAACACGTGACAGGGCCATAAACTTGAGAATTAGAGCCTGACAAAATTGAAAACATTCAGAGAAGAATTATCAAATTATCAGGCACATACTGTAGTCTTTGCTTCAAACGTCTAGACAGAACGCTACAAACAAGTGTCCAAGATAACTGTAAACTCCTAGCAAATTACTTCAAGGGAGTTTTAAGTTGTGAATTGCCTACAGATCAACTGACCACCGAAAAACCTACTACCAATCTAGATCCAGTGCCTCCCACATTGGAAAAAGGCAAAATAATAATCCATGAACTTAAAACTATTAAAGTCCCATGGGAGGATGGTATAACTGCCAAAATGTTGAAGATAGCAGACGAAAGCCTAGGCCAAAAAATCCACAAAATTCTTGAAAATATCTGGATCACAGAGAGAGTGAAAATGTGCACCAATCCATCCACTGCACAATGGGATAAAAATGACATCAATAAGTACACAGGAATTTCCTTGATTCCTGTTACTTAAAAATTTCTCTCCGTAGCCCTGCTTACAAGACTTGAAAGACGAACAGATCATCTAACAGGTGAATATCAGGCAGTCTTCAGAAAGGCCAGATCTTGTTCAGAACAAATTCCAAATCTCAAAACTATTTTACAAATGCACAAAACTAGACAGACAGTAATCACTTCTGTAGACTTCAGGAAGGTGTATGTCTCTATAGATTGACATACACTTTTCAGTATACTAGGAGAATTCAAAATAGATGGGAAAACAAGAGAACTGATTAGACAAGCATTAACCGACACTGCTTCGAATAATTCCTAGGTGAAATATCTGAGCCTTTTAATATCAACACAGGGCTCTAACAAGGAGATGGACTATCCCTTCTCTTATTCAATTTTGTAGCGACTTGAAAAAATAGGCAGAACATGTGAAAAGGAAATTAAAGGAGTGACCCTTGGCAGGCTGCTCAAAGATAGAATTCAAGTGAAGTGTCTGGTCTTTGCAGATGACTTAGCAATTCTTTCCATAATAGACAAGAAGCTATTCATTCAGTTGGAAGACTCCACAAAATTGCCATCAAAACAAGACATTATATCTCATATGAGAAAACTCTGTACATGGAAGAAGCCCCACGATACTTACATGGACAACCTTTGATAACTAAATTCGACAAATTTCTCAAGTAAACAAATTTAAATATCTAGGAGAAATAAATCAATCCTCTGGGTTCAATAATGAGGTAAATAGAGAGAGAATTTCTACATTACAAAAGGCCTACCAAATCACCTGGAATTCATATAACATATATCTAGGAAAGTAAAACTAAAGAGAATAGGAGAGGAATTATCCACCTTTCAATACAAAATTAAATAGAATAACTAAAAATCACACCATTTCATATGTATGGGATCGGTTTCGACCCTTGCGTAGGGTCATCTTCAACCATGTAATTTAAAATTGGCAAGTTAAAAGTATACAAAACATTTAAAATCTAGAAAAAAACATCCAAAACATAAAACATACTACTCCTGAGTGATCATGCTGGCAAACATGAAAAATACCTCTCACAAGTTGCTGAATTCATTGGAACTGTAAAAAACATATGGAAACATTTTAAAAATGAGAGTGAATACACTTTCCAAATACCTCTCTACATGAACGGCAGCTCATTCTTGGATATATTTGTTTTCTGAGTCTTCTATTTTGTAAATTTAAAAACAAATACTGCAGCTCCTACAGAAGAAGTTTCTTGTCCAAAGTACAAAACTTACTAACACATTTTACACTAACAACGTCTACTTCGCTTCCGTTCCTAACTTGACTTAAATGGTTGGAAATATTCAAGAAGTAATTTTCTTGAAGCCACTCTCTCTCTCAGGTATGTCAATAACAGTAAAGAGCGTTGTAGGTTTGTAGTACTGTTGCACAGTCTCAAATTAAGCTTTACACCCACTGCCAAGTTTTGCAGGATTGTTGCCTTTTCTTGGCAACTCTGCTACCTCTGTGCAGTGATTGAACAATATTGAATAAAAAATTATTCAGTTCTGGAAGATCATAAAACTTCAAGTGTCCTGTACTTTTTTTACAATTTTATAGGGCATACTGCTGGACTGTAGGATCTTTCATAATGAGTCATATTGCGTTAGAACTCTTCTGGGTAAAAGCAAATCAAATAATACAAAGTTGAAATCCTCCATGCTTTATAACAGAGCATTGGCTTGTCTACTGCTGGCAGAGACAGTCCATAAATTTCTTGTAGAGAGAGAGAAAGTGGCTTCAAAGTTATCTAACAAATATTACATACCTATTTATTTACAAGTAAAATTAATAGTGTGTCAAGTCTGAAAACGTTCCTACATAAAGATCAAATTTTGACTTAAAATATAATAAACATTAACTCTCTTGGTGCCAGGCGGTAGTGCGAGCATCCGCCCTTTAAATTGCCAGAGCCGATCTGGTCGGCCGTTAACAATCCAGTCGGAAGTTGCCAGAGCCGATTACATCGGCCGGCTTAAAATTCTGTGATATACGTAATTTTGAGGCAACCTATAGTGAAGTGCAAACTTTTGTTACAACCTGTAGTAAAGGGGCTACAAGTTATTGTGTGCCTGGCCTTGCTTTGGCAGTTCTAAGAGGGTGTTATACCTTTCACAAGAGTCGTTTCCTGTGTTTACAAATACCGCTAACCGGTCAGTAAGAGATTGCTCCTTGCAGTGAGTGGATTAGTGACAGGAAAATGGCATGTTATTCACGTGATAATTTTTCAGCAGGTATTGATGACAATAAATTAATGCAATGTTTAGAACAGTGCGAAGTTAACGCTGATGATTTATCGGATAGCGATAGGGAATTTAGTTCAGAGAGTAGCGTCGAAATTATAGCGGACACGTCCGCGGAATCACCGCAGCTATAGAAGAGACGTTCAATTGTGTCTAACAGCACAAAATCTACTCTGAATATGATGGTAGGTGAAACTAGTGATAACGAATATGATTATGATTATGATGTCTCTGGAGAACATTTTGTGGAAATTTGTCCCAATGAACCCGACAACATTCCTCAACCTCCCGTCTCCTTCAAGGAAGTTCTTGGACCTAAACATGCCCTACCGTCTGATTTTCCGCCCATATCACACTTCAATTTACTTTTCACTTACTCTCTGCTAAACCTTATAGTCACATATAGTCCTCTATCATTACCTAAATGCCGGTCTCCGCGGGCCAAGTGTAGCGTGCCTGCCTCATACCCGGAGGTCATGGGTTCGATTCCCGCCCAGGTCAAGAATTTTCGCCTGGTCCTGAGGGTTGGTTCGAGGTTCACTCAATCTAAGTGACCCTAAGTGATTGCAACTGAGGAGATATCTGAGTGTGAGAGGACCCCGGTCTGGAAAACCAAGAATAATTATTGAGAGGATCTGTCGCACTGACCATGATTCACCTCGTAAACTGCAGGTACCGAACTGAGCAGCGGTCGCTTAGTAGGTCAAAGCAAATCATGGATTTAGTGCCATACATTTCCTAATTTCGTAAATTCTGTTGTATTGTAAAATTATTTTTCTAATATATACTACAACCGAAAACGAGAAACTATTTTTTCTGAAAACAAAAACTATAATATCAACTACTATTTTGTACTTATTTAATAATTCAGAATTATTTTAATACTGTGTTGTCCGCAAGTAGCAAATTTGTTGTCAGAATTTGCCAAACATCGATACATACACACGAATTTTATCGGTGAGTAAAATTGTCTTGTTTTTATTAGTGACATACAGTATGTTTGAATTTTTATTTTTTACGTTTTTATTTTTCTCGTTCAAATTAGTTATTCTATAGAATTGTGTTTAGAAATACATTATACCTAATTACGTATATTCTTTTGTATCGTAAATTATTTTTTCAAAGTAGATATTGAGACAGAAAGTGCGAAAATATTTTCTCTTCCTAAAAATAAACGTTTTCGACAACTATAAATCAACAATAAAACGTTTTTGACTCTTCATATCACTCCAGACCAGTTTCTTATTCTACATAGTCGATATGTAGAAAATTTCATGCCGGTATTTGCTATACACCGGTAGATATACGCAAATTTTAAAATACATGTATTTCCACTGAAAACGGCCTGGCACTTTACAGTAGTAGAGTGGAGGCGGAGCTCTGGCCTCTTCCAGCTGATGGGGAGCGGCCGACCAGATCGGCTCTTGGCCCCAAGAGGGTTAATACAAACTGGCACATCATTTCCTTCTGTGAATCTGTCTTGAAACAGGTATCAACTGGACATCCTCCATGATGTTCTGTCCCGAGCATCTTCTTTCAGTTGTTCATAGCTTCTACCTTGCTTGACATCTGTTAACATTCCAAATCATCATCTTCCTTTTCTTCCAACCATTTTTCCCTCCATCAACCCTCTGTTGAGGACAATTTAATATGTGCCAGTTTAGACAGTTTCTGTGTATGTGCTAGTTTACAGCACAGGATTTTCTAAACTGGCACCTGCGAGGGATCTCACATCTAACGCCTGAAGTGCGAGACATATGGTCGGGAATACAACTGATGAGGAGGACCAGTACCTTGTCCTGGCATCCACACCTACTATGCTGAACAGGGTCCTTATGGAGGATGGGAAGATTGGAAGGGATAGACAAGGAAGAGGGAAGGAAGCAGCCATTGCCTTAAGTTAGGTACCATCCTGGCATTTGCCTGGAGAAGAAGTGGGAAACCACAGTGAACCACTTCAGGGATGGCTGAAGTGGAAATCGAACCTTCTCTACTCAACTGACCTCTCAAGGCTCAGTGGACCATGTTACAGTTTTCATATTTTGTAGCAGCTATTCACACTAACCACTACACAACAGAGGCCATATTAAACTTAAGAAAATAAGTACAGTAGAGAGTTTGCTAATCATTTAGCTATTACAAACATTGAAGAATGCAGCAAAATAGAAGAGCCATTAAATATAACTATAGGAGAACCTCTGAAGCTCTGATTATCGAGACAGTCGTGTAGAATCACACCCCACAGTCCATGGCATTCGGTGTCCACCCATAAGCATTTTTTTCGGAACTTATTAGCAATGTTTTAATTAGAATAATGGGGAAAAATAAAAACTGAACAATAATAGAAATTATTTCTATGAACATTATATAGGTAGCCTACACATTTTGCAATGATCCTTTTTTTTCATTGAGCTAAGTTAAATAGAGTAATGAGAAACATACTTGTACAACATGTAATATTAGGAATTTTGCAGGTATAATACTGTTACCATAAGTTTTCTCTTTCAGGTAGCTTATAAATTTATTTACTCAAAGTTTATTTCAGAAGACCAAAGAGCTCAACAGTTATAAATTAAATGAGTCGAAATTGAAAAGAGATGGCTTCAGATATTACAAAAAAAAAAAAAAAAAAAAAGAGCTCACAGCTATGTGAACCAAACCACATATCAACTTGCTCGGTACTCACTATGTTTGTTACCAAGTTCTAATAAACCACTGTACAGTTTAAACACGCTCCTTCCACTATCCCAACACTCCATGGCCAACTAAATCATTGGTCAGTGACTACTAATTTGAGTAATCCTTCTGCAAGGACAAATCTACAGACCAGCTATTATTTTAAACAACAAAAAGCTGCCAGAATTCAAGCAAACAGAGATTCAAACTTGTTTATAGTTTTAACTGTACTTTGTAGATAGGTGTGGAATATTTACCTCAACTCTCTTTGTTTCTCTTAGTTCTTCAGGATTGCTACTTAAACCAGCAAACTTGGTCTCACTGCAACAGAAGTTACACTGTGGTGCATCCACCCAAGAAAAGAAGGAGTTCTTAAACCAAGCCAGTAATTCCATCAGAAGCAGCTCCATAATATCTATGTCTTGCTCTTTATCAAGTGATTTCTTCATGGCTAGACGAATTGTGTGCATTTTTGATTCAGCTGCTGCTTCAAGTTCCCTAACTGGAATCAGTTCTAGAGCTTTTTTCTGGAGATCTTTGTCTTCATACTGAAGGACAGTATAGGAATGGTTTCTTATAGACTGCGCAAACTGGGGCTGCTGACTCTGGAAAAGAAATTTGATAAGAGTAAACATAAAATGATGTACAGGAAGGAAATGCTTTCACAATGAATGCAATGATTCTTAAAATGCCTCGGCAGCGGTCGAAGTGGAGATGTGACGATGGATGGTGAGGGGACCCGATCCCTAGTGAAGGCACGCCCGGCCGGGTGAGAGCCCGTGCTCGGCAGCCTATGAAATTTTAGTTGGCGGCCACTCAGTCGGCCAACGGAGCAAAGCAAAGTCTGTGTCCCGCAGGCTGCACTCGTCGTCGGCGGGCTACGACGCTCGGTTTCGGCTCTCGAGCCAGCCAGCTCCCTGGTTGATCCTGCCAGTAGTCATATGCTTGTCTCAAAGATTAAGCCATGCATGTCTCAGTGCAAGCCAAATTAAGGTGAAACCGCGAATGGCTCATTAAATCAGTTATGGTTCCTTAGATCGTACCACTTCACTTGGATAACTGTGGTAATTCTAGAGCTAATACATGCAAACAGAGTCCTGACCAGAAGTGGAAGGGACGCTTTTATTAGATCAAAATCAATCGGTCGGCTCGTCCGGTCCGTTTGCCTTGGTGACACTGAATAACTTTGGGCTGATCGCACTGTCCTCATACCGGCGACGCATCTTTCAAATGTCTGCCTTATCAACTATCGATGGTAGGTTCTGCGCCTACCATGGTTGTAACGGGTAACGGGGAATCAGGGTTCGATTCCGGAGAGGGAGCCTGAGAAACAGCTACCACATCCAAGGAAGGCAGCAGGCGCGCAAATTACCCACTCCTGGCATGGGGAGGTAGTGACGAAAAATAACGATACGGGACTCATCCGAGGCCCCGTAATCAGAATGAGTACACTTTAAATCCTTTAACGAGTATCCATTGGAGGGCAAGTCTGGTGCCAGCAGCCGCGGTAATTCCAGCTCCAATAGCGTATATTAAAGTTGTTGCGGTTAAAAAGCTCGTAGTTGGATTTGTGTCCCACGCTGTCGGTTCATCGCTCGTCGGTGTCTAACTGGCATGGTTCGTGGGACGTCCTGCCGTGGTGGCGAGTCGAAAGTGCGCGGCCGCCGTGGTTATCCACGTGCGGTTCCTGCGCGCCGTAGGCAGACCCCGATGAAATCCTACCGCGGTGCATGGAAGATTCACATAGAAAGATGGAAACGTGAAACAATAGGTCAATGTGAGAAGAGGGAGCATCATCATCATCATCATCATATGCAGTTTCCAGCTTTTGGCCAAATGGCTTTGAACATATGCCTCTCCATCTCCTCTTGTCTTCCCACCACTTCTCCCTCATCACTCTTGCCCAGTTCTCTCCTCTTTTTTGTACACATTTTTCCACTCCTATTATCCACCTGTCTCTCGGTCTTCCTCTCTGTTGTTTTCCTGTCATCTCCATTTCATGCATCCTCCTTGGTATTTTTCCTCTGTCATTCTCTTCATGTGTCCATACCATCTAAGTCTAGATGCCTTTATCCTGTTCTGTAGTAGCTCTTTTACTATATCTCTTTCTCATTTCTCGTCTTATCCATTTCTGCCTCTCAGAAATTTCATTTCACTTGTCTGTATCCTAGTTACAGCTCTCTGCCTCATTACCCAAGTTTCTGCTGCCTATGTCAGAATAGGTATATAGCACGTCCTGTATATCACTCCTTTGCTTCTCCGAAGGACATCCTTGCTCCAAACCAGGCTTCTGACACTTTTCAGGAATGCTCCTGCTTATATTAAATGTTTAACAATTAATTTATTGAGAACCACCCATTCAATACTACTTAATAGTATTGAATTTCAATACAGTCAAAATGAAACTAGTCACTTGTAATGCTCCTGCTTGTCTTCTACGCTTGATTATTTCCTTATCATTTCTTCCACTTTCCTCTATGATACTTCCCAGGTACTTGAAAGTCTTTACCTTCCTAAGCTGTTCCCCTCCAAGCATCAACCCTCTTATAGGAATCTCCTTTCTAGTTGTGATTACTATCTTGCTCTTTCTGGCATTAAATTTCATTCCATATTGTTTCTCCTCCTTTTCCCATGCAACTAACTGTTCCTGGATATCCTCTTCCTTTTCTCCCCAGACTAACAAGTTATCTGCAAACATCTTCACTTTCATTTTTCCTTCCCCAATTTTCCTTGCCACTTTTGTCATCAGCTCATCAGTTACTACAATGAAGAGCAAAGGTGACAGCACTTCCTTGTCTTAATCCACTTTTTTGCTCAAACCAGTCTGTTGTCTCTCCTCCTACATACATGAAAATGCAAAAGGATGTGGACAATATCCAAATCTTCAAACAGATGGGCTCTGCCCTCACCAATCCCAATTCTTCTACAGTCATTTCTTCTCAGTCTCTGACGAGCTTATTTTCGTTTGCCGGCTTTATCAGGAGGGTGGGTATCAACATTCATTAGATCTTGACAGATCTTCAGTCTTGATGTGATGTGTTTAGAATAGGAAGAAAGCTGGATAAATCAATGAAAAGGGAAGAGACAAGTAGAAAAGGAGGTGATAAATGAATAGGAACACAGGCCAAACACAGAAGGAGAAAAGAGCGCCAATGGGGAATATGAGTAATGGCAAGGAACACACACATGACAAATCAAGTCATTACAGAAAAATAAGAACATAACAAGGAACACACAATAGGATAAACACAATGACAGGTTACTATTGGATGAGGGAACAACAGAAGATTAGTATGATTTACAAATCATAGGATAAAAGAAGAAGATGATTATGTTTGTTGTTTAAAGGGGTCCGACAGCTAGGTCATCGATCCCTAATGGCACAAGGTGCAACGAAATGAAAATTAAAAATGTAACCAATGACTAGAATCTAAAACTAATGATAATGAAAAAATGATCATAAAAAAATAACAATCAATAGATCAAATTCACAATGCCTTAATTACTGGGATGATGCTTGTTATCTAATGGGGTCCAAAATCCAGATCACTGGCCCTTTACAATGGTACTAACACCAGTAAAGCAGAGCCATTGTGTTCCTCCTGCCTGGTACTAATCTCAGGTAACGTCGACTTATAGTGTCGCTCACATAGTGGTATTAATCACAGGCAATACAGACCCACGGTGTATCACACATTGTGATACCACCCACAGGCAACACAGACCCATACTATTCTTCATATAATGGTACTACTCACATAGTAATCCTTCCCCATTGATACCAACCAGAGATCTAGCTGGAGGCCGTAGCAGTTCACATTCCTTAGATAGTAGTGATTATTGCTTTAAAAGGGAGCACAACCAGGAATATGTAGTAGTACTAATCGCAAGTACAGTCGACCCATGGTGTTCATCGCATAATGGTGGTATTAGTCGGAAGTAACGTCGACCCGTGTTGTAATACCAATATAAATGGTCCGTTATTGGACATTATAAATTTTCCAGCTAGCTCATTCTTGGTTGCCAGCGTTTCGCCCTCGTGTGCTAGGGTGGGCTCATCAGTTGGTACCTAGCACACCTACCAATACGCTGGCTAGTGCATACCGTGGAGGCCACTGCGTAGGCTAACTGGAGCCACCGGCAGTGCCAATGCACTAAGAGACTTTGTCTCATCACTAAAAATTGATGCCTGCTTGGCCATCAGATGATATATATGTTGATTCCCATAGGGAATCTGAAATATTTGTCCTGAATGAGCAAATTTATAATACCAATATAAATGGTCCGTTATTGGACATTATAAATTTTCCAGCTAGCTCATTCTTGGTTGCCAGCGTTTCGCCCTCGTGTGCTAGGGTGGGCTCATCAGTTGGTACCTAGCACACCTACCAATACGCTGGCTAGTGCATACCGTGGAGGCCACTGCGTAGGCTAACTGGAGCCACCGGCAGTGCCAATGCACTAAGAGACTTTGTCTCATCACTAAAAATTGATGCCTGCTTGGCCATCAGATGATATATATGTTGATTCCCATAGGGAATCTGAAATATTTGTCCTGAATGAGCAAATTTATAATACCAATATAAATGGTCCGTTATTGGACATTATAAATTTTCCAGCTAGCTCATTCTTGGTTGCCAGCGTTTCGCCCTCGTGTGCTAGGGTGGGCTCATCAGTTGGTACCTAGCACACCTACCAATACGCTGGCTAGTGCATACCGTGGAGGCCACTGCGTAGGCTAACTGGAGCCACCGGCAGTGCCAATAACGGACCATTTATATTGGTATTATAAATTTGCTCATTCAGGACAAATATTTCAGATTCCCTATGGGAATCAACATATATATCATCTGATGGCCAAGCAGGCATCAATTTTTAGTGATGAGACAAAGTCTCTTAGTGCATTGGCACTGCCGGTGGCTCCAGTTAGCCTACGCAGTGGCCTCCACGGTATGCACTAGCCAGCGTATTGGTAGGTGTGCTAGGTACCAACTGATGAGCCCACCCTAGCACACGAGGGCGAAACGCTGGCAACCAAGAATGAGCTAGCTGGAAAATTTATAATGTCCAATAACGGACCATTTATATTGGTATTATAAATTTGCTCATTCAGGACAAATATTTCAGATTCCCTATGGGAATCAACATATATATCTTCTGATGGCCAAGCAGGCATCAATTTTTAGTGATGAGACAAAGTCTCTTAGTGCATTGGCACTGCCGGTGGCTCCAGTTAGCCTACGCAGTGGCCTCCACGGTATGCACTAGCCAGCGTATTGGTAGGTGTGCTAGGTACCAACTGATGAGCCCACCCTAGCACACGAGGGCGAAACGCTGGCAACCAAGAATGAGCTAGCTGGAAAATTTATAATGTCCAATAACGGACCATTTATATTGGTATTATAAATTTGCTCATTCAGGACAAATATTTCAGATTCCCTATGGGAATCAACATATATATCATCTGATGGCCAAGCAGGCATCAATTTTTAGTGATGAGACAAAGTCTCTTAGTGCATTGGCACTGCCGGTGGCTCCAGTTAGCCTACGCAGTGGCCTCCACGGTATGCACTAGCCAGCGTATTGGTAGGTGTGCTAGGTACCAACTGATGAGCCCACCCTAGCACACGAGGGCGAAACGCTGGCAACCAAGAATGAGCTAGCTGGAAAATTTATAATGTCCAATAACGGACCATTTATATTGGTATTATAAATTTGCTCATTCAGGACAAATATTTCAAATTCCCTATGGGAATCAACATATATATCACATGACCCGTGTTGTTCCGCACATAATGGTACTAATCACAAATAATCACATTGTTCTAATGTCATCATCTGTTGGTCACCCCTTTTAGTCACCTCTTACGACAAGCAAGGGATTCCGTGGGTTAATTCTTCGTCTGCATCCCCCCCACAACAGGGGATTATGATTTTTTTTAATTTAAAAAAAAGAGAAAACCTATTTAAATCATTACCAAATTTATAACACCAGAAGAAAGACAAAAGCAGTTTCACTTGATCTTGTATTATGCATTTTTATTGCTATAGTAAAGCGTGGTGGCATGATTATCTCAGTGGCTTAGCTGCCGTCTTCCCACCTGGAAGGCTGAGGTTCGAATTCCGAGATTTGCATCTCAAGAACCATGTGGTATCAGGAAGGGCATCCAGCCTTAAACCCCTGGCCAAAATAAAAATGAGCCTGGATGGCTCCAGCGACTCCAGAAATATCTGGAATAAGCTGAAGAAAGTTACTGTTAAGTGTAACTACAGTAAAATTAAGATTTGAGCAGAAAATAAAAAGCATATACAGTAAATTAGATAATATATCAAATGAAAAATAATTTAGAAAAAACAGTTTCAATAAGAAAAAGCTTCGTACCTGTAAGTACCTAAGGTGTTAATATAAGGGAAGATCTTCACCGGGGTAATCACAAACAGGATTGTAAATAAAGGTTACAAATCTCTTCACAGGATTATGAGAGGAATTTAGGGGTTGTAGCAAGGTGGAAGAGTAGCCTCTGTGGCTCAGGTGGCAGTGCACCGGCCTCTCACCGATGGGTACTGTGGTTCAAAACCTGGTCACACCATGTGCGATTGTGCTAGACAAAGCGGAGGTGGGACAGGTTTTTCTTCCGGTACTCCGGTTTTCCCTGTCATCTTTCATTCCAGCAACACTCTCCAATATCATTTCATCTGTCATACATTAATCATTGCCGCAGAGGAGTGCGACAGGCTTCGGCAGCCGGCACAATTCCTATCCTCACCACTAGATGGAGGCTTCAATCATTTCATTTCTGACCTGGTTGAATGACTGGAAACAGGCTGTGGATTTTCATTAAGGTGGAGGAGTCTCAGACACTAGGACAGCCAGCATTGAGATGGATAGACTCCATCAAATCCAACATGAACATATCACTGAAGGATCTGAAGTATAAGGTTGAAGACTGTAACATCTGGAGGCAGTTCCTCCATGCAGTCACCAGAAGTAGACTTCAACTTGATGGCACCTGATCATCATCATCATCAGTAAATAAGTTAAGGAGAGGGTACACGAGTCTCTGGCGAGATCCCAATTAGAGTATGATCCCAGTGTACGGGACCCTCACCAGGATTACTTCATTTGAGAACTGGAAAAGGTCCAAAGAAAAGTAGCTCGATTTGTTCTGGGTGATTTTTAACAAAAGGGTAGTTTTACAAAAGTGTTGCAAACTTTGGGCTTTGAAGACTTGAGAGAAAGGAAACAAGGTGCTTGATTAAGCGGATGTTCCGAGCTGTCAGTGGAGAGAAGGCGTGGAACGACATTAGTAGACGAATATGTTTGAGTGGTATAATTAAAAGTAGGAATGATCACAATATGAAGATAAAGTTTGAATTCAAGAGGACAAATTGGGGCAACTATTTGTTTATAGGAAGAGGAGTTCGGGATTGGAATAATTTACCAAGGGAAGTGTTCAATAAATTTCCAAATTCTTTGCAATTATTTAAAAAAGACTAAGTAAACAACGGATAGGGAATCTGCCACCTGGGCGACTTCCCTAAATGCAGATCAGTGGCGACTGACTGAAAGTAACACACACATACACCTATCAAGCATTATTACATTTGAACTAAGCTGTAGTGCTACATACACTGTATGCACTAATTTTACTGTCAACTCAGAAGGATTAATCAGGCCTGTGTCTACCACTGCCACCCCCTGTAGGTGGGGGCAGTAGAATAACATCAATGTATCCCCTGCCTGTTGTAAGAGGCAACTAAAAGGGGCCCCAGGGACTCAACTTGGGTGTGTGGATTGACAACCATGGGGCCTTCAGCTGAGTCCTGGCATTACTTCCACTTACCTGTGTCAAGCTCCTCACTTTCATTTATCCTATCCGACCTCCCTTGGTCAACTTTTGTTCTTTTTGGACCTCGACGGTATTAGAGCGCTCAAGGCCTAGAGACTTTCATTTTCACACCATTCATGGCCCCTGTCTTTCTTTGGCCAATACCTTCATTTTCCGAAGTGTCAGATCCCTTCTATTTTTCTCTCTGATTAGTGCTGCCTAGTTGTACTTCTTAAAACAATAATCACCACCACCACCACCACCACCACCACTCTACCAATGCTCTGGCATGACCCAACTTGGACAAAGAATATGCATCTAGTACAAATTAAGAGGATGCAAGATGCATGGTAACAGGGCTCTATTATACGCAGTAGATGTATATTTAGACCACATTACATACCGTAACTTCTGATATTGGTTCACCCGAAGCTCCAGGAGATGTTCTTGTTGCACTGACTTTCCTTTGATTGTTTGTGCAAGTTTTGTTTCTGTTTGGTGCATCTGCATTTCCTACAACACTAGTAACCACAGGTGCCCAATCATTTGGATTTACAAACTGATAGGGTGGGGCTGGTGCGGAATGTGGTTCTGCAGTTTGCCCATTTCCACTACTTTGATTTGCACTTTGAGTTTGACCCGCAGAGCCTTCACCAGAGGCTGCACTGCTGACTGATGGATGTGTGGCACATCGATTCCGTCCCGTGCTAGAACTCAAGTAACTGTTCCTTCGTAATGTTAATTCTTCCCTAACTTGCATTAGATAGTCTAGAGGTATGCTTTCTGGTAAGGTTAGTCTATCTTCATCCTGAAAATAAAATGAAGTACATTATTAATATAACACAAAGTAATTTCCAAATCAACATCATCATGTTTACTGTTTATATCACAACTCAAGGTAGAGAGTAAAACAGTCACTCTACAGTGGATACTAGGACACTGGCTAATTGAAGGTAATGAACAAGCTGATTCACTTGCCAAGAATGGCGCAAAGTTTTCAGCAAACAACAGTAAGAAAATATCTTGCCAATCTGTTAAAATGCTCTGGAAGAGAAATTATCTCAGAAGGCACTGAAAGAAAGAATCTCAAACATTCCAGACTGGTCACAAAGAGGTAGTTGCTGAGTTTCATCAATATCAGACATGACTACCTAGGGAAAATGGTTCAGCATTCTTCCTAAGCTATACTCCAAGCTTTGCAACCAACTGAAGACGATGGACAGATGTCGTCTGAAAACCTGGGATGTTCTCACAAGCAAGAATGACTGTGACTGCGACTGGGCAGCAAGGGAATGCATACGTCAATGATGTTTTTATCAATGTGCCTGCCACTGGAAAGTTAAAAAAAATACTTACTGTTTTTGTATGCAACCCAACTGCACCAGCTCCTGGTGATAAGGATATTAAAAAAAGAAAGGTACATGAACATGAAGTTTTAATTCTGTTCAAGACCGGGCAAGTTCGCGTGT